>NC_138731.1:34750685-35450685 GCF_965113295.1 Leuciscus leuciscus
AAAAACATGTATTGTGAGAAGTGCCTTTTGATCTTGACACTTTTAAAAACCAGAACTCCTCTAATGTTGACAAAAGAGACACTTTAAGGCCTCTATCTGGGATGGCAGGAAAACCAGAATGAGAGGACTTTGTGGATCACTGTGGGATTTTCATGTGTTTCCTTTCCTGTTTGGATGAGGTTTAGATGATGGATGCCAAAATAATTAAGCATTGAAGAAACAAACAGATTGACATTTGATCCTTGTTTTATCTTATAAAACAAAAATTCACACATAGCGTGAATCCAAAACATAAGTAACATTAAGTGGCTATTCACACAGACGTACTCTTAAAAATAAAGGTTCCAAAAGAGGGTTTTCACAGAGATACCATAGAAGAACCAACCTGGGTTCCCCAAGAATTTTTCAGTGAGAGCTTTGAGTGAAAGTTTCTTAAAAGAACCATTTTGTTTTCCGAACTTTTTTCCACTATAAAGAGCCTTTTGTGCAATGGAAAGATTCCATGGATGTTAAAGGTTTTGGAAATCGAGATAACAATACAGGACCTTCATTTTTTTAAATATGGCAACTTAAAAAAGTGGCACTCGTGAATTTTTTTCAAGGATTGCAAGTTGTTTAATATATCTAAATTCAACTTTTTGTAAATAATCTGCAACTTCAATTAAATGTCATCTGAGGTAGATGATTTTTTTTTTTACAATTTCATCAGCAAGACATATCGAAAATGTACTAATGCATACCATTAAACACTACACATGCTGTAATTAAGTCTATGGGAAAACCTGTATTAGTCATATACAATTAGATTAAATGGTATAATTAAACACACCATACTAATTAAACGTAACACATGAATTGAGTTTGGATAAACAAAAAGACTGTTTTGACCATTATTTATAATGCAAGAAAATGTATCGCTTCTCGTTCGATTATGCACAAAAAAATCATGGCAAAAAACAAAGTCTGAAAATTTCCTTTTTTCTAGTTTAATGAGATTATGCTGAAACGTACTCTAAATCCTGGAAATCTCTTCACACACAGGACAATCAAGGATAAATTGGACAAACCCATCGAATGACCCCAAAACACTAGGAGGAATAGGCCACTCGTATTCTCTGACAGTGCCAGTTGATTCATTTCCCTTTCCAAGTGCCCACCAGAGACCAATCTGTGTTTGGCCCAGCCAAGAAGATATCATTGGCTAAAAAATAATTCATGCAGTATTCTGTCATGCTCTTTTCTCTCCTCAGGGTAATTTTTCAATTTTAAACTCCTGTGAATAACAGAACCTCTTTTGTGGTAAGGCTCCTGGGAGGGCCCAATTTCTGCCAAGTCAAACAACGGCTCAGTGCTCAAGGCTGGTAAAAACGGAGTGAGGGCCTCACAAAACACTGGGGCTACATAGCACACAGCAGGTACCTGGTTACACGCAGCCCGACATGTTAATCAAGACATCAATCAATACAGCACACAGACAAAAACAAGGATCATTACTTCAAATCAAAACGAGTCAGTGAATGAAAGATGACTTATGCAACTATCGTCATGAAATCATTTGCTCATCTGTTTGTTCTTCCAATCTTGTATGACTTTTTCTTCTTCTGTCAAACACCAAGAAGCTTAGTGGGTGGGGATCGGAGGCTGTCAAACTCCAAATATAACGAAATAAAAAAAGTTTCAACATCTTTTAAAGCAGTGTTATTTTAGTATTGTTCATAAACTATTATAACATTCATATTTTGAATTAGCTTTTATTTCATTTTATTTAAGTTTGAGTAATTTTGTTGTGTGCTTTTGTCATTAGGTTTAATTTAATTTATTTAAATTTTAGTTTAGTAGTACTTTTAACCTTTATTTCTGTTAGTTGCCAAGGTAAAGTTTTTTTTTTTTTGATTTAAGTATTTTATGTGTTATTTTTTTACAGCTTTATTTCAATCGTCAAAATTATATTTTTAATAGTTAACAATAGTAACACTGTTTTGAAGTGTTTGAACTGTGGTCACCATTCACTTTCATTGTATGGAGAGCAGCTTGGACATTCTGCTGAATAACTGATTTTGCGCTGTGCAGAGGAAAAAAAAGTTTCAAATAAGCTGTTATTATCTAAGGGCCCTGTTTTAACGATCTAAGTGTATGGTCTAAAGCGCACGACGCAAGTGCACTTATGTCGTGTCCGAATCCACTTTAGCTTGTTTAACGGCAGGAAAAATGATCGGCGCACCCGGCGCATGGTCTAAAAGGGTTGTCCCTATTCTCTTAATGAGTAATGGGTGTGTTCAGGGTGTAACGTGCAAAAAAAAACAATCAGAGTCTCATCTCCCTTTTCCTTTAAAAGCCAGTTGAGCTTGCGCCATGGCGAATTCGCTATTTACATGCATGGCAATATTAATCTTTTACATTTGTAATTTTTTTAATATTTGGCATGTTTTTGTGCTGCTGCGCGTGTAATAAGCAGAGTGTACGTGCGTTGTGCACCCGCCTAGGTCGCATATTACTAATGCGCCCTTTAAATAACAAACAAAATTGTTAGTTCAAAATAGCAACGCGTCAACAAATGTGGCTGAACACACCTCGTTTTCAGACCAGCACGCCCATGGACGAACAGATGGGCGCAAATGCATTTGCTATTTGAACAACCTTGTGCAGGATGTGAAAATTATAACTTCTTCGGGCTGAAACTAGCAAAAAACACTTGTGTCGTGCCTGGCGCCGGGTGTATGATAGGGCCCTAAATGTTATTACATAGATAAATCCTGAAACATTAATGACCGTTCAATATCTGTATTTTCTGTAGTGTTTTATAGGTAACAGTGAGGCCTGTCCACGTGTAAATTCACACACATATAGCTCATTTTCATTGACACAGCAGGCAGCAGAGAAACTCAAGAATGAGCCTCTTTAAATGAATGATTCTCTGTGCACTTATTTCTGCATTCGCTTGTAAAGATCAACAGGGACTCTGTCAACACTTTCCACTGTTGTAATGTGGTGAGCTTTACAAGCTCATTTTATGCCATTTTGCACCATTTGCCTTAATAGCAAAGCCTCAACTGGAAACAACAGCAAGTCCTTCAAATTATTGCTGCAGGCTCACAGTCAAAGGCTTTTTTATAATAATGCTTTTTGTTAATGCATCTGGAACATGGCCTTCAGCACATTCCTTTAAGTGCCCTCTGACACAGCCTTGACCATATCAAGGGTCACATCCCAACACGTGCTTGTGTCCACACAGGTCAATGACAAGCACAAAGCGAGTGTCAATAAGTGCGCATTATCAACGTTAGATCTGAGAGGTTCCAACAGAGTTGATGATCCATGTTGTTTAGAGATCATACTAGTTCGCCTCTTTGAGAATCTATAAATGAACACAAGCCTGGTCAACGAACCAGCACACTTGGATTGTCATGCCCTGTAAATCATGTCTTGATAAGATCACTATCAAATGATTTGCTCTAAGCCAAAACAATATTTTTTGACAAGTGACAGCAGAGTTAAAGGATTTCCAAGATGTTTAGCATACCTAAGCTGAAACAGCACATTCAACTGTTATCAAAAGCTGCTTTTCCATCATCGGGCCAAACCGCTCTCATCGCTTAACTGTTCCATTCCGTTCCGATCCGGTTAGCCAACCGTGTGGAGAATTCTGGGCAGAGATTGGTTTGTAATCGTGCGGTACTGAACCGAGCTCAAGTGGAAATATAAAATCTATAAAATAATCTACAAGAGCTCCTTCATTCTATAAACCCTGGCCTGAGTGTCACACTCTGTGCTTAGGTCTGCACTAGACAGTAGATCTAGTAATATGACCTCTATGACGAAACAATGCGAAACGGGGAGCTTGACAGGTTTAAAATGCAAAGGTCAAATAAAATGCTCTATGTCTAACGATGTCTATGTTGCAAACTTTTACTACTGAAATGTTTTTTTAATGGTTCCATCAATACTTACTGCTTTTGAGGAATAAATATTTGGGGAAAAATCGAATGATCTAATGCAATAACCGAATTACACATTTAAAATATTTCAAAGCCCAAAAAAATGTTTTCCCATCATGCATGGCTGATGAATTTGTTTTATACAATGCCTTTGCAATCAACAACAAAATATATGGGAATGTTTTTTCTCTTTCATTTTAAAGGTTGGTAATTAGTTTGCTATCTTAACTACATACAAGTTGCAGTTTTGCAATGTTTTTAAAGAGATCATAATACAATACAGATCCCTTGAAGATCCATATCCAATAAAATATGGGAAAATATTGCCATCTATATTTAAAAAAGCCAAAATAAGCTTTCTTTCCTGACAAAGAACTATTTAGTTATGGTTTTGTCAAGACACACTTCTTAATAGGACCCGAAAGCTCCCCACGAGGGCCTGTTTAGTCTCATGGCCTTATGTTCTGATGCAAGGAGCAGAAAACATAATAATGACAGACTCATTTATGATGCCCTTTTATTATAGGACGACAATGTCATAAATAGGATTAAAACTAGCCACCGTCTCCTGCTGGAGCCTTGCATCCTGCTTTATGTAAGGCCTACTGTATCATGGTTAACCACATGTGATACAATGGCCAAACCACATGTGAGGAAGCGTGTCAATAAAAGAAGCATTAATCAAACGCTACAGCTCTGTGTTTTGTTTGCTGAGGTTTTCAGCATCTAAATGAGAAATATATGGAATAAAGGTGAGGTTAAGCTGAAAGAAACATGCAACATGGAGGACTGCTGCAAAACACTCCCATCAGTCATATATCTTTACGGCCTTTCATAGCAAAGACAGTGAGGAAATGTTTCATTAATGATTGAAGAGGAAATTATGCTTAATTTTAGGTTGCTAGTGCTTTTTAGTGCGTGAAAAATGATTGTTTATCAGATACTTCTAAGGCACATGTGGTCTTGACCATGCAGACTTTTGATCATTCTCCCTTGATCTTTCAATGATGATGTGGATTCTGGGGGTGCCAACAAATCCAGGTGTGATTAAGAGGGACTGACTGAATAGATGCAGAAAATAGCCCTCATGACCCACATATAACAGGCTATCTGAGGTAGCCAACACCTGGTTCATCTCTCCTCTGTGTATATATATGTGCTGTGACCCAGCTTTGAACTCTACAACCTGCCCAACACCACTGATCTCCTTGTTGTTTATGAATGGTAGTTGGTCCCTCTTCTTTGAAACGCGTGGCGGGTGAGCAAATGGCGTTTATCTTCAGAGGAAGAATCCTCTGCTCTTTGCCCAGCCCCTATGGGTCTTGAACATAATATAAACTTCTTACATAGACATTGGAGCCCCAAGGCTCTGTATTAGGACCTACATTTTTTATTTTATATTTAAATGATTTGTGTAAAGCGTCCAAATCGCTTAAAAGTATTATTTTTGCTGATGACACAAGTTTCTTCCACTCAGGCAAAGAGTTGCAGGACATAGTGAAGGTTGTAGAGAGAGAAATGGTAACGGTTAAAAAGTGGTTTGACACAAATAAATTATCGTTAAATATGAGCAAAACTAAGTTTATGATTTGGGGAAATTGCAAGGTACAGGAGATAAAAGTAAGAATTGGTCAAGGGGAAATAGAGAGAACATTTTTGGGTGTTATACTTGATTGTAAATTGGGATGGAAGAGGCATGTTAATTTTGTTAAAATGAAAATATCTAAATCAATAGCAATACTAAATAAAATTAAGGGATTGTTGAATAAACAGGTATTATACTTGTTATATTCCTCATTAATTTTGCCATATATCACCTACTGTTTGGAGATATGGGGAACTAGGCTACTTATAAGACTTATACCCATTCAATTTTCCTTTTACAGAAAAGGGCTATAAGGATCATTACATATTCTAAATATAGAGATCACACCAATGATTTATTTCTTAAACTAAAAACATTTAAGTTTTATGATTTGGTAGAATATAAAATTGCACAGATTATGTTTAAAGTTTATAATAATTTGCTGCCAATTAAAATCTTAGTTATGTTTGAAAAAAGGGATTGTAAATACAGATTAAAAGGAAGAGGTATATTTAAAAAAAAGAAAGTTAGAACTAATATTAGATGTATGACCATCTCCATAAAGGGGGTGAATGTATGGAACAATTTAGATGATGAATTGAAAATGTATCAAACCATTAGTAGTTTTAAGAGACTTCTAAGAATAAAGACATTGGAGGTTTATAGATTAAGTAGGTGATTCAAGTAAAATAAATCATGAGTTTGTTTGCACTCTATGTTATACTATGATGTTATAGAGTAAATTAAACGTCTGTTGGTTATGTTAAGTGAGAAGGATAAGCGCTATAAGCTGTCAGCTTCAGCCTAAACCTTTTTTTTCTTTTTTTGGTTAAATACTGATACATGTTATGTTACATGTTACATGAAATTGTTTGTATGTTCTTGTTTTATGGCTTGTATGGCCAGAAAAAAAAAAAAAAAAAATACACATAGTATAATGGGGAGATGACAAAATTATTTGCAGGCAGAATAATGTTTAAGCAACTGTGTCTTTAAAAAAAACAGAGAAAGCAGGGAAAGAAAAGTGACAAATCTCCTTAAAAACCTCCTTAACATTCTGTGTCTTTCAAAAAACAGAGAAGCCAGGGAAAGAAAAGTGACAAATCTCCTTAACATATTCTCAAATGGTGATTTAGCAAAAAAAAAAAAAAAGAAAAAGAAAAAAAGTGTCTCTCCAGTTTAGGAGGTTGTCTCATGTGCTCAATTTTGCCAAGATACCAAAGTCTGCAATATAGAGTCAGAGATTTCTGTATGAAACATTTATCCTCAGATTCAGTTAAGACCATATCTAAAGTGTGACATCCACACTCGTGCAACTCGATACTCCTATGTAAACAGTTTGTATATAAGAAAATTTAGGAGAAACATCTGACTCAAATGAAATGAAATCATGACAACTGCATTAATGTAGATCTTCTGAGCGATGTAAAAGCAACAAAAACTTCCTCTGGACCCTCAAGACAGATAAATCACAATGAGATCCTTTTAATATATCTTATTTTTCCCAGACAGCAATGAAATTTATTAGACAGCAAGTGGACCTATGTCTCCAACATTTTATAAATTTTTTCTGCTCTAAAAAGGCACTCAAAATGTCTTGTCTCTCAGAGTTTCAGAAAAGGTCTCAATGTCTCACACTGTGATCAGATTTGTTAAGGTGCCAAAGTCAATCCATTGTTATTAGATTTCAATATTAATTCACTCACATTTCTCATCATGTTCTTATAGATCAAATAATCTGGCATCCTGTCTTCATTAATTGATTTAATAGACATAAATGGCAATACATTTGATACAACTGAGAATTACTTGGTAACACTTTACAATAGGGCTCATTAGTTAACATTAGTTAACCTTAGTTACCATGAACTAAGAATGAAAAATACTTCTTTAACATTTATTAAGTTAGTATTAATTTCAACATTTACTAATACATTATTAAAATCAAAGGTTGTATTTTTTTAATGCACTTTGAACTACCATGAACAAACAATGAACAGCTGTATTTTTATTAACTAACATTAACAAAGATGAATAAATACTGTAACAAATGTATTGCTCATTGTTAGTTCATGTTAGTTAATACATTACCTAATGTTAACTAATGAACCTTATTGTAAAGTGTTACCAATTATTACTTTAAGCCATCTGAGCTATGAAAAAGCAAACTCTGAACAATACATTTTTCTCTGGGAAGTATTCTTTTCTTATGCCTCCAATTACGTCTGTAAGTTTAATACTTTGTGACAATTTCAATGCAACTTAAACCAATCAGAATCAAGAATACAGAAATACCTCAAGCATGATTTATCAATGGATTAAAAATGATCAACTGGACAATTTGATCTCTAAATACACCCAATATTTTTCTCTTCTTAACATGCACTGCTGCTGATCATCATTTTTCGGTTGCTCTATATTTTTGTTGCCCTGCACTGAATTTGAACAGCTGTTTTTTTGTTCAATAAATGGAACCTTATCCTCTCTCCCTCTCTTCACTAAGACAGCATTGATTTTGTCAAACAAAACCGCTATTGTCTCATATGAGCTGAATAGACAGAGAAGCATAAAGCACAAAAGTAAACTGTCTGTTCAAAAGAGATGAAACACCACAAACACTGACATCTGGATCCTCTCAGGGTTTAATCGTAAGGTAAATGGGCATTTTCAGACTTTAGGATTAGCTCTAAATTGATGGTCTGGACACTTTGTTGTTGCCTATCATTATTTTTTTTTCAATTCTTTTGCTTTTTTTTTTTGTCTCCTGTTTTCAGGTGCAAAGTGGAAACACTATATTTAATTTAGCTCTATTCATGATATTATCAAACAACAAGCCAGTCTATGATGCTAATGAATAACCATTCATAAAAGGACACATTATGGTTTAGGCTTTTTTGGGTATGATGAATAAACTTTAAATTCCAACCTGGAGAACAAGGTGTAAAATAGAAGCATTTCCCTGAGAAGAGTCATGTAGGCTAACAGTTTACAGCCACTTTCATTCCATTACAGCTCTATAGAGGGAGTGTGGAACTATTTGATGGAGACTGGGGAATGTTTGAGAGGAGGGATAGAGGGAGGGAAATCACGCAAAACACTTTGTATGACCTCGCTGCAGTATCATAACCACAGACACATGGGGATACAAAGAGTATGAATAAGTTATTTTAAATATGTATAGGGTATTACAGGGATGAAGGCCCCCTGGGGTAAAGGTCTTTTGATTTCATTTTTTCTCGCAGCACTAAACAGCTAGAGAATCCACCACAACACTTTATAAACACCTGCTTGACCACAAGCACTGCAAAATTGTCTTGATTCGTGAGGTCATCACACTGCATGTCTAAAAGTAAACATTCATATCTTTTTACACAAATTGTTTTATCAGAATTCAAGTAAAAAAAAAAAAAAAAGGCATGCCTGTATGTACACTACCATTCAAAAGAGTCTGTAAGATTTAAAAATAGAAAAGAAGTTTCTTATGTTCACCGAGGCTGCATTTATTTGATTAAAAATGCACTAAAACAGTAATATTGTAAAATTTAAGATAAACGTTTTCTATTTTTTAGTGCTGTCAAATCGATTAATCATGATTAATTGCATCTCACATAAAAGTGTATGTTTACATAATATGTGTGTATATATATTATTCAATTTATTTACATATATCATATATATGTGTGTGTGCGCTTTTCTGTTTATGTATACACACAAATATGTATACTAATATGTATAAATATACACACATGTATATTTATACACACACACACGTGTGTGTGTGTGCGCGTGCGTGCGTGCGTGCGTGCGTGCGTACGTGTGTGCGTGCGTGCGTGTGTGTATAAATATACATGTGTGTATACAGTATATACACACACAGAGACATATACAATATATATAAATGTAATAATTTTAATAACACTAATTTTAATATATTTTAACATGTATTCCTGTAATGCAAAGCTGAATTTTCAGCAGGCATTACTCAGTGTCACACGATCCTTCATAAAATATTCTAATATGCTGATTTGGTGCAAAAGAAACCTTTCTTATTATTATCTTCAATGTTGAAAACAGTTGTGCTGCTTAATATTTTTGTATAAACCATTATTTTTGTTTTTGTTGTTCAAAAGAACAGCATTTATTTGAAATTAAAACATTTTTATAATAATATAAAAGTATTTATTTTATATTTTTTATCTTTAATATTAATCTTTAATATATTTTATTTTTATTTATCTTACTGACCCAACATTTTTGAACGGTAGTGTATTAAGGCCTATATAAGACTGTCTTACATTTCGAGACTGGTAGCTAAATGTACAGAAATATGACCAAGTAAACTTGTCAAGCTGTTGGGTTAAACATCTCTATATGCCAGAGTGTTACTTGTGTCAGGAGCTGGGGCTATCCAAACAACTATTATAAAATTACAATCCATAACCCAAACATGGTGAACTGCAGTTAAAACAAACATGGGAACACACAGGAGCAAGAGAGCAAAAGCTCAGCACAACAGCTCCTTTATGGAGAATGGAAAAAGGTGACATGACCATCTCACAGAGTAATAACATGTGTATATGGCAAATTTGGCAATAACTGCTTAGTTTCATGCATGCTGTCCACGCCACGCTCAACAAGCCTATAGCAAAACAAACAATAGCTTAGATTTGTGTTCCTCTGAGTAAATGTTTGCAGCTCTGTTTAATCAGATAAAGCACAATGCCACAGGTTCACATGTTTCACAAGCTCAAAGAAGAGACTCAAATAGAGCCAAAGAATGCAGTCCTAATTAGGGGTCGGTCTCAACATGTTCATCCGCTTTAGTTTCCTGAATAAATTATTCAAATGAGGTTAAAATAAATAAAATAAAAAGTCACAGTTATAAATGTATTATATGGTGTAAATTTTCAGGTTGCATTAATAGAGGCTAGTAGTTGCATTGCTTTCTTAGAAATCCCTCTCAATTCTTAGCAGAGGTTTAACTCAGTAGACAGATTACTTATTTGAAAACAGTTTTGTATTAAGAAACCTAAGCTGTAGTCCTCAATGAATGGCTCAAAGCATTTTACACAAATGCCATTGAGTTTACCTTGGGGCTTAAATCACAGAAATGGTGATTTAACAAACCTTGTAGTAAAAAGTCAACATGCCTTCATCTGCCCCTTCTTACATTTAACATTGCGTACATCAAAACCGTGGGAAATACTTGTTACAATTCTAAAAGAAATTGAGATAGTTGCACAACCCACATAATGAATCGGCACGGAGCAGTGTATTAACCCTGATCGGAGTTATTACGGGAGAGAAGCACGTCGCTCTTGTACATGGCCGGTCCCCTGCTGATTGTCATGAGTGGAGCGAGAGAACATAAGCCGCTCTGAAGAGAACAAAGAACATGACTGAAAGGACAAGCCATCAGCCCCTCACTCCATTCAAGACACTCCCTCACCTTTCTCTCTCTTTCCTTGTCCCTGATCCCAGATCAGACCCTCCTCCTCGCCAACGCTTACATCTTTTCATTTCAATGCATAAGATGCGAGATTCCCGGGGGGTGAGGTGTGTGGGGGGGGGGGGGGGGGGTAATTTATGTACCACTAGCATCCAAACAAAACAACAAAAATAATGACTGTATTCCAACAGGTTTCATGTTTCTCCCCTTGTCTTCCAATGGTCAGTCAAACAGATAATAAGTATATTGATAAATATGATAAATAATTATAATATTATATTTTACACACACAATAAACATTCATGCATATATATATATATATATACACACACATATATATATGTATGTACAGTATATACGGTAGTCAACATTTGAAGTGGATCAAAACCTTTCATCAAAGTAATACATGAATTTTGAACAATACCCGTTCTTGTCTTAAGGCAACTTTGATGAACTTTTTTAATTCACTTCAAATGTTGACTAATATATATATATATATATATATATATATATATATATATATATATATATATATATATATATATATATATATATATATGAAGAGTTCCGATGCAAAAGCCTCTAAGTGCTAGAATGATAATTTGAAGCTTTACCAAGATATTTAAGTTCAATAATTTCACTTTAATGGCAATGCAAATGACCTATTAATTGTCATTTAAGTGAAATTACTTAACTTAAATATACAAACTTTATAAAAATGATCATTCTAGAAGAAAATTTCAGATGGCACTAAGAGGCTTTTGCATTTGAACTCTTCATATATATATATATATATATATATATATGCACACACACATTAAAAACATCCATTTGATCATTTTCATGTGGAGGCTAGCAGTTATGTCACGTCCTATGCGTATGCTGAGCTATGTTCTCGCAGTGTTATTTTCTGGCATGTTTTAACAAGACGTGATATCGCTGTTTATGTCAGCCCTGAAAATGACTGTTTGTGTTTTTGTTCTGTATTATCATAAGAGACTTGCCTCTCTGACAGCAGGCATGTTCGAAGCCTAGATCATGTATTTCAAAGGGGATTACAGATATGTTGATAGCTATAGGGCAAGATCATGTTGTCTTGTACGACTGGTAAACCACAGTGAATGAACAATGAGCTAAGTATTTGTTGTGGCGTATGCCAGGGATAACAAGTAAAGTATCAAGCCTTTGATATGGAAAAATACTCAGGCTTAAATTACAGTCAAGTTTTGAACATGAACATGACTTTTTTTTTCTCCTCTCTTTCTCTCTATCGTTAGCTAATGACTTAAAAGTCCTAAGTGCTAAACCACAGAACTCAAGTAAAATCCGTTTGCCTAACAACCACCAGCGTGACACAAACCATTTTTTGTCAATAGAACAGGTTTAAGAGATTCCAAGCCTTGTCACAGAAGTGTCCTGACCTTATTCAGTGACCTAATCCTATGAGCTCATACTCTGTGTGTTCACTTGTGAGTTCTGCATGACTGCTGCTGCCCTAAGAGATGTAGGGAGGGAGTTTGGGCTCCGCTGGTTCCCTCTTCGACACTGACCTCATTCACATTATCAGTGCGGTGTGAGAGAGGTGAGCCCTCCCGGTCTAATCTCTTGACCCCCAGTGCATTAAAGTGACCGTTAGTGGACATGCAAGGTCGGTCTGTCACCCCAACCCCCTCAAAACTGAGCTAGCGGTGGGGGTTGGACCGTGTAAGTTAGTGTGGAGGGGTAATGGAGGCTGACATAAAGCATAGCATGGCCGATGAGCGATGCGGGAGTCTGCAATAATGCTAGTTTTAGGAGGTGCGCGTTTTGAGCAACTCGCACGCCTTAGTATCACCCTCTGACCCCCTGTGAAAGCCAGGACCCTTCTTGCTTATTTACTTCCGAAGAACCGAGGTGATTTCAAGAGGTTAAAAGAACATAATTAGATTAGATTAGATTAGATTAGATTAGATTAGAAAAACTTTATAAATCCCAATAGGGAAACTGGTTTGCCACCAACTTAGACCATACAGCCAACAAACACAATACACAACTAACAGACGGATAAATAATTCTACATTAAGAGACTATTAAAACCTGATTAAGAACCAGTGAGACATGATTAGAAAAAGATTCAGTTTCACAATACAAAAGTACAAAATACAAAAACTGTAAAAATAATGTTTAACAATTAACAGTGTTCATTGAAATATCTGACCGCTGCAGGAACAAAAGACCTTCTCATTCGCTCACTAGAGCACCGAGGCATTACCAATCGCTCACTGAAAGAGCTTCTGAGTTCTTGTGTAGTGGATGGCCTTCAAAAAGCAAGACAATTTTTAGTTTCGACCTCCTCTTCTCCACAGTAACCTCCAATAAGTCTGGGGTAAGACCAATAACCGAACCAGCTCTCTTGATCAGCTTATTTATCCTATTTTTGTCCTCAACAGATATGCTGTTCTCCAACAGATAAAGGAGAATTCAATGCAAAAACATATTGAACATTGTTGTTCCAAACATGTATGCCTTACTTCTGCAGAAGACACAAAAAAGTTATTTCAAAGAATGTTTTATCTTTTTTTGTACACACTAAAGTCAACAATGGACTTCATTGTACTGACAAAAAAAAATGTTTCCTTGTTGTGCTTCATACAGGTTTCATAACAACATAAGTAAATGATGACAAGTTTTTTGGACGTAATTTTGGACTAGCCCTTTAAGCCCTGTTTTTTTCCTTCTCATGTTCTTATGAGACACTTTATGTGGTGGTAAACTGCTCCAATAAACTATTTTCATTATGAAGCTCCTTTAGCGGTGTACTCATTGTTAACAATAGTAAACAGTTGGAAGCCCCATTCAAAGGGGATTATATCAGGTCAGGTGCATTTGGACCTTGATTACTCTTGACATATGTTTGACCATTCTGTTACTGCTGTAGAAGGAAGACTTATTAGGGGCCAAAGAAAAAAAAAAGAGGTCATTAAGGCCAAGACGCCCCTGACATTGCAAGCAAACAATCCTCCGTTTTGGCCAATGACTGCTGAGCTAACACGAGGCTTCCTGTTTTTCAGACAGAGGAGGTTGCTGCTGACACGTGAGGATCCACCAAACACATGCAACAAAGTCTGTAATCAATGTCACAATCATTACTAGAGTGAATTTTTTTTTTAAATGAAATGACAGAATAGTGGCAGAATTTAAATTTTTGGGTGAACTATTTTAATTTGGGTTAGAGACCAAAGTATGGATCTCGAAGCACCTGTACTGAAAACACTTAAATTTGACGTTGCACCTTAAAAATGCCTGGCTAATGCCAAAAGTTGCTGAAAAACAGCAAAAAATGTGATTCAATGGCAATTTAAAGTATACTTTAAAATATATTGTAAACAAAATTTAAATAATTGTGATGACAAAATACAAGAAATAGATTGCAAAATAGATACAGACTTACACTAGCATTCAAAAGTTTATTTTATTTTTTCAAAGAAATTAATATTTTTATTCAGCAAGGATGCATTAAATTGATCGGAAGTGACAGTCAATATATCAAATAATAGTGGGAAAAAAACTATGGAAGCTTGTTTCCACCACAGAATAAAAAATAAAAAAAGGTAATTGAGACTTTTATAACTCACAATTGTGACTTTATATCATGTAAGATGTAAACTCACAATTGTGAGAAAAAAAGTCACAATTGTGAGAAAAAAAGTCAGAATTGTGAGATAAAAAGTCGCAATTACCTTTTTTATGTTTTATTCTGTGGCAGAAACAAGCTTACATAAAAAACGTATCACGTATCAACTTTTTCCAACATTAATAATAAGATATGTTTCTTGAGCACCAGATAAGCATATTAGAATGATTTCTCAAGGGTCATGTGATGCTGCAGAAAATTCAGCTTTGCCATCGCAGGAATAAATTACATTTGAAAATATTTTTAAAAAGAGGACAATTATTTTTTACTGTTTTACAGTATTTTTTATCAAATAAATGCAGCCTTATAAGGGACTTCTTTATGTTGAATTGGTTAAATCGAGAGAGAAAACAAATATATTGTGACTTTCATTTGGGGGGGGGGGGTTTCTCAGCAAATATTTATACATGTGCTTAATCTGCAATGAATGGGATTAATTAATCAGCACAATGTGTAATTAAATCACAGCCCTGGTTTAAATCCAAGTGTCTGGCTCAGATAATTAGAGAGAAGTGTTCAAGAGAAGTTTAAGAGAGTGGCGAGAGGCTCAGATAGAGTAAACAGTCTGTGAGGATCTTGACATCACTTACCCAGCTGGGCCAGGTGGACTTTTATGAAGGCTTAAGACCAAACCAATGCTACAGGTGTTCCACACATTATCTCAATACAACAAGAAACACAATCACATGCATCTGTGTGCAGATTTCTGCAGTTCATTAAAGGCCTAGCACTGTTGAACACACACAAGACTTGCAAAACGTTGCATAAGGACATCATGGCTGGCTCTTTTGTCAGAGAATGGGGCATCACGCTTGTGTCTTATCTAAATATTCAATATGACGCATGGGACCCTGGGAGTAAAGCCAAAACTGTGCATTCCCATGAACTAGATTATACATTGTATCTACAGACAAGGCACACTGTTGTGGATGGATTTCAGCCTTGTATCCATTTGTTTTCACTGCAGTATAAAGCTTTAATAAACAAGACTACTTAATAGTACTGAGAAATGACAAGATAAATGCTCCTCAAGGTCTTGTCAAGACAAGGGAATATCTACCCAATTAGCATAATGTTCCTTCACATTAATCACAAGTGAATGAGTCACTGCCTCACATGAAGGCAAGGGTGTACACAGGCATAAATAACTTTCAAATATTGGTGTGGCCCATTTAAGACATATGTAAATTGAATCACCTTTAATGTCTGAACAGGCAACCAAAGTAACAAATTAAACAAACTGCATAACCCAGTTAAAATAGGGCATAAAGATCTATATAATAGTATGGGTTGCTTGGAAATTTTATATGGGCATATCTGTTTAGCTTATATCGTAAATCCACTGGATAAGTAACCTCCTCTAAGAAATTTGTGAGATGTTATGTTTAAATCTTAAATAAAATGTATAAAATAATGATTTTAGATTTAAAAAAACAAAAGCATACATCCAAGACAAATATTATATGAGAACAGAGGTGCTCATAAAAAGTCAAAAGGAGCATGTACATGTAACAAAATAGACTAAGAGCACACCGGGAGAACAGTAAATATCAGATTTTTGAAAAGCAAAGAGAATGACCACACGTTGATAGCAGGTGGAAACAGCGTGATGAGGGATGATGAGATGTCAACTCAGTTGTCAAAGACCAGAAGGAAACCACGGTGACAGGGAAATGCACAGAGACGAAGGAGAACGACTATGGAGACAGTGACAGAGTGGAGATCGTGGAATGCTGGAAAAGGTATAGGACTCTTTCGTAGAGACGTTGTCAACAGGTAAGTAGCATTTCGAGTGTCAGTCTAGTATCTGCTTGGGAGAACAGACCGTGTGACTGAGGTGTGTGCTTAAGTAGTCCATGGTTGATAAACAACAGGTGCAGGTGATTATCATTCTCTGTGAAAGGGAAGTGCATGCAGGTGAGGGCCAGGGAGGATGATGGGAAATGTAGTGAGGAGGTGGTGACTAGCTGGTGACCGTGCCATAGATGGTGCAACCAGTGAGGGAGGGCGTCCTGAATTCTTCATCCAGAGGGTGTCCTGAATTCTTCATCCAGAGGGTGAGCAGGGTATGCAGACTCCAGGGCGCTGCCGGCAGCTCGGGAGACCAGGGCGGAGACGGCCCTTCAGGCGGCCAGGGCGAAGCCTGCAGTTCGGGTGGTCAGGGCGGAGCTTGCAGTTCGGGAGGCCAGGGCAGATCGGCCTTCGTGGCCTTTTCCGTGAGAGCCCGGCTTGGCCACTATGGCCGGGGTCCTATAGTCCTATCTTGGCCGTGGCGGTGGTCATCTTGGCCGGAGAAAAGGGCTCGGGTGTGGCAGTGGCCATCTTGGCCGGAGACGAGGGGTCGGGCGTGGCGGTGGCCATCTTGGCCGGAGACGAGGGCTTGGGCATGGCGGTGGCCATCTTGGCCGCAGACGAGGGCTCGGGCGTGGCGGCAGCCATCTTGCCTGGAGGCGAGGGCTCGGCTTGGCGACGGCCTTCTTGGCCGGAGACGAGGGCTCAGGTGTGGCGGTGGCCATCTTGGCTGGAGGCGAGGGCTCGGCTTGGCGGTGGCCTTCTTGGCCGGAGACGAGAGCTCAGGCTTGGCGGCGCCCATCTTGGCCGGAGACGAGGGCTAAGGCGTGGCGGTGGCCATCTTGGCTGGAGGCGAGGGCTCGGCTTGGCGGTGGCCTTCTTGGCCGGAGACGAGAGCTCAGGCTTGGCGGCGCCCATCTTGGCCGGAGACGAGGGCTCAGGCGTGGCGGTGGCCATCTTGGCTGGAGGCGAGGGCTCGGCTTGGCGGTGGCCTTCTTGGCCGGAGACGAGAGCTCAGGCTTGGCGGCGCCCATCTTGGCCGGAGACGAGGGCTCAGGCGTGGCGGTGGCCATCTTGGCCAAAGGCTCTGGTGTGGCGGTGGCCTCAATGGAACGAGATTCAGGAAGGGCAGTGACCCTCTTGGTCGAGGGCCCACGGGCCGGAGCCGATGTGTGCGCTGCCCACACACACAAAACAGCTGTGGCTACCATGATCACATGGTAGCCACAGCTGGCTGAAGACACAGGCGCAGCTTATATGGCGTGAAGAAACGCAGGCTCAGCAGGCATGACGTGAAGAAGCTCAGGCTCGGCAGGCATGACGTGACATGACGAAGCTCGGCAGGCATGACGTGAAGAAGCTCAGGCTTGGCAGACATGACTTGAAGAAACTCTGGAAGGGTGGTCTCGACGGGATGAGACTCTGGAAGGAATGGTGACCATACGTTGATAGCAGGTGGAAACAGCGTGATGAGGGATGATGAGATGTCAACTCAGTTGTCGATGACCAGAAGGAAACCACGGTGACAGGGAAATGCACAGAGACGAAGGAGAACGACTATGGAGACAGTGACAGAGTGGAGATCGTGGAATAGGAATCTTTCGTAGAGACGTTTTTAACAGGTAAGTAGCATTTCGAGTGTCAGTCTAGTATCTGCTTGGGAGAACAGACCATGTGTGTGACTGAGGTGTGTGCTTAAAGGGATAGTTCACTTTGAAATACATTTTTGGTATGTTTTAGCTTACCTCAAGGGCATCCAAGATGTAGGTGTCTTTTTTTCCGCAGTAGTTTCAATTTTGATATTTTTAGGTCAAACCGTTCTTGTCTGTCAGTCATATAATGCAGGTCTTGGTCATTATCTCAAAACACAAGCACAGAGTCCAAATTAAAACAATTCCCCGTCGTCCAAATTAAACAATTCCCCATCTTAAGTACACATTGATGGCCTAAGACACGAAACGAGCGGTTTGTGTGAGAAAACGAACAGTATTTATATCGTTTTTACCACTTATACGCAGCCATATCCGAGTGATCTGATCTGACGTGTGCGCAGACTGGTGCATAGATATACACACTAGATGTCGCCTTGTCTACGGCAGTTCATTGGAACGAATGTCTTTAAGGCGACATCTAGTGTATATATCTATGCACCAGTCTGCGTACACGTCAGATCAGATCAGTTCGACATGGCTGCGTATAAGTGGTAAAAACGATATAAATACTGTTTGTTTTCTCACACAAACCGCTCGTTTCGTGTCTTAGGCCATCAATGTGTACTTACGATGGGGAATTGTTTAATTTGGACGACGGGGAATTGTTTTAATTTGGACTCTGTGCTTGTGTTTTGAGATAATGACCATAGACCTGCATTATATGACTGACAGACAAGAACGGTTTGACCTAAAAATATCAAAATTGAAACTACTGCGGAAAAAAAGACACCTACATCTTGGATGCCCTTGAGGTAAGCTAAAACATACCAAAAATTAATTTCAAAGTGAACTATCCCTTTAAGTAGTCCATGGTTGATAAACATCAGGTGCAGGTGATTAGTATTCTCTGTGATAGGGAAGTGCATGGAGGTGAGGGCCAGGGAGGATGATGGGAAATGTAGTGAGGAGGTGGTGACTAGCTGGTGACCGAGACAGTACAAAGTGCTTTCCAATAAAATAAAAGAATAAAATAAAATAGTTTTTTCAAATCATTTAAAGACAAAAAAGAAAAACATCCATGCTTAGCAATTCAGAGAAATAATTGGTTGTGAGAGTTAAATAAAAATAAATTTGAAAGACTAACTAACCAAGTCTAAATAAAAAAAATAATTCTGAATGAACAATATTCTGTGTGTATTATTCTTTGACATTGGCACACATGGGAAAAAATAACAAGATCTTTAAATGTTCACAAGTTGGTCATTTTTTGATACATTTAATTTTCAGATATGTGTTTGACGCGTTCTTAACCCTTTTCTGATTGACAATACAACAGCTTGCATTGTGTAAGGCAGTGGAAGGGAGGACTAATTCAAAGATTTCACAAGGAAACTATTACTCTAGAAGGTCAACAAAGAAGAGCTTTATGTACACACACGCACACATAGCACAACAATGGAGCCATCCAAATCTGAAGCACTGTAGAAGAACTTCATTATTTTATTTTAAAATGTAATAATATTTCACCATATTACTGTTTTACTGTATTTTTGATCAAATAAATGCAGCCTTGGTGAGCATAAGATACTTCTAAAAACATTTTAAAATCTCACCGAAAGTAAACTTTTGAATGTAGTGAACATGAGTAACTGTGACTCAGCTGTATAAATCTTTCAAGAATTTATGTAAATATAAATACCTCATTCATTCATTCATTCATTCATTCATTATGTGTGTTTTTCCCCTTTTTATTTTTACAGTGTTACGACATGCTAGATAGTTTTCCAACTGGCACAGTTAGATTAATTATAATGCATTTTTATCACATTTGGGTTAAATGCATTAATGAATAACTACAAATTTCTCCTGCTCCAAATTATTTCAAGGACAAGTGGGAAAAATACTGGAGACAACAGTAATCTCATTCTAACAGAATTTCCTAAAGAATTTATAGCCATTTTAATATTACACAAAATCCTTTTCTTTCTACCCAACTCTCCTTTCCCTGAACTAAGAGTAGAACAAATGACTGAACGTACAGTTGAGTTATTAAATTGCAATACGCTTACAGTCAAAAGAACATTTGTTACAACTTAATACACTTAGTAGCTACATTTTATCATAAAACTAAAAGGAAAGATTAAAATTCTCACACTTCAGACCCACACATATTAACAAACAGCTCTTATTACTGCAGTACAAGGCACCTCTGTGTTTTCAGCAGGAAGTTTTCCGGATTTCTTTTTAAAAGCACAGGTATGTTCCAAAACACACACAAGATTGCAGCAAACCACCCCAATCATTTATAAGCTCCCATTTTGACAAAAAAATAAAAATAAATCTGTTTAGCAAGACGAGTAACAAAGGAATGATGTCATAAATGGCAGTAAATGAATTGCCATGTGACCATTTCAAAGAGAGATGTTCAAACCAGTGCACATGAAGAAAGGGGACAGTGGACGCAGCGGGGCCTGTGAGTCCCGCTGTAGTCACAAGACTAATCTGGCAGGCATGTGGCGGGGAAATAATGACTGCATGCCATCAGCTTGCTCATTTCTACACGGGACCATCCGAGGACGCAAATCCCACACGCTTAGCTTCTGCCATCTCTGACCCGAAAGCCTAAGGATGCAGTCCAATTACAGCCTTACGATGACATTTGATGACAGTACTGAGCTTTCCAGTACACGGCTCATAATACAGTAAAGACATATTGCTGGCGCTGGCGCCGCTACTCTGTGCCAGATTGGCCACCCCTCAAAGGGCTCAAAATCCCATAGTTCTTTCTTTTCCACTTTCTTTTATCTCTTGATCTTCAAGCCGTCCCGTATATCCTTTTTCCTCAAGGTGCCTCAATTCAGCCCGATTAAGCCCGTGTAATGTACAGTCTCTATTGACGTGATAAATGACAACTGAAAAGTGGAGGTTCTGACCCCGACTCTTTCTCTTCCTTTGGAGATGGTTCGGAACAGGGCCTCCCAAGGTGGCAGTCTTTTTTATGTCTGGTTTCATGAAGGCGTATTCAATGATAACGGCCATCAAAATGACAGGAGCCTTTATGATAAGTGCGTCCCGCCCAACGTTGAATAGATGGACAGTGATAGCGATGCTCATTGTTAGCACGCTGGGGGAGTAGTATATCCTATAGAGTGGGCGGAGCCTGTGAGACACGGCGGTGAATAGGCGTGTAAGGTGTCCATGCCCTTTGGTGCCCTTCCAGGTGTGGGAAACACAGGGCAGAAAGCACCTGCAGGGCCTCCGCGCTAAATCTCATTGTATCGCGTGCCAATATGGTGGATGATGGTGTGAGATTCTGAGCCCGGAAGAGTCTTGTTTCATTCATCACAATGTCTGTGAATGGACAGAGAGATTCAACCTAATACATTGACAAAGACACAAGTGCACATCATTCAAAACCTGCCAGTATGGTGAGACAATGAGCAGGCTCCTTAGATGCATGAGATAGCATTTACACAAAGAGCCAAATGAGAATTAATCTCTGCCACATGTCCCGAACATTAAACTGCTGCATTAATCATTATGTTGTTTTAGGGCGCAGAGTCGGCAGCGATGTTTGCTTTGCTTTGCCATTCCTCACATTCCACGAGGAATCCTAAACAGGACCGTTTTAAATCAACACAACATGATAGCATTCCTCAAGACAAGTTTTAACAAATAATATAGCTAAGGTTACATAAGCATCATTAGATATCCTGTAATTAGCACTACGTACACTTAAAGGGATAGTTCGCCCAAAAATCATCATTTACTCACACTCAAACCAGTAGGACTTTCTTTCTTCTCAAGAACACACAAAATATATGTATTTTGAAGAGTGTTTCAAATGCTTTTGCCCCATATAGTGATAGTCAAAAGGGTCCAGAACACTGATTTTCCTTTATGGACAAAAAAAGTCATTTTGTATGCATGTAAGGTGAGTAAATGATAACAGAACTGTTCAGTCAGTTCAGGGGGATTTTATCAAACCTAAAACAGTAAAGTTGGGACATATTGTACATACAGTGGCATTTTGGTAAAGGGGATGAGGAATCTGATCTGTTGTACATTTGACAAAGGGTCTAAGCATAAGCTTTGGCTTTGTAAGCCCTGCACAAACCACAATGAATTTGTTGTTCTAGGCCATCCACCATGCTGTACCCTTTCTCCTTGCCACTTCTGCCCGAATTTAACCTCAAAGCAATATAAAAGCATCCTGTGGGGGGTATTTTCCTGACCGGAACAGAAGCAATAATTGACTACGGAAGGGCAAATCTGATTCTTTCACATTTTTTGAGCTGCAGTCATGCAAAACCTGCCCTGAGGATAAAAAAACGACTGTCATGAAAGAAAAATGTTCACCAATATTTGTAAAAGATTAAATGTCTGTGACTATTCTGAGACATCTCTGCTTCTGGATCTTTAAGGATTAAAATGGTTAGATAGAGGGATGTGGTACTGTATCATTCAAGGCGACAAGGACTTGTAGGCATATCGGATTAAGGAAAAAAAAAGTATTTCATTGCAATGACTAAGTGCTTTCCCAGAAACACAGACTTCCGTTCAAAACATGCAGATTTGGTATATTTATAGCACTTTGCTGAACTTCTTTTACATAACTCTTTCTGACCTATTTATCCATGCACAAGAAAAGATCAGTAAGTATTTTTGCATGTTGGGGATTACTGCATATCCCAAATGTTTGCCCTGCATCTTTATCTCTTTTTTAGACTCAATTTGCAACCAAACATCATTAGAGTGGCTGGAATATGCTATCAAAGCTCAGCACTGTAATCGTTTAATTTGTTTAGGGTATAAGTCCAATTTAAAATGCATCTTTTGGATGTTATGTTAGGATATGATGTTTTTCTAAACTCTCTTACAAACAAATGTCCATACTCTGAAGCAAATGATGGGGGATTTGCAAAACCATCTGTTGGACAAAAGCCCTTGAAAAGCACACTAATATGGACTTTATCCACAGGTGGGAAACTGCAGGTCTAAATTAGTAAATGAGTGACAATATTTGATTATTACAAACAATCAAGCAACAAATGAGACAATATTGAATATAATCAGGGTTAGGTGTATACACATTACAGTGACCACAGTGAATGGATAAAATGAAACCACAGCTTTGTGATAGTAACAAATCAGACAATGATAAAAAATAATCCAGAAATTGTCTTCTTTTTTCTTTAATCTCCAAGAAAATTATATTCTCCTACTAATCCTCATTTAATGACCCTCACCCTCCAGGAACACCAATCTTTAAAGAACAGATTGAGGCAAGTCTGTTGACTATAGGGTGGGTGGTATGATCAAAATGTTATGTGACCAAAATGATTAATAAATGTATATACTTTATTACTACATAATTGTTTCAGCTGAAACTTAAATAAATAAATAAATAAACCAAGTAATTCCTATTTTTTTATAACCGAGTGAATTATATGTTTTGCATTTTTTTTGGGACTTGATGGGCGGAAACCAAACAAATGGATATTTCATAACAATTGAAGTCTGGCATCAGTGCAAAAACAGCTGCTTCACATTATGCAACACTTGAGTTAAAAACAAAACAGTAAAACTAATATAATAAAACACACTCGGTTGACAACAAACAAAATTCAACTAATGTCCTATATATAAAATTATCCTTTGACTTAATTGAATTATTGAATGACTTTTCGCTTCACAAATAATATATAAAATGGTTTAAAAAACAACAACTCCAGACTGCAAATCTCAAAAAACAAAAACAAAAAAAAAGCAGCATACAAATGTAATGGATTAATTCAGCTTGGTTTCCTGATGGGGAAGCTCTTGATGCTTAACAGGAGGGGATGGGGAAAAAGGCTCTTATGAGATTAATTGCCAAAACATTAAGCTATTAAAATCTTATCTTACAAATGAATCATTTAGAGAAGTCCTGGAATTTCTTCATGCTCAATAAGGAAGATTAAATCCCAATTAGCAGTCTTTGTTTCCATCAGATAGGAATCAATGAAGGGTCTGAGGATGTGGTGCGGCCTTACAGAACCCAAGACTCCTGCGGTTTTCCTGATTAATTCTGTCCTCACTAAAGCTGAAGGTTATCCTGCGCTCTTTCTGTAAACCACAACTTGACAGATGCCTCTTTTTTTTCCCAAACCCAGAATTTTTCAAACCCACTTTCCATAAACACAGGAGTCAGTTGCTTGCTTTCGATTTACTGGGTCGTCCTCTTGAAAATATAATTTTTTTCATACCATCAACAGTGATCTGCTTACTTTTGCTTTTCATTTGCAAAAAAAAGATGAGGAAAAATTGTGTCCCACTGCAATTAAAATTAGCATTGTTTTCCCTTTCAGAACTTTTTTGATTGATTAATTATTTACAGATTAATCTGCAAATTGACAGTCCAATCCACTGCTTGGATTTGTTTATAGAGTTTGCAGAGTTTATAGAGGGATCAGACCAAATTTAATCCACCGTCTATGTTCAAATGTCTGATTCTTCCAGAAATTACAAAGCCAGAAGAATGCAACCTGTTTGCTCATTGGATAATATAACTTTATGAACCAATCACCTGAGCTGTAAGTGCCATCTGACCAATTATTCTGGAGTCGCAGCAAAAAGTCATATGCAGATGGGCAAACTTTCTTAAGCCTGAGCTGTCATGTCAAAATTGGCATTATCACTGGCAAAACATGATTATGAAATATTTTCAATTCATACACAACCCCAAAAATTATTTCTTCAATATACAGGAATAGTTTTGAATGACAGATAAGTTCTAGCAGCATAAAGATGTAGTTACGGCTTTTACCAGCAGAGGCTAACTGGACCACATTAACCAGTGTAAACTACACCACTAGCCAGCAGTGTGAAATCTAGCAAAGTAATTTCAAGATATTATAATAAATTTTGTTCAAGTCAATCAAGTTTTTTTTTTTTTTTGTTTTTTTTTTGAGAGAAGTATTTCATGCTCATCAAGGCTGCATTTATTTGATCAAAAATACAGTTGAAACAGCAATATTGTAAAATATTACACTTTAAAATAACTACTGTAATACATTAATTAAGGTGAATTTTCTGCATGCATTGCTTTAGAAAACATTCTAAATTTGGTGCTCAAGAAACATTATCAATGTTGAAAACATTTAGCTGTTTTTGAAATGTTGAAAACAGTTTTTGGAAACAGTTATACATATTTTCCCCAACGATTAGAAAATTCAAAAGAACACTTATACATATTTGAATTTGTTGGTAACATTATAAATGTATTTACTGTCACTTCTGATCAATTTAATGCAACCTTAATGAATAAAATAATCACTGGCTTCCAGTAACGGCCGTACGAAAATCAAGTTCCGGCCGAAGAGGGACGTCTGACTCGACGCATGTCATACTGATGAACGCTGAAGGGCAGAGGATAGAGCAAAACAAAACACTGGTCACGATATTTTTTAAAGAGAAATGTTGGAGGAGCTTGAGTTTGTTGCCCAGCCCTATTTGTTTGAACCGCGAGATGTGTCTACTCTGACCTAAACTTTCGCAACTCGTACATCCTACGTCATGCGTCGGGTCAGAGGTCACTCTTCTGCCGGAACTAGACTCACGTAGGACAATACCGTAAGCTACTGATTATAGTTTATAAAGTCATAAATATGGATTTTTTTCTTACAAAAATGCATCACTTCACTTCAGAAGGCCTTTATTAACCCCCTGGAGCCATATGGATTACTTTTATGATGGATGGATGCACTTTTTTTGGCTTAAATCCAAATCACCATTCACTCCCATTATAAAGCTTGGAAGAGCCAGGATATTTTTTTTAATTTAACTTTGAAAGAATAAAGTTATATACACCATGGCTTGAGGTTGAGTAAATTCTGGGATAATTTTCATTTTGGGGGGGAACTAACCCTTTAAGAAGCAGAGATGGTGAACATGTGCTCTGTAGGTGTTTCTCCCACTATCAAACACTGAAAAGCCAGTGTCATAATCAGATGTTGCTAAACTGATGACCTTGTTGTTGCAAAGTTCATTGATGGCGACATAGTTAGTCACCTTCCAAGGAAAGAACTGATACAGTAATAAATTATATAGCAAAAGTATGTAGACACATGGACCGCACTTGCTTGTTGAACATGTAATTTTCTAAATCGTGGGCATTAATGGAGCAATTTCTGCACAGGGGTCTTGTCATTCTGGAGCAGAAAAAGACCTTTCTCTAAACTGCTGCCATAAGGTTAGAAGCTCACAAATCTCTAGTGTCACTGTATGGTGTAGCATTAAGATTAAGGGGCTGAAACAAACCCGTTATTTAGAAGGGGGTGTCCACATACTTTTGGCCATGTAGTGCACTTCAAAGACGATCCATTTGTTTTTCAACTTGAAAATGACTTGAAATAACCTTTAAAGGGATAGTTCACCCAAAAATGAAAATTTGCAAATTTACTCACCCCCAGGCCATACAGAATGTATTTGTCTTCAATAGAACAGTAAAGAAGAGTTTCAGCAGAAACCGTGGTCCTTGGTGACTCATACTGTATAATGGAAGTCGATGGGTGTCATTACTTGGAGATTCAAAAAACATATGCAGACAAAACAAAATTAATACCCGTGGCTCCTGATGATACACTGAGGTCTTAAGAAGCGAAACAATTGGTCTATGCAAGAAACTGAACATTATTTACAAAATCATTACCTCCACATTAAAACCATAGATCCACAGCATCTGCAAACGGTCAGCCTTTGCCAAGGCTGTGGATTAGAGGAACAAATGTTGTAAATAATGTTCTAAGTTTCTTGCATAGATCGATCATTTAGCTTCTTAAGACCTCAGTGTATCATCTGGAGCCGCAGGTACTAATTTTGTTTTGTCTGCATGTTTATTTGAATCTCAAAGTGATGGCACCCATTGACTTCCATTATATGAATCAAAGAGGACCACGGATTCTGCAAAAAATCTTGATTACTGTTCTACTGGAGAAAAAAATTTACCTACATCTTGGATGGCCTGAGGGTGAGTAAATTAACAGCAAATTTTCATTTTTGGGTGAACACCGCAACTAGTTTTCATTTTCATAATGTTCTAAGACAGCACATTATGAGAGACGAGATCTATGGACTAAATATACTCCGCTCCCCAGTGCTTGATCCAAGATCCAAAAACAGAGCAGCAGCCACTGCAATGCAGGGGAAAAGGAAAGGACAAGCAAATACTAGCTAATTGTTCTCACTTGGCTTTGACTCTGATTCCAATAGTGTGAGCTGTTTTTTCGGTGGTAAATAGATAATGTTCACATTGTTTGGGAAAGACCCATCAGTCATGCTTGAGAATCTGAACCATTGCCATGAGGTAACTGAAGATGGGACAGTATCATACACTGAATTAGTTCTTTTGTCAGGGGATTTTTTGAACTATTGCTCAAGCCATTAAGAACACTTCTTATATAGCGTCTCTGTGCAGATGGATAACAAAACGTGTATGTGCACAGGACCATCCTAAGGGCGGTCAAACGGGCACAATCCCACCAGGCCCTGTGATCAAGAGGGCCCCGTAGCGAAAGTAAAGTGATCGAGACCGAGGAGGGAACAACACAACACCCCCCCCCCCCCCCAAATAAGTATTCATAAAAATGCAGCTCCAAGGCTTCTACTTGGTCTCAAAGTCATAATTTTACAGGACCAGCTACATTTTTTTATTTGCCCTGCAGCCGAGCAAAATGAAACTCTTAAATATAATGATTATCCCCTTCAAAGTGGGAGGGATGAACTAAGACATTTCTAAAAGCGGCTATAATGGTTGCTACGCCCCTGTGTTCTCTACGTCCCAAAAACACATGACAGAGCATCTCACATTACCAGAAGAGTGACACTTTTCTGTTTCAAGACATGCACAAACATGAATGAAAGTCATGAACACATGCTCACACTTACATGTGCACACACGTACACCCACATACTTTGACAAGCTCCAGATGTGTCAGCATTGAATTACATCACTAAGATGTGATGGGTGACCTTTCAATGGACTTTGCTGCTCAAGCTGCGCTGGTTTCATCAAAGTTATGTGAGGAGAGGCATCAAACTGGATATGGACCAAAATGTGGGCAATGAACATTACTGTCAATGGCTCATTCCCCAAGTGCTACTCGTTGGGTAAACAATTAACCATCCATGGTGGATTGGTCTTTGTTTGAGATTTATGAGACAGATAATGAAAATTATCCCAAAAATGAAAATTCTGTCATAATTGTCTCACCCTCATGTTATTTCCAAACCTGTTTCTTTCTTCCATGGATCACTAAAATAAATTGTTATGGCATTGGCTGTACATCAGCACAGATCAGACTCAAAGTTGTCAATATGTGCTTGAAGAGTTCAATTAACACAGTGTCATGTGACTTTTACGAGCACAATAGAACGAACCAACTTGGCTTTTGTTCATGCGGTTTTATTCATTTTTTTATCACAAAGACAGCATTAGTACCCTGAAGCTAAGAAATCAAAGGGAAAAGTAGTTATCTAAGGTTATGTACTCTAAAAACAGGAATAGTGCTGCTGAAAACAAAACACGCTACATGCATGCACATGCATAAACACCCAGCAATAATAAATGCTACAAACACAAGGGAAGGAATTCTAGAGCATACAAGGAAAAACATTTTGTGGGATAAATATATTTTTATAAAGACACTTGTTTAAAGACACTAAACAAAATTGAAAAATAAAGACCGTTCACAATATGTTTCTAGAACCCACTGTCATTGGTCAGCCAAACAGATAGCCCCGCCCACAAATCATCTGATTGGGTACACACGAATATCTTACTTACAGTTTTCTCTGCATATTAAGCTGGGAGGAAAAAGTGTGTTAGCACTGAACAACTTTTTAAGAAGCTTTCTTTTAGGCCCCAGGATTTCATTTATTGCTGCACAGCAAACACTTGCATGTATAACTGAGCAATTATTAATGTAGCTTATCCCTTTGAAGTGCAACAGCACAAGTGTGGGATAATCATAATGCCATCAGTTCTAGTTTGCTAACTTTAAATAAAGGGCATTGGTAAACAGTTCATCACGGTTGCTTACGTACGAAATCAGCTTTAGTCAGCTTGCTAATTTTTCTCGTTCTTTTTATCCTGAGGATACTAAACTCTCACATTTCCAAACTAAACCAACCACAAATCCTACAAAACACAGACTCCTATAATAACATCTCAATCACATGTCTAATTATAAAGTTCATCTTGTTCATTTTAATTAAAGCTGCAGTCTGCAGTTTTTCCTCTTTGTCGCCATCTCTGTTCGAAATTTGCAATTATTCGCGGAATTTTCAACTTTACGTGCGTTGTGCCTCGGCATGGCACAGCGCGGATGAATCCAATGTTTTGAGGAGAATGTACGGCTGTCAATCACCGCGTTGGTGCTGTGGATACTGTCATTCGCAATCACAGATTCTACTTTTTGGAAGTATGACCAACATAAGAATTTTCAGCGGAAAATGTCATCTGAACAAGTAAGTAACATCCACTTTTGTTCTGACCAACTAAGGGGGAAAAAGCATTGCAGTAAATCGCGCCAATTAAATCTAACGATCGCTTATCATATCACGTCAAACCGTGCAAATTATACTTTATTCTCAAATTGTTAATGTTAACAACATCAGCATTGCGTGACTACATTTAATGCCCTTCCGATATTTGTCCTTGTTTTCGCATGGGCCGGTTGCAGTCTCTTTTTTTCTCCCAAGTCCGAAGTCTTTCGCGTTTTACAACGGGTGAATCTCCAGTTGTCACTCCACCACCAACAACCTTACACGCAATATAGCCTACTAACCGAGACACCTTCTTTATGTGTACAGATGTGACGTAATGACGCAAAGACGCAAAGACGCAAAGACATGCTCGAATCTCCCGTGGAAATCCACCAGTACAACTGGAATTAAAAACATTATTACAAGCTTACCATTTTGAATCGAGCTAAGGCAAGCAGATAGTTTTGAACACTGGCTGGTTATGTACTTGCTCAAAAAATTATTTTGGATATTTTTTAACCCAAGAAAACTACGGACTGCAGCTTTAATAATTAATTATATTTTAAAAATATTTATTTCTATTGCAAAAACAAATTGATAATAAATATTTATATAACAAAAAGCAAAAATATTACATAAATAAATAAATAACCCATTTAATTTAATCTGACTGTAAATTTGTGTAATTTAAAAAGTGCCACCTAAATCACAAATTCTGTAATCAGCTGATGCTGTCCAAATATGTCCATGTGACACAGACAAACAATAAAAATAAAAAATAATAAAAGAAAAAAAGAACATGACCAGACACAATTGCAAAATGGACTGGCCATGGATGCTCTTACAGCTGTAAATTCAGTTTAAGAAAATAACCAATATATACATTTCTATAGTCAATTTGTAAATCTTATAGACCTTAGGGTAGCACTTTTTTTTTTTTTTTTGCATGAATGAATGAAAACAAGGCTGTGAGGTACAGTGTGTTCAGCTGACAAAACATCTTTCCAAAATAACTTTCAGCAGACAAAAACTCCATAAAACCATTTCAAAAGTTGTAAACTTAGAAAATTACAAGATGTAGCATCTTTATACAGTGCATGCTATTGTAAAGACTGGTCTATCCCTCACAGCCTTGTTTTCATTCCTGTCAAACAAATAAATAAGGCCCAACCCTGACCAAGGTCTATAGGAATTAAAAAAGTGACTATATAGAAATCTATTTATTGTTTATTTTATTATAATGAACTTACAACTGTCATAGCATAAAAAATATATATTTGGCATAAGGTCTATTCAGCTCCATTGTCTTCATTTGGGTGCTTTTCTAAGCATTGCTATGCAGTTTATCTAATAAATCAACTAAGATAGTACATTGTTCAATTTGATTAAAATATGTAATCAATTGAAAGCACTGTGGGGTAAAAGGGGAGGCCGAATGGTTTGTTTTTACAGAGTAGCATTTGGCTCTCAACGGGACTTTGTTTTTGTTGCTGTTTTTTTTTTTTCACATGTGAGAATGGTGTTAGACATTAAATATTTAACAGCTCTGGGCCATTTGCACTTGGTGTTTGACTGTGTTGTAGGTCCTGCTGTGCTTCTCTGCTCTCAGCGCTGACTGTGGTGAACCACCACTCTGAGCTCCTGCCAGTGTGACTCAGTCAGGCTCTGCCCACAGCCTCAGCTGCCACACAACACTCAACACAGCGTGCAGAATAGAAAAGTATGTTCCCCAAAATGCCTTGCTTTTAAAAATCACTTGCTTGAGCCCAGTGTTTTCTGAACAAATGGCTTACATAAAATTGTTACTCTGTGCTAAACTTGCACAAGAGAAAGTATTTTGCCATCGTAAAAAAGATAATGATGAAGACATCACCTTCAACAGGGGAACAGGTCAGGCTCAGAGTTACTTTGAAATTACAATGTTAAAATCCATGGCATATTAATCTTATCTTAACTCCACATATTGTTAATGGTCCAACAAGATGTGTTGAAACGTGCTTGTTCTGACGTGTTGCTTCTGTTGTTCTGCTTGGTAACCTGCACCACACGTTCACACTGATAGACATACATAAGCTACAGACTTGAAATGTCTTCAGAGATAAATGACAAACTTCTTACTGACTTAATGAGCCATGATAAGGTTTGACTGATCTGAACTGGTGTTGATTTGATCCTGTTTCATGAAATGCCAAAATGGCATATTTCATTTAATTCCTTTCAAGCTAATATAATTAATATTGTAAATGATGTGTTAAAGCAACTATTTATTAACAATGACGCATTAGCAAAACTGAAAAAAAAAAAGAAATAAATAAAAATAAAAGTACTGGATATAATTTTTTATATATATATTTATATTATAAAAATGTATTTTGTGTATGGGAGTAGAACCACTTTCAATATTATTGAATATACATAAGATAAGATTTTTTAAGTAAAAAAAAAAAAAGTATCTTATGCTCACCAAGGTTGCATTTATTTGTTTAAAAATACAAAAAAAAATGTAATATTGTGTTATATTGAGGAGCTTTGACTCCTCCCCGCTATATTATTTTTAGAGCTGCATTGAACTCTGTTTGCATTATTGAATCATTACTTTCCTCTTCATCCCTGTAAAGCTGCTTTGACTATCTCTACAAAGCGCTATATAAATAAAGGTGACCGTATACACCAGCTCTGGATTGACCATATTCATTTAAAGTCTCAACTTAGAAATTCTGTCGATTTTATTAATTCAACAAAAATTCAACAAAAAAATAATTTTGCCGCTTTTTAATACGGCTTGACAGATTAATGTACAGCACAAAATAAACATGGGTAAACACCAGATGTTGAAAAATACATTAACTTACCGAAATGAATCCTGTCTCATGTAATTGCTCAGTGTTTCAACCGGGGACATGCGTCAATAAAACAGCTTGCATTAGTTAGCTAGAAAAAAAATAACATTAGAGAAGAGCATTTTGCTAATATGCCCTGTATTACATATTCATTATATTTTTACTTAACCTGTGATGTCTTATTTAATGTAATGTTTGAATAAATCTGTCATGAAGTCAAGTCATTATGGTTTATTGCTATTTCACCAACAAATTGGAGTAAAAACAATTCAGTAATTAAAAAGTTGATGCAGCCTCTCTCACAGCGAGTGTCGTGGCAGAGGAGCAAACCCAAAATAAGTTTACAAATACTAATGCTGTTGTGTCACGGAATGTAGTTTTAAGAGAGGTTTTTTTAGGAGAGAATGTAGTTGATTAAATGCAGTTTATTTATAAAGATTTTTTTGCTCCAAATGGGAGGAGAAAACACATCTTTGGAATTCTACTAATTTCTTCCTATACCTTATTATACAATGTATAATCTTGGTAAAAACTAGTTCGATTAGTCAGATGCAACAACAACAGATTGCAAAACATGCCCTTATCTTTAAAAACCATAAACGCAATGTAAAAGAAAATACTTATTCACCCCTGCTATTTCAGACCAAATTTATGAGGGAATTAAGATGAACATAATGAGAGTTTCACATGTATACACAAAAGCAAAATCTCAGAAAGTCTGAAATGAGTGAGAGTAAAATGACCATCTCAGAAGACATATGTGTAATTCACAAGTCTCAGGCATTGACTCCACATCTGCTGTGCACTGGTTCTGGTTATGTTCCAGTTAGTGTAAGAAAAGTCGAATAGAACATCTTGTGGGGGGAAAAACAAAACAAAAACACAATCCGTTTATTGTCAATTAAGCTAGTCAAACAGCCAAGTATACTTCCCAGCATTCCAGCATAAAAACCAGGCAGCAGAGAAAAGAACATCGCAATTGTGGTGTCTACAAATGTTTGAGACGTATCCGAGGCTTTGAAGTTGTTTCCTGCTCTCAGGCAGTTCCCGTTCTTAAGGCCAATTTGGGTTTCAATCCAACAGGTCCAAATTCTTACTCCCCTTTCTCTCCTTCCTCTACCCAAATATCTTATTTTTTCCTCCTCACTTTACTGTAAAGTTCTCCACAATCTCCCCAAACATGGGCAAAACCACCATCCATTGAACCAATTTGATAAATCACAGTTATTTATCGGAATTGGCTTTCAAAAATGTGCTTTTTTTTTTTATAGGCCACCGGCAACCTCACAGTCCAGTTACAGGAAACGCAACAACATGAAACCATTTTAAGATGTTTCTCTCAATTGCAGAACGTACAGCGTAAACCATCTGGTATATTCGACTATATTCTATAAACAGCTGAAACTTGCGTCTAGCCGTGTACTCATTAAAATGTCAAAGCAAAGTGGCATGTTTACGAGGTAATTTTCTGTTTACATGTTTAATAAAATACTGATGGCTGATTTCAGTCTGAAAACAGCTGCAGAGCAAATTTTGACTACTTAATCAGGAAAAACAATGTTATGAAGACCAGTTATCAAAATAGTTATTAAAAATGTCCGACATGAGAATGTAAATTCTGGAGTGGAGACAGAATGTGCCGGGATAGAATGCGATTAAAGGAATGAATGCAAAACTAGGTAGCAGGGACCATGATTAAATGGTAAGCCCTTTTTGGGTGCCTTTAATGTTTTGCAAAACAAGAAGGATGAACTGTATAGTTCATTTTCAGAGGGTGTATCAGAGAGAAAGGACAGAACAGCACATGATGTTCCTACAGTCGGTGTTACAATTACAATCTCACTGTTCATTAAAATAGCAATTTCACATTTAATGAGCAGATATCTTTCCATTAACCAACACATGACAAAGATGACACATGATGAAGTTCTCAAGCACTTATCGGACTAAATTTGTTTTCCAAATGCTGTTTGAGTTACAGTTATTAACATTGGATGCCTGTGATTTCCTGTACTCATTTGAATGGGATTGGGATATCTGTGTTTTTTTATTAACATGGGGGTTTGTCTGTGAGACCTTCATGTGGGTGTTACGGAAGGCCATGTGATCCGGATGCATGCGTCACTAGACCCAATGAAACAAATGACACTTACAAGAAATAATTCTAACAATTCACATGTAATTAAGGGAAGGAATTAAGGCAAGTTATATCATATCTGACACAGCCACGACAGATCCAATTTCCCATTGGATTCTCTTTAATCATTTATTTTAATCATAAGGGAGAGTTTTAAACCACAAATTGTTAAAAAAAATTTACAAAATAATGTATCTTTAGTTAAAATTTTCAAACACGTTTAAAAAAAAATGGGGAAAAAATGGAAAAAAAATACATGAAAAAACAGAGACTGGTATATAAATGCTTTGTAAATGGTAGGATGAGTAATATCTAATAGTGCTTATTTTTTAACATATGAATAAATTAGAAAGTAATTAGGACAAAAGATACTTCAATAGATTCGCAATTGAAAGTACACTTCCATTTAAACGTTTGGGATTGGTAAGATTTTGTAAGTGTTTTTGAAAGAACTCTCATGTTTACCAAGGCTGCATTTATTTGATCTAAAATACAGTACACCTAGTAATTCTGTGGGATATTAATACAATTGTAAATAATTTGAATATATTTCTAAATGTAATTTATCACTGTGACACCAAAACTGAATTTTCAGCAGCCATTTCTCCATTACCACAGCTTAATATTTTTGTGGAAACTGTGATAGATTTTTTTTTTCAAGATTCTCTGATTAATAGAAAGTTCAAAAGAACAGCATTTATTTATTAAAATTTTTTTTTTTTTTACAATTTATAAGTCTTTACTGTCACTTTTGATCAATTTAATGCATCCTTGCTAAATATATATATATATATATATATATATATATATATATATATATATATATATATATACAGTATATATATTTTTTTAATAATCTTTCTGACCCAAAACTTTAAACAATAGTTTAGTTACAAAATGCAAACTGATGAAGGGATCATTGCAAACACAGACAGGTGGAATTAATCAAGGCTCATGGCATTAAATGCAGAAAAGCAGCGACAAGACCAAAAGTCATCAATAGACAAGTGTAAATACACCAACAAATATATGACAAATATATGACAAAAACAATACAAGAACGCCTCCTGTTAGAACAGCCCTCAAGTCTACATTTACATTTAAATGAGCAGATGCTTTTAACTTTTGAACAACAAAAGAAATATGTCATAGGAGCCAAAGATATTTGCAGGAGACTCTGCTGCTACATCAGACAGATTAACAAAACTGAATTGCAAAAAAGAAATGATGTGGACTGCAGGCCAGTGATAGGCTGATGTCCTATGATTAAAAACAAACAATATTCTGACCTAAATTTAAAATAATTTACATATCATGTAAGTCAATTAACGTTTAAACGATTTACAGTCCTAATATAAATAGACTAAAAAACATCATGTGCCACCCTAAACGGAGGCATCAATGAAAGCTTAATGGCAGCTGCTTAGACTGATAAGAGCAGAGAGAAAAGGAGGGAAGCGGAGTGACTGCAGCGGGTGAGCTGGGGCCGGGCTGGCGTACGAGAGCCCCAGCTGCCCGGGTGTCAGGGTTAGTGGGACTTGGAAGCAGAGAGATAATCAGCTTTATTAGTGCTGCTAAAACCAATTTAGGAGCAGACTCAGGGGATCAGACGGGCCAGCTGTCCACACCACCCCCACTCACTTCTCATTTCCACCCCGTTTTAGTTCATTAAGTGGGGCGGGACAAAACACAACCCAAAACAACAGGTATTATAATTCAGTTGATACGCCTCTGTTCGTTCTTAATCATTCCATAATTATGCAAGAACCCATTTATTGCATTATTTCCACAACAATTCTTGCACAATTATTTTTACAAAATCATTATTAGTTACATAACGAGTAAAAATTGTGATTTTTGTGAGCCAAAAACAATGAACAACAAAAACCAAATATATTCACGGATTTAACATTGCCTATATGTTGATCATTTTAAACCACCATCAATGTCCAAACAATATGTAGAGGCAACGCATGCATAACCAACAGTGAGTGTGATGACATCATAGCATTTCCTTGACTGGCGTCTGCCTTGTAATTACACATTGGAAAGGAAAGCGCAAGAGGAGGAAGGGGGGCAACTCAGAATGATGAACTCAGAATGAACTAAGAATGAGGCCATAGTCGTCTTAGAAAGAGAGGCTGAATTTCCGAGAGTCTCGTGACGAGGTGGCCCAGATAGACACGTTTAAAAAGCCTCACCTAAATCACTTTCCAGTCGGCGAGAGAAAGAGATCAGTCTTCGCCATCTCACTCTCAGCCACAACACTCCGAGTGGGAATGAGAGCACTGTCTACCTGCAAGTGGAAGTGAGGTAATTAGCTTATATAAATACGTTTGCAAGAATTACCTGCTGTCAAATACATGCAGGTAGCCCTAGCAAGCGGTGCAATTATTTTAGTAAATTAGGATTAAGGGAAAATAAATCTTGCGGTTTGGTTTTACCTTCAAAAGAAAAGTATTAACTTTTAAACTACTGGCTTAAAAACGTATACAGAGGGTGGGGATAGAAGAGTGAATGATGCACAGACTGATTAGATAATGTGTGCATAACCTGCCACAGCTCTCTAGATCAGCATACTGACACAATCAACTCGTGCCCAGAAAGAGCGTGAATAGCCTACTGAATTGAGTTCTCTTTCACATCTTCTTGCAATTGAATGGACAAATTCACACAGAACTAATTATGTCAAAATACACATATCAGTGAGTATCCTTCCTTGTGAAACATAGTTGGTGATGTCTTCAGTGAACATTAACATTTGTGAAAGAAAACGGGTGTGTAACAGTATTTTGGATACGTGCAGCTCTTAAAGTGACAGCAGCCTAATAACCCTACTGCTGTCTTTGTTCTCTATGTCCATCTTACAACAAAATATAAAAAGAAAAATACCCATGGCTTTTGACTGAATGACTTTTGTAACTTTGATAAGGATTTATTAGTGGTGTAACAATACACGTATTCGAATTGAACGGTTCGGTACGAGGCTTTCAGCAATTACAAACCGAACGATTCGTTGGACCATTTTTCCTGCCGACCACATCGTTGTGCAACATCAAATGGCAAACATAATGAAAGCGGAATGAAACTGCGCTACTCATTATTTTGTGCTTCACGGACCGTTTATCAGTTTGGACCAATGTCAATGCAGCGCAAGCCGATCTTGATCAAGTGACACTGTTACTACACAGCGCTAAGAGATCCAGTACGGAAAGCAATTGAATTCGCCATTGAAGTAATAACATTGCTGCGAGATTTAGTGAGAAGCATTCAGATGTATCCGTTATTAACGGATCAAACAGCGATGACTTGGAAACCAGGAGAAACATTGTTCCATGAATGAACTAGTTATAGGCTTTAAGTCCACAGATCAGCAACATTCACCATGGATTTAATATAGTAACAATAACTGTAACCATGGAAGTTTGGCAGAAATAGTCAAATGCTTTCAAGTACGTCACATCTTTTTCCAGCACTTCAAAACTCAAATATTATCATATTTAAAGGTTATTTTTAATGTGATGACCAAAACATTATAGGTTAGGTTCATCCTTAAAAGATTACCCCAATTTATAAAACTAAAAGTTTCAACATGTAGGAAAACTCACACTTATTTAAAAATATTTTTTCTTTTAATAAATAGTACATTTCTCTGGCATTCAGTGAGTGTTATTTTACATTTGATTATTTTATTCAATTTCTGTACCTGAAAATTGTGATGTTTCGTGGTATCTAAAAATTGTAACCATTAGCCCAAACGGGACAATAGGAAAAAATCCTTAGCATCGAGCCCTGCTGGCGCAGCTCAAAATTTTCACTGTGCTATTAAATAAAATATTAAATAAGAGCAATATAGAATGTACAGTGAAAGTAACAGAAGCTCCTACAATACATTTTAACACGCATAATTGAAAATAACTGAAGAATATATATATTTGCTAAATTAATTTAGCTAACTAATTTGATTCATATTCTTTTGGTTTCTCTACCCAATATTTTTTTAAACAAATGCAATTAATATACAGGTATCGGTAAGTACCAAAAATGAGAGTATCGGTATCTGCCTCATTCTGGAAAAAGTAGTTTAGGTGCATCCCAAGTAATAAATTCTAAGTTGAATCATATTAAATATTTCATTCTAAAGCTACTTTTTGCAATGTCTATTTGATGCTTTTCTCATTTACCACATAATGACTTTTAAATGATCTTTTGGGGGTAATTTCTCAGCCAAACTTGATGTGTGATTAATATGTGATTAATTAAAGTTAATTAAAAATTGTAATCGCTTGACACCCCTAAACACACACGTTACCTTTACATTATATTAACACACTTAACTTGAGGAGAACTTATATAAAATTATTTAATAAAAATAAGAAGAAGAAAATGAAGTCACTTCTGAGAAAAGTTATCATTTGTTTGCATTCCATTTGTATATTTATATTATAATCCCATTTGTTTCTAATGCAATGATTAAAAAAAAAAATTCTGACAAAACCGAAAGATTTTGGATTTGGAATATTTCTGAATTCTGATCAGAAACATAAAAATGAAATTAAAAAGATGTTTTATTATAATTAGACTTAAAAATTGGATTAGTTCCATGTGGAAGCTAAAAGCCTTGGCTTTATTGATACGTGTTTGGGTGACCTGATGTAGTACATCCCGACTTTTGCCACCCTAAGCTCTTGTCTACCTGCATAGCGTGTCACATTATGTGAGTGTGAGCACACACAGAGGGAAAACAGTGCTCCCTCAAGTCTGCTTGAGCCAAATCCAACTTAATCCACTGTTTAACAGTTGTTTAAATAATGCCTATTAACATTAACTGGGCTGCTGAATGGGGGGCATTTACCTCACACAAAAACAAACAGTGTGGCCTAGAGGGAAGCCCTGAGCAGCAATTAATTTGAACAAGAAAGCAGTCATTCTCCACGCTTGTTATCCAATTCTATTCATATCAGCTGAGGAGAGCCGATCATATCTGTCTGCTGGCTGTTCATTGTTTGGTCAGAAACGTGCCATCTGATGATATGAAATCATTAAAATTCATGCCACAATATATATGTACCAATGTCAGAAATGAACGGGGGCTTGGGGGAAAAATGCAACTAAAATTAACAAAAATACTCCCAAATTCAAGATAAGGAGGCAAAAAAATACCCTGTACTATCTACGACTGCAGTAATGTGAAATGAGAATTAATAAAAAAGCGTTGATTGCAGCATTACATTTAGATCTGCTCACACTGAATCAAAGATTTCTTTACATGTTTTTTGCAACATTGAGTATTATAACAAATCACCCAACATTGAGTATACCAGAAACTGCTGATCTACTTGGATTTGCACGCATATCTATCTCTAGGGTTTACAGAGAGTGCTCCGAAAAAGAGAAAATGTCCAGTGAGCGGCAGTTCTGTGGGAGAAAATGCCTTGTTGATGCCAGAGGAGAATGCTAGACTAGTATGAGCTGATAAAAAAAGGCAACAGTAATTCAAATAACTACTCGTTAAAACCTAGGTCTGCAGAAGAGCATCTCAGACCTATGAAAGCATGGATCCATCCTGCCTTGTGTCAACGGTTTAGGCTGGTGGTGTAATGGTGTGGGGGATACTGTATTTCCTTTCCTGAGCATTGTTTAAAAGCCACAGCCTGCCTGAGTATTGTTGCTGACCATGTCCATCCCTTTATGACCACAGTGTACTCGTCTTCTCATGGCTACTTCCAGCAGGATAACGCGGCATGTCACAAAGCTCAAATCATCTCAAACTGGTTTCTTGAACATGACAATGAGTTCACTGTACTCAAATGTCATCCACAGTCACCAGATCTCAATCCAGCAGAGCACCTTTGGGATTTGGTGGAACGGACGATTTGCATCATGGATGTGCAGCCGACAAATCTGCACCAACTGCGTGATGCTATCATGTCAACATGGACCAAAATCTCTGAGAAATGTTTCCAGCACCTTGTTGAATCTATGTAATGAAGAATTAAGGCAGTTCTGAAGACAAAAGGGGGTCCCAACCCAGTACTAGCATGGTGTCAAAAAGTCTGGAGAGTATATATATATATATATATATATATATATATATATACAGTGGGAGAACAAGTATTTGATACACTGCCGATTTTGCAGGTTTTCCCACTTACAAAGCATGTAGAAGTCTGTAATTTTTATCATACTCTTCAACTGTGAGTGGCGGAATCTAAAACAAAAATCCAGAAAATCACATTGTATGATTTTTAAGCAATTAATTAGCATTTTATAGCATGACATAAGTATTTGATACATCAGAAAAGCAGAACTTAATATTTGGTACAGAAACCTTTGTTTGCAATTACAGAGATCATACGTTTCCTGTAGTTCTTGACCAGGTTTGCACACACTGCAGCAGGGATTTTGGCCCACTCCTCCATACAGACCTTCTCCAGATCCTTCAGGTTTCGGGGCTGTCGTTGGGCAATACGTACTTTCAGCTCCCTCCAAAGATTTTCTATTGGGTTCAGGTCTGGAGACTGGCTAGGCCACTCCAGGACCTTGAGATCAGAATCAGAATCAGAATCAGAAAGAGCTTTATTGCCAAGTGTGCTTGCACCCACAAGGAATTTTTCTTGGTACTGAAGCTTCCAGTGCACATATACAAATACAAATACAACAAGAAACATAGTAATACAAATTCTAAGAATAAAATATATAAAAAATATAAAAAAAATAGTATAAAAAGTAAAAAAAAGGGGTCACAGTTGGGTTTAGTCTGAATAAACATTTACAGATTATGAACATATTTACAGTATTTTGAGAAGTATGAATAATATAAATATAAATATCACCTGAGTTAGAGAATATTACACTAGACAGTGGGAGTATAGTGCATGTTACAGATTATGAACATATTTACAGTATTTTGAGTAGTATGAATAATATAAATATAAATATAAATATCACCTGAGTTAGAGAATATTGCACTAGACAGTGGGAGTATTGCACTTGCAGGCATATGCCTTGGGGGGCATGTTAAGTGTTCAGAAGGGAAATGGCCTGTGGAAAGAAACTGTTCCTGTGCCTGGATGTTCTTGTGGCCAGTGATCTGTGTCGCCGTCCTGACGGTAACAGTTCAAACAGGGGGTGTCCAGGGTGAGTGGAGTCTGTGATGATTTTACCTGCTCTCTTCCTCACTCTGGAAGAGTACAGGTCCTGGAGGGTTGGCAGGGGGGCACCAATAATCCTCTCTGCTGTCCGGACTGTCCGTTGTAGTCCGTTGTAGGCTGGGATGGGCTACAGGACAATAGGCAAGCAGCTTGGTGAGAAGGCAACAACTGTTGGCACAATTATTAGAAAATGGAAGAAGTTCAAGATGACGGTCAATCTCCCTCGGTCTGGGGCACCATGCAAGATCTCACCTCGTGGGGCACATTAACTCTGAGATGCTTCTAACGGAGCCACTCCTTAGTTGCCCTGGCTGTGTGTTTCGGGTCGTTGTCATGCTGCAAGACCCAGCCACGACCCATCTTCAATGCTCTTACTGAGGGAAGGAGGTTGTTGGCCAAGATCTCGCGATACATGGCCCCATCCATCCTCCCCTCAATGCGGTGCAGTCGTCCTGTCCCCTTTGCAGAAAAGCATCCCCAAGAATGATGTTTCCACCTCCATGCTTCACGGTTGGGATGGTGTTCTTGGGGTTGTACTCATCCTTCTTCTTCCTCCAAACACGGCGAGTGGAGTTTAGACCAAAAAACTCTATTTTTGTCTCATCAGACCACATGACCTTCTCCCATTCTTCCTCTGGATCATCCAGATGGTCACTGGCGTGCGCTGCAGGATTTTAATCCATGACGGCGTAGTGTGTAACTAATGGTTTTCTTTGAGACTGCGGTCCTAGCTCTCTTCAGGTCATTGACCAGGTCCAGCCGTGTAGTTCTGGGCTGATCCCTCACCTTCCTCATGATCATTGACGCCCCACGAGGTGAGATCTTGCATGGTGCCCCAGACCGAGGGAGATTGACCGTCATCTTGAACTTCTTCCATTTTCTAATAATTGTGCCAACAGTTGTTGCCTTCTCACCAAGCTGCTTGCCTATTGTCCTGTAGCCCATCCCAGCCTTGTGCAGGTCTACAATTTTATCCCCGATGTCCTTACACAGCTCTCTGGTCTTGGCCCTTGTGGAGAGGTTGGACTCTGTTTGATTGAGTGTGTGGACAGGTGTCTTTTATACAGGTAAAGAGTTCAAACAGGTGCAGTTAATACAAATAATGAGTGGAGAACAGGAGGGCTTCTTAAAGAAAAACGAACAGGTCTGTGAGAGCCGGAATTCTTACTGGTTGGTAGGTGATCAAATACTTATGTTATGCAATAAAATTCAAATTAATTATTTAAAAATCATACAATGTGATTTTCTGGATTTTTGTTTTAGATTCCGTCACCCATAGTTGAAGAGTACCTATGATACAAATTACAGAGTTCTACATGCTTTGTAAGTGGGAAAACCTGCAAAATCGGCAGTGTATCAAATACTTGTTCTCCCCACTGTATATATATCAATTCTAGGGGAAAAATATTGCCCCTAAATGGAAAAGTTCATTTCTGACCCTGTTCTGTGCAAATGGTTCTATGTAACTGTGTGTTGGCAGACCGCACGTCTGTAAGAGAGAAAGGAAAGTGAGCTGAATGCATCCTTCTGTTCCAATGGCTGCTTTCAGCGGTAATGTGGCAGCAGGTCTGACAGCAGTGGGTTAGAGGTGTGGCACATTAACTCGTAAGAGGGCAAACACGGCTAAAAAAGGCTGCCTTTCTAACAGGGCTTTAGGGAATAGAGTGATTTACTATGCCTCTACTGCATTATAAACGCCTCTCTGCTTTAATGAGCTCTTGACAAGCAGCATGTTTGCACAGCATTTTCTTTTATTTTGGGAGCATGACTTTCTGATTGCAGAACATTAGGTGAGTATTCATTCTCGTGCCTGAACGCAACCCTTTCAACACTGCACATGTTACGAGGAGCCTATTTACAGCTCAGCCACAAATGTAAAAAACAATACTTTGGTCCTGATGATTGTATAATAAACAAGAGAAATAGAAAGGAATGTAGCATAGTAGACATAACGGTCTCTTACCGTATTATTTCAAGGTAAATCAAAAAGTGCAGTTTCATATCCAAACACCTTATCCGAAGTTCAAGATCCAGTTTCATGCAAATAATGTTTCATTCTCTAATCACAGCTAGATACACATACATGTATCTTATCAAACAGATCATTTTCACTGTGACTGTACCGCGATTTGATTCAAATAACATAATGGTTTGGGTTGGATATGTACCAGGATCCAAGGACTTTTGTAGTCTGGGCCAAGAAAAAATAGGGCAGATGGCATTTGGTACACTAATGTGGAAGTCATCCAGGTCTGCTCATAAGGTCAAATCCTTCGGTCTGGACTTTGGTGACCATGCAGACCCTGGAGATAGATACTGCACTGAAAAAAAATATCTGGTGTAGGATTTACTTTGAAACAACTTTCACACAGAAATGGCTAATAAATGAATTTCACAAATAATTACAAAGAAACAGAAAGTAACACATTGAATTTAACATGACCCTTTTGAAGTAGAAAGACTGAAATTGTGAAACGCACTCCATTAATATTTAAAGTTTTATAACTTCAGGAAAAAAAAATACAGTGTGAAAGGCCACAAAACTCACTTAACTGAGGTAAGGAGGATTATTTTGTTTTATTGTGATGTAAAAATATATAGAAATATTTAATATTAAGTCAATATTTTAAAACTTAGCAAAAGAATAGCCACAATATTTGCCCACACCACCTCTGCTGCCAGAGGTCATCACAACATAATCATGCTTCTCGACTTAACACCTACACAGCCTAAAGCAGGGTGTGACTCCTGTGTAAGTGTGTCACCCACATCCCGAATCAAAACAAAACAGACTGAGCCATAGCTTTACCTGAGGTAACCAGACACCTCCTTAAAGGAGAAAAGTTAGCCTCAAAGTATTTGTCAGGAAGAGCATTTAAGCCTGACAAACAGTAAATAAGGGCATCACAATGTAAGAGAGACTACACAAGTATACAAATTGGGAGATACTGGGGATAGACACAACTTCACAAATTACAGGCCTGTTTTTCTACTTACATAATTGTACAAAATTCGGAAGAAAAAAAAACTATTTACCAACAGATTAGACAAATTTGTAGATAAACAATTACTTTCTGACAGTCAATATGGATTCAGATCAAACAGTTCAACATCACTAGCAATAATTGATTCAACTGAGGAGATTACAAAAGCTAGAGATCACAAACAGTATGCAGTTGGAGTTTTCATAGATCTTAAAAAAGCTTTTGACACAATCAATCATAACATAATCAATAAACTGGAACGGTATGGGATCAGGGGGGTAGTAGTGCACTGGGTTAAAAGATATTTAAGAGACAGGAAACAATTTGTGAAGTTTGGGGAATATTCATCGTTGTGCTTGGACATTGTTTGTGGCATCCCCCAAGGGTCGATACTGGGTCCAAAATTATTTCTGCTTTATATAAACGATATTTGCAAAGTATCAAAAATAGTAAAATTAGTTCTATTCACGGATGACACAAATATTTTTGTTCTGGGGGGGATTTAAAGGAGCTACTGGAGACTATTACTGCAGAAATTTGTAAATTAAAAAGGTGGTTTGACAGAAATGTTAAAAGAGTAAACGTAACTGTAAAAAGAGTACACAAGTCCAGATACAGGTAGATGGTGTGGACATAGAAAGGGTTATTGAAAATAAGTTTCTTGGGGTGATAATAGATGACAAAATAAGCTGGAAATCTCACATAAAACATGTACACAATAAACTTTCAAGAAGCATTTCATTACTGAATGAAGCAAAGCATGTTCTGGACCACAAATCCCTCCACATTCTTTATTGCACACTGATGTTACCACATTTATATTACTGTGCGGAGGTTTGGGGCAATAATTATAAATGCAGATTATCATCACTATCTATGTTGCAAAAAAGAGCCATGAGGATAATTCTTAATACCGGTTTTAGAGATCACAAAAAACAACCTACTCCCTGGCAATATTCAAAAATTGTTTTTTAATAGAGAAGGGAGATATAATTTTAGGGGGGAGTGCAACTTAAAAACATCTTTGTGTCCGTACACCATTAAAACAATTTTTTTTTTTTTTTTTTTTTAGATATGTGGAGTGAAGCTGTAGAACTGATCTAGCAATGTCAAAGCATGACCCAGTTCAAAAAGCGGTACAAAAATATGGTTTTCACAAGGTACAAGGAGGAAGAAGGGCTTTGTCTAGGCGTTCTCACAGATGATTTATTTATTTCATTTTTTACACTATTTATTCTCTACGGTGGATATATACATATGTAAATATTTATGTTTTCTTTGTATTTTTTGATGTGTGGGGATAATATAAATATATGTAGTAAATTGAAAATAATGTATTAAGATAGGATTAAGGTTATACAATTATGAAGCCAATTTGATGATTATTAAAAAGTAGTGGAGAAGGGTATTGATTAAATAAGCTTATGCACCTTCCAACTCCTTTTCAGACATAAGTTAATATTGTTTGTTTTTTGTTTTGTCTTTGTTTTTGTCTATTAGCTTTTATTGTATTATTTTAACATATTCGAAATAAAGCCATTCATTCAATTGATGGAGTGTGTAACTTTTCATTTCTTAAACAACCATGTTGGAACACACATCATGGCCATATTAAAGGTTGACAATGTCAAGATTCATCAGGGTCAAACTGTGAAAGAATGGTTGGGAAGGAGCATAAAGATTCATAAATACATTAAGGTCTTTGGGATGTGCTGGAGTAGACTTTATAGACTGGACTCTTGTATTGTCAATAGAAGAAGATTGATGCACCTCTTGATGGAAATAAATGTGGTGATGTTATTTCCACCATTTTTGGCCAAGATCTTGTATTGACAATGCAAGATTCAAGCACTCTGTAAAGTCTACTCCAGCACATCCCAAAGACTTTCAATGCATTTAAGGTCTGGACAGGATTCTTCAGGCTCCCTTCCAAACCATTTTTTCACAATTTTGACGAATCTGCTGAATCTTGACATTGTCATCTTGGAATATGGCCATAATGTGTCTTCCTACTAACAATTTTTGAAATTTTTGGTCTTTTGCTGCAGGCATTCCTGTGTCAGACTTCCCAGAACTCTGAATAAACACCACCCCACCTTTTCCAGTATCTCTTGCTACTCATGGTAAATAAATACCATACGGATGTTCAGGAAGGAGGAAGAGTCTTTGGGAGAAAAAAGGCGATAGGTAAAAGATTCAAAATTGTGCATATCTTTAAACAAACAAACGTTAAAACAAATATAAGGCGAAAAATGTGCTTGTTCATATTTCCCAGTTATAATATAATCAAGAACCGAAAATATTTGTACACAGGAATTTACTCCTACCGTGGATGGCTGATCTGATGGAGTAGATATGTTTTATTGTTAGTTTGGGGGGGTGGGGGGTTGGGGGGGGGCGAGCCAAGAACAAGTTATCCGGAGGAACTCAAGAAGAGTTACTTATGCCTCCAAGCCCTTCTAACAATAAACTCAAGAGACACAATAAAACATGTGACTCACTATTTGTGAATGAAAGCAATACTCAAAGGATGCAATGAACACTAATATGATATTAATCTTTCCGAGGTTACAAAGAATCAAAGTCTGGAAAACGCAGTCGGCCGCAACTCACACATAGTCTTTATGATTGTTAGCAACACAGAGAATTATAATTTACTATATCCTTATAAACAGAAACATATAAAGCTTTGGGCTATCCACCTATACTGAAAGCACAATCCACAGAAAAGGCAGGAACTATGTGAAGAAATTCCAGAGCTTTTTTTCACTATCAGTAACAGGGCTAATAGATGTGTCAACATCGCAATCAGAACTAACCACTGGCACTTCTCCAAAACTCCACTTGACAAATAAAGTTTAATACTTGCATCAATAGTTTATAATGCCAAAACAAGCTAGAAAAAGGCTAATGAGTAATTTTTGTTAAAAACAACTTTCCTTAGCGCAAAAGAATGTTTCATTTACAAATAGTAACTAATTATGGAACGTAATATGTTTTGTGATAGGTAATGTTGTAGTTACCTGTAGCGGTATACATGTTCTCTCTTCCAGAAGATCTTATACTTGGCAAGTCTATAAAATCAAAATCAACCTTGTTTACTTTCTTAATGCATTTTTTATGGTTTGTTATGCAGAATTCAACAATGCAATTTTTCCAAAACAAGTCCTCATAGTTTCAACTGACAACATAGACAACAAGACAGTTGGTTAATGTTGACCACTGGCCAGAAAAAAAACTATTGGCTAAGACTTCTGTTCTAGGTAACAAACTGAATTTAATTTAATTAAAGAGGTTATAACAAGCAATAAATATGAAAGACTTGAAAAATAAGTTACCACTGGGATACATCCAGATGCTCTCAAGGATGAACTTGATCTTCAATCTTCACATCTCTTGTCAAAAAGCTTCCTCGAAAAGTGGATGTCAGGTGTGTTACCCAACCCCTATACACAACAGAAAATAAGAGCTGATTGTCACTCATCAAAATGTCAAAAGTGCCTTTTTCCATACAGTGAAAATGCATAATGATCACTGGCTGTCAAGTTCAGTTGCAACATACTTAGTTCATTAAAAAATATAAATTTTCTTCGTTCATGTATTGAACGTGTTTCAGGACCACCAGTGGTGTCCCTTCAAAAATAAATTTGTTTGATTTGCTTGCTGGGGATTGTAAGGTACTATTCTTTGTAAAATAAATGACTAATGTTAATAACTAAATGTTCTATTGATGTAATCAGCTTGTGTGTTCTGATATGAAAACATGATGTTCAGTGTGTTTGTTTATTTAATCCTTTTGACTGTCTGGAACATATCCTTTCCAACAAATCGGACTTACTATCCAATCAAGCAAAGGGCCAAAAAAAAAAAAAAAAAAAAAAAAAGATAAATACTTAAAAAACAGGAAAACACAAAACCCTTAAGTGAAAAAACAAGTATAAATAGGAAAAACAGCTTTCCCCCTGGATTAAAGTTTCAAGCTCCTATTTTTTCCCCCCTAGCAGATCACAGGTCAGTGTCTGGCTGATGTTATGTGACCTCAGTGGGGGTTTTTGTTTCCTGGATTAAGCCAGTGCTTCTGAAATGGGGGCGGATGGAGTAAGTGTCCCGGTGATGTTAGTTTGTGTTGCCAAGGCTGCTGTTGCTCATAGAGACAGTCTAGACTCCGGTAGCGTTTGAATGAGATTTGCTGTGATTAAGTTAGTGCTCATAATACATGCAGCAAACTGACCAACCTTAGTCATCAAAACAACAAGTTTGATCATTTTTCATGATCATACAGTAATAGAAGTAAGCAGACAAATAAAATGTGGCATGATCACATTTATGCACATTTATTGCTACACAATATGACACACTGCCATTTGAAAATGAAGACATCATAACTTCCAAGGCTTCTGGTAGGCATTTCTAGGGGCCCAGGTGGACTGCAGTGGTTTGAGGTGTTAAGTGACATGCAGAAATGAGAGGAATGACTGCAGCTGGTGGGGGGCTTTAAGACAGGCAAGAGGCCCCAGGACATTCTCAGATGGACTGTCCAGTTTACAGCCCATGTTTATGACAGGTATTCTGAAATACCCAGAATTCTTAGCTCTCCCCTCTAGTAGATATGAAACAAGCCTACAGACCTCAGTCACTGTTCAGATCGTATCAGAGACTTGTGAATATGGTCACTATAAGTAAGTAGTATCGCATTTTCAACAAAAAAAAAAGGTAAACTTATAGAATACAGTTTTAGGCTGTTTTCAGACTTGTTTTAATTGGTCCGAATCAGAGTTTGAAATGAATCATGCTGGTCACTTTTCACAATGTACTTTTTGCTCCGCGGGTGGATTGCATTCAAATAAATAAAAAATAAAACGACAAACACTACTCTACAGAGAGTTAAGCTAAGCACCCCCACCTGCTACCCCGAAGATGGATGAAAAAGGAATGTTGATTATGGAAAATAGGTATGAGAAAAAATCTTGAAAGAAAACTGAGGAGGTGGGATGTTGTACACAGAGTTAGTGGACCGAGAGAAAACGCAGCAAAGGTACATCCCGGAGAATCTCAGTGAGTGGGTAGATCGGCATGGAAATGGGAAGATAACGTCAGAAGCAAAACAGCCAGAATAAAGATGTCATCACATCATGCACATCGACACCAAAAGAGAAGCAAAAGCTTTGTTGGGTGAATAATCTTTTTTCATCCAGTAAACATGCAACATTTTCTTATGCGATTGCTTCGTTGTCCATCAAACGCCCACAAAACCACAGTGGTAACATGAGAAGTCATTTGATCCCTGATGGGATGACTATCAAAATTTGTTGAAGTGCTTAAAGTACTATTTAAAAAAAAACATATCGAGGAACATTTGAGGTTCATTTTCCCCTCTATTCTAAATTCTCAAATGCCTAAAACAAGTCTTGATTTCAAGGGCTCTGAAATTTCATCAACCCTACCTGCCAAAAGAACAATCACCCTTATCCTTTGGCAAAAGGACATCAAAGAAGCCACAAAGCATGTGTGGAAAGGCAAGTAGTGAAGAGTTAATTCACAGCTCTAACAGTGAAGCAATGGAAGGGTTACAAAAGCACAACAGGGCAACCTAACAACCTCTGACCTCCTCTTCCTGCGGTGCTCCCAAGAGGAATCAAGTAACTCTGATGAAGCTTATATGATCCCAAAAGTGATCCACACACCATTGTAGCTTAACCTTAGCTTGGGGGACTTGGTTAAGTGATCTCAATTCGTCATATGCAAAACAAAGGTCTGGAAAAAGATCTTGAACACCAGAGAAGCTTCTGATCAAATGTTTTGTGCAAAAACACACTGAATATTGACAAAGCAGATAGACACAGGTTAGGTAGATGTTCTCACTTTGATCCTTAAACAACACAGCAACACTCTCTGTCATTATCAGACACATACTTTTCTGGGTGGCACGATCCAGAAGCATGAAAGTGTCATCAAGGCTTTGCAGAGAGACAGTATTGGAGAGCCTCACCCAAGTGACCGGCGAGCAGGAGGGTTTCCTCTTTTTATGCATACACGAATGATATCATATCTTGCATATCCAAGCTCATATCAAGATGTAGCCTCACCCGAGAATCCTTACAACTCTCCCTGGTGTTTGGGATTGAAAGGGAGAAGATAGCATTCAAAGCACTATACCCAGAGAGTGACGCACGAAACTTCAGCGTTTTATCGGAACATCAGACACATTCCTGTCAGTTCACGTTTTGACAGCACCAACACTGAGAAAAGGACCACGAGCGCCACGATTCATCCAATATTAGACAATGCAACCCATAGACAATATAGCTAGATATCAGATGCCAAGAAAAAAGATGATTGAAGTGGAAAGAAATATCTGCAGTAAATCTTCCTTACACGTCAAACATTACAACTCAAGAATAGAGGCATTGTGACTCTAGAAAACCTGGTAAACATTGTTTCTGACTAGGGAGGGATGCATGATTTTTATATTTAGGTACTAATAGTTAGCAGCAGATGTTACAGATTTTTTTATTATAATATAATTATAATAATTATATTACATTGACGTATTTTATTATATATTTCATGTATGTATGTATATATATATATATATATATATATATATATATATATAGTCCAAGGTCATTTTTATATTAAAGGTCATTTAAAGTTAAACTTTAAAAACACACATTTTAAAAGGTTTCATTTTAAGTTTCACTTGCAGCATTTAAAATGACTGATTTTAGTATTATCTTTTTTTCTTTCTTCTTTCTTTTTTTGGGGGGCAAAGTATTACCATCAGCCATTACATAAAACATTTTTTTTTTATAGCTTATCAGTACTGGCCAGAATTTTTTTAATCAGCGTTTCAGACATGCTCTCCAGCCAAAAGCCAAAAGTGTGGACATCTTTTGGAGTCAGTTATCAATAGTGAACTAGCTTAAAGAACTTGATTATAAACAGATTTCAGTGATAAAACAACAGGAGATTTCTTTGAATAGATCATACCAAAGGCTATTTCTATGGTATCTTTTAGGACACACAGCTGCTCAAACCACCTGTTAAAAACCACAGTCTCATTGGAATGTCACAGGAAAAAAGCTGTTTGTGCTAAAAAGTAAAGGCTTGTTCTTCCTCTCCTCCTTGTAAAATAGGGTAGGATACACCAGCACAGGGGACATGGCACAATTTAACACACAAAAAGTGTGGAGTTCAAGGAGAAATAGGGGTCAGAGGTGAACTCCTCCCATGACAGAGGTTCTCACATGCTAGAAGGTGGGGGTAGAGGGGGTCCGGGGCATGTAATCAGAAGGGTGGAGGAGACCAAGCTATAAGTTACACACCTGTCAAGCTTTTACATGGAGAGGTGAAAGAGGGTCACCATGCAATTTGTTTGCCCACTGGATTTTCTAAAAATACTGTGGCGAAGTTGCTGGGTGATTCTTCTCGGTGTCAGTGCTTAAACAAGGTCACACGCTAAGTTTAATGTGTGTGTGAATGCGTGCAAGCGGACAGACACATCCGTAAATATCCAAGTGACTTCTGGGAAAACATATAAGAAAACATGCGGTAAACTAATTACTGTCTTAGCATAATTTGCACACGCCCAATGGCAATTCACACAGAATGCATTCTTGGGGTTTAGTGTGTTAGATGATCTTTGACCGCTGTGAAACACTTCACTTGCCATTCAACTTCTCACGCCATTAGACACAGTTTTATTATTTTCCATAGGAAATCAGAATCAAATTCAGCCCATACTTATGATGCATACGGATTGTGTTTTCTCAAAGACATGGGTTTGAACCTGGCCTTCAATGTCCTCACTTTACTATCCTATCAAATTAAGACAAAAATCACAAAACAATACGATATAAAGAGTAATCACTGGCAAAATTCCACTCCCCTGAATGATTCTATAATGATTCAAACCCTTTTATCATAAAGCATTTACAGATTATAGGCAATTTTGGAACAATTTAGTAATCTAATTTGAAGCAGAACTGTCTGCACCGCACCCAGACACCCAAAAATTTGATTTTGTATTTCATTACATAAAAAAACAACCCTATAAAATCAGAATTGGACAGAAAATCAAATAATTACGAGGTTTAAAAAAAAAAAAGTTCACTGCTGCCCTCTAGTGCCCAAATTAAGAACTTTTCATTATCAGCTTCCCAAACTATGGCACTCTCTTCTTCCAGGTTCTCAAACTAGTGATACAGCATCTCTATCATTAAAGTAAAAAGCAGGCCAAACCGCACAGAACCATACATTACGGGAAAACCGGAGGCGTTTTTCCAGGTCACCGTCCCACTTCAGAGGCCTTTAATTTTTTTTCTCTGGAAGCGCAAGTTTGTCATTAGCAAAGGGGATATTATGGCCGGGTCGCGTGCTCTGGCTCAGCCACTGCTAGCACGGCATGGAGGAAAGAGTCGTTTATGAGTCACAGATGAGTGTCGCCTGCCTGGCACAAACATATTTAGCACTAGATTAGCATCTAGGGTCAGACAACATCCATGATCGGCCCCACACTTAGTTTGGCCCTCAGACAAGATCAGCATCAGTACACTGTCTGGAAAACAATGTATACTTGTCTGACATTGTGCTTTAAGTTGACATGAAACGAAAATGACCCATATCTGTTTTATAAGTTATTGTGAACAATTCATCAGTGCATGTTTCATTTTCAGGTTTATTTTGACATCATAATGTTCAGTCGAAATGTCATAACTGGATCTTCTGTTGAAAGGAATTCAGGAAATTTGGAGGAAAATTAAGAGGACATTTTTATTTTTTTAAAGAAAATTTAAATAACAAGCAAAAGCAAAAGATTTCAATTAGATTCAACGGGATAGATTACCCCAAAAGTTCAATTCTGTCATCATTTACTCACCTTCTTGTCGTTTCATACTGTTTTTGTCCATACAATGAAAGCCAATGGGGTCCAAAACAACACTGTACCCCAATTACTTTCCTTGTATAGCAAAAATGTTTTCTTTTGTGTTGTGTTTTCGAGGTTTGTAACAACATGAGGGTGAGTAAATGGTGACTGAATTATTTAAGTTTTGGGTGAACTATTCCTTTAAATAAAACTATTGAACCATCTTTTGACATGTATATAGACGGCGACATATAATCTGCCTAAAATAAATGGGTAAGCCACAATCTAAACCATGGGCATGAGTCAGTGGAGGGCACAGTATCCCCCCACCACCACCACCAACTTTCCTGTTCTTTGAAGTGGCAACACTGGTCAAAACAAAATAAAATCCCACGACAAACCAGCTCAATAACCACCTCCTGAATGGCCTTTCCGTTAGTTTCATGGAAACTTTAGCATGAAAACGTTAGACTTGCTTTGTGATAACATCGATAGGGCAGTTAAACGATGGGTATTCATTTGGGGTTCAATGAAAGTCTAGACATGATGGGCCTCTATCTCAGTCCACCAGCATGACCAACCTCAACATGCTTTCATCCACTTACTTATTTACATTAAAAAGCAAACAATGCTATTTCTAACATAAAGCTAATTTGGGATAAACTAAAGCACTAATTCTCCAAATAAATGGTAAAAATAAATAAAAAACCAGATAAAAGACAAATAGTTCAAAAAAGCAATATAGCATTTGTTATATGAAGCAGTCTAATTTTCATGTAAATATTTAAACGATGCCCCTGAAAAGACAAAGGAAAGTAAATAGCATCTGGTTAGGCCCAACCAAAAGGATAAACATGAGTTCTGATCACAGTGTTCTTGGTTTGACAATAATGCTTGGTCTTGACCAAGAGCTTTCAAATACAAAGAACCCTAAATAGTCATCAACAATCATTATTTATCTTAAACACAGACTGACAACACAACCATTCACTATTTTCAATTGTCCCAGTTTGTAATTCAAAATTTTCCACAAGTATATTTCGAACTATGACACTGGAGAGCATTTGAAACTTTTGTGAAACTAGTAGAACCATAGACTGTAAAGAAAATAGGGGGGGAAAAAGAGTATAACAAAAACATACCTTTTCATGTGGCATATGGAGTTTCAAAACTGTATCTTAAATTGCACAGTTGACAACAACAGTGCTTCAGAATAAAATAATACAGTTAAAACTGAAACTATGTGTTGGATAGTATTTTAAGACTTTAGTTTTAAATCTAAATCTGGAGGTATTTAAAACCTGAGCTAGGACAGTAGCCTATCTTATATTTGGCGCCACCCAGCGACAAGGAGATGAACTGACGAAGTAATCTTGAAAAGTTGACGGACCTTCTCGTATTTCAGCGTACTAACGTCACAATAAACTGAATATGGCACTAATACAATTATTAATTAAAAAGAGTCCTTATCGTCTGTTCTTGTAAGAACAACTTGTTCCAGTTGCATAAACAGCCACCACTAGTGTCTTAAGAAGACTACACAACGACTAGCCTACCATTAACCAAGGAGTAAACCGTCTTACTTTTCCAAATCAAATGATACCGATCTAAATGATTTAAAAGTTATGACTCGTCTTGAAGAAAAAAACTCGATTAAAATGTTTTAAGACTAGTTCTAAGCAGTTTATGCAACTGGCAGACAGTTGGACTGAATTTGTGTCAGAGTGTGCACCACTAGATGGCGGTATCTCCATTGCTTTCTCTACAGACACGACTGAGAAAAGGTGAATGTGGTTCTACGGGTGTGAATCAATTGCAATCGTCCAGATGGAGTGTCTCGGCCTTAGTTTTTTTTTCTTTTTTTTTTTCTTTTTTTTCTAACACTCATTCAAAGCTTCTGAGATAACGTACAACGACTGTCTTTGCAGTATTTGATGTAGACTATGACATGTAATGTGAGTCAGGAGAAAGCCAGCCTGCATGCATTTTAGTACAAAAGGCCTTTGTCAATTTCTTGATAAGTTTTATGAGACATAGGGTTAGGGTTAGGGTTATCGTGGAAGCTTTAGATAGTCTGTGTGAATTGGAAACCCTTGTTTGATGTAAAGGGGATCATTTTATGTTAGTTAATCAATTTAAAATGTGTAGGCTTTTTCAAAGACACACTTTTGTCTGTCTACCCAGCATAGCCTTGAACAAATGTCTTATTCAATGTCTTTTAGTAGTAGGCTATGTAATGCACTGTTTGAAAAACATAATGTATTTCGGAAAAAAAAGATTTGCTTACTTTATGTAGGCCTATCATATGAATGAACGAATTAATGGGTTGATTTCGCTTTTATTTTCTTTATTCTTTTAGTTTTTATATAATGTCTTAAGACATAAGTAAATGTTTGGATACATTAAAACAGAATTGTTTATAATCCATATTGTACAGATTATTTGGAAAGTGTAATAATGTCTGAATCATCTTTAATTAGTTGCAAGTATAGGCTACTTCAATCCCAACACTAATAGCACCATTCCAATAGCCAACATAAACGTCCCCTACTTCTCCACTAGGTGGCGTTGTATTATGTTTACCGTATGGTAAAATAGTAGCCTATAGGCTACGTCCTTGCTTTAAAAAAAATCTAGAATGATGGATTTATAGTGGTTGTAAACCAGTTGAAGGCCAGCTTAGCCATGCTGGGAGACCATCTTGAACCAGCTAAGACCAACAAACTAGTTTAGGCTGGTTCAAGCTATTTTTTCCCCTTCTTTCAGCTGGTATCACAGGCTGTGATCATCTGCAATGTGGAGTGCATCAACCACAAAAACATTAAGATTTTTATTTTTATGTCATGTTTTAATTGATAATCGAACTGAAGAGATCTCAACCAGACACACACACACACAAAACTTAAAGTCTAAAAACTTAATGCAACTTAGCCTAACCTCTGAAAAAAATCCGTTACAATTTACGGTTCAACACACTTTTAATTTAACAAATGATTAGGAAAATCACGACATGATTACTTTTTGATTTGTATGGGTTAATAGAGATAGGCTATGCATAGCCTATATTGAAGTTGCAAAATTCCAGTTTGACAAATATCAACCAAACGTAAACTGCTCATCGATTTACTTTAAAGCAAGTAAAATATTCTTATGCAAAGGTTTTGCAAATCTCCAGTGAAACTTGAAAGCAAACTCCTCTTAAGCCTCATGCAACTACCTTTGGTTTGATGTAACCCGGCCCATCTGGTGAAGAGAGTGAGTGGCCCAAAACTCAAAGAACTGGGGGGAGAAGTGGAGATAGAGGAGGGCAGATCGGATTGAAAACAAATCACGCCAACAGATCTTCCACCGCACATCACAACCGACGACTCAACAAACTTGCTTGGGGTACATTTCTGCCGTGTTGAGGGCTAAATTACTTTCTAATGTTCGAGTAGGCTAAGTACAGTCTTTTGAAGACGCGTGTGTGATGGATCGTCAAAGTTTGCGAGGTGCAACTGTAGCGCTTCGTCGTCCCCGAATGATGTAACGTTAGTTTTGCTAAAACATTTGCTCTTGCAAAACAAAATAAACCGCTGATGGAGTTTCGTGACAGAATCACTTTTAACATTATTGTTTTAAGTACAATTGCGTTGTTTTTCGGATGCACGCTGGACAACTGAGCAACTGACGAACTTTACAACATCAAAGGAGGTAAATATGTATTTCGTTATGATGATTTACTCTTAAGGTTACTGATCACAATGTGTACGCAGCTTGAATGTGTTTTCAATTCATTAGGCTACATCTTTCAGTTGTTACAAGTGTCGCGACATTAACTCGCTGTAGCTATTGAAATGTGTCATATAAACTATATTATTGCTATGCTGACGAGAAGAGAGTTTTGGCGCTTTACATTTTGTTACTTATAGGCATATATTGTGACTTTTGCAAGCTCAAACTTTTGTCAACTTGTGTCCCAGGTAGGGATGGGAATCGAATTTAGCGTTTCCGATTCGTATTCCTCTAAGCGATTCCGGTTCTTTAATGGTTCTATTAAAGATTCGTTTCGTATTTTAATTAAGTAATGTTTGGTTTGATTCCCGAACGAATAGCTGTTATGGGTTTATAAATGAGTCGATTACTGAATAAATCTGATTCACTTACTGAACTACAAGTTAGCTATTACTTTGATCATGCTTAGAAAATGATAGGGTTGTATTTAAGGTTTTGGAAACTTAAAAGTAGTTACTGAGTGACTGCTCGTTTGACAACGTTAATGTAAATACACACTGCGTTTTGTTGTCAATAATATATTGGTATTGCACAAAAGCCTATAAACATGTCTAAAAGTCTGTAGGATCATACAGACATCTGCTTTCTCATATAGGCTATGTTGTAGACTGCTCAAATCTGAAATTATCTCGTAATTGGGCAACAAACTGCAGAGAACAGCAAATACAATAAATATATTCACTTATCGCGTTGTAGTTTTTGAATCACTAAAAGAACCGGCTCACAAGAGTCATTCGTTCAGAATCAGAATCATGTCATCCCTTCATGAGTTGGTCTACACTATTCACGCTGTTTGTTTGTGATTCACCTAAAAGAACCGATTGATAAGAGTCGTTGGTAATCGTAGCCTACTATACTGGTAGGAAGCATGTTTAAGATTCAGTGAAAGTACTCTGAACAAGAAGTTGACAGAACAGTGTTGGTGAACCGAATGTCAAGAAAATCATTCAGTTCTTCTTGCAATATTTTTTAAACGTTTCTAAATAAAAAACTGGTTCTCAGTTCCTTCAAAATATTGTCTGTATCATAGTTCATAGTTAGGGTTGTAAACTGAAAAGTTTCAGAAGATTTTTTAAATACGGTAGGCTATGTATGTCTATAATTTAGCTACCAAGAGCAACATCATCAGTAGCCTACAGGCAATCCTATAGGCTATGTAGGCTACTATGGGCTTTTCTTTGGTTTTTATGTTCACAAACTCATGTTACTATAGTTGCCAGTAACTCTCTACAAAAATATTGCAAAGAATTTAATGTATTATGTAAATGTAATTTTTGTGTTTAAAGGATTGGCAAAAAGAGTGGCAAGAGAGTGCCTTGTTTTCCTGAAAAACAGAAAAGTGTGTGCATGTGTTAAATTTAATGTGATGCCCAGTTGAGAGCATTAGCATAAGAATAAAAGGTCTTAGTGAATTTCCCATTGTGTAGAATGAGAAGCGCCAGCAGTCAGAGGCAGAGCGAGTGAAAGGATTCAAAAAGGGGGGAAAAAATGATGGCCCATTCAGATTATTCAGCCTGGTTTGGGCTATGGTCATCAGCTTCTTAAACATGGGTCGACCGTGTCACTTTCATCTTCCTTTCCTGCTGCTCTGCACATTTTCACACATTTCCCTCTTGTCCTGCTGCCTAAATCAGGGCTGTTCAGCCTTGGAATTCCGCGGGAGATTTTAACAAACGCTCATAAAAAGGGGGACCTTGAATGACATTGCACATGCACCGCACAAGGGCGAGACAAGACAATGCAATGACAATCAAAGAAAAAGTTTTAAGAGTAACTACTGTTAGGATGTAAAACATCATTGAATTTTCTATAAAGAAAATAGTATGTATTATAAATGTTTAGTCACTGTTAAATCAAAAGTGAAAACTCTTTGTTTTTATGAAATATTGCAGTATTTATTATAAATGAATTGTCCATGTACAGTGCTGGTCAGAATTATTTCCCCCCTTGGTAAATATGATCAAAGATGGCTGTAAAAAAGAAATCTGCATTGTTAATCCTTGTGATATTATCAAAAATCTAACCTTTCATTGAACTATAAGAATTGAAAGTGGGGGGGAAATCACATTATTAAATAAATGTTTTTCTCCAAAACACGTTGGGAACAATTATTTTGCCCCCTTTTATTAAATACTTTTTGCAGCCTTTTTTCCCCCCAATATAACAGCTCTGAGTCTTCTCCTATTTGGAGAAGGGACTTCCCCAGTCCCTGACCTGAACCCTATAGAAAATGAGTGGGCTGAACTGAAGAGATGAAAAGCACCAACATAAATCTGGGAATCTGAAGGATCTGGAGAGATCCTGTATGGAGGAATGGTCTCTGATCTCTTGTCAGGTATTCTCCAAACTCATCGGGCATTATAGGAAAAGACTCAGAGCTGTTATCTTGGAAAAAGGAGGTTGCAAAAAGTATTTAATAAAAGAGAGCAAATAATTGTTCCCAATGTGTTTTGGAGAAAAACATTTATTTCATAATGTGATTTCTGAAAAGAGATGAACTAGAACTAGACTTTGTATATTGGTCAGTGTTGTGTGCCGGGCAAGACCTTGAATCTCTTTATCGGTAAGAAAAAGCTTTGAGGAGTGCCTGAAGTACACTTGTGCCTCAAAGTGAATTGATGAGACTTTAATGGCCGTTTAAAGTGCTGTGAAAGACAGCTGTGTTTCAAGTTTGTGTGCTGCGTCTCTAGTGTCGGACTGAATTGAAGATGAGGGCAGTGTGGTGAGAAAACAGAGATGTGAGAAGTGGTAGCTGCTTACATTCATTTGCCCTCTCAAAGGCTGTTCTTTGAAACCCATCTCCTCAGCTTTGGCCCGTAGGACACGGGACAATCCCTGCATTTTAGTAGTTTGTGTCGGACACCCCTCCAGACATCCGCCTCATTCTCTAACAAGTGTCTGGGGTTAATGAGGATCACATCACATCCGGTTTATGAGTGTGGATGGGGTCCTTCACAGCTTTTTCCTCCCTCATTCTCTCATGCAACTATCAGGGCATTGTTAAAGGGTTAGTTCACCCAAAAATGAAAATTCTATCATTAATTACTCACCCTCATGTCGTTCCAAACCCGTAATAGTTTCGTTTATCTTTGGAACACAAATTAAGATCTTTTTGATGAAAAAATACCACTTCCGAAAGTTAATAAAGCGATCGTAAAACTAATCCATATGAATTGAGCGGTTTAGTCCAAATTTTTGAGGAGACTCGATTGCTTTATATGATGAACAGATTGAATTTAGGCTTTTATTCACATATAAACATGGATCAGCGAATATAAACCGAAGCTCAACCGAACCTGCTTGACGCGTAAGAACAAACCTCATCGGTTCTTGCGGAAGCTCAAATGATTAGTTCTCGCACGTAAAGCGAACATGCTTGAGCCTCCATTAACCACAACTGATGTGTGAGTTGATGAATGTTTGAAAAAATTGATCAATTTAATATGTTCATAATATAAAGCGATCTTGTCTCTTCAGGACTACACCGCTCAATTCATATGGATTAGTTTTTTCGATCCCTTTTTGAAGCGTCAAAGTAGTTGCGTAGCTGTCAATGGAGCGACAGAAAGCTCTCAAGTTTTATTAAAATATCTTCATTTGTGTTCCGAAGATAAAAAGAAGTCTTACGGGTTTGGAGTATGAGAGGACAAGAGGGTGAGTAATTAATGACAGAATTTTCAATTTTGGCTGAACTATCCCTTTAAGTCTGTACAGATATCATCACATAAACCACACACACACACGCAAATGTATATAAAAATACTTTAATATGCCATTAAATAGCATACAGCAAATAAGTGAAAGACCAGAATTTGATTGATTGACCTTATTAGTCATCATCAACTGTTGCCAAGCCTAAAGGAAATAAGGTCCATTACATGGAGTCCTAGTGCCTTAGATGAAATGGCAAGTTTTCATTTTGAGGGACTGCTTGATCTTTTACATAATGGAGACTCACCATATGTTTTTTTTTGTGTGTAATAATGCAGCAGTGCAGTTTTATATGAATTCCAGATCCCAGTGCATTGGGTAAAAGTTGTTGGTTTAATGCATGCGCATGTGTGCGGGTAAAGAAAATACACAGGAACGCTGTTCACCTTCCTCAAAGGCCTGTTAAGCTGTAAGCCTTCTGCTTTGTTCTCTTTCACAAAGTTTTATTTTATTATTATTCTTTTTTTTTGCTCTTAACTCTCTCATTTCTTTTGTGCTGTGGGCTGGCGGGCCACCATTTAAAGACAGCTGGAAAATGAACAGTTGAAATGTATACTGTTTACATTAAGTTATATTTGACTTACCATTGCTGTGACTCTATACACAGTGAATGGCTAACATTTCCCAAACCACACGTCCACCTGTGATTCATGCAAACCTCCAGACACAGTATGCGGAGGACGGACCTAAATTTATTTTATTAGCTGACCATGAATAAACATCTTACTAGACCAAAATTACAAGTCTGTATTTGAATTTTAGATGAGGTGTAGTGACAGCTGAGTCTTTTGGAATATCCAGAGAACATGAAAACAAGCTGTGGTGCTGGGAATTATATGTAGATTACTGTCTGAATGAGTTCAGTGGTTCTCAAACTGCATGGGAGTTTCCCCGGCTGGTAGACGTCACAACTCAATATAGCTTTTTTTTTTTACTTTATTTATTTTAGTTTATTTAAATATGTTCAGTGTTTTATTTCTAATTTATGATCTGTATACACCTTTATACAGGAGCAATTAAAGTCCATCCACCACATTTATATTCTTGAACCAGAAAAAGTCCACTGAACGTGAATACAATTGTTATACATGACCAGTTCAGTTTAATTTTTGAAAATATGACTCTGAATTTGTCCTTTTTTTTAGGGAATCAAGAACTTACAATGTAACCAGTGTAGATTGATTCCCAAACGAATGACTCTATTGAGTCGATTCTTGTTAGTGAATCAAAAACAAATAGCACAACCAGTGTATTGATTCCCAACGAATGACTGTAATGAGTCGATTCTTGTTAGTGAATCAAAAATGAATAGAACAACCAGTGTATTGATTCCCAAACGAATGACTCTGAATCGATTCTTCTTAGTGACTAAAAAACATATAGCGCAACCAGTGCAGCGTAGATTGATTTACAACCAAATGATTCCAATAAGTAATTTTATTAGTGGATCAAAAACAGTGCAATCAGCGTAGACTGATTCCTGAAACAAATGACTCTTTAATGAATGAATGAAGTATGCTTCTGCATTACTTGTTTGTTTAGTGCTGTTGTTAAATATTAAGGCCAGTTATTGGATTGCATTTATGCTGTCTCTAAAAAGTCAGTGACAACTCAATACAAAGAGTGTGTTTAATTCATTTATTACTGAAATGATCTCACCATTTTGGCAGTGGAATTGAGTGTATTTTTTATTTATTTTTTCAAATATCCTTTGACACTACTAAAAGAATCATTGATGAAGCTGTTAAGGAACCGGAGTTGTTAAGATGAATCCAAACAGGAATCGATAAATTCTTTACAATTCCCCTCCTTGACTTGAGTGTTTTGATCAAAGGTGGTACTTATCCTGAAAAGTTTGTGAGAAAAGTTAGTCGAAGTTTTACGTAAGAACCATCTTAATGTGAGAGGACAGAATATAAACCAGTGAATGTCAGGATAGGCATTATGTGCAGCTTACTATCAAGTCAACAGCCAGCGTTAAATCAAAGTACTGTGTGACACTGTGGCCTCTGAGGGTTAGCTTTGATGTGCTAGTTAATTAATTCCTGAAGGGCTGCTGACGGGCTATCCAGTTCTTCATTATGGAAACCTCTTCACAGTGGCTGTCTGTATCGTTATTACAGTTATTGTATCATCTTCACAGCCTGTGAGTCGCAGTTTACCCTCTCACTGTTGCACGCTCAAACAATAGCACCCTGTTCCAAGTGTTTGTTGTCAAAGCTAATCGGATGCAGAAACCGAGTCTGAACTGCACAGAGGCCACCAGCGGTTCGGCAGGGTAGTCTTCTGTTTCCGGAGTTATTGGAAACGGAGAAGTCGATGCAAGGGAGTTGTGATTTATCAGGCGGCCTCCCAGCTCCTGACCAGACTTGCAAGGAATGGAGTGGGTAGATAGATCAGTCTCATTGCGTTCCATAGGATGAGCAGGGAGATCCAAAGAGGAGCGCTGAATTCCTGCCAGGCCACAGACTCCTCCAACAGACTGGAAGACGAGCTGGATGTGTTGAGCAAGGAGAAGCCATGTGGTAATCTTTAGCAATCAGCCCGCTTGTTCCCCCGTCACACATGTCCACTCCCGCTCGTGGCCTCTCCCTGAACGCCGCGCTGGATCACGGCCAGGCTCACTGTGGAATTCTCTCACTACGTTATGCTGGATAAGGATCATGTGTGTCCCTGTCATCATCTCGCAGTGTATTCCCGGTGTAGCTTAAATATATGACTCCCCACATTGGGGTAGTTAGAACAGTGTGCATCTCAAAGACTAGAAACATTCATGAAAAGGAATGGGAAAATAGTTTTTTCATTCTACCACAATTTTTTTTGAAAGAACCTTTACACAGCCCTTGCCATACAAACCAAAGTTCATATAGGTGCTGATGAAAAAAGTACCATAAAAGTATTTTTTTTAAACGGAGGCACTCTCAACGCAGGCTAGACGCAAGGATAACCAAGTTCAGTTTTAGTCTATTCTCTACTCAAAACAATAGAGTGCTGGAAAACAATTCATCCTAAAACCCGGAAGCGAGTTAGCATTTTAAAACTTCTGGTTCCATCGTCCATCGTTTTCTAATGGATTTTCTTTTTTTTTCTTTATTCTTTTTTTGGTTAAATGGCTGAAATGAGGTCTGTGGAAAGTTCAGGATATTTTTATTGTTTTATTCTATGACATAAAATACATCAGTAATAACCTACTCCATGTTTTTTAAGCTTTTATATGTCTTGAAGAAGACTTGCTAGCAAGTGGCTAAATGGGAGGTTGTTGGGGACATTAAACATCACACACCGAACAGTAAATCATCGACTTATTAGTCTGCTTTTACAGCCTTGTGTTTATACTCCTGCAAACTATTCTAATTCAAACTTTTCAACTTGAAGATTTGAAATAATGATTAAAAGATTTGTCTGAAGTTTACCGGTGTTAATGTTGAAGTCATGTGACCATGACTAACTTATTTGTTTATACTTGTGAAGATCTTTGTATTTTGAATTCAAAATTCATATCATTTGTTTTGGTATATGAATATTATATTGATAAGTATGTAAGAATCATAAACTTTTGTTGGTATTTTCTATAATCCAAAAGCCTATTGGCTTTTTGTCGAGGGAACCAGGGTGAAGCAAACTGATGGTTTGTCCTACAAAACTATCTCATCCCTGCAGCAGTCTATTGTATAACTTCAGAAAACTTTAGTTTGGACCATTTTTATGATGCTTTTATGGTCCATTTTGTACTTTTTGGAGCTTTACAGCCCCTGGTCACTCACTATATAGACCTTATTCAAAGCAGTGTCATGAAAGCGAGGCTGTGAGGGATAGACTTGCTGTGTTTTCAATGGCATCTGCTGTAAAAAGCTCCTAGATCACTTATAATTTTCCACTGTTCATTTTGTTTGGAGGTTTTTGTCTACTGCAATTTCTTGAAAAGATATTTTAGCAGTGTTTAACTGTTGTTGTTTGGCAAGAACTAGATAATAATTTACCAAAAAAGGTTGTGAACAACATGCGGGTGAGTAAATAATGACTGAATATGTATTTTTGGCTGATTTCTTTGAAACAAATTCATAGTCTCATTAGTGCTGACCGATAATCTGAATGTTTCTAATTGTCCAACATACAGACGGGTAAGTGTCAGGGTGTAAAGCAGCTGGTAGAGTTGGGATACCACACAGACACCATCACACGTTACAGATACCAGTGTTTCTCCACCCTCCGCACCCCTGCACAGCTGACAGACCCCTGACTTGCAAAACAGACAACAAAAAAAGCTGTAAAATAAGATCACACATGCCGACACCATGAAGAAATCATCAGAGAGATCTAGATAACAGAAGATCTAAACTTTGAACTAAGATGATGAGCATACCTAAGGGTTCAGGTTTAGAATGACTTTATATGTGACCATGATGATGGACCGATATTTTCAAGTTTGTGCATGTATAAACCAAACTGTGAAATGATATTATGAAATGGATCCTATGACTCTAAATTCTGATTGGATGAGATGCGTTCTTTGCTGATAAATTGTGTTCACTCCATTCATAAATAGTCAGTTAGCTAATGAACTACATTACTTGCTTTTGTTTATTATGATTATTAATGAATATTCAACAGTAAATGCATTTAAACAATAGGAAAAAAATTTAATATTGCCTTTTCCGACGTTTTATGAATGCAAAAACACTTATACAACAACTATATTAAAAACAACGTTTAATACTTTTCTACACTGTAAAATAAAAAGTTTCTGCCTTAAATTTAAGTACAGTCAACTTGTATGTTTAATGCATTTCAACTTAAATTACATTAAACTGACTTAAAAAAATTAAAAAGTAATGTAAAAACATGTTATAACATTGATCATATAAAATATTTTGCAGTGTATAGTGATGTTCCTATTTACGTATGTATTTTTAATTTTGAGTAATTTAATTATTACAAAAAGAGAAAAAACAATTGTTAAAATACGGATGTTTTAGAACATGCATAATCCCAAAAACAGTCATGTGCTGTTTATGCGGTCGGCATTCATAATGTTTCCTTAGCCCTAAATGATATTTACCGTACACCCTCAAGCTGCCGAGCCAAACTGTACAATAAAATACGTCCCATTCAGTAAGTTAGCTGCTAATTACGTTGAAACTACATTACACCGCAACTATAATTTCTTTCACAAGCATGTAATTAACATTTGTGTCTGTTTCTTTCTGGGAGGACAGACGGAGGGATGACAGCTGGGCCTGTAGCGAGAGAGCGCTAACTACCCATTTGGTTTAGTGACCCGAGCAAATGGTGTGCAGAGAGAGCAAATTCTTTCATGAGATCTGTGATGTGACACGCAACAGCTGCACTACGCTCTGTTAAAGTATCCTCTCAGTAAGCCTCACCTTATTTATAAACACTTGTAGTGTAAACACAGCTCTCATAACGATTTAATTAGGTGCACAAACATATACAACGGCATTCTCAGCGCACTCAACGGAGCTTCGCCGAGACCCTCGCTGGGACAGTTTCTTAAACGATAGACTTGGTTGTAAAGTAAACATCTGTTTCAGATTTTTCGGAGGACAAAGAGATCAAGCACAGGATATTGCACATATGCAGGGGTTTAGGGTTGGGGGGGATGGGTAAGGTCATCATCTGGTCTTTTCCCTGCTGTCAGTGTTGAGAGGAGGATGTTATAGTTCTGCTGCTTCGCTATGAATGTAATCTCCATGCTCATTCATATTGATCTCTGCATCAGGTTTGTTATGGAAGTCAATATTCTGATTCCAACATTGACTGTGTGCAGCATTGTCATATTCCGGAATATAACAAGCTTGTTATATTTAATGCCGGTTGATATTTGGCGAGATCTTGGAGCTGAAGTGCTCACGAACAATAAACATCAAAGACAAATTAAGAAGGATATTTTTGTCTGGTAGTAAGCATTAGTTGAGAACAACATTTCAAGCGGAATTAAAAAGTTGAAAAAGATTAAAAATAGTGCATTTGTTTTAGAAGAATAACATAAAATCTTGACTTCAAATGATCAAGATCTACTGTAGGTAGACATTTGTTGAACTGTATTCTTTTGGGGTGGGTCCCTTGAGTTGAGGAGATTTTAAAAAGTTGGTTCACCCCAAAATGAAAAAAAAATTATGAAAGTGGAAACCGTGATACTTTATTTCCAGGATTCTTTGATGAATATAAAGTTCAAAAGAACAGCATTTATTTAAATAGAAAACTTTTAACATTATAAATGCCTTTACTGTCACTTTTGATCAATTGAATGCATCCTTGCGGAATAAAATGATACATTTCTTAAAAAAAAAGAAAAAAAAAAGATGGCATACGATAATGTTATAGTGTATTATCACTAAAAAGTGTTGTAATTTTATCTCAATTGAAGTCATTAGAAAAGTGGCAACATTATAATGTAGAGAAAGAATGTAGAGTTAATTATCAATAACCATTTTGGAGTAACTTCCCTGACCCTGCTGACTTGGTGACATTAGATGCACTTCATGCTTGTAATGTTATCCATGTTCCTGGATTACAAGATTAAGGTTAAGTGTAAAGAAATAATCTTGTCTAATCACTTTGCTCTACTATTACACTAGAATTTGTCTTTTGAATATAACTCTCATTTGCATTTATAACTGTACAGATGAAGAAGCAGTGATTTATGTCCTCACCATGGTTCTGTGCAAAAGACACGATGCCACAGAAGACTAGAGAGATCCTCAAATAAGAGGAAGTTTGTGTTGTGTGAGAGGCGAGCTGTAACACTGTTGAAAATAAATGATGCTCCAAGTCAAGCATGTTCATGTCATTAGCATACAACAATAGTTAATTGAGCTGTTTATTTATCTGTTTATCCTTTGGATTGTTTTTCTGCTAAGAGCTTATGATGCTATTGGAGTGTTGAACAGAAGCGTGGGCTTCTAGAATTGCAGTCATCATTTATTGATAAAAAAAAAAAAATGGTCAGCTCTATAAGATGGTACAAGGTGTTTCTTCAGCATCAGTTTGATTGTTCAGAAAGGGCCACATGGTTTTCTCTCCCATTATCTCTCATTTTTGTCCTTTTTTCACCCTCCCAGTCCTTTGGGGTGTCTTTTTCACACCTGTTGCTTCCTTTCAGACTGATGACAGGCACAGAAAGAAGCAGTCAAAGCTGCCTGTCATGTATTCAGGGAAAATGAAGAAAAGTTCATGGAGCTTCCTGGAAGAAAAACACTTTTGACACTTTTGGAGTCCATATAATTGCTGGTGTTAAGTAGTCGGTGTAATTGCTTTCCTAAAAATGGAGGGAAAGTTGTGTGAAGATAAAGTGGATTGTGTCCAGCTTTATTGCTTGACTTCACTCGTCTTTGTCAAACTATTGGCTGGAAGGGAAATCAAATTTACAAGAAGTATAAAGTTAATGAAATGTCCTCCTTCTGCTCTTCCCTTCCAGCTCACTTTTCGTGGAAACGCAATCAGTTCTAATCATTTATGTGTGATTGTGGATTTGTGAAGGTGGTCTACACGGAGCGTTCAAAGGGGGGATTTTTGTGAGCGGTCACGGCTGAACTTTCTGGCCCAGCAGTAGGTGGGGTAATGCGGTAGGGGGCGGCTATGGAGGATTAGCCTGCAGGCCTGCGTGATCTCACACCCCTCTGTCATGCGGACCTGAGATTCTGATCCTTTTCGCACGCTGCATTTGTCAAAGCAGCCACGCAGAAGAACAGAGTTGCTTTCTTGTCGTTTTTCCCCCCTCACCGCCACCTGTCCACTCGGTCATGTACACCTGTACTGTCAGATCTTTTCATCAAAGGGTCAGAGTTCGGTTTAGACTACAGACCGTGACAAGAAAATGGCAATATGGGGTACTGATATATTGGCTATGCAAATCAAACGGTAGAATTTGGGCCATTTTGGGATGATTAGCCATACCAGGTTAGCCTTTTAGCCTTAACTTTTGTACCAATAGCTAACAACCCTGCCATTTGAATGATGTGAGAATTTCAAATATTTTTTGTGAATTTTTAAATTGAATAAGAATTTTTTTTTTCATACACAAATACACACACACACATTATTAAATAATATTCTAAATTCAAAATTATCGATTTTTCTTTTATGCCAAAAATCATTAGGATATTAAGTAAAGATCATGTTCCATGAAGATATTTAGTAAATTTCCTTCCGTAAATATATAAAACATTTATTTTTGTGAGTGAATGCTGCACAATCGCGAACATAAATGGACAACTTTAAAGGCCATTTTCTCAATGTTTAGATTTTTTTTTGCACCCTCAGATTCCAAATTTTCAAATAGTTTTATCTCTGGCAAATATTGTCCTTTCAAAAAATGTACCCATGTGACTGGTCGTGTGGTCCATGGTCACATGTGTACACACACACACAGTACCGGTCAAATGTTTTTGAAAGAAGTCTCTTATACTCATCAAGCCTGATTTATTTGATAAAAAATAATAATATTGTGAAATATTATTACAATTAAAAATAATGCTTTTCTATTTGAATATACTTTAAAATATCATTTATTTTTGTGATGCAAAGTTTAATTTTCATCCGCCATTACTCCAGTCTTCGGTGTCACATGGTCCTTCAGAAATCATTCTAATATGCTGATTTATTATCAATGTTGGAAACTGTTGTGCTGCTTACTATTTTTTTTTTATAACCTATTATACTTTTTTCAGGATTCTTTGATAAAAAAAGAAAAAAAAAGAACAGCATTTATTTAAAATAGAAATCTTTTGTAACACTATACACTACTGTTTAAAATTTTGGGGTCAGTAATTTTTTTTATCTTTAATCGTTGAAGTATTGAAAGGACTCCTTGTATGATGGATGTTATTGAAATTCTAATGATTGATCATCTTTGACATGTGTTTATGAGTCATTGTTGCTGTGCGTGTATTCCAGGGCAGCTTTGGCTGCAGTAATAGGTGTTTCTGGCAAATAAAGGTGACCAGCGCCAGTAATAGCATGTTTGTGTTTGACTAATGTCCTCAAACAGGGATTCATTTCATTTAACATTCTCTTTTAACAATCGTGGTAATGATATGGAACAAGAAAAACTTTGAGTCCTGGAAGGTGGTTTCCATAAGAGACGTATATTAGAAATGTCCCAGTTGTTATAATTGGCCTGTGTACATTTGATGACAACACAGAGTTCCCAAGCAGCATTAGGAGGCCTCATTATTAATGTATAAATGAATCCTTTGACAGCTACAATGTTTAGTTACATCTATGAAGAGGTGTCAGTGAGACAGGATGGCAAATGTACCCTCTTGGCTAACAAGTAGTGAGACAGATGCTGGCCAACTCCAACAGTCCACCTCTAATCGGCTTATCTTGGCAAAGGGATGTTTGACTGGCACGAGAAAAGGCTGATGAATGTGGCCACAGGTACTCTTACAGGATACTGAACATAAGAAAATTACATTTTGAATTAGCATGTAGAAACAACATTCAAAAGGTCAAAAGGAAAGCATCATTTAGTTTGCATGCATCATTTTCCTTTTGGAGCACACTGCAAATAATATGCTAGTTATTTTCTCTAATGGGCTATTGTTATATGATTACACAAAAAAAAAAACATTTGTTTGTTTTGGTAGAAGGAAAATATAAAGTGTATCACAATGTGACTTGTCTCACAATTATGACTTTATATTACAATTAGATTTATTTTTTTATTTTTTTACAGGCTTCCAAATACCACAGTCTATACCCAAGTGAAAAATAAATAGCATAAAATAAATGTATTTCAAATACATTTGAGTATAAGTATACTACAAATACATTCACATATGTATGTACTTAATATAAATACAATGCAATTGGACTTTTGGTATACTAAATTGGTATTTAAAGTCTGCTAAATTGGAACCACTAATTTTGTACTTAAAACAACTTTAGTTATCCGAAAATAGTGCTAAGGTCCTACTAACAATATACTTAAGTATATTTTATTGTGCTAAAGTGGAACTATTGATGCACTTTAAATATCTTGCATTTAAAAACTGATATTATAGATCATACTATCCTTACTAATAGTGATATTAAAACACATTTTAGGCTTAATATTAATAAATGTGCATTGTGCAATAAAGAAGTGCTCCAAATAAAGTTGAACTATAATATTAATGTCAGTAATTCTCAAGCGATATGTCAGTAAATATGTAGAATGTGAAATAAATGTATTTTAAATACATTTTGATATAGATTTTTTTCACTAGGGCAGGGCTTCTTGATTATGACAAATTTAAATCATTATTATAATTAATACAAATAAATTATTATTTTGGCCAGTATTGAGATCAGGATTATTTAACATAATTACTCACTGACTTCATGCATTTATTGAACTTTAAGCCTTGCTTATAAACGTATGGAATAAAGTATAAACATACTTGTTAATTTGCTGAAGAACAAACAACATGGGCAGCCTCAATCAGAGACTGAATGGCCTCAGTTTGGACCTCTTTTCAAGTCCTAAACCGCTCGCTGTTTGCTCTGAACCAAGGATAATCTTGTAGGTTACACAAAGTTAAACAAGCGGCGTGCTGCCAAGTCATCTGCCTTCAGCACAGGCACTTGAGCGCTCTGACAGAGCTGCCATAGAGGAGGTACTCTGCACGCTCTCTGCTTTGTCTCTTCTGGTAACATGGCATTTCTATAACGGCTCCTCTAAGCTCTCAAAACAAACAGACAAGTCATGAGACAGGGCAGAGGGAAGTGAAGGATTTTTCTGTAGAATTGTAGTTTATATAATGGAAACATTTCAGTCACTACCATGCATTTGTAGGTCTTTCGAGGGAAGTGATGATATTCAATTTTGCATCAGTCGTATGTTTTTAAAAACCTATCGATGACAGGTTGCGACACCTCTTTTTGTCCGCTAAGCTACTTTGTAGCATGTTTCAGGTCATCTATTTGTGTGACTCAGAAGACAGTAAAAATCATTTTTTTTCTCTTTCAGGCTCATCATGGAGACCACAAGTCCCAGCACCACAGAAAAGAAGGAATGCAAGGGGTCAGGCCTGGATGGCAGTAGTTTCTCAGACCTTCCCAAAAAGCCCTCACCGACCACAGCGTCTCGAGGTACTGTGCTCTCAAATGGAAAAGGTGCATTGTCTTATTTGTCTGATGTTTAACTACTTTCTTTCCTATCCCAGTAAATTGTGTAGAGGCAATTCGTAGCTTGACTTGCGAAGTGTGACTCTGGCGCTTTTCAAAACTTTTTCTTTATTTGTTTTTGTTGTCCTACTACCAAAGGGTTACAGTTAGCTGGTTAGCATGGCTCAGTTTGCCCCTGGTGGTAAATGCTGAAACTCCATTGATGACCAGGAGTGTTTGGGAAACCAGTTTAGAACAGTGTTATTTTAGTATTATTTATATGCTATTATAGTATTTATTAATTTATTAATATTTTTAATAAGCTTTTATTTTAATATTTTCAGTTTTCATCGTAATTTTTTTGTTATATTTCAACTTGGCTTTAACTTATTTTTATTTGTTTTATTTTTAGTAATTCTGGTACTTCGATTAGTACCAATCAGTTAGATATGATGGCAACATTGAACAACAAGTTTTTCATTTAATATTTAAATTTCGTTTCAGTTTTATTTCAGTTATTAAAAAAACAGTTTTTTATGGTTTGGCTGTTACTATTATTATTATTATTATTTTAAGTTAAATTTGGTATGCTTAGTAGTTTGTTCAATTATTTAATAAAAAAATATTTAAAATTATTATTGAAAATAATTTTGACATTTTGTTAAAAATATTAGTTTTAAATTATCATTAAGGCCCTAGAATACGCCATACTAGAAAAGACGTGTTCATATATCGGCTGAGACATTGTGTATCTGACCGGTTTGCTCGTGTATCACTTGTTGACTCAAAGATGCAAAGGAAAGAGTGAAGAGAATGGACGAGAGGCTGTACATGTTTAAAAGATGTCAGCGAATGTGTGATGAAAACCCTTCTCTAACTAGGTTGAAAGACCTTGTTCTTACCTCCAGAGTATAAATGTTATAAATTTCTTAAAGCTTCAGGGAGAGCAGTGGACTGCGCTGTCCATCTGACAAACATGAAGATGGAGAAAGACCTTTGAAATGCTAATGACCTGCTCATATTATGGCATCGTACTGTTTAATGAGGGGTTTGGTGGCCTGCCATAAGAAAGCATTGATCATAAATTGTTTAAGACAAAAGTAGAAATAGGGCATCGGTGTACCCGCTCTTCAGAAGGGTGTTATTTTTTGTCTCAAAGTGTATGATGTTGTGGGTTATTTTGAATGTGAAAATTCATATTTAAAACGGAAAAAATATGATTATAGGAAATGCTCAAGGAATAGTACTTCATTTCATTAGTTGCCTGCTGAAAAGGCTTTTGAATACAAACCTCAGTGATGGTGAAGGACCTTGCTCTCACCACTAGAGACCAGAAGTTTTACAAGTGTGTATAGAAAGATGTAGACAAGGAAGTTGGGATCTTTTCATGAATTTTTCATTCAATTTAGTGTTACACTGGAATGATTCTCTCAAAAATTACTCACTCTTACGTCATTCCTAACCTGTATGACTTTTTTATTTCTTCTGTGAATCATAAGGAAACATTTTAAAGAATGTCCTGGTCATTTTCTTTATATGCAATTACAATAAATGGGTGATTATTACTGTTGTTACTATTGGTATATAAGTCTGATTTTGTATATTGATTGTTTTAAGAAAATTGTTATTGTAAACAATGTTTTGATTTGTTTTTAATCATAAATATTTGTAAAATTGAAATACTGTTGATTGCCATGAATATAGCCATTGCTGCATATACGGCGTTAAATCATAAATTAATAAATAAATAAAACAATAAATGGGTGAAGCTTTCAAAATGTATCATTCAAGTGGTCCATATGACTGAAAATTAGGTTGTTTATAAGAGAAGTAGCAATGCCCAATTCATAAACAAATGATTCTTATGAGTCGGATCTTTTCAATGAATCACTGATCCAGTTCACAACATTGGTCTGAATGGTACGTTCACAAATCATTTTTAACAGTTTTCAAGTTACTAAGTACTTACTGTACTTCAATTTCATTTTGAATTAATTTAAAATATAGTGCACAATATGAATAACTTGGTGCTTTTGTGTCATTTTTTATTTATTTTTTAAGCTTGAAAGCTCCCTACCCCATTCACTGGGGGAAAAAACAACCAGTAGGCTATCATTTTGTGTTCAACAGAAGAAAGAAAGTCATACAGGTTTGGAACGAACAGACAGAAACTATCCCTTTAAAACTTTGAAAAGGGTATTTTTCTATAAAAATGTTTGGAAAGTTACATATACTCATTCCTGTCCCTGGAAATCTGCCTCCCTGTATGGTTTATTTCAAACCCTGCCTGCAATTGCCAATGAACCTGAAGACTTGGATTTGCTGGTTGAAGTGTGTTTGACTAGAGTTAGAGGATCTGAACCCTGCAGGGCGATATAGATCTCCTGGAGCAGGACTGAACTTATTTAAAGCATTTCTGAGCGATTCAATACCTTTTGTTTCATCTCACTTTTATGTCTATTTACAGCTTTTATGGTGCAGAATTTGTTTTATTGAGATCCGTTTAGTGGTTACAGGGGATCTGCAGGATTTATTAGCTGCTCGGTCCAACTTTTGTTCAGTACCTCGAGACAATGTGTGCTCAGTGTAGGTACATGATACGAAGCAGGAACAAGGAAAGGTGTCAATGTTTCAAAGGAAAATCTGCAAAGAAAATTCTCCGACCACAACACATTCTTTCCCACCAGTTCAGGCCAAATTTTAAACCGGTGTTCTCAAATTTAATGTGTCCTGACATGATCCCGACCAAAGTCAGTCCAGTTGGCGGCCATCTTGGTAACACCCTTGGGCAGTAACTTCTAATGATGCAAGCACAGCTACTGCTGTATGAACGGCAAAGACCGAAAACTGTTTGCAAAGCTTATGCTTTAATAACACACGACCGCTCAAAAGTTTGGGGTTGGGAAGATTTTTTGAAGTCTCTCGTTCTCAGTAAGGCTACATTTATTTAATCAAAAAATACAGTTAAAACATTAATATTACTGATTTAAAATAACTGTATTCAAATCTTTTATGTAATTTATTACATTTTACAATGTAAAAATTGTGGCTGCACCACTTCAGGCAGGCTTAATTATCAAGTTTGGTGCCAATTAGTTTTGTTTGGATACCTGTATGTGGTGAGGATATTATCCCGCCCCTGCCTGGTATAATATCAGCAGATTGATGACAGGTGGTGGAGATAATTTTTCCAGGCCTTTTTCATTTGTGGAAGCACACCGAGCGGTTCTAGATTGGTCACAGACACCATGTCAGAGAAAAAGAGGTATTTCTTTATCCCTTCTAAATAGTTCTCTGTAGAGACGGTGAAGAATGGGTGAGGAGGCTGGGTGGGAGGAGCAGAGAGCAGTACGGCGGGCAGCCCAGGGGAGAGAGGCAGTCCACCAGGGGTCAAGCCACTGGCAGAGAAAAATGTGGCTTAAAAAGCCGCTCTATCCACACACAGCCCACTCTAAAGGGACAGCCACTAATCTTCCTGAGAAAGGGATTTATTCTCTTTTTTTTCCTCCGCCTTTCCTTTCTGTTTCTCTAAATGAGGCCCTTCCGCTGCAGTGGGTTTTCTGGTCCAGAGAAAGAGGATCTCTGACAGGATAGCATGAGCAGGCTGCATTTAGCCTATACTGGAGTTGTAGGTTTTTTTCTTTTTCTTATGTTTACCAGTTTGTCATGTCTTAGAACTATTACAAGTTGTATGCACATATGACTTTTATTTTTGCTGTGGAAAACAAAAAGTGATCTTTTTTTTTTGTAACATTCTCCAAAATGGTAAAAAGCACCATAAAACTGTCATAAATAGTAGTCTATACAACTAAGTGCTTTGTTCCAATTGTTTTTAGCTGTACTATAGTTTTTGTGATGAATCTATGGCATCTTTAATGTGGGTCTCACATTGGGTGACAAGTGCAGTACTATGTCTTCCAACACTTTGTTTTCTATTAGTGTTTCAGTAATAAGTTTGTCTTTTTGTGGCTTGAATAAAGTCTATGCTTTGTATAGAGAAATATCGTAATATAGATCACCCTTTTGCTTTCCTTTTACATGAATGGCACTTTGTTCATTCTTTAAGTGAACTTTGGCGTGTACAGTGATTAGATTCACTTTTTTGGACTGCTGTCTTGTGTAACCGGTTTTAGTCTATATGCTAGAACCATTGGCGTTGTTACCATTGGCGATGTGATTTGGCTAAACTAGCGCAAACCCTACAAATTTAGGGCATGAAACGAATAGTTACTTTATCTCTTGCTTTCGAAACTACCTCAGTCAATACTGACCCCACCATTGCCCGACACCCGAGAAGTCATGCTGGCAGCTTACAGGAAGGCCTATTGACTGAGTCTGATTATTATTTTTTTTTGTTCCTGTCAGATGTGTGACCGCCCACTATCTGGAACAGGCTGCAGTCTTTGCAGAAGATTGATATCGTTTTAGAGTGGGAAATACTTTCATTTTGGCTTCCCAAAAGGTGACCAAGACTGTGTAAAAGCACCTTGCCTTGATCCTTCCTCGACAAGAAAAACTAAAGGATAATTTTATTGCTGTCGGCGCATAATGTGCTTAAATTTTCTTCCCATTTTGTTATTTTGTGCTGCTTGTTCTCTCTGTGTGGAAACAAGCTCTTTCACCAGCGGTTAAAGGGATTTGTGCAAAGTTTCCTTCATGTGGCTTTTATAAACAGTTAAGTAAATGGCTTTCCAAGATCCCCCTGCTCTCCTCATCTTAAATTTCACATGGGGGACTGACCAGCCCCAAAAGGGGATTTAAAGATTAGATATGGTAAGTGAAAGCAGGGGGATGTCTTGATTTTTGTTTTTTCGAAGAGTCCACAGGCATTTGATTGTGGCATAAAGTCTACTTGAAAAACATGAGATTCTGATCAAGAAGTTGAAGAAGTAGCTCCTCTCCCTTCCACACTCATTAAAGAAAGTAAAAGTCAGAGAAGTGGTGCCCTACATACGGAATGAGACTGGAAAAAGGAAGTCCAGTGCGCTTTTCCTTCAAGTTTGCTTGGATTCGGTCACATGGGTTTAAGTCTTTTTACTTTTCGACAGTTTGATGTTAAAAAAAAAATGTCTGGTGTATTTCGAACATTAGTGTGCTTGAAAATAAAGAATAATATATGTACACTGTTAACATCTGAGTTCTGAGGAATATTTAAAGTGCTCTGAAAGTACTTTTTTTTTTTTTAACAGCCCTGTGCATTGCAAACTTTGAGAAGATTCGCTATTACAAGGGAAGACAAACTCGTTTTGACCCATTTCTCATATGTTGTATCTGCCAGACATAACGCGTTGACAATGATACACCCACCACACAAAGATACAATGCATAACTGACTGAGAAATGAAAGAATGTGCCTCTGATATTACTTTAATGCTGAAAGGCTCCTTGCTTCAAAGCCCCTTGTTAAAAGTCAAAAAGAGGGAGCTTTAGGCAACGTCTGCGCACATAAATCTCTCCATACTGGAGACATCCACACACACAGGGTCCAAAGACAACATGTTACATTCCAGGGCGTTTACAAGCAGTGGGAGAGGAGTAAGGAGCAATATATGGATGCTCCGGGGGATTAGCCCACTCCCCTTCTCCTTCCCTGTTCTTCTCTGCCTCCTTTTTTCTCCTTTTTTTTTTTTTAACAGCGTGCCATTCCCAGCATGAACCGTTTAGTCCTGACTTCAAACTCTGAGATAATTCCATCCATTTTATGTTTCCTAGTGTGTATTCAAAGGCTTTGGAGACTCGCTCACGCACAGGTGTTTTTGGTGGCCCCTTTACTGTCATTTTTACTTTATTGAGAATGAAAGATTAGAATACATGTATAAGGCTTGGGCTCAGGCAGCATACGGTGAAATTAGGTCTGCACCTAACACGTCTGTACTGTCGTTAATGAAAACAGGGTGTGAACCTCTACCCACACACGGTCCTGAGCCAGACCCGCATCCCAGTGAAGCATGACAGGAAGAGAATGTCTGAAGTCTTCCAGACATTTACAGAGGATAAACAAAGACTAAATTTGTAACTTTGCTTCATTACAATACAAACAGAAAAAAACTCTTTTTAAGACTTTGTAATGAATGCACTCTTTTCATGTATGTATTAATTCAGGTCATAGTACAGGCATTTAGGGATGCACAAAAATATTTGGGACCATATTAAAGATGTTTAGTTTCTATTTATTGCTGTCAGTCAATATTGGATATTTAATTGCTAATTTGATCTATTTCTACATTTATATTGGCTCATTTAGAGTTCATCTTTAACAACATTAACAATTTAATTACATTGTTAAATGTAATTTTTAGCTAATCAAAATGAATATACATTTTTCATTCTGTACATTATAATGTTGCAATGACTAAATGTGACTAAAAATGGATTTTAGTTTTTATAGAATGCACTTGTAGCATTTAAAAGTCGTTTTTAAAGATGATTTTAGTTTTTGGTTTCTTAATTTTCATTTATATAACAATTTAATATCGGACATTTATTGGATATTGCCCATAACATAAAAACAGCTAATAGTACTGGCATAAATTCGTGATTCGTCAAAATCGGTGCATCCCTATAGACCTTATGCGCCAGAGAAACGAGGGCGCCGCCATCTTTACAATATTGTCTTTGAACTTCAGTTTTTGCAGTCGCTCTGTATATTTCTATGGCATTGCTGTCCAGGAGTAATTAGCTTTTGAAGTGGATTTACTTAATATAAAGTTAACGAAAGTTATCACGAGGATTGTAATGTTTAAAGCAGATGTCTTAACAAATGTCAGTAGACCGGGAAGATTTTAAAACGAGCCGTTCATTCATAAATACGCAAGATCGCTGTGAAATTACGGACCGGAAGTCAAAAGACAACGAGCGCAGTGCTGAAAAGGGGCGGGGCTACATAAGGTCTATAGGCAAAAGTAACTCATAGTGAGTATACTGTACAAAAAAACCATTTGAATTTTATTTTCTCTTACACTAATGTTATAACTCTTTTTTTAACTTCTTTTTTTTTAGTTGACTGTGAACGGCGTTAGAAACTGTAAACCAAGAGGGGCGGAGTCTAGCAAATGGTCAGTTTTTTCAGAATATGGGGGAGGAGGTCCATTGCAGGAGGTCTGCACAGAAATGTATGTTAAATACAATATCTCGAAGCACATTTATCAAATGCACAGCTGCAGAGGGTCTAGAATATGCTGCTTTCCAGGGAAATTTTCCCACAGATTGGCGGTTGGTGTGTCAGCAGGTTGTCCTGCGTTGAAGACAGGCGGAGGGGGGCCGACAGCAGTAGTCATTTTTGGACACGCTCCAAGGACAGGGCCTAGATGCGCTATAGTAAACTGTGCGACCAGCAAAATAAGCAGAGGGGGTTGATTGTGTAAATGCAGTCTGTCAAGTGATAACAAACAGAGGAATCCTCCGACCGCGGGTGGACAGACAGACGCACAGAAGCATGCGGTTGGCTCCTTTGGCCATTCATTCAAGTACTGAATGTCAGTGGCCAGTGCTGTAGTAGCTCTGTCATACACTTTTTGTTGCACAGTATCATAGATAGATTGGCAAATTAACCACATCAACACAATCCTGTCCTGTTATCTTTGTGCCCTTGATAGGATGGCAGTGACCTAGTGATGGATCTGGGCTACTAACGTAACAGTTGCAGGAATAAATCCAGATAGTAGTAACCCATGATAACTCAACCAAAGCACTGAATCCAAGATTGCAAAGGGGAGACTGTTTCTGTTATTAATCTAGTCACTTTGGGTAAAATATGGATGCTTGCAAGTAACAAGTACTATTTGTATGCTGTATTCCAGATGTTCTGAAATTATACTTTAGCTTTTGGTGAGAAACAGACTGAAATTTAAGTCATTATTCAGTTATCATTTTTCCCTCCAATGAGCTGTTAACTCGAGAGCCACTGCGACTAAATGAATGAGTCAGTGATTTGAACTTGAGAACAAAATCAGTTTGATTCATGAATTAATCACTCATACTGGATTTGTGAACCAAATATCTGACTAAAAAGAAAGATTGGTTCACAAACCAAATAGCGACTTCTGTCGTGAACTTGTAAACTCTCAGTGAACGAGTCAATGAGAGCTGGGATGAATGTGAAAACATTTGTAAATAATGACATAAAATTCAGTCTGGTATCAGAAGACATTCAATATAAACACATTTATTACATTTCTAAGGTGATTTTGCACCATTTTTGAAGAACGGTTCATTGTAATTGCATGGAAAAGGGCAACAAGTACAGTCTTGAAAACATATCTTGTGTTTAACAGAAAAAAAAAAAATACAGGTTTGGAATGACATAATGGTGAATAAATGATGACTTAACTATTTCTCTGAAACTTGGTTTTCAGCTAAGGCTCTAATGAAACCAAAAATCATTCAGAGAGGAGATTGTCTAAAGTGGTAGGGGGAAAAAATCATCAGAAATGTCTGCTGTGCACTTTTCTTCATTTGTAAAGAGAAATTTGAAGCCTTATGTGGGGCTTGCCATGTTAGCTAGCTGGCTCTTTGAATTTCCGCCTTGCAGATTTGATTGATTCGCAGAACAAGTGCCCGTAAACCTGCTGGTTGAAATGTCAGAGAAAACAGCGTTAAGAAAATAATACATGGATAGCTATTTGCTCAGATTTGCTGAAGCATTGGCCTCAAGAGGAAGCGTCCGGATGTACAGTATCATATGTACTGCTCACTCCTCTCCTTCTGTGTGGCCTGTGGGCAGCAGGGAAAAGCTGCCAGAGACCAAAATCTTTTGGAATTTTGAAAGCTTGTACATGGGAAATGGAATCAAAATGTTTCCTTACTCATTTGCTGCTTGTAAAAGCCAGCTCACACTGCTGGCAGCAGCTTACAGTCTTAATCATTCTTAAAACAATTTTCCCAAAATAAGTCTGGCTTATGTTAAGAGAAGTATAAAAAAAAAAAAAGTGTAGCTTTCAGGAAAATGGACATCATTTCCAAATGAAATCCATGCCATCGGAATACTTATTCGGCTGGAACCACCGCCTACACACCCAAACGGTTCAGAAAGCAGGTTTTTGGTCATGCAAAGTCCAAGTTCAAGGTCCGTCTGATTCTTCAGGTATAAATTGGTGTGAATTTAAACTCTGTTGTGGCTCAGGTAATTTCCCACAGTGTAAACTATGCATTCTTGGTCTGTGCTTCAAAGAAGAAAAAAAAGGTCATTGCATGGCACCAGCAGATACGGACTTGTTCCCGGCCCCAGCGTTCCTTCTAACCCTCCTCCTCCTGGAGCCGAGCGGTTTAACCTGGATCCAGTAGGATAGTATCTTATCTTTGACTCACACGGCATGAGACCGATGGAATAAACAAGACATGCACTTGACATGTTGTGGCATGGAGCCATGAAGGTATCAACAAAGGTTTGAAAGATCAAAAAGTAACAGGAATCAGAGTAAAATCTCAAACGGTTCAGCATGTATTTGTGCTCAATCACAATGTTCTGATAATGTACAGTGAATTATGGGATTTAAAGGCTAGTAGAAGATACATTTCTTTACGGAGAAATCAAACGTAATAGTATTTAATTACAGTGGTCGCTGCCATTTTTAAGTGACACCACATCGAAAATACACTACCATTCAAAAGTTTGGTGTCAGTACGTTTTTTTTTTAATAATTTTTTTGTTCAATTTCAAATAAATGTTCATTTGAACTTTCTATTCATCAAAAAATGGTAACGGTTTCCACAAAATATTTAGCAGAACAACAGTTATCAACATTTATAAAAAATAAGAAATTTTTCTTGAGCAGAAAATCAGGAGAATGATTTCTGAAGGATCATGTGATACTGACGACTGGAGTAATGATACTGAATTTTTTTTGCCACCACTGGAATAAATTACATTTTTAAAATGTATTAAAATAGAAAATGTATTATAAATAGTAATAATATTTCATAATATTGCTGTTTTTAAACAAACAAATGCAGCCTTGGGGAGCATGAGAGACTTCTTTGAAAAAACATTTAAAAAAAACTTCAAACTTGCTGCTTAATGTTGCTTGATTACAACATTAATTTATTTAGAATTTGTTTTAATTAATTTGATTGATTAGTTCTTGTAATCCTGCATTTTGCATTTTTAAATCATCCCTTAAATTCTTATTTCATAGTGTTTTTTTGTTGACTCTATTTGTATTATAGAGAAAGAACAAAGAATATAACTTTTTGTTCCCCTCATGTGTTTCTGTAACATTCTGTTAAATTGTTATGTATTCATTAGCTCTTCACTGGTGTTTGGGACATAGCCAATTAGCAGTCTCCTCCAGGTAACGTGTTCTTCTGTCAAGCGAGTCTCGCCCTGCTGGCAGCGACATAGAGGCGTCTGGAGCCAGAGGGAGCTGTGCCGGCTCTGCCAAGAGCAGGAGGCCAAAAAGGAACATAGTTTCTCCCACACAACCCACCACTTAATAGCATAAACATCATTGCCTTTATATTACCATTGTTTGCGCAACCACAGAATAGCTAAATGGATTGAGAGCAATGTTGACTGAGACCTTGTCACTGACAGACTGAATTGTAGTGTTGGGCCAGTGTGTAAATATGCTTTCTCTTATCTAATTCAAGTAGTCAGCGAATACCGCAGGCATTCAGAGCAGGCCTCGGCTGTGTCAGCGCACAGATATCATCCAGCAGTCTTTTGATTTGCCTTTTTACTTTGCTGATAGATTTCAATGGAAAATGATTTAACAAAGCGAAGTATGTTCTCAAGAATTGATTTCAAATTCACACCCAAGGGAATGTTATCTTATGTACACACACACGTTTGTTTATTTATTTGTTTATTTATTTCAGGTGATATTGGATATTTAATTGTGCATGGTCATTTACTCTTATTTTTACATTTAGATTACCTCACTTTAAATGAACCTTAAAAAAATAAATAATTTAATAACATACACAAAGGTCATTTTTGCTTAATGAATACACATTTTTCATACTGTACATCATAATGGTGTGATGCCTAAATTGTTGATACATTTTTTTATATATTTTTTTTATTTTTTATTAATGTACAGCAGTATAGATTCATTTCGGCCATTTACTTATTTTAATATTTACTGGCCTTTAAGGCTTTCCATTCAAAGAAAGCAGTATGCTTACTGTTATTAGAGGCTATATTTTTTTCCAGAATCAGGCATGTCTGAAATCTGTTATTGCAGGTGGGTTCATGCTAACTCTGGAAATGAAGCCTGCTTATCCCCCTAAATAGACCTTGTGTTCTCATCTGTTTGTGTAGCCCAATTCTGACACCTCAAGAAACCTCGAGCTGGCAGGTTGTCAAATGCTCTGAGACACTGTAATTGGCATATAACTGCTAATGATAATGTGCTCAAACTGAAGAATACTTAGTGTGACACACTCGCATGTTCAGTTCACACAAACTATATTTATAGACATATTTATGCATTTATCTATCTATCTATCTATCGTTCTGTCTATGTCTATCTGTGTCTGTCTGTCATTCTATCTATCATTCTGTCTGTCTATCGTTCTATCATTCTCTGTCTGTCGTTCTATCTATCGTTTTATCATTCTGTCTGTCCATCGTTCAATCATTTTATCGTTCTATCATTCTCTGTCGTCTATCTGTTTGTCTGTCATTCTATCTATCTGTCTGTCTGTCTGTCATACTATCTATTGTTTTATCATTCTCTGTCTATCTATGTATCTATCTATCTATCTGACGTTCTATCTATCTTTCTGTCTATATATTGTTTTGTCTATCTGTCTGTCTTTCTATCGTTCTATCATTCCCTGTGTATCGTTCTATCTGTCTGTCTGTTATTCTATCTATCTTTCTGTCTATATATTGTTTTGTCTATCTGTCTGTCTTTCTATCGTTCTATCATTCCCTGTGTATCGTTCTATCTGTCTGTCTGTTATTATATCTATCTTTCTGTCTATATATTGTTCTATCTATCTGTCTGTCTATCCATCGTTTTATCATTCTATCGTTCTATCATTCCCTGTCTATCTGTCTGTCTTTCTGTCTATCGTCCTATATCTTTCTTTCTTTCGCCCATTCTATCTATCTGTCTATCTATCATTCTATTTGTCTATAGTTCTATCATTCTATCTTCTATCTATCTATCTATCTTTCTATAATTCTTCTATCTTTCTATCAATCTTTCTATCAATCTATCTGTCTATCATTCTATCAATCTATCCGTCCATCATTCTATCTGTCTATCGTTCTGTCTAAACTTGATATCTTTGTACCCATGTCATGTCAGCTCACTGTAAGTAAGTCTTTCAGAAACCAAACGCTGATGCAGGGCAGCATCTGATACCCATTGAAGGATCAGCTCGTGGATGTTAATACATCTGTGGCACATGTGTATCTTCATCAAGACGGCGGCAACTGTTAAACTTCAATGCACTTTGAGATTACTTTGCGAGAGAGGATAACTGCTTTTTAATCAGATTTCTCGGTAAAGCATGGTTCTGTTTTACGCCACCGTTTCTATCGCGACAGACGTTAGAAAACCAGATGTTTATTTTGTGTGCGTGGATGTGCTACTCTAATTGCCGTTTCTGTTTACATTTGTAAACATGCAATTGCATTTAATTTCTTTTGCGGGACATGAAAGAAGATATTTTGAGGAATGTTTTTGTTCAAACAATGAAAGTCAATGGGGTCCAAAACATCACCGTACCCCAATGATTTGAATTGGATGGACAAAAAACATTTTTAAGAACAATTTTTTTGGTTTTCTACCGAGGGTGGATAATTTATACGTTTTGGGTGAGCTGTCCTGTTAAGATACAAAAGATAAAGAAAACTAGAGTCAACACACCCTCCTTAGCAAACTCTAAATGGAAAACAGGAACATTTTGAGGTGCTTTGATTACTGTCTAAATATCTTTGTAAGAGAAAACTTCTGGCAGTCATTTAGATTTTTGGCCTAGTGACAAAAACTGATTCAGAACAAAAGCTTCATCAAAGGCATCATGAGCGATAAATGCAAAATTTGGGTTCCATGTTTTAAGACGCATTCAAAAATATTGAGACTCATGTGCTGCCCCGCAGGATAAATCCACAGTCTCCATGTGAGTCACTTTATTCTGGAAAATCACCTGGTGTTGTTTTGTGGTTTAGATACTGTAGAACAGACTGGCTGAACTGTTTCATTGTACCTTACTGGCTGAAGGCACAGCAAACTTTTCTATTCCCATAGTCTGTCATCATTCAATAGTGTAATTTTACCTGTCAGTAATTATTAAATTAAGGTGTCTAAAGTGACACCCCTCTCTATTATGTGTTAATGACCTGCCTCTTAGCTCAGACAGGGTGTATTGTATTGCTCGTCTTGGCTGTCAGGATGTGACCAGTTAGCCACAGTGGCACTTAAGTCTCCACTTGTTTTAAGTATTCACAACACATATCTTGAAGCTTGTCGTCTTCTCTTTCTTTGCCTTGAGCTAATTGCTGACAATTATCAGTCCTAATTTTACTCTATCGTCATTTCTGTTACCACAAGTAATGAGAACAGACTAATTCAGACAGGTCAGTCTTGAGTGGGTGCAGACTTTAACAGTTAAAAGAAACTTTAGCACAAAGATGTTCTGATGGTCTTTATTGTCAGTTTTTCCTCCAGGTATAAGGTTTGACTGTAAAGAATGAAAAGACACTTATATAAAATTCAAAGCTATCTTATCTTTGTAGTCTCCTTTCTCCTATTCGGCTGAACAGTATACAGGTGAATCTCATGCAAACCTGCAACAGATCACAACCAAATTTACCACAAAATAAGAAATATGTTTTTTTTACATACATTTTGTGCATGAAGCCTATTGAAAGGACCACTGCACTTTTTTTACATTTAGATTTTTATGACAAATAAACACGATTCATCTAGGCATTTTACTTCTCAGTTTTTAAAAACTTCAGAAATTAAAGCCAGTACAAAAATACTGCAAGTATTAATTTGTTAGTATTATAGTAATTATTAATATTTGTATTAGCTTAAATTTAAATGTTTTTCAGTGTACACATATACACACATACACACACACACACACACACACACACACACACACACACACACACACACACACACACACACACACACACACACACACATATATATATATATATATTTGTTCTTGTAATTTTGTTTTGGATATTTCTATTTAGCTTCAGTTTAAATATTACAATTTTACTAAACTTAATTTTAGTTTACCTACTAAAATCAAAAATTCTCAGTACTAAAATTAAACTTTTAGTACTTCATGTTTTTAATCAAATATGTATGTTTTATTTTTTAATCAAATATGTATGTTTTATTGTATTTCAACTACTTTAATAATCAAAAACAATTTTTAGTTTTAACAGTTAGTTTTAACAATAACAAAACCGCTATATGAATATTTTGTTAAATATGATATCATTGGGTTTTGTTGTTTTTTAGCACCATGGTAATGGGTAAATGATGTAGTTAATTGAAGTCATGAAGCAACCATTAGATGGATTAGATTATTAGATGGATACATAAATAATGAAATAAATAAGTGTGAAATATTTTTTGATTAGTTATAATGCAAACATGTTTGAATACATAATGCCACAATTGACAAATCAGAATGAAGTATTTCAGAGAGCTGTTTAGTAGTTCCGTGGGCTGAAATATGACCTGGACATGTTAAGACTATAACCACTGCATTAGAAGAAGCACAAGTTGTCTTGATGCTGCTCACTAATGCTGTAAATTACAGCTGCAGTGGAGTTTTGGCATTTCCCCCTGCCCCCATCCTCCCGTCCCCTATTTAGCACTGCAGGCTCTATCTTCAAACAATTGGCTGTTTGCCCGCTTTGTCTCTGTCCTAGTTAGCACTGTGCCATTGAGCTGTGAGGTCAGTCACTGGCACTTTTCAGTAAAGTGTTGGAGGGCTGTCTCAGACCCCTCTGAAGTGTTTACCTAGACCCCTTTCTTCAGCTTTAGCCCTCCCTGCGGCCCGCACTAAGATAAATATTGCCCTGTGTAGAGAGCTCTCTGAGAGGCAGACAGAGGCAAGCTTCTGCTCGTCTGACAATATTTACAAGAGCTCTAAGAGGAGTTAAACGAGTGTGTGAACAAAACGTAGTAGACTCACAGTTGACTTTTGTCCCGACGTTAAAGATGAGGATGTTTTGAACTTTTAGCTTTGATTCAAGACACCACTAAAAATGGCTCAGGCGTGTGCACAAAAAAATTAAGAGCAAGTTTGCTCCAAAACATTATATATGATACAGTAGCAATAATATAATGAAACTGTGACAATTCTACACACTATTTTCACTCATTCCCAGAGAGGAGCCCTTGTTGCGGTCTGACCGCAAATGTAGTTTTGGACCCCACTGACAATGAAAGTCATTGTTTCAAATCAGTTTTTTAATCAAGTTTTTTATCTTTTTTATTTTTATTTCCTTTCCCATCTCCTATATCCTATCCTATCCTATCCTATCGGGAAATGCTTTAAAAAACAGTGCCCCACACAGTAGCAACATGTAGCATGGGTCTGTCCAGGCAAATATTATTGGTTGTTCACAATGATGAGGCGCTCTCATTAATTTGTCTTGTTTGTGTTCTTTCATTTGGACTTGAATGAAGAGAGACATATAAACTAACATTTGCCCACGTCTCCCCTCTCTGACCTCCCTTCCAGTGTGGGTAGGGGGGAAAAAAATCTACACGTGTTACTCAAGGGTTCTTGTTTATTTAGTTTTATGCTTTCATTGCGGCCGAGTAAACATTTCAGTTGCAGTCTGTTAGAAAGTCAGTTTTGCAAATTGTGGTTTCAGAGGTATGGGGCAGGATAGCAGATTACTCTGTGTGCTGCATTCAGAAGACCCTTACATTAGAGCTGGTCTCTAGTGCCTCTTTACCTGGGTTCACCTCAGCAACCACCAAAACATAGGATTAGTTTATTTACAGGGAGATTTTTGACTGAAAACGAACAGGATTTAAAGCTGACACGTTTAAACATTAATTAAAATTTCAGCTGGAATCATATTCATTCTGTACGTGGATATTAACGTAAAGCTCACACCAACCACTTAAATTACATGTTCAGCATTCAAAACATCTTGGTCAGGCTTGGTGAAGCCAACTGAAAAAATACGCTTACAGGATAAGGTCCTGTGTAAACATTTAGAGCACTAAAAGTAGTAAACAGGTGGGCTCCCAAATTGGAAACAATGGTGGGAAAAGCATGACTTGACTGAAAGGTTTCCCACAAGAAAGGACATTCACTGGATAGCACAGGACTACCACAATGATTTATGGGCACCAGGCGGCATGGCACAAAGAAACATGTAAGTTCCTTAAGTCTTACTCATCACCGGAAAGGAACAGGTCTGCTCTTCTTTACTTCCCCACTCAGCCCTGTTTTTACCACTACTAGAGCCAACATTTATGAAGTAGAGCTGGGCAGTATGACATTTGTCATTTATTAATGATTTGATGGTAAAAATGCGTCAACCAATAGAAATGCTGTTGTATGTTCTTAAAAACCATACGGTGTAACTAAAGGTTGAATGGTTCCCAAGCAACATTGCAACTTTGCATGTGAATATAGAATTAAACTGTTATGTGGTCACTAGCTACGTTTACATGGACGCCTTTTGTTTCAATCGGAATGAATTAATTCTGATTGATGAATTGTATTGTTTACATGAATGCTAAATAAAGTGATTGGGTTGATGTGCTTGTTTATATGTCACAAACTTCAAATCAGAATTGATTTTTTGAAATGCGCACACTGCAGGAATATACTGAGTTTCCCGCTGTTTGTTTACGCATGCTATTCTCCTACATTGCTTCTTTTCTTTGAGAGCAGACCACACTAGGAGACAATGAGCACATGAACCGTTGTGCCATGCTGCTTATATTTATCAACCAGTAAAACAAGGCGTCTGTGGATTAGAGTCCGAAACAAGGACTGGTGGAACAGTTGTCCTACTCCACTTCACAGATGATGAGTCAAAGGAAACTTTTAGAATGACACAACAGTCATTTATGACACTTGATTCAACAACAACCGCTTGTTCCACACGTAATACACTATTACGCCATTTCTGCGTCATTGCACATGCACAGAACTCTCCAGTTTTGGTTTTCAATCCGATAATGTGTTTACATGTTCTCTCGATCGGACTGGAAAAAATTTAAACCACCCCTTACAATCCGGATTAAATTTCAATTGGATTTGGCCAATTCATTCCGATTGACGTGTGTCTTCTTTTATTCCGACTGTGCTACTAGTCCGATTACAATCAGATTATTAGGGTCTATGTAAATGCAGCTACTATTACAGGTGAGCAACTGTGCATGTATAAGTTATGTGCATATACCATGTCCATGTCTCAGACAAAATGTTATACATATTTACTTTTTAAGCCTTATTTTACGATTTTTTACCTCAAGTATGACATAATGTAAATCTTTTGTATAGATGCCAAACTTATTTCTCATGAATAATTGTTTTGATATACATTCATCAAGTTCAAAATACATAAAATGAGAAATATTTGTACATTTTGTTTAAAATTTGATTTATATATGCTCATTACCTCCATGACCTCCCATAATCATGGGTCATCCAGAATTTGAGACTCTTGTGCACACTCCTTTCTAAAACTTTGTGAATCATGGTACAGGCGGAATGCACCCCTTTTGTCTGGGAGAAAGAAGCTCTCATCCTCCCATCCCCCTTTCCCCTCTCTAATGGGAGGCCCCCATTCCGGCCTGTTAGACATTTTCCTGCACCCACCCACCCCCAGCACTCTGTTGCTATCCCGTAAATTGAGCTCTCCCTTTGGAGGCACTAATTAAGAGTCCTAATCCTCTCATCCGCAGAAAAGAGGAGGGCTGACGGGAAACGTTTCCTTGCAGTTCATTATCTATGTGTCCAATGGCGCTGATGCTGGCAGTGCCTCTCCTGGTCGTAAATGCTGTAAAAAAATTGCAGCCGTCTGTAAATCATCTCACTTTCTCAGCGTGATGGCATGAGATGGCTATCGTGAGCCAAGACGCTTCTGGTTAAAGTAAAGAATGCTGCCAATTTCGGCACTGGTGGTAATGACAGGACTCTTTGAAGCATGTAGGGTCCAAACGGCTGAGTAAAAAGTAATGGATGGCAATGAAAGGCATGAGCCACGGGGATATGGCAGCAAGAGGGGAAGTTTCATCCACGGGAAGTGATGCATTCACAATGGAAAAGAATTTTAATGAGGGGTCTTATTGTCTGTGGCATTGAGGCAAAGCATTTGTGACCTGGAATTGCACAAAAAGGATGTTAAATGCTGAGTAACAGGAATGAGTGCTTTGCTGCGATAACTTACTTCATTCCAACCTGCCAGGAAGACCACTGCCTGGGTGTAGGAGAATAACAAAGAGGCCGAAATGGAGAATGAACCAAAGCTTTATTTTATGAAAAGCACAGAATTGCTTAGCGTTTGTGGCCAGAGGCATCTGAAGTAGGAATACAAACAGAAAATGGAGGGCCCCCCTAGAGAGGGCAAAGAAGAGGTACCGCAACCAGCCTGTCTGACCCCCAACTGAGGCATCCACAAGACCAATAACAGTGTGCCTTCACAGATGTTTTCAGTTTAAAGGGTTTACAACAAATTCTTTCACATAATTCCCCAGAGCATGTTGCAATCAGAGCCAACATTTGGCTAGAAAGTCAGGATCCTGTTTTATGTAAATGGACTATTAGCTTAACTGTATCTTATCGCACCTGGAAACCTCTCTCTGAGCTTGAAAGTCATGTTTTAAAGCATCGTTCACCCAATAATGATTAACTCGCCCTCATGTTGTTCCAAACCTGTATGACTTTCTTTCTTCTGCATAACACAAAAGATGATATTTTAAACAACTGTTGTTGTCTATACAATGAAAGTCAGTGGGGTCCAAAACAACATTGGACCCTGATGGCTTTCATTGTATGAATGGCAACACTGTTTCACTGAATAAAGAAAGTCATACAGGCATTTTTGTTTATATATTAGAAATTATAGGGGATTTCTCGTTTTATCACTCCATAAATCAGAAATTAATGATAAAAACAAAACGAAAAAAATAAAACTGTAAAGTTTGGTATATGTAAGTATTACAGTGGAGATTTCTGGCTCATTGCATAGAAAAAAATATGTATTTTTGAGAAAACGGCCTTTATAGATCTGTATATCTACAGACCAAATAGAAAAAGTATGATAAAATGAACACTTAAATGTGTATTTTGGGGTGTTTTCATTACACTAGTCTGAAAGAAGACAATTAGCCCAAAATCTCACAATTTGACAAGTGTATGAAAAAACAATGTTTTGGTAGTAAAGTTTTTGGTACTGTAGGTCTCACAGTGGGCCTTAGCATGAAAACTTTTGGAAACCACTGCCTTATGCAACACTGGGGAAAATATCATCTCACAATTTTGAGTGTTGACATTTTCTAGTCCACTCAGATAACAAGGTCTCACCCCCATGTGAACCCAAGCAGGGATTCCCTCAAATGAATCACTTTGGCTCTTGAGCTCTTGCTTTGTCTTGATGTGAGAATACTTCCTTCACAGCCATAGTTCCTGTTGTAAAAGATCTTTTGGTGGACCAGTAGTGCTGAAGCAGCACTGACCACTGTTAGTGCATCCATTGTGTTAATGGACATCCTTTGTATCAGCCGCAGTGCAGAGGCCAAAGGGCCTCGTGGAACACCATAGAGACCAGCGTTCCCAAGAGAAGATGAAGAAAATGAACTCCCTTTTCCGTTTTTAGATTTGTAGAGCTTAAGGGAGTGTATAACCATGAGCCTGTATTGGAAACCCTCAATCACGCTAAGCTGATGTTTTCTGGGTTTTCATGGGTAAGGAACGATAGTGTGTACTCTAAGAGCAGTAAATCACTGATTCAAGCAAGCACCAAAGGCACAAAGTAGCTCTTAAGAGGATGTCTAAGTGCCATTTTCAAAACCACAAATATCAGTGCTGTGACCCTGCAACCAGTCATCCAATGAGATTTTGAGGCATGCTATATGGATGTCAGATCTTTAGTGTGATTGTTTTAATCCACCCATTTTAAATGACTAACTTTGGTTTCGAGGGCTTTGGCATTCTGCAACCTCATAATATCTACAGCACTGCAGATAATAGACATCTTGGTGCAAAAGTATGTACTTAATCTTGACAAAACACATGTGTTCAGTGTTCATTTTATTGATTCAAATATCCTTTAAGTATAGTTCATATTTTGTCATTTCATATTAGTTCATTTCAGTCCATTGTTGTGTGTGTGTGTGTGTGTGTGTGTGTGTGTGTGTGTGTGTGTGTGTGTGTGTGTGTGTGTGTGTGTGTGTGTGTGTGTGTGTGTGTGTGTGTGTGTGTGTGTGTGTGTGTGTGTGTGTGTGTGTGTGTGTGTGTGTGTGTGTGTGTGTGTGTGTGTGTGTGTGCGCTAGTATTAAGCAAGGATGCATTAATTGATCAAAAGTCAAGTCAGTAAAACAGTTATGTTACAAAGATTTCTATTTAACATCAGCATATTAAAATTATTTCTGAAGGATCATTTGACACTGAAGACTGGAGTAATTTCTGTTGATAATTGTATAACATTTAAATGTAATAATATACATTGTAATTATATTTCTCAATAATACTGTTTTAGTGTATTTTGATCCAATAAATGGAGCCTTGGTGAGTATTTATTTATAAAACAATAATTGTTTCATCAGTAATTTTGATGACAAGATTAGCAACTTTAATGATAAATCAGGTGGGTGATTAGCTTTACGTGTAAGTAGTCTTGCTGAGACTTTTATCATCATCTAAGTGAAACTGTTACACCAAAAGCATGTTAATGTGTTGCAAAACACACACTCACATAGTGCCAGCTCTATACCTTGTGCTGTGATACATTGGGGTTATTTGCTGGTGACCCCACTGCCCTGATAGCTTTTGTCCAAGGTCTGAGACATTGTGGAAGTATCGAGACAATTAAGGTAACTAGTCCAGCGCCTCAGAGAGGCTTAATAAATCACATTCAGCTCTCAGGGCTTATAAGGGCCAGCAGCATGCTGGAAATTTTGTGAGTGATTGGATGGATTTTGCCAGTTGTTTGACATGGCCTTAGACTGCCGGAGAGAAGCCAGCGATTGTAAACATTAACAGGAAAGGCACATAAGGCCTGCTGAGGATCTGGAGCTACTGTATTTATGACAGGGTTTTGTAAACCTAAGACCTGCTATGAACTAAACCTCTGTCATTAATGACATTAGGAAAACATTAGTCAAAAAAAAACTTCAAACATTAATATGATACCTTGTGTCTTGTTAATACATTTGAATGAAATGTAATTGCTTTATGACTAAGTCGACAAACATTATATAACACATGACAGGTCACTAACTGGTATCACTACCATTTAAAAAGTTTGGGTTAGATTCTTTTGTTCGGTTTTTTAATACTTTTATTCATAAGCACTTATTCATCAAGTATTATATTGATGAAAAGTGACAGTAAAGACATTTTTAATGTTACAAAAGATTTCTATTTCAAATAATAAAATAAAAAGTTTTTTTGTTTTCATCAAAAAATCATAGAAAAAAATTTGGATTTCACATTGGATTATTTTCTGAGCAACAAATCAGCATATTAGAATGATTTCTGAAGGATCGTGTGACACTATGGCTGTAAAATTATGGCCTTTAAAAAAATCACCTTTGCCATCACAGGAATAAATTACATTTTTAAATCTAATAAAATAGAAAACAGCTAATTTAAATTATAATAATATTTCACAATATTACTATTTTTACTGTACTTTTACTGTACACAAATAAATGATCACAATTTCATAAACATTAAAAAAAATCTCACTTTTGTCCAGTAGTATACGTTTAAAATTGTATGAAATGCTTCAAAGGTTTTGTTTAGGCTGGTAAGCAACAACAAAGCAATGCACTAAAACTACTCAGAACACCTAAAGGCCCGGGTGTACTTCATTTTCCACGTCCTGCTCCGTCTCTTGCACAGTTGAGCATGCGACCCTTTCAAAGTATACTCCGTTAGCCGTGAATGCGGGAAGACACGAGTGGACTTTGTTTTCAAGAGTTCAAGTCATTCGCACATGCACTGTTGTAAGCGCACCGTCCACGAACCCTCCTGATGATGAAAATTACAGTGCGCGGACCCCGAAGTATACTCTGAGCTTTAGCATAGCAACACTCTGGCAATGACCAATATTTTATTATTTTTTTTAAATAAAAATTGGACAAATTTCCTTTTCAATGTATAGAGGCAAACAAGCAACTCTCACAATATTCTAATTTGACACATCTTAAAGGATCTACAGTTAACAAGAGGTATATCAGTTATGGCTGTGGTATGGATGCCATAACTTAATCTACTTGGCCTTTGCCAGAAATCCTCTATTAATAAGAAATGTATCGTTTTACAAAGCCCCTGGGGTGTTAAAAGAAGAGTCATTCACTTAATACTTCCTTTCAGTGCTGGAAGCAGTTTTCGTGCTCTTCCCTAAACCCCTAATCCTTCTGCCGCCACAACTAACGCCTTGGGAAAAAACCATCAACACAGGCTAAATAGTGATGTTATACAGTGTGACATTTCCCAGGTGCAGGATGGATAGAGAAGACAAGCCTCCTTTTTCCCCCTGAGAATTTAAATGTTGCGTACTGCTGCACACCGATGTGTGCCATTATGTCAAAAAAAGGCCTCACTAGGTTGTTCAAAAATGGGAACAAATTGCATGCTACCATGATCGTCTGACTCCACTGGTGGCTACCACTCGGCCTGCGGCTTCCCAGGGTTCAAGGCAGCTTAGGTATCTGGTGTGGAGCGGTTTGCATGGTGCTGTGTAGTTAGGCCCCTTGCCAGGCCATTCTGCTGGAATTTCCTGTCTGAATCGACTCCCTCCTCGTTCCTGGAGCGAGACAGAAAAGCCTTTTTAATTACACCGCTGCTGCCTGGCCTCTCAGGATATTATTATTGTTCTTGAGTGCTTCCTCTAAAGATGAGCTACTCTCAGTACAAAGCAGCCTGTCTCTCGGCTCCGTTCGGACATGAAAAGTGAATGTTTTTCCTCTACTTTGAGTACCCGTTGATAATGTCTACCACCTGCTATTGTCTTTAAAAGGATATAAAACCACAAGCTAATCCTGCAACAGAACGTGGATGCCTGGTTCTCACCAGGTCTTGACAGGATGTTTTGCACATTTTAAAAAAGATAATGGGGGACTGAAACAATACTACTTTTTGTTACCTAAACATTGTGCTAATTACATTTTTTACATTTATGTATGAATAATTTTTTATTTTTTTAATATATAAATTAATTGGGGGGGGGGGGGGGGGGTATAGAATAAAATAATAACATTTTTAGGGCTGTCCCCGACTATGGATTTTCATAGTCGAATCAGAATCGTCATGTCTTGCCTATAGTCGACTAATAGTCGAATCATGTGTATGGGGGTGGGGCTGGGGGCGGGGCTTTAACGTTTCAAAGCCGCGATGTACAGAAAATCACACAAAGATATAGAAGAAAATGTATAAAAACATTTTTGATCAATAAAACTAAGAAATAACATAAATAACTCCAGAAAGGCCACACTGCAGATTTGCATTTCACATGCAAATCAAATTAAATCGGCTAAATTACCTATGCGAGCAGGCCAGCCTACAGCACAACATTGATGCACCGAAAAAATAAACAATTAATTTACTAAATTAAATTAGAACAGAATATACCTTTCTAATAAATAAAAATACAAAACGAAATAAATCAGAATCAAGTCACAAGATGAGGAGCAAATGTGTGCAAAATGCCTAAAGTGCAGGGGAACATATATTCAAAACACAAGCCACAAATAGTTAGATTAGATAACCCTGACAGATTAATAAATAAAATAAAAATAAAGAAATTATTAAAATAACGATAGTAGCCAGAATTTTCAACTTTGTCTTTTTAACTGAAACAACAATAAATGCTAAACTGGAGAGGCAGTCTTTTTAGCTAAAAATGTTCACAGCATCCAAAAATAAAATTAGAACCGGCTGAAAAGTTTTGAAATCACTTGTAGGCCTACCTGATCGAGAGAACAAATCCTGAAAGTCTGTCACTCTGTCTGTCCGTTGGAGTCTTTTCAAATTGTGCGCGGATAAAATACATTCTAACGTGAAACACAGTCTATGCGTGAAACATGTTAACGTTGGCCGGCAGAAGTGCGATCATGGTTTTCCTGATGCTAAATCCAGCCTTGGAGAATATCCTGATGGTGTACATCCACACTTTAGATTTTCTTATCCCAGACATTGTTAAAGATTTAAATCCTTGCCGCGAAGACGCTCCTCTGTCGGTCACGGATTGAAAGTGAAACTTAAATCTGTCACGGGGTGTTTGGATTTATTCACGCACGTTAAAAAATATTTATTAAAAGCTTCTTTCTTTGCACATTTTTATATACAGCATTATCATAATAGGCTGAATATTAACGTATTGACATAAAAGCTAGTTTTATGTGAAATCAGACATTGAGCGCCCTCATATAGCCAAAGTGGCATGATCCTCGTTTCATAACACCTCTGCGAAGATTCGACCGTGAGATTGGTAGTCGAATCAGGCTCCTCCTATCGAAGCATCGAATCTTCGACTATTCGGGGTCACCCCTAAACATTTTACTTTAAAGTTTAGATGCATTCATTTAGATGCATTATGATTGGATTGCAGCAAAAAAATCATACATTTCGTAAGTATTTTGGTGAATTTTAATGTAATATTTTTAACCCTAGAATGTGCATAACAGAATATTTATATATTAAAATAATTGAAATGTACTTTAAAGTCATCATGAATTCAAAATTGACCATTCCTATTTTTTATGGAATATTCAATCAGAAAATGTCAAAATCTGTCATTTTATTCATAAGAATAAAATTAAGATGTTCTTAAAAATAAATTTAAGAAACCATCGAAAGATTTAGAGCATTCTTAAAAACAGTCTTGCGAACTTTTAATCTCAAATGTTCTGTATTATTATTATTATTATTTTAATTTTCACGAACCTGGCCACAGTCTGTTTTAGGGAGAATTTTTATGCTCAAACCTCTTGCCTTTGGTAGGAGAAAGTAGAGAAGAAAGTGGGTCAAACCATAAGATCACACCTGTGTATCTTCACGAGCGGTGTACTTTGGTCCTTTTTTTGCTCCAAAACCGATGGATGATGATGAAATAAGCCCTTCTCAGGCCATCCCTGCCTCATAAGTATTTGCCCTATCTCTGGTCAGAGTTAGTGCATCCAAGATTAGGTCATTCAGTGGTTGCCATCCAGAGAATGACTATTATATGATGTTTGGTCTTTTTTGCAGTGAATTTATGATGTTTAATGTGAAGCATTGCATTAGCTCAGTGAGAGAAGAAATGAAAAACTGCTCTTAGTAATGAACACTAAGCGTAGCTTTCTAAACGTTTTAGCTCATATATGATCCTCCACGCTTTACAGCACCAGTTCCCATCATTCTTAAACACACAGGAATCCCATGAGTTTCCAACGGCTTACTCAAGCGCTGACATGCTGCACACTTGGCCAAAGCATCAATGAATATGTTATGTATATGCATGCTTATTCTCATACACGCAAGCCCTCATTACGTTGGCCTCTACACCAGGATTTGAGTAATGCCTCTCTATATCCAACTCACCAAGGAAAGGGAGTCCACCTAATTGGCAAGGAAAAATGCTCTACTACAGCCTGAAAGTATGCAGTCATTTTGAGCTTTTGAGATGGATTTAAGCCATCACACCATCATCCCTCCCTGCAGTTGTGAAGTAGGCTGCTTACCTGTCAGTTGTATTTCCGCTTTTGACAGTGATGAAGGGGTTGAAGAGTTGATCATTTCTCCAGGACAAATTCCACTGGAAATACCAACATTTAAATCTAATGCAAGCTCACAAAGTACATTACCATACGCTGTTTTTTGTAAAGCTTTGGTTTCAAAAATGTGACTATTATTACAGCTCACAATCTTTGAATTGAGCAGACATTATGTTTGGATGAAGAAATTATAAACACTTGCAAAAACAAGAGAGAACCAACAAAAAATTAACTGATTATGTTAATCAATGTATGCATTTTCCTGTGAGCTTTTAGTTTTTCTTTGCAATGTTTTTGCAAAGTTTGGCAATGTTTTTGCTCATACTTAAACTATTTGAAAAAAGAAAAAGAAAAAAAATCCTCATATTTTGGTTTAATCAAACTTATAAGGTCATTAAAAACACATAACCCCTCTAGACATCACTTTTGGCCCCTGAAAAATTGTGCAGAAAACTTTTTAGTGAATTCGCCCCGGGTTGTTGGACACATTCTTTATAGTCTTGAATCAGGATAATGCATGCTTGAGAGTCACCATGATGATTGGAGTGAAAGCAGCAGCTCTGGAATGCTGACTCATATAGGTCTCCTCCTGATGGGCCCCTGAGAGGCTCCTGTGGCCCTTCCCCACCTTGATCTACCCTGATCTCCTCACAGGAGAAGATAATGATCTGAAGACTTTACCCCCATGTTCTCCGTTCTCAGGTCAAGTCTGACTCACCGGTGCATGTTATGCCCAAGAATTTTAATACAGGCGAGGAATGGGCACAGACAGACGCGCACAGGAGATGAGATGATGAGTCGATCCAAAAATAGCTTCAGGAGCTCATTAAGAGCAAATAGTAATGACAAACACACATTTAAGACGCAGACAGTATACTCTATTTAGTGCTTACTCAAAGATCTATAACCACCACCTCAAGTAAGTTCCAGTCATTAATGAAAGCATGTTGGTTTTTAACAAGACCCCCTTAAAAGCAATCAACCTTTTTATGACAGGAAGAGCATGTTTCAGTCCTCTCTTTTTCTAGTCCAGACAAATAAAAACTCATCATGAGAAACTGTAATTCACTCATTGCACATGTAAGACCACTAATATTGACGAAATCGTCTAAGTTTTCAAGCTCAGTTTTAAAATCAAACATAGTTTGGAATTAGCATGTTGCTAAGCTAACAACACCATACTTAGGCTTCAATAGGTTTACAAATAGGCTACATAGCACTTTGTGAACAAATACATTTTGAATAAATGTTTCTCCTTTTCTTCTTGTTTCTATGGTGTTATGCATAACGTGTTTGAGTTTAATGTGGTTTGAATCAGGGTTATTGTATTGTATTGTAAAACTAAAACCATAAAAAAAAAATATATATATATATATATACATGTATATATATTTAAATAAATGGAATTGATTTAATTTCAGCTAGTTTCCAAAATCTGATTTTAGTTTAACTAGATATACTAAAATAACTAAAACTGAAATAAAAAATAAATGAAACCCATATAGACGTTAAAAAACGAATAAAAATGACAAAACACACAGCAAAATTACCAAAACTTTAACTAAATAAATAAAATAATAATAATAATAATTTAAGCTGTTAATAAAAACTCTAATACTATCGCAATGATACTATAATAACACTGGATTGAATTGTGTGTGAGATATAAATAAATATATATATGCACAAAACACCCATCTTGTATTTTAGCCTCTGTCTTATTTGTCTTTTTTCTCTTCTGTCCTTGACTCCATAGCTCCTCATTTATTCTCAACCTTCCACACGCCGATTCCGATCGACATGCGACACCATGAGGGGAGGTACCATTACGAGCCACACCCTCTGCACTCCATGCATGGGTAAGTTTGCTTTGCACTTCGACATTAATTTTCCTCTGTCTGCACTGATGGAATCATCATTAATCAAGTCTCAAAGAAAAAAAATAACCTGTTGAGTCATCTTCCGTATAAAACACACAGATTCAGAACTTGCTGTGGTCAGGTCACACCCAGTACAGCAGTTTGTCTTCTGCGTGAAAGATTGTTCAGCTTTAGTCGGAGATGTGCAACACATGGAGAACAAATGTCCAAGTAGTGAGAAAAAAATGCCAACGTTTCAAGCAGTTTCATTTCACTGACAGAATATTAGCATGTCTCATCCTTGTAATATTTCATTGTTTTGGACAGCATCTGAGTCCGGCATTTACTGAAACCATTTTGGACGGTTTTGACGTTTAAACCTGGGAATAATAAGAAAGTCTTGGGTTTAAATATATTAAAAACAAATGAGAAAAAACAAATAAGACATTAAGTATTTTTTTAATCAGGATAAGCATTCCCTCAAGTTATGATAAAAATCATAATTAAAAATCATAAAATACAAAATAGGAGCATTTTCACATATATGAAGACTAACCTGAGAAACCATCGGTGCATTTGCATTAAAAATCCCAGATTTGATAGCGGTACATACTGTGAGCCCAGCGACACTAGAACAATTAATCACAGGATAGAACAGCCAGAGAAAGAGAATTCCTGGCCTCTCTCTTTCTGTGCTCTGGCTTCTTTGATTAATGTGACTTGGCCTTGACAGAGGCCCCCTAATTCATCAAGACCTTGATTTAGCTGTCCTTTTCACTGCCTGTGCCCAATTCACCTAATTACATGTATTGCACAGCAAATTAAGCACAATGTTATCTTTTGGAGTAGTAGTGGCAAGGGTCTGATTTAGTGATCGGATCCTATAGAAAGATTCATGATACATAGGTTTTATGCTCACCCTTAAGGTATACATCGTTGCCATATGTTAAAGTCGTTGTTAGAGGAACATTTAGGGTGTGTTCACACTTATAGTTTGGTTCGCTTGGTTTGTTTGGTCCGGACCACAAAAAAAAACATTTAGTCCTGGTTCACGTTGGCATTTTAGCACTGAACCTAAAGGCATAGGGAGGGATATGTTCACAATCTGATTGGTCAGCTTTTATTACGTAGACTTCACTTCAGAACTTATCGAACATCCAAAACAATGCTGTGTACTGGGATAAAGTCACTCGTTTTATGTACTGTGTATGATGGTATTTTGCCCTGATAAGAACTTAAGAGCTTATAAAATGTGTAAAGTAGTCGAAAAAACGGCAGGAATCCCTCCGTCACACACACAAACGAAGATCTTTTGCGAGGAGACATCTGTAACGAACTGTAACGGGCAACATCGCGACTCACTTATTCAAAGCATTCACACGTGGCAACCAAACATTGACACACTTACACAAACATTTGCGAAATGAATAAATACAATTAGATCTGTGCATTGGTGGTAGGGATTTTTCAATGTCTCTTTCTGTATCTTACACCAATAGGTAATAGGAGTCACTGAGTCATTAATTCAACTAATTTGTTCAAACATACTGATTAATTTATTAATGAAACTAGTGACTGTCTTAAAAAGTGATTTAATTGATTTGCTCTCTTAAAGGACAAGTTCGGTATTTTACACTTAAAGCCCTGTTTACAGATCGTATCTGAAGAAATACAACGGTTAAGATTAAAATTTGGACACATGCTGCTGTCCCGAGAATTTTTGGTTTATTTCGCTTCCCCCCCCCCCACCCCCACAATGGTTGTCTATATGCACTGGAAGATTCCGTCCTAAAAACACATTAAACTTTCGTTTACAAAGACGTGAAACTCACCGAGTGGTCAGGGGTGTTCACTGATATGTTCACTCAAAAATCGCTGAAAATATGCATTCCAACAGGTTTTATCGTAGTTTTTGTCCAACTCCATTGACTTAATAGGACGTGCTGTGAGACTGCAGCACCTTTACAGTATTACTCCGCCGCTTCTTCTTCTGCTTCTTCTGTGTATTCAATGAAATGCCCGTGGTTTGCTTGCAATTGGCAAAGGTGCATTATCGCCACCAACTGGGCTGGAGTGTCTATTATTCAAGCTCTCAACAGAAGAATCACGGGTGTGACGCGTTTGGCAAAATAGGTCCACAAAAGCGAAATAAACCTAAAATTCTCGGGACAGGAGCATGTGTCCAAATTTTTATCTTAACCGTTCTATTTCATCAGATACGATCTGTAAACAGGGCTTTAAGTGTAAAATACCGAACTTGTCCTTTAAATGATTCATGCAAACACTGATTCATTCCGGGATGCAGCGGTTGTAAGTTACTCAATATTAACATCTTCATTTATTGTCATGTAACACTGGCAATCGTGATATTTTGGCTTGTGAGCTGCAGTTTAAAATAGTGGTTTGTGTCTATTCAGATATGCTGCTGATATGTGTTTGCCAAAAAATCTTCCAAAGCAATCAAATCTCTCCCCACACGCATAAATAGGAATAGTTGACAAGTCTTCAAGATGAATGTCTAAATGTTTGTAGAGTATTTCAACATTTAAACAAAGCAATTAGCATCCAGAATCCTTCCCCCAAACCTCAATGACAGCAGATTGAATGAGCAAATGATGTGTTTTTCTCAAAAGAATTTTTCTTTTGGAAAACATTTTCAGATTGCAGTGGTATCAAGCACCACCCAACATTTTTTTCAAACCAATGAATGTACTAAAAAGAAGTTGTCTAAACTAATAAGTCTTTTTATATAGTGAAGGGACATTTTGCACATATCTTTTGGTAAATGTGATGGTAGATAATGCATGTTTGTAAGTTTTGGACATACAGTAATACTGCAGAGAAAGAGAGTGACTGGAGAGCAAGCATTGAGTTTGGAAAAGGTTCCCACGGCCGCCACAGTGGCAGTTGACTGCAGTCTCTGTGGGATAAGATGTGATTTATCTAAATCAGAGCACCTGACCAGAGATGTGGCATACAGATATTCTCTCTGGTGTCAGCAGGGAATAGGCATATTCTGAATATTTCCACAGTGCCTGCGGAATGAAATAACACATTGTCAAAATATGAGCATTTCTAAAGTTCACAGAAGCATATATATATATATATATATATATTATATTATATTATATTATATTATATTATATTATATTTTATAACTTGTCATGACCGTTTCAAGTTACATATCAAGTCGGTGGTTTTTTCAAAGGTTTTCTACAGCAGTTAGGTCACGAGGAACATTGCTAATGACTGCTGTAAGATGGTAACAGTACCTTCACGATATTGTTGCATCAGTCACTGCCTTTTTTTTATTGTGTGTGGTAATAGAGACACTAAAAAGATTGTCAAATGGAGACAGTTATTGTGTTTTGTTACTATGGGCTGGTACCACCCATGGTGCTACGATGGAAGACTGCTAAAAATGACAGGTAGCTATTAAGAAGAAGCTCTCTAAATGCACCATGACATACCCTGTCTATGACTAAGGTCTCCTCAACTTTTCAAGTACCATCTTGTCAGAGAGAGGGCGTAACAACAAGACCATGGCTATCATTCTTGTCAGTAGGGGCCCACTTTTTCTTATCCCCTGACAGGTAAAGTTGTAAATAATGGCTTATTATTGAAGGTTCAAACACCCAGAGCAGTTTTCCTGATTTATTAATGCGTTGACATGTTGTCTTGTCGATTTTGACTGTCTGGCGAACACTGAGAAATGTGGGAATGTACCCAAAACTGGGTTAATATGTGTTTATGTATATTTAAGGGTTGTCTCTCACTGTTGTTGACATACTTTCTCATAGTAGTTCAATTATGGCAGGCAAGACTTCAAAACCACTGTAAATATTACTCCAAATCTTTAATTATGTGCCAGTAAGGCTGAGAATTCATAATGACATTATGCTTCAAGTCAGCATGAAATCAAAATTAATCCTGTTTACTTTTTTAATGCATATTGCTGGACTTCTTGTGCATGATTTGTTTTACAGAAGTAAAGAGGGTTGCAATTGGTGTTTCATGTTGGCTTTAAGATTTAGTCGGGGGTAAAAAAAAAAAAAAAGTGTGTAAAGAATCAGTACATTAAGAAAGAATACTCCCCTACTAACAATAGAGTTTGTCAATGTAAAGAAGGCAATTTCTGTCAAGCTGTCTTCTGCATCAAATATATTTGTGTGTTTTTAATTAACCATTTTAATTGACATCTTTTGATGTTCAGTTTGGGTCACTGAAACCAATGGTCACAATATTTACAATACAACCATCATGACATTTTCTGTGGTGATGCCATCTGTTGTCATACTGTTGTCAGTGATCAAGATGACAACCAAAACGTGCTTATGGCCACATACAGATAACACACCTTTGCTGGCAGTTTGCAAAATCATAGCACTATTGCAGGCGAATATTAATTTTGAGCACTTGCTTCACCCCCACCCCCCTCTACAAATGGGGGGAGGGTTTGGTGGTTTGTGTATGGCGAGTCTGTTTTCTTTCAGCTCCTCAAGAACAGAGACGTCTTTATGGCTATCCTTTCAAGGAGGCTTATGGCAGAAAGTTGGCAACAGGACAAGCCTGGTAGTCTGCAGGCGTTTACTGGAAACTGAGCACGACTCCGGCTGGGTGCAAGTTGGCCTCCGAACAGAGATGGTATAAATGAGAGACTGAGATGAAGCCAGACTGTGCCAAGCATAATGCATCTGATACCTGCCATTCAGATAGTCACTGTAGGCCTTGCTCACATCTCATTAAAGGTACAAAAAACGGTTTATCCCTTTTTGAAAAATGCATGTATTAAAGCAATGGTTTCAAATTCTGTCATCATTTACTCACCCTCATGTCGTTTTAAACCTGTAGTCTTTCTTTAGGTCACTGTAGAAGGAGATGTTAAGCAGAATGTTCACACTGCTGCATACAATGAAAGTGAATTGTAATCGGGGTCTGTCAAACTACAAAAATACATCATAAGTGCAATAACTTCTTATGAAGTCATAGATTAGTTTTGTGTGATAGACCAAAATTCAAGTTATAATAATTAATTAATTATTCCTCCCCTCGGTTCTCAAATGTTGTTTGTGCAATCTGAATATGCACATATGCATCATAATCAATTACTAACCACACAATAACCAATGGCTTTTGGCATCATCAATATCAACATACTGTTACATGTCTTGATGTTATATTGGGAGACTGTTTAAGTCCCATGTCAAAAATCAATCTATATGGTGTTTTTAATATGTTTAAGACAAACCATGTGCAAATTCATAAGTCAACACCATTGCTGAGTATTTTCTTCTTAAAACTGCAGTGAACCAAAGAGAGTCTCAAAAACGTGGTTTGAAATCGCTGGTGTTTCTGACATCACAAACTACCTTGTAACCAATTGCGTCAATGTGTGATCGTCAACGAGTGGATCTCTGAGATGGTGTGAGTGAGTGGAGGCAGGGCTAATTTGCATTTTCATAGAACCTTGTATACTAAAAATGTCATTTTGGTAATCAAAGATTAGTTTTAAGGGATAAAATGATTGACTCCAGGGGGGCTTTAAATAATTAGCTAATTAAATTTCAGTTTGTGCCTCACATAAAGCTTAAGAAAATGTAAAATATAATCATTTTACATGTTTGGCCCTGTTTACACCTGTTTACCCTGAATAGCCCTGGTATTAAGATGCGTTTTGGTCGATCAGATCACATTTGGAAGACACTAAATACAGGTGTAAACGGGGTCTAAAACGTTTTGAGCTTGTCCACTTTCGACCACTTCCAGAGGTAGTTGAACCTCTGGAAAAAGGGCCTATGATACTTTTAAAGTGCTTTTGGTCATTTTTTGCAACTTGACAGGCCATGTTCACCATTCACTTTCATTGTATGCAAAAGAGCAGGACTGAACTTTCTCCTTGGTTTGAAAACAGTGAGTAGATGATGACAGAACTGTTACTTTAAAGATTTGGCACATAACTAAATGCATTTTGATGGAGGCAATCTGTAATCCTCTTCATTCACGTGTCAAACAAATGTAAACAACGCACACTTTCATAAAAGAAATATTCCCCTTTCATTCAGGCAAAGGCTTTTTTTTCTCCCCCATTGAGTATGGTCTAATTTTCCTCGATACAAAATGAATGTGTAGCTATAGTTGTAGCCTGCTTGCCATCAAATCCCCAGAAGAACCGACCATCCCCCCATAATTTGCAGCCCGAGTGCAGAACACACCCTTGTGGAACGCAGGCTCTGATTCATACGCATGGTCATTTCCTCTCCCAGTGGAAAGTGAAGTAGTATGGGGACATAGACAGGTCTGCTTTATTTAACACTGTCTGACATTCCCTCTGTGTTCAAGAACGCTCCATTTAGGGACTCAACTGTAACAGAGCTCTCTCGAATACTTCATTCTGATTGGTCAAACACAGCATTAGCCAGTCAGAATCAGATTTACATTAGGTTCCAGATCATATAATTGGGTTTATTGTGCAATAATGACCAGCTGTTTTTTTTTTTATGACCTTTCTGTATCTCAAAGAGTAGATCATTGCAGTATAGCAACGGCAAGGTCATGGGTTCACTTTGAATAAAAGTGTTTGCCAAATGCATAAATGTAAATGTGGGACATCAGGTTCTGATCTTGCTCTCCTCCAAGTGTTTAACCACTGTATACTATGTCATTAAGGGAACCACACGCACACATCTCTTCAAAGTCCTCTTGCTACTGAAGATCAGAGATGTGTGCTCTACTTTAAGGAAATGTAAGAGTTACAGCTGCCTCCTGGCTGGTGTTCTTTGGACTGGCACGATATACCTGCCAAGACGTGACACATTTATATCCTCACCTTGACCCTGTGGGCTATCTGTGAACTTCTGCCCCATTATCTTGTTCTACACACCAGCCTCTTCAAACAGTGACTGAGAAATGGGGAGGGAGAATTAAGCAGTCTCATCATAACACTTCAGGCGTGTGTCTTCAGAGGCATCAATCCCACGCAAACATTACAACCAACCATGTACTACAGCTCTCTCAGTTTCTACTTGTTCAATACCTCAGGCGTAAAGGGAGGAGTAGCTTGTCTATGTTTGGGAGTTGTGAAAAAAAAAAAAATATGACCAGTTTGACAGTAAAGGTCTGAAGCCCAAACCCAAGGTTTGAAGTCCAAGATCCTTTTTGACCCAATTGGTGCTTTCAGATGTTACATCTGGACCTGGAGCATTTTTTAAAGCCCTAAGTGGGCTGAGCCGGCCGTCGCTCCGGGATAATCGAAAATGGGCAAAAAGGTGGGATTAGCTGAGGTGACGTGTTGGCAAACAGACAGCAGACAAACGGCTAAGAGTGGCAACAGCGCAATCCATCTGTCACTCAAGTGGCCATGCCATTAATTATGCATAACTTTTTAAGGCTTAATATAATTTTAAATGGATGAGTTATAAAAAAGAAAAAATTCACCCCCCTCATAGTTGTCATGAAGGGCAAAATTAGCTATATAGACCAAAACCACTTTTTGTACCAGGCTGTAAAAAAAAAATTCTGCTGTAAAGTTGGGCATATTAACATGGGGGTCTAGGGGACTGACTTCCTTTTGGAACCTGTCTCTTGTTGCCAGGCAATGAATTGCAGTTTAAGTCACTTCCGTGTTGGATTCAAGAGAGAAATCGGAAGGTTGCCGCTTGGTTGTATCTTTTATTTATATATATATATATATAAACATATATAAACATATATATTTTTTTTAAATCTTGAAACATCATTGTAACATTAAAACAAGAAAAACAACAATTTGCCAATAAGGTAAGAAAAATAAACCGTTAGTTAGATCAGCTCTATAATTGAAGATATGTTTTTTGATTTAAAAAAAAATCTGAATATTTATCATTTAGCTTCTCAGGCAAACTTTTGAGAATGTTTAGACATTTTGAATGGAAGACAAGACAAAGTTTTAAAGTCTAGATTGTCGAATCACACTGTTCATGAACCATTTTATTTCTTTACTTTACTTTAATATGCAACATATTTCAAAGTGAAACTGGATATTCAAGGAGAAAAAAAGATTGGATGAGATTTAATTGTATCCATCAGAAATGTGTTGAATTGTGAAAAGTGAGCGTTACATACCAGAAAGGAGCCAAATGGATTTGTGATGTCATCTAAAAGGGAAAGTCAATGAACCGTGCTCCATACAATCAGGAATATGCATTAAGGAAGTAAATGGTAATTTCCTGATGAGTTCCGAGCTTGTTTTAAGTGGAAATAATTAAGGTCTGTCACTGACACAGTGATAAAGATAGGGATGGTAAAAAGTATTTTCACGTGACTTTAAGACATGGATTTACACAGAGGTTTCCTAATTACGCTACACTTAAGCACTTAAACTATGTGGCAGCCTGTCTTTGTGTAAGAAACTAATTGTGGTCTTCTTTTTCTTTGTCTTTTGCTAGACCTCATGGATTAGCTGGCAGTCCAGTTATCTCTGATATCTCTCTCATCCGACTATCGCCTCACGCTGCAACTACCGGAGAATCCCCCTTCAATCCACCACACCCGTATGTCAACCCACACATGGAGCACTACCTGCGCTCAGTCCACAGCAGCCCCACTCTCTCCATGATCTCCGCAGCACGAGGACTGAGCCCTGCTGACGGTGAGTGGCATATTGTTCTCCATGTACCAGTGTGCTGTTGTCGCTGACAAATACACTACCGTTCAGTAAGAAATTAATACTTTTATTCAGCAAGGACACTTTAAATTGATCAAAAGAGACATAGATTTGTATAGTGTTACAAAAGATTTCTAATCCACATATATGCTGCTCTTTTGAACTAACTATTCATCAAAAAAAATGTATTCATGGCTTCCACAAAAATATTAAGCAGCACAACTGTTTTTAACATTAATAATAATAACGAATGTTTCTTGAGCAGCAAATCATCATATTAGAATGATTTCTGAAGGATAATGTGACACTGAAGACTGAAGGGATGAAATTTAGCTTTGACGTCACTGGAATAAGTTACATATTAAAATAGTAAACCGTTCTTTTAAATTGCAATCATATTTCACAATATTACTGCTTTTATATAAATAAATAAAAATGCAGCCTTGTTATGTTTAGCATAAGAGATTTCTTTCAAAAACATTTAAACCTCTTTCCAACCCCAAACTTTTGAACTGTACTGTAAAGTCAGCTGTAAATTCAAATTTTCATTTATTCACCCTTATGTATTTCTATACTCCATATGACTTTTTCTTTTGTTAAAAACAAAAAGAGATGTTTAGCAAAATGTTCACATTGCTTGTTTCTGTACAATGGAAGTGAATTGTGACAAAGCTTCAAAAATGAATAAAACCACCATAAAATTAATGTGATTCATGTGTGATTCAAAAAGAAAGAGAGCCACCCAGGTACATTAACTTCGCTTAAAACATTAAAAAGTCTAACAGGTTTGGAATGACATTAGTGTGTGTGTATTTGTGTGTGCGTGTAAAAATGCTAATATGTGCCAGTAAAAATCCAAGAGCACTTTCAAATCACCCATTGTACCACCTAAAAATGGATTGTGTGTTTATGGGAGTATGTCTAGGAGGAAGAATACAAACATTGGTTAAGGAGGAAAGAAGTTAATGGTTCTGCTCCTCCACAAACTCAAACACCACAGAAGCTCTCTACCATTGTTTATCTCCTTTATTGTGTCAATGACTTGGACATTTGGAATGCTAAAAACATTACTGTGTAGACCGGCATGTAAGCCTGAATATTATTGAGAAAGAAACAATTTCCCAGACATTATCTCCCTTGCCATAAAGCATGGTCCTCTCTGCCCTGTTACTATAACAGGTTGGGACGAGCACCCCAAACCAGAGATAAGTCACCAAGCACATTCTCCTTCCAGTAATGGCTCTGCTTTCACACTTAAATAAGCAATGTGGAAAAGATTGTGTTGGTGATTAAATGGCGGCAGAGATAATGGAAGGAATTGAGCTTGAATGAATCCAAATAAAACCTAAAAAGCCTTTTTTGACTGTCTCATATACACCGTGTTCCCAACAGTTCACCTACACTTTAAAAGGTCTCACATAAAATAATTATAGGTGATTAATTCAATGATTTGCATAAAATGCCACGCTAATCCTAGTCTAAACTGGATTTTTTTTTTAGCTCTACATCCATTGTGTCCGCACATTATACAGTCAACTAACTTTGTGATAGAGCTTCAGTCTTGCAGAAGTCAATCATGTTCTCTGTTTAACAGACGGTCCTTAAAGAATTGCTGATTAAGATCACTGAAGATGTCCCAAGCCCCAAAGCAGTGTTCTGACTGCTGATCTGCCTTCATTGGTCGACTGCCTCAGGGCTTTTTTAGCCCCAGCCTCTGCTGCACCCCTCCTTACACCGTTTCTGAGCCCCTCTAGGGACGCAGTTATACGATCCGGCGAGCGTGGAGAAAATAAACGGCCTTGTTCTGCCATGAATCCAGCACAAACACACGCCTGTTCTTTTTTAACCTCGCTCGGGCCTAATTGTTCCTGATAGAGCTGTTATGGTATGAATGGCCAAGCAAGCAAGAATGGGGTGGAACCCTCCCCCCATCCTGAGCGTCCCATAACTTAAGCAGCATGGGCGTGAATTGCTGTTATTTCTTCGTCGTAGGCGAGTGTTACGGAAATAACGTTGGAGGCACTAATGGTTATCTGACCTCAGCAGACAGAAAAATAAATATATCACTTGCATGTATTGCCTTTGACACCTTTAGATTAGCGTTTACTAGGTGCAGGTGTTAAAGTTTAGGCAAGGGGCTTAAGGGGAAGGGGAGAGCAAAGTAAGCTGTGCCACTTTTTACTTTTAGGCATATTTCAAGATGTCTACTATAAACAATATATTAAATAGAAAACCGTTATTTTAAATTGCAGTTTTTACTGTATTTTTGATCAATTAAATACAGATTTTTTACTTTCAATGTTATTAAACAGTTCATTACTCAGCATTTGTAATATTTAATATTTGAAAGCTTACTATCAATATTAGTTAAGCCACTGGCACAACTTGCCCCAAATCATCTGGTTCACAAAATGCTTTATTGAATAATTCATGGCTAGATAATTTACATTTTGTGTTTTTATAATTAAAAACTGGTAAGCATTTTTTGACAAAAAAAAAAAAAAAAAGTACAACTTTTCTCATGTACATCTCTCATAAGCAGCAGTATATTGTATTTAAATACTGTATAAGGTCATGTGACAAACATTGTGCAGGGAACTATACGTCCAACCTCACTTTTCCCCACCTATGTGTTTGTGTGACTCCTGAAATACTAAACTCTTTTCTGTCTTAGCAGTGACCCATGAACACCTGAAGGAGCGGAGCTTGTTTGGCCTGCCCCCTCCCCCCCCTGGGGCCAACCCCTCAGAGTACTATCACCTCATCACCAGTCACCGCAGCCCTTACGGAGACCTGCTCATGCAGACGGGGGCCGCGGCTGCTCATCTCCCTGACTACATGAGCCCAGTGGACAGTGAGTTATTCTCCACGAGTACAGCACTAACCAATATACTACATCCATTCTATCACCTTAAAGGGGTGGTTGATTTCATTTTTCTAACTTTAGTTAGTTTGTAATGTTGCTGTCAACATTACAACATCTGCAAAGTTACAAAGCTCAAAGTTCAAAGCAAAGGGAGATATTTTCTTTTGAAGAAATTGCTTTTTAAGGACTACAAGGGACTACACGACATTCCATCCTGGTTAGTGACATCGTGAACCCTAAAATTTACATAAACCCCGCCCCCAGGATCGCGATTTATAGATTATCGTGACACAATATGCTAATCAATGATTAGAAGATAACTACACATAAGCTACATAAATTCATCTACTAACCATTCAGAAATGTAGTCTACATGTTGTCACTTCTTCTTGAGTCTCTCCATCTTTTTCCAACTCCGGTTTGAACATAAAAGGCTAAAAGTGAGGTAATCGTAGCTGCTAACACACTAGCTCTTGAAGCTCCGCCCTCTGTGCCGGGAGCAGCAGCTCATTTGCATTTAAAGAGACGCACACAAAAACAGTGCATTTTTGCTCACCCTCAAAAAGTAACAATTTTAACATGCTATATAATATAATATAATAATATCTGTGGGATAGTTTGAGCTAAAACTTCACATACACACTCTGGGGACATATTTAGCATCTTGTGAAAAGGTCATTATACCACCCCTTTAAAGAATTTGTGCTGCAATACTTTGTTTCATGTGAAGAGAGCTAGAAGTAAGCATTGGGTTCCCAGGGTGCCACTTAAAAAAGTCGCAAATGTGACAAAATGTACATTTGCGACAATAATGTCAGATCTAATATTAAAATGAAAGAATGAAAACTTTGTCAATTTGTGGCCTTGTCAGATTTCATCTGATTAGCAGTCATCAGTTTACATTAATTCAACTAATTAATGCAAGGCTTATTCCAATATCTATTATAGCGACCCTTGAATGGCTGTCTGAGACATTTCGGAATGCAACAATGCACAAAAATGTGTTAGTGTAGCCAGAAGTGTTTGCATTCACATACTTTTGTTGAATATTTTGTGGCCTTTAAATCAATCTGATTACCAACTCATGCATCTTTAACTGCATGTTGCTGCCATTTAAACAGCAATTTTTTTACACTGTAAATATATTCTAATATTTTAACAATTTAAAATAAGTAAGGAAAAAAGCAATTGCAGTTTTGTAAAATAAACAAAGTCATTTGGCTCCTAAAAGTAAAAATTAATCCAAACCTCGGGTTTTTTTTTTTTTTTGGACCCCTGCTTCTCCAAGAGTGTAAACACTGTGGCTTTGTGGTGCTTTCAAAATATTGTTCTGTAGGTTTAAATGGGCCGACATGTCCATTTCTAACTCAACCAATGGTGATTTTGACTTTTGTATATCGAGCGGGACAAACAGGGGGAGTATGGAATACCTGTTTGGAGATAATCTTTATTTTTCCAATTCTGATTAATGCCACTACTAGCGCTGAAACTTTAGACGACATCAACAACAACAAAAAATCTGTCTTACTTACAGGACCAAAATTAGATGCAATCAGTACCAGTGTTATTTTAGTATAATTGATATACTATTATAGTTTTTTTTTGGTTTGTTTTTTTTACCTTTTTCATGGTTTTTTTCCCCCAGGTTTTAGTAATTTTGCTGTGTGTTTTTGTAATTGTTAATACTTCAAGTTAGACTAAACAAAAATGGATAAAAAATTTCCTTGGCAACTAGCTGAAATAAAATAATTTTAAGTTTTATATATATAGTTAATAATTATAATAATAATAATTATTATTATTTCAGTCAACATTTAAATCATTTTATTTTAAATAACAATAAATGTTTTTCTTTAAATGGTTTTAGGTTCAGTTAACGATAATAACCCTGCCCAGTACGAATATCTTACTAATTTGCTACACTCTGCAAAAAATGGTGTAAAAAATAATAGATCAGAAGCTTTCCACATCAAAGAATAAGTCTTTCGATCTTCACCTGTGTATAAAACATGATTCACGTGGCAATTGGCAGTAAACATGAGCCATCTCAAAAATTTACGAGGCGTTTCTGTTACGGCCTCTAATTCAGATTGGGCTGCAGGTGTGATGTGTTATTATAAGTAACATTCGACTTCCCTCCAACCTCACCTTAAAAGGGAAATACAGTGTTTGGAGGAGACATATTTTTTTGCTGTGGCTGTAATGCCAGGGCTTTCATCTCTGCTTTTTGTTTTCAAGGATGTGTTATGGCAACTATGTACCCCCTTCTGCTTCTTTGTAATGTGATCCAATTAGTCATGTAATGGACGGGTGTATGTTCTTGATCTTGTAAGGTACTGATTACTCCTGGCTCAATAATGTACCATTGTTAAAAGATGCCCAGAGGATCACGATTTCATGTCGTTGCGTAATCTTTAGGGGTGAACCAGGGCGAGTAGGTTGCAGGTCTCACGGTGCCAAGCAGGTTTTCGGCTCTCATCCAGAGTTTAGGCGAGAAATACAGTGTTGTGAATGGGTAACTCTGTGAGAGAGGATGAGGGGGAAGTCAGTGTAGGGTGTCTGCTCAGGAAACTTGAGATTGTAAATAATCAAGCTGGCACGCACTCTTGCCTTGATCCAGTCCAGCCACCCACAGTAACTCTTAGTGCCACAAATCCACACTTTTTCAAGTTTTCAATATTTTATATCAATGTACATTTATTTTATTTCAAGTAACAAATTTTATTTTTTATGGTTTTAATTTTAGTTAACTGTAATTACCCTGGCCAGTACAAATAGCTAATTTGAAAGTAATCAGGCTGGCACTCACTCTTGCTATGATCCAGTCCAGCCACACACAGTAACTCTTAAGGCCCCTATATACTACAAGTGAAATCAAAGAGCGAACTGGTGTGACATCATTTCAAACAAAATCAGGCCAAAGTGAAGTTAGTTTGGAGTTTGTTTTCTGGAGTTCAAAACAGCTTCCCAAAGTGAACTTTATGGAAAAGTTCTGGCTGATGAACACCTTCAAGCTATTATTGGTCCGTGCCTATTACGTAATAGGTAGGTGTAATACGCAGGTAAAAACATGAACACACCGGAGAGCTGCTTTATTGTAGAAACTGAAATTGTAATTAAAACTGAAAGTGACACTGACACTGTTTTTTCATGTTTAATACTGTAAAGCTGCTTGATTTGAAGCAATCTATTGTATAAAGTGCTTCATAAATAAACGTGACGTGACTTGGCTAGAGTGCCGAATTGCAGAGCTCATGCAAACATATCCACATCGCTATGACCAGATGCTTTCTTAACTGCTGTTTTCTCACTATTGTAATTTTTTTTTTTTTTTTTTTTTTTTTTTTTTAAGGAAAGTGCGCAGCACATCTTTACATGTTAATTTAAACACTGCTCCAAACAGTGTGGTATTTTGAACTTATTTTTTCCCCAAAGAACAAAAAAAGAACTATGAATATATTGCGGCCATTGTGCCACAAATCCACGGTTTTCCAAATTTTTCATGTTTTATTTTATTTCAGTTTACATATATTTTATTGCATGTAACAGAAATGTTTTTAGTTTTAGCTAATGTTAATAACCCAGGCAAGTACAAATAGCTTACTAATTTACTGCACATAGCGAAATCTTTTTCTGCAAAATTTACTGCACAAGTCTTTCAATCTTCACCTGTGTATAGAACAGTCCAGCCACCCACAGTAACTTTTAGTGGCACAAATCCACGTACCCTCTCACATCACATGCCCCAATTACTTCCAATCACAAATCAAACACGGACCTTTGCGTTTTTATGACTGTAATGAGTCGGTCATGAGAGTTCCTGCATCTCTGACTGCTAACACTGGCCGCCGCGGAGCTGACTGCCCACAGTTTGTTTAGTGAGGCTTGTTAGCTCAACACATCATGGGGTTTTCCCCTTCCCGGCTTGTGTCTTTGGCCTTCTCGTCCGCCTGGCTTGATGTGGTCTCACTCTGGGCACTCAGGTGTTCACGGCTCTCCACACCAACCCACAGACACAGGGCTTTCATTGAAGGCCGATGTCAGCTCATGGCGTGGTGGCATAAAGCAAGCCCTTCAGTAGAGCAAAGTCCTGATAAATATGCATTGCAGAGCCTAGCGTTTGTCTTGGAATGGTGTGCAGATAAAATTCGTATGCGTATTTAAAAATCAATTTATGTTCTAATAAATTCAGCAGACCCACCACTAGAGTGAGTGTTCAGCATGCACAAAGTGGCCCTCTTGTTTTTCCCTTCATGATTCCCATTTGCCCATTAGCTGACTTGGAGAGAGAATGTTCAGGTTTTCCTGTAAATGGTGATCGTTGTTGTAAAAAATGAAAACTGTGCACATGGAAAATCTGTCCAGCCTGTCATTTAGAGCCAACATGTGCAGCACTGTAAATTTATTTGGACATTCGGCAGTTTTACACGCACTACTGGGTCAAACCAAGACACTAACTGGAGTCATGCTGCGTTGAATAGGTTGTTATAGACTTCACTGTACGGCAAAATAAGCATTTTGACATTTCATATAGCTGTAAACCTCACTGTAAAGCTGTATTTTCTACCAACTCCACTTTGGATAAAATCCACCTATAAGACCCCATTACAATACATGATGAGTTGAAAAACTGAAATGCAAAAAAAAAAAAAAAAAAAATTTTTTAGTTATTTATTTAGTTAACTATTTTTGCATTTTAATTCATTTGTTATATTATTTATTATTTTAACAAGCAAATTTAAATAAATATGCTATCGTGCAGTGAATACTGCTATTTTTCACTCATGCAGTGGCTCACATGCACAGACTTTGGTGCCGAGAGTAGTATTTAAAACAAATCTCTCGTCTTTAAATATGATTAGTACGTAACCCCACATCAGTCATCCATGACTTATAAAGGTAAGAGTAAACTCTTAAGACGCAAGAATGATGGATCATCACCCCCTCTTGAATTTAAACCCAAAAAGCTTTGAATACATGTAGCTCACTCCTGCAGATCACTTTCCTCCTGCCAGCGATGTGAATGCCAAACGCATTTGCCCCAACAGGCCCCAAAATAACAAATAGAGGAAAACAATGAAAGGAGACGGCGTCGGCTATGAGTGCACGTCTTGCTGAAATGCTCCATTGCTGAGCCAAGTGCATGTGCATGCCATTGGCGTGCACTTTACATGTTAATTATGGTCTGCGTCTGACAGGGCGACACGCCGATTGAAAGCACAGTCGCCACTAAAAACAACACAGCCGCATTTCCCCATCACACCCAGACGGGTTTTTACTCAATGGGAACGTTCCATAGGCCCTTTTTGTGTACTTTCAGTGAATCTATTGCGCATGCAATGTTATGAGAATTCTCAGTCTATGCTTCTCAATGGGTGAGATGGGAAATGCTGGCCTTACGCCCTCTGGATGGATGAAAGTGAATAAATAAATCACCACAGCCTCCGGCTCACAGTCAGACTCTGCCTGATGCCCAAAACAGCAGGATAATAGGTTGAACAGACCTCCGTTTTATCGATGGCTCAATTCAAGCTCTGCTTCTTAACTCTACGTTGAAGTGAAGGGGTTTGCAGCCTCTAATTGAGTTGCTTACACAGGAATGCTTCAAGATTATGAATGGAAAGAGGGGGGAAACAAGTGCTGAACTCATTTGTATGGCATAGCCAGAGGGAACAGTTTAAGGTCCCGTGATAATAGCTACTGCCAAAGCAAATGTCTGCTGTCCGGCTACAGGCAGGACTCTGGTGTTTTGGAACGGAGGTTTTTGGGTGTATAGGAATGGAGTCTTGTCACCACTGCAGCTCAGTCCAACATACTCACACATACATATGCCTGCACAACAGACACTAACACAAGACGCTCCCATTTTGCACTTCAACTTTCTTTTCTTTTTCTTTTTTTTTTTTTCTTGTAATGTACACTTGTTCAAAAGTTGTTTTTTTTATCCTGAAAAGATTGTACTGTATATATTTATCACGGTTTCCACAGAAATATTAAACAACACAACTGTTTTCTAGATTGATAATAATAACAAATATTTCTTGAGCACTGAGAAATCTGCATATTAGAAAGATTTCTGAAGGATCATGTGACTGAAGACTGAAGTCATTTCTGCTGAAAATTCAGCTTTGCCATTACAGGAATAAATTAAAATGTAAAATATAATCAAATAGACACAGTTATTTAAATTGTAAACAATAATACTGTTTTTACCATTTTTTTTATCAAATAAATGCAGATTTGGATTTCTTTCAAAAACAAAAACAAAATCGGTACTGATTGCATAATTTTTTAATTTTTATATTCAAGTATTTATGATTTATACGATGAGTTGATTTTTATTATTTGATAATGGTTAGATGATAGATTGTCATTGATCCCCGAAAGGAAATTAAAGCAGAGAAGGAACATAGGAATAACACCTTCAAATACATTTTTCTGGCATCCCAATAAAAACATCAGAGCAGATGCCTAATATAATTGCCTCTTTCGTATACGTGCAGAGAGCGCCTGTAATTATAAAGCTATATATCAGGCCAGATCCTCAATTAGAAGCACCTCCTCCTACCCACCATTCCCCATCCCACAGGGTCGACAGGACTGCCTGAGCCAGCCTCTGCCACCACCGCCTCACACAGCACTGCACATCTGGTTTAGCTCTCTCCCAGGAACCTGTGCACCCCTAAATTAGAGACACTGCCTATAAAAACAGACCATTGCAGAGTGTGTGGGACTCGGCAGCTGAGGGCAGGCCAGGCGCTGATACCCCCTGCTGTTCTCTTCACTCTGTGGGCAGCGGCCTGCTAAGTGCTGCCACACACCGTCCTATCAACGTGGCAGTCGCACAGCAAACTGGAAAAGTTCTTAGACAGAATCTATTAGGGGGTTTAGGTATATTTTTAGTTTATTTTGGTATAATTAAATCGAGAGACATTGATTATTATTTTATTTTTTTTATACAACTAAATGAAAAACTAATTTCAAGTTTCTTGTTTTTGTCATCCAGTGGTTTGCCATCTGACCCCAGACTCGCAAACTATTGCTGCTCCTGTCCAACCAAAGCCAACTTTGAATGAAATTACACATTTATTTAACCTTCCTAAGAAAAAATAAAATAAAAAAAACTTACCTCTAGGGCTGTGCGATTTAATCGTAATTGATTTTTGATTCTGAATTCCAACGATTCTGAAAACCAGATGATCGAGATAAAATGATTATTGTGCCACTGCCGCATTCCGTCAAGCGCACATTCCTTTCCTTCACAGTGGTGCGCTTTTGTTCCTCCGTAAAAGCCCAAACTTAAAGCTACACTTGTGTAATTGTACTTGTTTAAGTTGATTCTTAGCAAAAAACGCTTTGTTCTTTCAAAATGATATGTGCTCATTAATGTGTAATTACTTCTACCAACTAATCTGCGTTGAATCTGCCATTTAGAATACATATGAGCTAGTCGCTCGAATGGCGGAAGCCATGTTGCGCCTCCATCTTGAAAATACATTAGCCAAAGAGGGACATACCTGGAAATTCAAGCTTTGCCTTTGACGTTTTTACACTCAGTGGCACCGTGACAAATGCAAGGGGGAGATTACTCGCGACTGCCGGCAGATTTGAAATAATACGGCCACCGTAAGAGTTAAAACGCCCTCGGAATGGGAGGGGCTAGAAAGTAATGTTCAGTTAGTAGTCATATACAATTTCACCGCTAGATGGGAGCTAAACACGAATCAGCAAATGTACTTCGGATACCCACATAAACAAGTACACACAAAAATGTCAAAATGCCTATTTGGAGAGTGTTCATGTAAACAGTGGGTTTTGTCTGATGTAAACGTACACAGTTAAAAAAAGAAAACACATGTAACAGTACTGTATATTGGATCCGTGCATTAGCTCTTAAAGTGACAGCAGCCTAATAAACCTGTAGCAGTCTGTCATTAATGATAATCAAAAAACAAATGTCAATGGAAAATCACTCACTGATCTTGACTGAATAACTTTTGTAGCTTTAATAAGGATTAATCTATATTTAATGTGTACAGTAAGACTATGCAGTGTTCAATGCAGTGTTGTTTTACAATTGATTATTACTTTTTTTGTTGTAGGCTATTTACTTGTCTGAATACCACTGTTAGTACATCTCCCTGAAAAACTTTTAAAAAACTGTTTATTTAATTTGTATTTTCGTTCAGTTGTATTTATTTTTCCATTTTGTTTGTAATTATTTTTTATTGTATTGCTGACTGTTAATTTGTTTTGAGGACCATTTTCTAATATTAGTTAGTATTAGTTTTTGTTGAAGTATCTAAAATTATAAAATTTCCGTTTGATGTAAATGTAATGATGCAGAATGACACACTTTACCTTTAAATTAAGCATTCAGGGATCAAATGTCAAAATCTCATTCTTTTATATTTAGCGTAACAATAATAGTTGCTGTTTGCAGTGCACATCAAAACTGTTGCTTAAAGAATGGCAGGGGAGTAATTAACTGGTTGGAGGCTGTGGATTTGTGAGAGTTTGACAGGCGTCTGTTTGAAATGTCAGTTGAAGGTTTTTTGTGAGGTGCTCATGTTTGTGTGTAGTTTAATGGACCCATTACATGTTTCCTGTTGTAGCACCTTTGCTGATGCCCCCCTGGAAGGCAAAAAAGCCTCCGTGCCCGACTGCTGTTCTCTGTCCGCTTACACCAGTGCTTAATGCACAGCACCTGTTTACTACAGTTCAGAGCACATGCACACAGAAACGTGGCCTTTAAGTCAACACTCACTCAGCAATTGGAATGCAAATGGAAATGCAAGTTATACAGTTTTTTTTGTGGAAGGGTACTTTTGTAATTTTCCACCCTTTTTTGCCCTTCACAAGTGTGAATGTGGATATGCTTGTTACATAACTTTTGACATCAGCATTTGCTCTTTTGTTTACTTTTTTTTTTAGGGAAATATTTTTTTAAGGAAATTAATATTTGTATTCAGTAAGGGTATTTGTAAAGTACAGTACAGAATATAAAAAAATACTGTAATTTTAAATACTGTAAGTTCTGGTCTTTTTCATCAGTTTCCACAAGAATATTAAGCAGAACAACTGCTTGTGACATTAATAATACTAAGAAATGTTTCTTGAGCTCCAAATCAGCATATTAGAATGATTTCTGAAGGATCACGTGACACTGAAGACTGGAGTAATGATGCTGAAAATTCAGCTTTGCCATCACAGGAATAATTTACATTCTATGTTTTTTTAAGTAATTTTTAAATAAGTATTTTTTGTATATATATATATATATATATATATATATATATATATATATATATATATATTTATATATTTATCTTACCAACCTAGGAATTGTAAACAAATCTAACTTTGCTATTTTTTGAAGATGATTAACATACACGGATATATATATTCTTGGAGATAATTATCAACGGAAAGGCACTCCTAAATAATCGTACTCAAATCTCCTCTAAGTTAAAAATAGACAGTTCAGCATTCCAAAAATTATTTGCTTGCTTGTTTGCCTAATTTTACTCTCTGATCAATGTTGTTAATTAAATAGCATCTGTTTGGCATTCTGCAGAACACCTCATTGGGTGAGATTGGTATGATTAGACTGTTAAATTATGCATAGTGAGTTGTATGCAAGCCAACATAGGAGTGATTCTGGAGATAAAGAGAATTGAACAGATCTCTTTAAGGTTAGAGTGAAAAAAGTGTCTTTTCTCTCCAGTGTCCCGTTTCCCCAGTCCCAGACTGACGCCGAGGGTGAGCAGGAAGCGAGCGCTGTCCATCTCTCCAGTCTCGGATGCCAGCATCGACCTGCAGACCATGATCCGCACCTCGCCCAACTCTCTGGTGGCCTACATCAATAACTCCCGCTCCAGCTCGGCTGCCAGCAGCTCTTACGGCCACCTCTCCGTCGGGGCCATCAGGTACAGGAATGACCATTCTCCCATCTGTGTTGATTTCTCCTTGTAAATGTTTTTGCAGGTTGCCCATTGTTTGAACTCACACTAAATGTGACTAATTCCTTTTTCTCACATCTCAGTCCGTCCTTCACATTCCCACATCCTATCACACCAGTTGCATACCACCAGCTGCTGTCCCAACAGAGAAGTCTGAATGCATTTGGACACACTCCCCCCCTCCTACAGCCTTCTCCTTCCCTCAGTTCCAGGCAGCAGACGCTGGTGGCAGCTGCTGTACTGACCAACAACAACAGCGTCGACACCAACACAGAGTCCAGCCAGGTGATTTTACAGAGGTTTCCATATGTGTTTTCAGGGTTCCAAAGGTCTTGACTTGAGAAACCTGGAAATTTCATGTTTATAATATGCACTACTATTCAAAAGTTTGGGGTCATTTCTTTTTTTTTTTAAGAAAGAAATACTTTTGTTTTAGCATGGAAGCCTTAAATTGATTAAAAGTTATCGTAATCCTGAAAAAACGTAATCACAGTTTACACAAAAATATGAAGCTACAAGACTGTTCAACATTGATAATAAGAAGAAATGTTTCTTGAGCAGCAAATCAGCATATTAGAATGATTTCTGAAGGATCATGTTACTGAAAACTGGCTGCTGCAAATTTAGCTTTGCCATCATAGGAATTAATTAAATTGTTAAATAGATTTAAATTGTAATATTTCCCAATATTGCTGTTTTGACTATTTTTGATCAAATAAATGCCACCTTGGTGAGCATAAGAGACTTGTATTAAAAAATATTTAAAAAATCCGACTGACCCCAAACTTTTGAAAAGTAGTGTATAGTTTAAGGATGCACCAAAAAATTATTATTTCCGATACAGATAGGCCAATAATTGCTTTCATATTATGACCAATAATCAATAATTGCAGATGTTGAAATTCAATACTGTTGTTTTTAAGTAAATTAAAAACATGAACTAACAACAAAAATAAATCATCAAACGCTACAAGTGAAGTAAGGTATAACGATATTATAATGTACTGCATGAAAAATGGATATTAATTTTGGTTATTATGTAAGATTTAATTGTTAGTGTTTAAAGATTAACTTTAAGCGTTAAATAATGGCAAAGGTGAATAGCATTGCTGTAGTGCTACACCATCACTACCCAACATAAACAAACCAGGGAATTCAGGCTAATCTGATCTAATCTTTTCATTCATCCCCATTTTTTCATTCATCAGCTTCTATAGAAGGCTGTGTAATACTCATCGACCAAGGATCCAAGGATCCACTCCCATGTAAACACTGTGGCCATCCAGAATATAAACTTCCTCTAACCTTCTCTCACTCTATCCAGAAACTCACTAAATCAGTTTTCATTCCTGCTTTATTGCTGATCTCCAAACCACATACACACACTATAGTTATGAGAAACACATTTCCCTCACTTTTGAGCAAACCGTGTCAGGGTTATTGAGTTAATAGAAAACATGGGCCTCTGCCATACTATAGTGGTTGGAAGAAAAGGCACCCCCACTTCAACGGAGAGCCTGCATGTTCACAGAGACTGTCTGTTGAATTATGAATCCATCTGAGGATCAAAGTCTGTAGTCGCTCTCTGGGCGTAATAATTTCTTCCTTTTCATATTTCCATCTGACAGATGCTCATAGTGCAGTCTAAACTGTTTAGTCTCTGCGGCAAGTTGCTTTGTGAAATATGGCATCTGGAGCATGGTGCCTTTGTAGGCGTGAAATCACCACTCATGCCAGAAGCCAAACCGTCGACATGGTGTCTCCAATGACTCTTTCCTTGCTCTCTTGCAGAATGCTGGTGGAGATCCTGCTGTCAGCAGCACTGTCAACCCTATGATATTCAAGAGGTCAAAGGTGAAGACTGAAGCAGATGGACCCCACCCCATCTCACCTGGTTCTCAGGTTTGTGGGATCATGTTCATTATCACTTTAGGTCATCTTAAGCTTCAAAATGTACTCAAAATAACTATTAAAGTTTCATTAAATAGTCCATATGATTTTTGCTCTATATTCCAAGTCTTCTGAAGCTAAACAATGGCTTTGTGTGACAAACAGCCCTAAATTTAAGTTAAAAAATTTAGTAAAAAAAAAGATTTTTTTCTACTCTTTTCAATAAATTATTGATCCACTTCACAAAAATGGCCCAGACCGCTTTATATGTATCTCTCTGTTCATCTCTGCTCACCTCTTTTAAGTCTCTCTTGTATCTTACTCTTTTGAGGAATTCTCGGCTCATTTCCAGTTCTGTGACAGTGTGCTGGTAAGATACATGAGGAGGGGTGTGGAGTGTGATCAGGACAGATGTGAATTGATGAGCACACAATAGTGGGCCAAATATAAACATGCTGTAGTCAGCATGGACCTCTTTCAAAACCCTTCATATTTGAGGTTTCAACACTTGGAATGAAAGAAACCAAACTCTGGATAGTTTCAAAGGAACCATTATCAGTTGTTGCTTTAGTGCTCTAAACAACATAGCACTCACTGGTAGACATACCCTTGACTTTTGACTGGATATCACACAAATAGTGACATTTGATGTGGCCATGAAGCATTCCGTTCTCTCACCACATTATAGAGGTTTCAAACCATTTAGCTTTAAACTTCATTAAATCTCAAAAGCATTCTTAACATTCCCAAACCTTAAGAGAAACGAGGATTGCAAAATCGACATGACCACCAACAATAGTTCCCATCTGATTCTCAATAACTCAAGACCTGGATCAGTTCCCATAAGAAATATAAAACACTAATGAGATCTCTTTAATATCTCCTCTTCTTCTTTTTTTCTAGACCACAGTGAGACCAAATGGTTCCTTAGGTACCCTGCTTGTCATATTTTTCTTCTGAGAAAAACAGCCTATTAACTTATCATGTCTCTTCTAGAGTATCAGACAAGCATATCTCAGGCTTTGCCTGGATTTCCCATGATAACAAAGTCTGGAATCAGAAGTCAGAGATCACAATTTGAACTCAAACAGTTCTCATCAAATTCTTCCAAGACCAAATAATCAAAGCTACACTATCCATATCAGTCAATGGCTTATATCTTATAGCTCTATGCTTTTACAATATATCAACTATATATAACATTCAGTCTCACAAGCTAAAAAGCAAACACTGAGCAGCAACATTTTCTCTTGACTGACGTATGATAGGCTTAATAAAATAAAGTATACAAATAAAGTTTACCAGTGTTGTCTCCTCAACAGGATCATATGGAGTTACGGGAGGAACTTGATAAAGACGAATGCAAGCAAGAACCTGAGGCTGTGTATGAGACCAACTGCCACTGGGAAGGATGTTCTAAGGAGTACGACACCCAGGACCAGCTAGTTCATGTTAGTCACACTGTTCTATTAAACTCCTTTGATTTTGAAATGTATTCTAACTCTAAGCACTATTAATTTCCACAGCACAAGGGCTCTTTTTCAAAACCTAGTGAGCTGCCTTTGCTGTCTCCTGCCTACATTCTGTAGCAGCATCCTAACTGTTATGGAACTTCATTAGTTTCACTATCAATTGAGAAGATTTTTATGTTTTTTTAAGTGTTTAAAAAATGTATTGTAATTTAATCCTTTAATGGTAAAGATTAATTTTAAGCATCATTACTCTAGTCTTCAGTGTAACATGATCCATCAGAAATCATTCTAATATGCTGATTTGCTGCTCAAAAAACTTTTCTTATTATTATCAATGTTGAGCAGGTGTGCAATATTTTATTTTATTTTTTTAAGGATTACTCTCACTTTTAATCAATTGAATGCATAATTGCAGAATAAAAGTGTTAATTTCTTTCAACAACAACAAAAAAAACTTACTGACCCCAAACTTGTAAACAGTAGTACATATTATAAATTGAAATTTCCAGGTTTCTCAAGACCTTTGGAACCCTGATTCTTGGTGTCAGGGCTTTTTTATAGATATTTTTTAAAGGATTATTTGATGAAATGAAAAGTCAAAAGAACAGCAATTAATTTAAATACAACTCTTTTGTAAAATTGTATAATGTCTTTACTATCACGGTTGAGCAATTTAATGCATCTATGTTAGAAGAATAATCTTCTAAAGCATCTTAATAAAAAATAAAAAAGAGCCTTCATGTTAGGGGTGTGCATATGATGTCTTAAATGCTGTCAAGCTAGACAGCTTATTAAGTTTTGGAACAGAGCTATTTTCTTATAATGGTCATTGTGACTAACCAAAACAAACACAAATTGCAAACATCTTATCTGCCTTTTTAAAGCAGAAACAACTGTAAATAATTAGAAACACTACAGCCAGAGCTGTTACTGATCCTTTCCTGTCACTGACACGTGTAAGGTTAATGAGCATGTTGATACCCGCAGAGGTGCAGAACACATTCACTTACACACACATGCTCTCGTATGTATGGCTCCTGTCTCTGTGCACCCTCTGACCTTTAAACTTCCCTGAGGCCATATAGTAAATCCGTCATCATGCCAGCAGCTCTGGAGTGGCCCTTTCCACCTCTGACACCTCAGCCCCTCTGCTGGGCGTTATTAACAATCTGAAAGCCACGATGTGACAGATACACTTGGGCCCAGAGTCAGACTCACTACTTAGACAGGAACACACCGAGCCAGTCTGGCTCCTCATGAGACCTGGACCTGGAGCTTTGGAATTCTCTGGGGTTCTGGATCAGTGGAATTAGGTTCCTGCCATTCTCCAATTCCAGAACAAGCCCAAACCAGTCTAAGCTGAGCCTAGTGTGTGTGTGTTTTTTTTTGTTTTTTTTCTAAAACCCACACTAGACTAATATAAAGGCACAAATAAACATATGGTCTTAAGTAGTTGCAAGTGAATTGTTGTTGGGGATTACAAGATTGCTGTCCGTCATTATTCGGATTTCAAAGAAATACGATAAAATGGTTTTGAAAAGCGAGACCAAGTGTAAGGTATAATTACAGCCAGAGAAGACAAGGAAGAGGAATCAGAAGTGGAAACAAAGGAATGTTTAGAGACCAGAGCAAAACTGAGAGCCTGGACTTCCTTCCTACACACCCTTTTTAGTCCTAAGGCTAAAGTCTGTGCTCTCTGCTTGCGATCTAAATTATACACCTCAAGAAACAAAATAATGGCATGGTTTGATTTTATTTCATGCAATCCTTCCCTTAAGAACTTCATTCAGGGTTAGGATAGGTTAGGTGCTGTTAGAAGAATACAAAGCAAGTACTGTTCAAGCTACACAGAATACAGTGTAGCTGTTTGTTTTTTTTATGTGTACATATACACACCGTTCAAAAGTTTGGGGTCAGTATTCATTTTTTTATTATCACTTAATGTTATTCAGCAAAAACACATTTAGCAGATCTGTTCCGCCAAGACCAAATATATTAACGTTGTAATATCCATTACCATGAAAAGAAATATATATCATCGGCCGTTTATTGCAGAGTTAAGGAATTAAGGCCATTGTTGACATTCATGTTGTCACTTTTCTCTACCTGCAGCATATCAACAATGACCACATCCATGGAGAGAAGAAGGAGTTTGTGTGCCGATGGGAGGAGTGCTCGCGAGAAGAGAAGCCTTTTAAGGCCCAGTACATGCTTGTGGTTCACATGCGTCGACACACTGGGGAGAAGCCCCATAAGTGCACAGTAAGTGATGCAGCCCTGTTAATCGGGCCTTCATTTCATTGATGGTCCCCTACAGACACTCTACTGATTATAAGTATCTTTGCAAGTACTTGTCAACTTATTTCTACTAACCTTAACCCTAATTCTAAACTAACAGTCTATTAATACTCTAAAGCAGTGGTTCTCAAACTTTTTTGGTCATTCCCCACTTTAGACAAGGAGGAATTTTCAAGCCCCATCGCCCCAACACGCTTAACATGTTCCAATTTATTGAACTAACAAGTAGTATCAGAGTAACAAGTTGTATCTAAAATACAAACTATATACATCAAATAACAGAAAGTTAAAAAATAAAGAAAATAAAAGTGCAGCTGTGTCGTAATAACTTGCATGAAATAAAAAAATAGAGAAAATAAAAGTGCAGCTGTCAATTTTTTTTTACTAATTTCAAAAATAGAAATTTATCCATGTTTTGTATTGTTTTTTTTTCAAGGCGACTGTTATTTTAGAACGTTCCCCCTTAATGTTTCCATGGCGACGCGTCATATTTGTCACGTGACACACCGCAGCCACAATAACACTGTATGACAGATATCCTTAATTTCCTTACAGACATCAGTGTGTATTTGACAAACTCCAAATGTATTGTTTTACTCGTGCTTATGTGTATTTAAATGGCTGAAACCTAAAATAAACATTATTAGGTTGAAAACACTGCATAGTTGTGATTTATGACAGCGCTGAGCTCGTCCGTCTTTCGCTAGTGTTTTGGTTATTATTGAGTGTTTTTACAATGCCGCAGTGCTGTGTCCCGTGTCCCGAGCTAACTCACTTCAACCTCGTAAATCTTCTTTTTCATTGATGCCTGGACTCTACCCTTAATTATGCCACCTGAGTGATGAGCTTCACTAACCACTCTGTTGGTGTTAAAGGAATTTAAACCCTTTTTGACCGCTAAGGGTGCCTCACTAAGAAGGACGTGATCGTAAATAAATTTACAGGTTCCACCATTGTTATTTCTGGACGAGAGGAGCGCTTGGACCCGGAAAAGGCTAAACGTCACGCGTGACGTCAGACTTAACAATCACTGCTCTAAAGAGAGTTAGTTGATATGTAGTTGCAAATTAATGAGATTGCAAATTAATGAGATTTAGTTGACACATAGTTGCGAAGTTACTTATAGTTAGGAGAATGTCTAAAGTGGACTATCGAAATAAAGTGTAACCACACTTACTACCTCCCCCTCACTATTTAAAAATCTATACCGCCTTTAACTTTAATTGCAAGAATACACACATCTATTTCTGGACTCACAAGTAGAGCAAGCTATTGCTTTACAGAAATAGTATTGTTTCTTATTTCAGCAAAACATATGATTTTAAACAGGACACATTTTCATCTTGGCTACTTTTATTTTCCTAAAACATCATGAAGGCACTCTGCTCTGCTGTCTTGCGTTTCCAGCCAATTTTAGTGGCTTGAGATCCTATTAAAAAGTGAACTTCTGAGCGTGCTGATTGACAGGTTGAAGACATAATTAAAGTCTGAGGAGAGGAAGGTGCCATGGTTCTTTATTAAATTTGACTGAAGTTATAAAGCCCAATAGATTTATCATAATAACTGAGGATGGCATGGTCTGAACAAGCAAAATTATCAAAGATGTCACAATAAAAAATGTTTCTTTGAGGGTGAAAACATATCCAGGTCACATTTTAACAAAAACAAATTGTTTCATTATGGTAATGATAATTGTATAGCAAATATGTTTCATTGTCCAATAGACTACAATGTCTTTTAAGAAAAATATAATTTCTTATTTGATTTTTGATTTAGGGGTGCAATATAACCCAGACATGTTCTTGACAGGTTTTATGAGATTCACTCATAAAGCTGTTTGATTTTGGGTTCAGACTGAAGAGGGCTGATGTAATGACTTGCTTTTCTCTTTCTCTTACTTTCTCTGTCTAGTTTGAAGGTTGTTCGAAAGCTTATTCTCGACTGGAAAACCTCAAAACTCACTTGAGGTCCCACACAGGGGAGAAACCTTATGTATGCGAGCATGAGGGTTGCAACAAGGCGTTTTCCAATGCTTCAGACCGAGCCAAGCACCAGAACCGCACACACTCAAATGAGGTTTGAGCATTCAACATTGGTTTCATTATGTGCATCTTGTTTCCCATCTCATTGAGACCAAGAGATTTGATTTAAGTCAGATTTGATTGCACTCTGAAAGCTATCTGTCATTCCTTTGCAGAAACCATATGTGTGTAAGATCCCAGGTTGCACAAAACGCTATACAGACCCCAGTTCTCTCAGGAAACATGTGAAGACTGTTCATGGTCCAGAAGCACATGTCACTAAGAAGCAACGTGGTGATGTACCACCTAAACCTCATCCCCCTAAAGGCAATGGAGAAAATGAGGCCCACACAAAGCATGCAAGGGGAAGAGCAGACGGGTTAGGGGAGGCCAACAGCACCACCCGAGGAGTGGAGGATTGCCAACATGTCAAGTCTATCAAGACGGAAAACACAGTGGTAAGAATAGTCAGTTTCGTTCTTAACAAATGATTACATCTCTGATGAGAGGTTCTGTCAAAGTTTTTGACTAAAAGCAGTTTTACACGGTGCATGGTAAGCACAAGGTCCCAGATCATTTTCCAATGGGAGAGAGGCAGTAAAAGATTAATTACTGTGGTATGTTATTGAACAATCGAAGTTGATGTTATTCACAACCAGTACAATCAATTAATTATTTAACTTTTATCTGGTCAAATAACACGGAAGAGAAAACAATGCCCATTGTTGCTGCTCCATGATGCTGCTAGTTAAAATTTAAAATTGTGTCTAATCTATTTTATGGAGGGATAAATGCTATAACTACTTATTTTTGTTTACTAAGATATTAGTTTTTTGCATGTAAGATACGCAGTATTTACAGAAATCACCTCATGCAGAAATGCAGCATGTGCAGAGCTTGCTGTTTATCGTGTACTGTGTGGAATGCTCTTAATGCAGAATTCAAACTAATGTACTAACCATTTCCTCTACTAATATACTAACACTGTCCTTTCTTCTTAACTAACTTGCTTCTCTTTGAAAATAATGGACAGACTGTACTAAGGTGAGCACTGGAGAAATCTCTTTTTAATGCATGGCAAAGTCAATACTTTAAAAAAAAACAATTTCAATAATGTTTGATTTAGTTGTACTGTGAAAATCTTTGTAACCGAAACTAAATAAAAGTTGTAAAAGAAGTGATTTGATGTTAACTTCATTGCGTGCTATGATAGAGGCCAACACTTTTGCCCTTGTCACATCCTGCTTTTAGTGTAAAAAGTTAATTCTCTGTAGAACTATTAAATAACTATCAATTCAGTTTATTGTAGACTATCAGTAGAAACATTTTAAAAAGAAAAAAGAATATTTAAACATTTTCCCTTATATGCAAGTAAGCTGTACATTTCACAAGGAGAAACCCAAAGGAACTTGCCCTTACACAAGTTTGTATCTAACATTAATGAAGAACTAATCTTAATGCTAATACAAATATTTAGTATTAGTTTTATTTCAAGATTTCATTAACCAGATAATAAATACGAGGCAGCAAACATCTGAATGTTTCCATTTCACATGACCATTTTTTCCTTAATTCCACAAATGTCACTGATTCTGTGATTTAAATGGAACTGTGGAACTGACCTTTGCTTATTACTGTCCTTCTGTAGATGTACCAGTCCAGCCCTGGTGGTCAGTCATCATGTAGCAGTGAGCCATCGCCACTTGGCAGTGCCACCAACAATGACAGTGGAGTAGAGATGGCCATGCACAGTGGAGGCAGTTTGGGGGACCTGAATGCTTTAGATGACATGCCTGTTGTAGATTCTACCGGTTCTCCGGGTTCTTCTGCAGGAGTAGGTCTTCTGCTGCGTAAAAACAGGGGAGGACTACTACATCTTGATCACATCAAGAAGGAAAAACTAAAAACTGTAAGAGACTCCTGCTCCTGGGCGAATGCTTCACCTCAAGTCCGAAATACCAAGCTGCCTCCAATGCCCACTATTGGTGAGTCCTGCAGCCAAAAAATGGGTGATTTTATTACTTTGGAAATTGAGTTCCATGTTTGCATTCTCATGCTTTGTGAGAAAGTAACATTACTCTCATTAATGTTTTTTAGACTCATTGCTGGAGACTTCAAATATGGGCACTCAGATGCCTGGACCTCCAACCCAACGTTCAGGAGATTTGTCTTCGTATGAGATGACAATTCTAAATCAGCTGCATGAGCGCAGAGACAGCTCCACCAGCACGATGAGCTCAGCATACACGCTAAGTCGTCGGTCCTCTGGTATTTCACCCTGCTACTCCAGTCGTCGCTCTAGCGATACTTCGCAATTTGGAATCCGCAACAACAACATCAGCTCAGCAGATTCCTATGACCCCATCTCCACAGATATGTCACGGCGCTCCAGTGAAGCTAGCCACTGCGGTGGTGCAGGTGGACTCCCAAGTTTACTAAATCTCACGCCGGCACAACACTACCGTCTCAAGGCAAAATACGCTGCAGCCACAGGGGGTGCGCCACCAACACCTCTACCGAACATGGATCGCATGAGTCTTAGAACTAGAATGGCCCTGTACAACGACTCGCAAGAAAGTTCAACACATTTGCACCATTCCCAGGGTGTAGTCAACTCAAGACGCTGCAGTGACACCGGCTACAGTGCCCCTGGCATGATGCCTCATGAAGTTCAGGCTAATCTTCTGCGACGAGCAAGTGATCCTGTTCGTCGAACAACTTTCGACCCGCTCTCCTTGCCAAGGGTTCAGCGATTCAACAGCATCAGCAACATGAACTTTTCTCGTCTGCCTGCATTAGATCGACGTGCTTTCAACTTGCAGGGCAACGCTTGTTCTGATGGCAGCTTGCACCGTCATTCCTTCAGCCAAAGGCCTCCTAGTATTTCAGAGAACGTTTTAATGGAGAATATGGCCAGTGATGGAGGTGATCAGCAAGAGGATGATTTGGTGCTTCCCGATGACATGGTACAGTACCTCAGGTCCCAGAATGGTAGCTCAAATCAGGACCCAGGTATTTCTTTCAATGGTGGTCATGCACTAGACTTCCATGGTAATATGACCTCTCAACAACAACAGTTCTACGGGCAACGGCGAATTAGCATGACAAGCAACAATGGAAGCCATGTAGAGCCTATTTGCTCACATCCAGAGCAAATGGCCAATACGCAAGACATGAACAAGAACAACATGCCTGTGCAATGGAACGAGGTCAGTTCTGGTTCTGTAGAAACAAATGCAAGGCTTCCAAAGCAGCAACAACTCAGAGGGAACTTGGCAGTTGTTCAGCAGAAGCAGAATTTTGGCCCTTACCAGGGCTTTGGCTCTAATCAACAGATTGTATCAATGAGCCAGAATCTGGCTAGCATGCAACAGGGTTATCCACAGAGGACCATCCAGAGGATGAACTCTGTCCAGCTGTGTCGGCAGTCTATTACCAATCCATGTCAGAATCTCGCCGAGCAAGTAAACCCTCAACCGGTATATCGGCAGGACCTCAATTTCAACTCCAGTCAACACCTAACATGCAACAGCATGGGTCCGCCCAATGGAAGAGCGGTGCAAAACCAACAGATGCAGAATTTCAGATCAAACTTTACACATATGAATAACGCCAACCAGCAAAGTTATGTTCCCCTTACTCAGACTGCCAGTCAAAATGCAGGCAGAGGACTGATACAACCCAGACCTCCATCCGAGCCCAAACCTTTGAATAGGCAACACTCAGGGTCAGGTATGGTTCAGCAGAATGGTTGCTCCCTGTCTAACGCCAACTCCTCAGAAGCTATCCCAAAGAGACCAGGTGACTTTGGTCAACACAGCAATGGGAACGGCACTGTGTATTATTCAGGAGAGATCCATATGTTGGACCCCAGTGTGGATTACGGTTCACCCATGTCCCCGTGCGCAAACCAAGCCCCTGTTGCTTCAGTGTCTACGATGGCGTCTCCTGGGGTTAATCAGGTCACCAGCACAGTAGACTCCACTCAAACCCTTGAGCACACTCAAATAGACTTCGATGCCATTTTGGATGATGGAGACCATTCAAGCCTAATGTCTGGCACATTAAGTCCGGGTATTCTGCAGAGTCTTTCGCAGAATTCCTCACGGCTCACCACCCCTCGCAACTCTGTTACTTTAGCCTCGATACCGGCAGGTATTGGCAACATGGCCATTGGTGACATGAGCTCAATGTTAACGGCCCTTGCAGAGGAAAGCAAATTCTTAAACATGATGGCTTGAGAATTAAAGAATTTATTCAAAAATCAGGGGTGGCTTTTAATGTTCTTTAAATGTAAAGACATTGAACAATAAAGTGACAAAGAATAAAAATGAACTCTAATTTGTTCTCTAAAGGGGAGAAAAACATGTTTATGCATTATTTCATGAGCAAAGGCACTGAAGTACAGTATCTTGCAAAAGTTAAACTTGCAGCATTCAGGTGGACACTGTCAATTACATTATCAGACATTTGCTAACACAACTGTTGTATGCAACCAGGCTGGCAAAAACCTCAAGATGATGTTTCACAAAGCCATATATGTTTTATGTAAGTTTGTTTGTTAATGCTTATTAGTGTACATCAGGGTAATGGTTATTGGACTTGTATAAGTCTGATTTTCCCTTTCTCAACAGTGCACTGAAATTCACTAAGTGCCTCACATAAAAGAAGTAATAAGATTTAAACTCATATAATGCTATGTAATCTGGTATGTAGCTAAACTAATAGAGTTATGGATATTTTTATTGCATTTTGCTGTTTTGTTTATAGTTATTCCATATCCTTCATGCTTTAAATTATGTGTACTGCATATTAACTGCACATGCTTCTTCATAATGTGCACAATGCTCTGATATACCCCCTTGTCACTCCTAAGGGGAATTATAAGAAACTGATGGACATAAATGTCTGCACATTTCCTTGGAGCAGGTCAATTTCATCTGTATTGACAGATTCCCTCAAAGCATGCTCCAGGAGTTTCAGATCTCTGTAGTTCCTTCTCATCTGGCTGTGTGATGTTGAAGGGCAGCATTGCGTCCATGGACTGCAACCCGTGTGTCCATTTGAGATGTCTTTAAAGGAATATGCAAGTACTCTGTATGCTCTCAGCGGACATCGCATCCCAATTAACAGGTCCATCACCCTCTTGAGCTTGTGATAAACCACAGGCACATACTAAAATGACTTCTGCCTTTGATTTAGGACCGTTACAAGAAATTCCCACCAAGGACAGAGCGATTCTGAAAGTCTAAACTATCGGCGTTGGTTGGTATTTTGTAATGCCATTTGCAGAACTCAGCATATGTATAGCTTTTGTACATTTTCAATAAAGCATCTTAACTTTTCTGTTTACTGGGTTTGTTTAGTATCTTCTTCTGTCTGCTCCTTGTGGAGCAGGTATTGTTTCAGAAGATCTCTATCGCACTCTTTTGAATTTAAGAAATAAGTGTGGAAAAAGTGCAAAGTGTTTTAAATTTTTTAAAGTTCATTAAAATGCAGTAGCAAAAGGTAATAATATCACCATGAGCTTGTCATAGCACAGATATATATCTGTTCATTTGTATAGGTTTAGGTATTTTGTGGATGTGTACTGTAAGAGGGCATTGCACTCTGTTAACTGCCTTAAAGGAACACGGCGACTTTATGGGACTTTAGCTTATTCACCGTATCCCTCAGAGTTAGACAAATCCATACATACCCTTTTCATCTCTGTGCGTGCCGTAACTCTGTCTGACGCACCCACCGCTAGCCTAGCTTAGCACAAAGACTGGAGGTAAACGGCTCCAGCTAGCATACTGCTCCCCATAAGTGACAAAATAATGCCAACATTTTCCTATTTACATGTTGTGATTTGTATAGTCACAGCGTGTACAAATAACAAGGTCACATGAGAGACAGCCATCTTCTAACCGTATATACTGGGAACTATATTCTCAGAAGGCGAAGCACTGCTACTTGGGCGGAGTGATTTGCTCGCAGCACCTGAGAAGCCCCGTGGTGAGGAGCAGAGAGTTCGCTCAGAGTTGGAGTAAATCACTCCGCAGATGAAAAGGGTATATGGACTTATCTAACTCTGGGGGATACGGTGAATAAGCTAAAGTCCCAAAAAGTTGGCGTGTTCCTTTAATGGACCATATGCACTGAGCTTTGTGATGCACTTCCGTTTGGAAATAGTACACCTCACTTATTTCCGGTTATGTTTACTTTCAATACTGTGGTCAATGAGTTGAACAAACTCCACCTAAAATGAGTGTCCTCAATAAGATTTAAAAATGTGGCAATTTTTATTGACAGGAGAAGGTATATTCTGATGTTTACTGTGAGCAGAATTTTCTAGGGTATTAAAAATGCACCATTATTTCGAGATGGTCCTCACTGCAGAACACGAAATCCAGGGGTAGGAGTTGGATCTGGATCCAACTCCTCCCACCTTACATATACCTAAACCTACCCATCTCCACCCGCTGATCCCTAAACCTACCCATCTCCACCCCCTGATCCCTAAACCCACCCCTAAACCTACCAATCTCCACCCCTTAGATCTGGATTCAACTCCGCCCCCTGGATCTCGTGTACTGCAGTGAGGTGATTATTTCACCACAGGGTCAGTGTTCATCTAAACTAGTGGTTCTCAATGGGGGCGGTTCAGAGAACAACGGGGAAGCAAGATCTTTGAAAGGGGGGCGTTCAGGTGTTCACGAGTTTACACCAAAGATCCAGGCAAGACAAGATTAAACATGTAATTACTTGTAGAATAATTGCCTACAACATTCTACAATCTGCCAGTTTAATGCAACATGTAAGCTATGTATTGTTTCTTTTGCAACGACTTTATTATATTTCCAGTCATAGACCAGCGCTCAAGCACTGACTAGAATCCAGCGCTGACAAGAATCAGCATTCACGTGCTCAAAAATATGTTTCGCGCGGAAGAATGGAAAGTTGACAAGCCATTAAAAAATTATTGACTTTAGAACCACTTATATATTTTCAAATATTTTCAATAAATCATGTTCCCATTCACTCCGGCGATGAATTTTAAAATTAAACTAAATTCTATTTATACGATAAAACTTTATTTAACTTAACTATTGCCAATGCCTAATGCCAAAATGTTTTCTTTGTTCACCAAGTAATTTACTGGTCAGGCATTTTTGTTGTAATCATAAATTACAGGGACCTGGATAATGGATAGGGGGGGCTGGCCCAAAAAAGGTTGAGAACCACTGGTCTAAACTATAGTGACCACGACACTGAAGTGTATGAGAACCATAGACAGTAAAAGAAATGGACACAGCGACCCCATAGATTTCAACGGAGAAAAGTGAAGCCCATTAGAAGCACTCACTTCCTGATGGCTGAGCGTACTGCGCAGACTCAAACTGAGCTTGACGACGTGGATGTGACGTGAGCAACCTATCTGGCAGTTGTAAGTCTTCTAGTAGCTGTGCCAAGAGAAATCTGAATCACTCCCTTCCGAATCTTGCAGAGACGGAGAGCGTGAGTAAGAGCTGTCCATGAGCTAGGAGCAGGAGCAACTTTATGACTCTCTATGGGCTTCTCCCTTGACTTTATCGGACTTTATGCCTCCACGTCCCCCGATTGACTGCGAGCTTCTCTTCCTGTCTATACGGTAATTTCCAGAGAGTCACGTGGTTATGACGCAATCGTTAGCCTATTTTTACAAAAACTGCATCTACGGGGCCATAACGTAAGATACAAGGTAATGGAGCCTTTTATACATTGTCGTGTTTCTTTAGAAATAAACAATGGACAAATAGAGTCTTTAAACGCCTCAGATGTAAAGTTATTCACTGTCAAAGTGACGCCAAAATGAATGCGAGTCAATGGAATGCTAACAGCAGGTGATGGCTTGTTAGCCAATGGCGGCCCCCAGGGGTGGTACACTTTCCGGGTGATGGATTGGCCCCCTGATGAGAACAGATGAATAACATCAGTTCGAACCATGAACATTTATTTATTTGGATTAAATATTTGAATCATTCTGTGTCATTTTTCAATGTCAATCTTTTCACTATTTACATGTTTATGCCCAAAATGCTATAATATTCAAAGTAGTTGACTGTCATTCTCCTCTAAGCTTACATTATTGATTAAATAGCCTAGCCTATTTAACATTGTTACAGGCACCTCGCGAGCATTCATTCATTCAACTATTTTAAAAGACTGGAATAAACACCAGCGCACACAAGCAATCCTTTTAATAGTCAATTTCATTTAAAAATGTAAACCCAACAGGTATGAAATGTCAGAAAGAGAAGAAAAAAACTGTTAATGAGAAGACGAACATAGGACTGCTGCAGCTTAGTGGATAAATATATATTTAGCCTATTTATTATTCAGAATGCACAGTTGGAAAGAAAATATATTTATAGGAACATTTCAGCAGGCAAGATAATTAATACAGAGAACATTATTCATTGTTTTAATCAATTGGCAGCCATAAAACATAGTGATAATCTGCATTCTCATGTATGTAGGTTCACTGAACGCTCTAACCGGAAACCCCCGATATGTACTAACTAGAACGCGGAAGTAGTTGTGTGCATTGTGTAACAGCATTTATTTCTAAATTTGTATGACAACCTAGTTTGAAAATGAACAAAAACTAAATGCATACTGAGCACTTCCTATAGTTTGAATTATTGATTTTAGTTGAATAGCTGCGAATCGTGGAGACTGGTACGCTGATATGCATAGGGAGCGAATTATATAATTCCAGCCTTACAGAAAAATGTTGTTGAGGATTTATTTGATCCACATCCAAATAATTTCTCTTGCCTTGTAATTCTTTATTCTCTCAGAGAAATGATGGAGGAAAAATAGCCCCAGGGTAAATCTCTGAAGCATGAAGAACAGGAGGATAGCATGAAAGTGGAGTTGACTAGCAACTGATGATAAGGAACCACACTGATGATTCCAGAAAAGTTTGTCCAACAGTACTGTATTGGTACATGTTTCCAAAGTTTGGGGTTGGTAAGGTTTTTTTTTCATGTTTTTGGAACGCTCACGTGTAATGTTATATGCTCACCAAAACTGCATTTGTAATATTTTTGTGGAAACCATGATATTCTTTATAGAAAAAAAACAAAAAACAGCTAGTGTTAATTTGCAATCAAAATCTTTTTTAATATTGTAAAAATCTTAACTGTCACTTTTAATCAATTTAATGCACCCTTGCTGAATAGAAGTATTCATTTATTTTCTTTTTTTTAAATCTTACTGACCTCAAACTTTTGAAAAGTCCCATGGACATTGTGCAGTGGTCCCATCTTAGGAAGACATCGAACTGCTGAGAAAAGGTCAGTTGCCCGGTTAAGGGGTTTCATTTTTAGGCCAAGACGAAAAGGTATTTCAGGGACGGACAAAATATGCAAAACATATATTTATTCTAGGAATAACTTGCCACCTGTACCAGCTTTTATGATATATCATTTCATCATATATCCCTGCATCATAAAGGCTTCAAGTGCTGTTTCAGTGCATTAAAAAATGGTCTCAATTTGACCTCAGGAGAAGGTCATCACATTAAACTAATCCACTTTACTGCGGCCTGTCCTCTGTACTTTCATTGTGTTGGTTAATAATACTTTCCATCAAAGGACGCTCGCGAAGAACACAGGCTTCGGGATCAAAGACGTCTGACCGGGTCAGGGTTTGGGGCGCAAGTGCACCCTCCTCTCCTTACCCAGCAATGCTTTGGGTTATGAGAGGCTTTTGGCTTAAAAGACATCCATGCATGAATGGTGACATTGTGTGTAGTGTGAGCTGAACAATAAGAGCTCCTCACTTTGATCTGTGACTTTAAGCACCGAGCACTGCACTAGGAAAGTGAGATCTGTTGACTATTTTAGGCCTGCTAACAAAAGTACTTTTTATTTAATAAACATCCATTCAACTCTGTACTTGTCATAATGTCAGTGTAGCATCTCTTTAGTGAAAAGGCTAAATATATCTTGAAGATTAAGAAAGGTAAAACTTGCTAAACAGAAGTTGTCCGCACACTTAAAAAAAAAAAAATATTCAGACCAAAAATTTGTTTACTCTAGGAATCCAAAATGGAGTCATAAATGTATTCATGCAGATACCTTCATCCCTATCTCTAGGACCCTCAACGATTCCCAGGGGAATTTCCCATGTAAAGATTGCATTTCTTAATGGCAAAACCTATCAAATTAAACAATTCATAACCTGAAAAACTACTAGTGTTCTTTTTTGAGCGCAAACAACTTACTTTGATACCAAATAGAGCCTGCGATATGAATACATTTACAACATTAATGCTTTGACTGAGAAACAAATGTAGTAATGTTTTGAGAATAGACTCTGTAGGTAAGTATCACATTTACTCACACCTGTAGAACAGAATTCAATTTGTTTGGGTTAAGATTTTGTTCGTTTTCGAGGCAAAATGTCGGACATGTGATTGTGCTGTTGCAGTTGGAGCAAAACAGCTCAAATTTAGTCACAACACAAAAAATAATAAAGTGTTGCCTATTTAATAAATAAGTAAAATATAAAACTGAAGCAAAATTAACCCAGAGTAGTCTCATAGATATCATATATTACCCTGAGACAGTTTAGACAGCAGTTCTAAAACAAATTGAATAAAGAACAAAACAACTATTGTTTATTGTCACCACAGTGTATTTTGTACTAGTGCAGAGATGGGCCTAGTTGAAGATTTGATTAATGTGTAAAAATTTCACTGGATTTACATTTTATTTTTATTAAAAAAAACTAGGCAATGCAATAAACAGATGATTGCGACAATTTATGGTTTAAGTGTGTTTTTCAACCCATCTAAGGGTATTTTCATAACAATAAAGTATACAAATAATGCAGTGCTAATTGACAGACTTTATTACAGTATAGAAACTATACAATATAGCCTGTTTTCTGCCTTATTCTGTGATAAAATATGGATATTGCATATAAACCTGTACATAAGTTTAGCCTGCATACATCAATCATAAAATTGTCATTAGGAAAATACAGGAAATATTATTATAATTATTATAATTTTATAGAACACAAATTATTGGTTATTGGTCAGCAGTGTATTCTTAGGCATTTAGCAGCAAGAGATAAGAAAAAATTCAATCTGTCAATTAGACAAAATCTATTAGGGGCTGTTCACACAGAACGCGTTTTTCCATTCCACTGCGCTACTTTTCCCAAATTTATTCTATGTAAACAAGCGCTAGACGGATGTGTTTGACCATTGCATTCACGCCTTGTGTCTTTTGCAGCATCATGCGCAAGGCACAGTGCTCTAAAAATATGGCCCTCAAGTTAAAATAAGTTTTTGAAAGAATCACCGCGAGACCTTGCGGTTTTTGCCCGTGTCTATCGTTTTTCAAAGCAAAAACGCGTTCTGAACCAACCCTAACACTTGACATTTCTGTCCCCCTCCCTTCTGAAATGATGGATACGCCCATGATCAGGTCATTGTACCTGAATCTGATGATATCTCATAACAAGGGTCACCATTTCAATGTTAATATTAATGTCATTGTTCAATGTCAATTATAATGATCATTTCATTTTCTGATCATCATATCACACTTATAAAGTTCCAGATGGCTATTACCCTAGTCCATCTGATATCCATCATTCCACAGCCAACTCTTTCCTCACAGTTCACCCTGGACTTAATCCACAGCCTGAAGAGGGAGAGTATGATCATTAGTGTGCTGAGATCTTGGAAACCCTTTTTATTTTAATTTTTTTTAAGTATAGTGTTTGAACAGGATCTCTGGGGGGCGAAATATTCTCTTGTCCAGAGCCAGTAAAGAGGAAAAGATCTTTGAAAAACAAGGGTGGGGGTCATAAGAAATTAGGCTTTCTTTTTAAAAGTGATTCAACAGAAGTTTAAAAATCTGAGAAATGCCTAGATCAGAGAAAAAGGCTTCAGTCCCTGGTGGCATATTCATATTTTATTGTATTAAAATTAACAAAGGTTATGACTGACTAAAAGCCACTGTTAAAATTGCTTAGGCTATTTATTTGTTTGAGATAATAATATATAATTACAAATAAACCATAATGGAAAAAACCTTATCCAAATAAGTTTTAAAGATCTTTATCGGAAAGGGTTTTAAAAAAAAATGACATGCTTTTTCAGTGAACCATAAACAATTATTGCACATGCACAATGTGAAAAGTCCTTAAGACACAAATAGTTGACATGCAGGAGACAATTAATGTCATGGTTACAATAACCTTTCCACTTACTCTGAAAAACACCATGGCGAAAGATGCCCAGGGTCCCTGATCCCCTGTGAGAACATGCCATAGTCCTGCTGCAGGGAAGAATGAGGACTGCAGATGTGAACATATCAATAAACTGTAATTTCCATTGATGTAAGATGCCTAAGACAGAGCTACAGGGAAAAAGGACAGCTGATCATCCTTGCAGTGCCAAACCACGTGTAACCAATTGTCCCCTCAGGCATGTGCAAGTCTCACATTTTAGTCCAATGATGGTGAAAAAGATTCAACTTGAAGCGTGTTTATTAAAACAAAGTAAACTCCACATATAGCGCTTTTCCACTGCATGGTACGACTCACATAAATAGTACCACCTCAGTTAAGGTTCCAAGCGAGCCGTACCGATACTAAAATGTGACGTGTAAACACTGTAGATCACTGATTGGTCAGAGAGAATCGTCACTACCAGCGTCATTGTATTTGCGACACGAGACACCAAACCTGAATAAACAAACTTCTTCGTCTTGCAGTGAAAAACATCCACATGCCGAGAATCAAGAACACCATTCAATCCATATGCTTCATTGCTCCTGTATTGTGCATTTGTTTGTGTCGTGCATTTGTTCATGGCGAGTTTATGATTATATCACGGCAGTAGAGGCGGTGCAACTATAACGATCAGTCTATAATCCCACCCACTGAACGGATAACGGATCGTGCCATAACGGATCGACAAAGGGATAGGGAGGGTGGGGGCTCTGGAGGCGGACTAGGGCCTGGCGAAAAACCAGAACTAGGCAGGAGAAACCAGGGTGGAACAGACGGCGGAAGGACCCCTGGAGGAGTTGATGATGGACACCGCCATGGAGGATCTGATGGTGGAAGGAACCAGGAGGAGGCAATGGCAGGATGGAAAAGGTGGACGCCCAGAGCACAGGTGATACGTGGGCCCTAGGCGGAATTGATGGTGGGAGGAGCCAAGGCACAGTTAGTGGTACGACGACCAGTGGGCCGAGAGGTCTAGAGACCCTGGTGGAGCAGAGAGACTGAAGGGACCCAGGCAACAACGGAGGTCCTGGAGGGCAGTGCGGTGCCGCAGCGATGAGCTGCCGAGGTGGAACCTGGGCGCCGGAGGATTGAGGCGGAGTGACTGAGGACCCTGCTGAAGCCACAGGGAAGCCAGATGGAGCCGAAGGGGTGGAGAGTTGAAGTGCAGCGGAGGGCTCGAAAGTCTGCGGCGCAGGCAGGGCGACGCCCAACCAAGGCAGAGCCGGTGGGACGAGGAAGCATGGTGAAGCCGAGGGGACGACGGTCCCAGTTGGAGCCAAGGCGGAGTCGACTGCTCAACAGGGTAAGTTGGAGCTATGGGCCTGGAGGTCTGAGGTGGAACACAGGAGTCGACACACCTTGGCTGAGCTGGCCGAAACATCAGACCTCATTTAATCCGGAATGGACAAAAGAGCACGAATTTGGCCATGATGACCTTAGAGGTGCTGTTGTCGCCTGAGCTGCTGCAGAGAGTGAACTTCTTTGTTAAGAACTGAAATATATTTATTTATTTATCGCATTCATTATTTGTTTATTTATGTATTTCTGTTATTTCCAGAAGTCCAGAAATGTTATGTTTTCTGGGACTGTGCCAGATTATTTGTTTATTTATGTATTTCTTTTATTTCCAGAAGTCTAGAAATGTTATGTTTTCAGGCACTGTGCACTTTGCAAGACAGGTTCATCTCAGTGGTCAGTTTTTAAATCAGACTTCACAGTTCATTGGAACGAACCGTAGCCAAGGCGACATCTAGTGTATATATCTATACCCGCCCGCGCTCTCAGATCACTTGGACGTGGCTGTGTACAAGAGGTAAAAACGATGTATATACTGTTCGTTTTCTCACACAAACCGCTCGTTTCGTGTCTTAGGCCATCAATGTGTACTTACGATGGGGAATTGTTTAATTTGGACGACGGGGAATTGTTTTAATTTGGATTCTGTGCATGCTCTTTGAGACAGTGACCATCGACCTGCATTATATGACTGACAGACAAGAACGGTTTGACCTAAAAATATCAAAATTGAAACTACTGCGGAAAAAAAGACACCTACATCTTGGATGCCCTTGAGGTAAGCTAAAACATACCAAAATTTTATTTCAAAGTGAACTATCCCTTTAATCGATTTTTCCAGTGCATATTTTACCTTTACAAATTTCTTTATAATATAAATAACGCTTTAAATAAAATAAAAATTCAATAGAGAAATATGCAATGATGGTAAAAAACGAAGTCATCAAGTCATTGATTCATTCATTAACAAAGCAATTGGCTGTAATTATGAATGAATCATTGAAGTATTGACTCTCACAATTTGTTCAAAGCCGCAGATTCATTTACAGACACTGCTGTGTGCTGCTGTTCTGCTGTGGCTTTCATGGAGCTACTGTTTTGTTGAAACAAATACTGACAATACTGTGTCAGTATATATTTATACTTTGTTCTAACTAAGTTAACATCAATTAATATTAATATTAATACTTTCGTTTGCTGAACTGTTGTAGAGCGGGGCACAACCTAACGCAGGGCTAGTTGTAAAAAAAACCTTGTTTTAAATACTTCCACACATGCTAGAATGACGAATCTTGGTGTATTTACTAGATGCCATATCAACACTCTATAGAGAAAAAATTGCGCCAAAATTCTAATCTTTGGAAGATACCAAAGTCTCCGGCACATACACCACCGGCACGGACACCACCGTCTCTGGAACGGACACCAACGTCTCTGGCACAGACACCACCCACCGTCTCCGGCACGGACACCAACGTCTCTGGCACATCTCCGCCGTCTCCGGAAAGAACACCACTGTCTCCGGCAAGGACACCAACGTCTCCGGCACGGACAACAAAGTCTCTGGAATGGACACCAACGTCTCCGGCACGGACAAGTGCACGGACACCACCGTCTTCGGCACGGACACCACCATCTCCGGAATGGACAGCAACGTCCCCGGAACGGACACCAACGACTCCGGAACGGATACCAACGAGTCCGGCACGGACACCACCGGCACGGACAGCACCGTCTCCGGCACGGACACCAAAGTCTCTGACACAGACCAAAGTCTAATGACCCAGGAGTCAACGATTCCGGAACAGATACCAACGAGTCCAGCACGGAAACCTCTGGAACGGACAGCAACGTCTCCGGAACGGACACCAACGCCTCCGGCACGGACAACAAAGTCTCTGGAATGGATACCAACGGCACGGACAGCACCGTCTCCGGCATGGACACCAAAGTCTCTGACACAGACACCACCATCTCCGGATCAGACACCAAAGTCTCAGACACAGAAACCAACTTCTCCGGCACGGACACCAACATCTCTGGAACAGACACCAATGACTCCGGCACGGACACCAACGTCTCTGGCACGTCTCCGCTGTCTCCGGCATGGACACCAACGTCTCCGGCACGGACACCAGCCACCATCTCTGGCACGGACACCAACGTCTATGGCACGGACACCACCATCTCATGAACAGACACCAGTGACTCCAGCACGGACACCAACGTCTCCGGCACGGACACCAAAGTCTCCGGAACAGACACTGACGACTCCGGCACGGACACCACCATCTCCGGCAAGTCTCCGCCATCTCCGGCACAGACACCACCGTCTCCGGAATAGACACCAACGTCTCCGGAAAGGACACCACTGTCTCCGGCATGGACACCAAAGCACGGACACCAATGTCTCTGGAATGGACACCAACGTCTCCGGCACGGACAAGTGCACGAACACCAACGTCTCTGGCACAGACACCAAAGTCTCCGGAATGGACACCAACGTCTCCGGCACGTACACCACCGTCTCCGGCACGGACACCATCATCTCCGGAATGGACAGCAACATCTCCGGAACGGACACCAACGTCTCCGGCACGGACACCACGATCTCTGGAAAGGACACTCCGGCACGGACACCACCGTCTCCAGAACGGACACCAACGAGTCCGGCACGGATACCTCTGGAACGGACAGCAACGTCTCCGGAACGGACACCACCGACTCCGGAATGGATACCAACGAGTCCGGCACGGACACCGGCATGGACACCACCGTCTCCGGCATGGACACCAAAGTCTCCGACACAGACACCACCGTCTCCGGAAAGGACACCAATGTCTCCGGAACGGACACCACCATCAACTAGTGACAATTTAATTCTTGATATCGAAAATAAAGGATTTACTAGTAAGAATTGTATTTCTGATATGTGAAATTGGAATTTCAACTAGTAAGAAATCAATTGTTGATATCAACAATTGAATTTGAATGGCAGCCTATGGTGGCATTTCTCTCTCTCTCTCTATATATATATATATATTATAACTTCCTGAGGAGAAACTTCTTGAATGAAATGACCCAACTAGGCTGAATCCAGCATTTGGGTTAAAACATAATAATCCAGCATTTTTTAGATTGTACAAGAATTTTGTGCGTGCGTGCAATGCAATGCATTGTTCCAAAGTATATCAGTGTTATTGTGGAAATCTCCAGTTATTCTCAAATGTTTTTCAGATGACGAACAGTTCACTGTTTCTCTTTGTAACACTTTACTAAGTCTGATCGCTTTCCTTGAAATAATAAGCATTTCACATGAAGGTAGAAAGATAAAACCATCAGTAAATAACAATTTCAAACAGTTTTTGAATTATGTCTGTTGAATTTGGCAGCTTCTTCTATTGTTAAATATAGTCATTTCGTAGACAAATAAACAGCATGAGATGGGCTGAGGGCCAGTGTGGCCATTTTGAGGTCTTTAATGACCCAGGAGTCATGGACTGAGAAGATGTAATAGCCGATCAGAGTGAGCATGAGGCAAGCAGCCAAAACAAGCTTTGCTCTGAGAGAAATCAACTTTTGTTTCAATATGAAATGAAATGAAATGAAATTAATTGAAATGAAATGAAATTAATTTGAATTAACTGAAACGAAATGAAAAATGAACAATGAAATAAAAATAAATCACAACACTTACATTCTATATGTAAGTATTGTACCACAAAACAATAAATAATGCTTTAAAATATGTAATAATTTTAAATAGTTATTTTTAAGGCATTTCACCACATTCTGTCATTTTCCTGTGATCTCTGATCCTTTTCTGACCCTGATCAGTGCAGAACACATTTCAATAACATATAGATCGAGATAAAATTCCTCTTTACTGTTGGACTGGTGCGAAATGGTGGTTAAACAAGGGAAACAAACTAAAAATCAAACTGGACATTTTTTTCCTTTTTTTAATAGATATTTCCAGTGCTGTCACATTACACTGGTTATTTGCTGTTTGTCAGATTGCACAGCCAAATACAAATCCCAGGATGCCCTCTAGTGTTAGATTGGACGAAATACCGCTTGATAGCCATAACTCTTTCATACATTTATCATGTTGAGAGTATATTTTTGGGGGGAGTAAAAAAAAAAAAAACGACTTTAACATAGTAGTCAGGGTCAAGCAGGTTGTGTTTCCGCTCTTTTTCTTTCGCTGCCAGAAGACGGTCTCCCGCGGATTTGTGGAAAGTTTTGATAAGATTTCGTGAAGATTCTAGACAAAGATCTGTTTTGACACCATGCAAGTAATTTTTTTCATCATACGTTTTTTTCGGATTCTGAGTTGGGTGTCACCAAATCTAACTTTATTTTACCTTAATCACTGTCTTGTTGGCTAAAACATAGCACCATTTTGAAACATATCAGCAACTCCTAGCAACTGTTAGCTAGGCTTAAACTTTTTTTTTTTTTTTGTAGCACAGTGTTACAACTAAGCCGCCAAGTGTACAACAATAAGAAAATGAAAACCACACAACTTTTCAGGTTTGAGTATTTATTTATTTATTTTGCCACATTTAACTTTGTTGGACTTTCACAAACAATGCTGAAATTTAAATGTCAAAGTATGATTTTTTCACATTTGTTAACTATGCATTGATCACTTGTTTATATATTAAAAAGCCTGTTTTTCATGCAATAAACCCTTTAAAATGTGATTTTGAGCTCATTTTTATTATTATTATTACTGTTATTATTAATAATAATAATTTTGCATGCAGCTGCCACACACAAATATAATTCAATTGCAATTACAATATTTGATGACTTTATTTATTTATTTATTTATTGCAAAACTGTGCAGCCCTTTCATATCTCTATCCATGATATTGATCCATAATAGAAGGATGGGATGTATGGATATCTATCTATGTACAAACAATATAAAACTATACAGATAAAATAGTACTGAATTATGTGTTACACACAAGTGTTACAACTAACCCCTCTGTCTGTTACAATTAAACCTGCATATGGGGTAAGTTGTAACATTTGCACTTCTGTCACTTTCAGTGCAACTGTACGAAAATGGTAGGTCCTAGAAAAAATTTTAAGTGTTCATTTGTAGCAGAGATGTGTATGTTGCTTGTGTAAAAAAAAAGATTAATCTAACTTAATTATTTTAATTATTGAGCCAAAACCCAAATGTGTTATGTTGTGCCCCGCACTCCCCTACTTTGCAAAAAAGTAGCAGAAATGGTACTTTGGAGAGTAACCAAAGTACCTTTCTTTTGTGGTACTTTGTAGGTACCTTTCGTAAAAATCGAGTGAGTGAGTGAGTGAGTGAGTGAGTGAGTAAAAAAAAAAAAAAAAAACTCACAAAACCATGTAGCTATAGAGATGTTATTGCAAGACCAGTCTAAAACCTTGGCATGTTTGCATTTCATTTTTCAACTGTCTAGATTTAGTTCAGTTTTTTTATTTTTTTATTTATATTTTGCAGCATGCTTTGTTTATATCATACCTTAAAGTGAAACAGATGTGTATTATATTATGCCTGTAACAGTTGGGTTCACTAGTCCTAAAATGTTTAATGTTGCATACTTGCAGCAGGTTATCTTTAACATTTGGGTTCACAAGTTATCATTTATAGAGAACATTGCTAAAAGTGGTAACCTGATTTTCTAAGAATTATTTCTACTTGAGCTAACATTGATGTAACCTTCTGTTGTCAGATAAGTTTATTAATATGAATTACTTTTGAGTATAGCAAAATAATAATAATAATAATAATAACTGAATGTAAATTTTCACATGAAACATATTTTATTTATTTATTCTCAGCGGTTATTGGGGGGGAGGGGCACTCTAGGTATCAGTGCCGAAAGTTGGGTTGATGTCAAAACCCAACGTCAGACTGACGTCAACATCTGACGTCGGATAGACATTGGATTTTGGTTGGAAATGAAAGTTGGGTTGACGTCAGAACATATATCAGAGTTGTGAGTAGGCTGTACTCTCTATATCATTGCTTCTCAGTCACTGTTTTCTATTTATAACATCTTATGTTCATGTTAATCTGGGAAAGCACGTCCATCTAACCATCGTATGTTCTTTATATTAGCCTGGCCATCCCAAACGCCTCCCCATGGAGATCGGCCTGACATTCATGGCCAATAAAGGCCCCAGCGTTCCGCAGATAATTATACTGCTGGACTGGCAGGACGACCCGGACCACTACACCATGGTCTTGGAGCGCCCTTTGCCTTACATGAACATGTTTCGGTTCATGAAGCTCCAAGGAGGAAGTCTCGATGAGGGGACAGCACGGCAGATTATGCAGCAGGTTCGTTCACGCTGCTAACATTTGCTGTGAGCGTGGCGTCTTCCATCAAGACATAAAACTGGAGAACCTGCTGATAAATCAAAACACTTTGGAAGTCAAATTGATTGACTTCATGTGCGGTGCTCTTCCCACTCATAACGGCACGCGCTCAGTGCAGCCTGACAAACACACGCAGCTACAAGCATAAAAACGACATGAAGGACACGTGCAAACGTCCACCATTTTATTTCTGTCTTCAGCTTTGCGTCTGGCGGATTGACACGAGTGGCCTTTCCATCCCAAGGAATTTTTTTATTACATCTGCCTGATACAGGACACAGTCAGTCAGGATGGGCACCTACCGCTCCTCCACTCTGTCACTCAGCATAGGAGCTCCACAAGGCTGTGTGTTGAGCCCTTTGCTCTACTGTCTATAAACATATTATGGCTTACCAGCCCACAACACAATACCATTATCAGATTATTAGTGTCAGCGTGGGTTTCCTCCGGGTACTCCGGTTTCATTCAGACACGCAGGCTAGGTGAATTGGAGAGTCAACTACTATGTACTAACATTTAAATTAATCATTAGATACAATGCACTTATTGTGTAAATACGTGTTTTTACATAGTACTTTTATTTTTATTTTAAAAATACCTTTATAAGAAAATGTATAATTTATTTGTAAGAATATTTGAAACAAATTCTATAAGAAAATAATAATTTATATAAGAAAATTAAGATAAATTTAGTGAGAATTCAAATTTTATTAGAAAAATGTATAATACAATAAACACTTTTATTAAATTTATATTGCATATTGTTTCCTTGTAGTCGTTACGCTGACGGCTGAAGCAGATGCAGAAGCAGGATCCAATTGCAGCAGGTTTTATTAAACAAACTCAAAAGATAATAAACTCAGACAGAGACTGAACAGGAACAACCAACATACAACATTAAGAATTCACAAAGACTGAAACAAGACACAGGGCTTAAATACACAGACAGACCAGCTAAACAAGATAACAAGGGGGCGTGGCTAATGAAAAACACCTGGGAAAACTAATCAACATAACGGGGAACTGCTAAACATAGAATGAGACAGGGGAACACAGACATGAATCATGACATAGCCCCCCCTCTATGGGCGGCTCCTGACGCCCCTCAAAACAAAATAATAGTTCAGGAGGGTGGTGGAAAGGAGGCGGACCCGGGGGCGGGATGGAGGGCCAGGCCCGTGGAGCGGCAGAGGGCCTGGAGACTGCGGCAGGACGGGAGGCCAGGGCAGATCAGGCTGTGCAGGCAACCAAGGCGGAGCGGGCAGTGCAGGCGACCAGGGCGGAGACGACCCTTCAGGCGGCCAGGGAGGAGACGACCCTTCAGGCGGCCAGGGCACAGGAACAGACACCGGCTCAGGGACAGGAACAGACACCGGCTCAGGGACAGGGACAGGAACAGGAACAGACACCAGCTCAGGCAGAGGAACAGACACCGGCGGAAGTCTCTGTGCTGGACGGGACCAGCGGCGAAGGAAGCTCTGGGCTGGATGGGACCAGCGGCGAAGGAAGCTCTGGGCTGGACGGGACCAGCGGCGAAGGAAGCTCTGGGCTGGACGGGACCAGCGGCGAAGGAAGCTCTGGGCTGGACGGGACCAGCGGCGAAGGAAGCTCTGGGCTGGACAGGACCAGCGGCGAAGAGGGCTTTGAGCTGGACAGGACCATCACAGACTCTGGCTCGGCGGCAGCCATCTTGTCCAGAGACACTGGCTCGGCGGCGGCCATCTTGTCCGGAGACATTGTCTCGGTGGCCATCTTTTCCGGAGACACTGGCTCGGCGGTGGCGGCCATCTTGTCCGGAGACACTGGCTCGGTGGGCGTGACGTGAACAGTCTCTGGATCGGCAGACGTGACGTGAACAGTCTCTGGATCGGCAGACGTGACGTGAAGCTCTGGCTCGGCAGGACTGACGTGAAGCGGCTCAGACTCAGCAGGGCTGACGTGAAGTGCAGGCTCGGTTGGACTGGCGTGAAGTGCAGGCTCGAGTGGGCAAATGACTGGTTCGGTGGTTTTGGTGGAACGTGGAGCAGACCTGCGAGCTCCCCGGACGGATATCCAAGCGGGGTCAAACACTTTAGACGCCAGATCAGCACTGTCTGAAAAAAGTGTTCGTGCTCTGGGCCATGTGATCTCAGGCACTGGTCCGAAACGGATACGGTGCTCAGCAGGGAGTGGTAATGTGGGTTTGCCTGGACTGACAGTGTGAGCAGGTTTGGCTGGGCTGGGTGAATGTAGGGCGTACTTTGGAGTAAAACTCTCCCAGCAGATTGCAACTGATTCTCTTCAGTCCAGCCCCGAGAAATCGACGCATCCGGCTCCGATTATATAACCTGTTTTTAAAGTTATCACTCAGATCACAGTTTGTAGCTAGCTCACAAAATTTCTCAGTAAACTCAAACAGATCGTGGCTTTCCCTCACTATCGCTGTGAGCCGATCCCAATACATCTTGAAGGATGCGTACTGCTGGATCCATAAATGGTGAGTTCTTCTGTTACGCTGACGGCTGAAGCAGATGCAGGATCCAATTGCAGCAGGTTTTATTACACAAACTCAAAAGATAATAAACTCAGACAGCAACACAGGAACAACCAACATACAACATTAAGAACTCACAAAGACTGAAACAAGACACAGGGCTTAAATACACAGACAGACCAGCTAAACAAGATAACAAGGGGGCGTGGCTAATGAAAAACACCTGGGAAAACTAATCAACATAACGGGGAACTGCTAAACATAGAATGAGACAGGGGAACACAGACATGAATCGTGACAGTGGTACACGTCATCCTCTTCTTCGTCTTCCGTTTGTTTGCAGTGTGTTTAGGTGTATTTTTCAAAATGTCCACTACCAAACGTTTCAGGAAGTGTGTGTATCTGTGTAAGAGGTATCTGACCTGAGGATTCACATGACTTCTGCATTATGTGCTTGGGCGTAGTGATGGCCAAATGAAGCGTTTCGAAGCATTATTGCTTTCTGATACAATTGTGTCGAAAATGGTTCATTACTCGAAGCTTCATTCAGATAGAAATTGCAGCACCATCTCCTGGTGAAGTAAATGTAATGCAACAAAGCTGACAACCATAAAATGCAAGTAGGCTTATATGTTAATGCCCCGTTTATTACGTGTTTACCGAGGCGATCAAAGCTGAAACAGTGTTAGTGCTGTGAAACTCATTTATGTAGGTGAATTTTACAGATACTGATGAATTTCATGTGTTCACCTTGATAATAAAACATTAAGCATGATGTGTGTGTGTAATTATTTCTTTAGACAAGGACAGAAGATCAGACCAGCTTAAAAAAAGTTGGAAACCATCACAGAAATTCTAATGGTTTCTATTAAAATACCAATAGGAACCATTGGCTTTTACCATTTAAACCACTACAGAATTATTTTTTGCAGTGTGTTTGGGACATATTCCATTAGGATTTAATGCCCCCACCAATAGAACCCAACACATATCAGTAGAGACCCACAGAGGCCACTATAATTCCCATAACAACCAATACAATTCCCATGAAAACCATTAAATCCAATATAATTTCTGTAATGGTTTCTATAGTTTTTTTTAGCAGGGCAGTATCATGTGTGAAAGCTTTATCTTGTTTAGCTGTGGGAAGCAGAACTCTATAACTTGTTAACTGGTGGGACTGATATTTTTGTATGTTGAAAAGGATGTGCTTGTGTAACTGGTTGTACTTGTATAATGTAGCAGAGGGTTTTTGAAGTTTCTGTCTTTGATGCATGTTTTTATGTAACAATGTTCATATGTTCTCTAATTAATAATAAAAAATAAAAATAAATGTGGCAGAGGGTGTGCTTTGGGTACATGCAGAAGGCTTAGACAAAGTGTTCATTAAATGGTATGGTTTTTATTCAGAAATATTATTTTCTCCACAGTCTTTGGTGAAAGGCGATTTCTTTTTATTGAAACAATTTCACCAGCTTTAGAGAATATCCTCTCGCATGGAACAGATGATGCAGGAGTACACAAAAAACAGTTTAGAAAGCTGGTATAAATGAGGATATATTGCTTTGTGGGTGGACCAGTAGGCAAGAGGGTCAGCAGAACGCTGCAGTGGGGGATCGGTCATGTAGCGCTGGACCTCTATGGTTGCATCTGATGTTGCACTTTTGTTCCTCCTTGCATTACTTGCATCGTTGTCCAGCAGCTCCCAAAGATTCACCTCCTCTGCAAGGGAAATGATAAGCAAAACCATGTTATGAGTAATGAATAGTTTTAAGTAACCTTCTAGGATTTTTACTTTACCTTGACCTGTAGTTTCAAGATTTTGTGCTGTATCTGGCTGTGCTGAGTGGCTGGGTGTTTGATGAGCTGTATCTTTGATTAACGCTGTGCATTCAGATGTTAGTCGTCCAATTGCCGTCTGGGCCTGTATATGATTATGAAACCCAAATGTTTTAAATCGTGGATCTAGTAGTGTAGCTAATGTCAAAACACTTGTCGATTCAAGAGCTGAAAATGTATCTGCTAATCTTCTTGACAGATTCTGTCCCAGCTGGATTGCAATGTCGTTGGTAATGTTTTTGAGGGTTTCATTAATTGTGTATCGCAACATTTTCATCATGGGAATGACCTTAGAGCCAGATACTCTCTTCTCCTCAGAAAGTTCAACGGTGGCCACCTGGAATGGGGCTAGCACTTTCATGCACTCAGATATTGCCTGATATTCTTCTGATGTCAGAGGAGCCACATCAGTTCTCAGTGTAGCCAGTGCCGCACCCACTGGTTCTCTCTCTTCATATATACGCTGTATCAACCTCCAGAATCAGCTTCTTCACAGGACGTCCCATTTGTTCCTGTTTCTCTCTAAGCCTCTCTTTTGCTGTGGTACTGGTCTTAAAGTAAGTCACCATCCTTCGTGCTCTTGTTCTGACATCTTCCAGACCAGGAGTTGCATCAAGGGACTTCTTGACCACCAAATTCAAGGCATGCGCAATGCATATAACATACCTAATCTTTAAGTTGTTGGCAGTGGCTATCATATTTGAAGCAGCATCAGTCACCAGGGATTTTATTTTGCTCTGGATACCCCATTCTTCAAAGAGCAACCTCTTGGCCTCTGCAAGGTTCTCCGCAGTGTGAGCTTTTGGAAATGACCGTACCCCCAGAAGTACTGTGGCAAGCTTATCCTTGTCGTCTACATAATGGCATGTAACGGCCAGATATGCTTCCATATTAATAGAGGTCCACATATCTGCAGTTAGGCTCACACCCTCAGTTTTCTGTAGCTCAGCCATGGCCTTCTGCTTCTGCTCCTCATATTTGTGGTCCACCATGATCTTCAGAGCCTGCCTGGATGGTAGTACATAAGTGGGGTCAAGCTTAGCCACAAATGCTTTAAAGCCACTGTCATCCACAATAGAGAAAGGCTGTGAATCCTCCACAATCATGTCCACTAGAGCTTCATCAAGCTGTTGTTTGCGGTTCACCGGACAGAAAATGTGCAAATACATGTAAAACTTTAAGTAAAGTTTATTCATACTGTAACAGTCGAAAACTTCCATAAATGAGTTACCTTGACAGTTGAAGATTTCCATTGACCCTCCAGACTGCTCATGCTTAGCCCTATAATGCCTCAGCATGGAAGACATATTATTATTATACGCCAACTGCTGATCACACACCAAGCACTGAACCTGTAACAACAATGTTTATCTGTGTGAGGATCTATGCAATTACATGTAGGCAAGGCAAGTTTATTTATATCACATTTCATACACAGAAATTCACAGAAATGAGAAAACAATCTAAGAGAAAAAAGCCCTTAAAATCACAAATCATAAAAATGAATGAGAATTTTAAATAACAATTAAAAGAAAATAATTGTGCTTTTTAAAAAAAAAAAAATGTATGTGTTTAAAAACATTCACACAGAAATAAAACTGCCTTAAGTTAAAATTGTTAAAATTGTAGTCAGTGTGAAGCAGCACAGTGCTCATTCAGTAAATGCAGAGTTAAACAGATGTGTGCAGATGTTAGCACATATGACGTAAAAGCAATCCATTGTACTGTAGTGGTCCATATCATTCACTACATATGTAAAAATATTTGTATGCAGAAATGTCAAAGAACTAACCTTATTCGGGGAAATAAGTTTAAAGTGTTCCCAAACTTGGGAACAACTTCTCTTTCTCGCTGGCTCCATCACAACACTGAAATAAACTCAATCCACTCTCCTCAACAATAACGCCAATCCAAACACCGACTACTACAACCCACGGTGTTGCCATGGTTTGGCTTCACTTTTATAAGAAATACAGCCGCCAGGTTTCAAACCTGTCAACACTGGATTGGGCTGTCAAAGCAGTCAGGTGGTTCACTACAGGAGTGAACCAGTGTGTTTGCTTCAGAAGTCATTTTCACGTGACTAGTGACGTAATGATACAAGCTCCGAAGCAGTGGTTCATTGCAAGGACCGTTTGAAGCAAGCTTCGGAGCGTCGGTGTCAGACGTAACATCACTACTTGGGCGAGGAGCATTCCAATGAAGAAGCCCATTTCACGTTTGTCACATTTTTCTCGAGGGAAATGAGACAAGCGTCTGCACTTGGCTCAGGACCCGTAAACGCAGAGGTGAAGTGGAGAATGTTATCGTGGGGATCGCAGGTCGAGCTGGCTGAAAAGTTTGAGAAAGGTATGGATCTTTCTCACTCTTCAGCCGAGACTCGAGCGAATTGCTGGATCAGAACGTGCTATCACTTGCATCATCCGATCCAGCAGATAGCGCTCTGCTGCTTCCAGCCAGGAAGAACAGGATGTAGCTGAAGGCGAAGAAGCTGGCAGCCTGCCTGCCCTTCATATGAGGAGCTTTTGGCATGTTCCACAGAGAGACCAGGTTGGACGAGTGTTTTCTTTCCAGACATAACAGTTCAGCTCCTGTGAGCCTTCCGTTTCTCCTGGATCTCCATGCTGAGGTTGTGAGATCATGGAAGAAACCATATTCGGCCCGCATTCATTTCTTTCATCATTCTAATTACGCAAGCATGTATATGTGATGATGCCTTCCGTTGAAGAGACACTAGCCAACTAACTCTCAGTGGGGGAGGCATCATATTGAAGTCTCCAACCCTGTCATCCATGTCTGCATGCCACATTTCGTTTGAATGGCAGGGCATATGCGGCAGTGGGTCAGGCCGGGGGTGCCCTGTACACAATGGCTGTGCTGCAGGCATACCAGGCTGATCCGCTGAACCCTGAACCGGTGGCAGAGCTGAGCTCGACCACAGATCTGACTCGGGCTACCAAGCAAACTGCTGCTGCAATTGGTCCATCGATGGTGGCAATGGTGGCCACGGAGAGAACCTATAGGTGAACCTATGTGGCTGACATCGGGGAGAAAGAGAAAAAGTTTGTCCTTGTGCTATTTTCGCATTCCAAGCTTCCCAACAAATCCGTTGAGTCCAGATCCGCTCCTAAACCCTCTGATGGGCCTGGCCCGCCCAGGTCCGAGGACTGGAGCCAGAGCGTCACCACTCGTGATCCGCCTTCTCATCTGAGTAGGTTGCAGAGAAATGCGACTCAAGGAGGGTCAAACTAGATCTAAGGGGAGGTGATTCAGAGAAAGTGGTCTAAACGATCTCGAATCATTAGGAGAAATTACATCTCTCCTCCTTCTCTTGCCCCTCCCTGAACAGGGGCTGGGGTTGGGTTAACAAATGTTTGTATCAGGCCCTGGAGCTGGACCCATGATGCTAATGGCAAAAAATTATTAAAGGAATAGTTGACAAAAAATTATTTTGATTTCGATCATCATTTACTCACCCTTATGTTGATCCAAATCTGTGTGAGTTTCTTTCATCTGTTGAACACAAAAGAATATATTTTAAGGAATGTTGGTGTAACTGTCGTAGGCCAGTATAAGCTGTGTGTGTAAACCTCACTCCCCTGATGTCAAGAGGCGCTCTAGCAATTTATGTTAGAAGCTGATGTTAGCCCCCTCGTTAGACCGCCTGCCTCCCACGCTGGAGACCACAGTTCAAATCCCACTCAGTAACCAGATAGTTGATGGTAGCAATTTACTTCCATTGTATTATTTCCTACTAAGTCAATGGCTATCGTTCGTCAACTGTTTGAACATTTTCCACTTTTTATGTCATTTCTTGTGAGAAATTACTATTGAAGTAATTAAACATTCTCTTAGTTACCACAAACGCTCTCTCTATTTTGTTGTAGATCATTAATCAATCGCAGAAACGCCCAACCACTCATGTTCTAAGGACATTTTGAAACATTTGTTTTGGAGGGAATTACAGTGTGTTTCCTACAGAGGACACACATGTATTTGAAGTTGGTCACTGTAGTTGTGCTGAGGTATATTTTTTTTAAAAGGTCTCCTTAGCTCAAAAGACATTTAGTGAAAGTCAGTAGTGTACTGCTTCTCTCCCCTCTTTCTCTATCTCTCTTAGACAGATCTCAAAAGAACATAACCAGAGGACCTTTAAACTTTACAACCTTATTCAGAGCAACCTGCTTCTCAAATATCTTTATAGTTATCTTTATGTGGCTTTAATCAGATCTTCCCAAAATCCTCACTGAATGCTTTTATTATACAATTGTAAAAAAGTTTATACATATATTGCAAAATGTTTGCATTTCAAATATGTAGCATTTCTTTATTTATTGCTCAATGACATACATGACACTTTCTTTTTGTGATGCCAGTCAGATGTTAAAGTCTCACCAAGGTTGCATTTATTTGATAAAAAATGCAGTAAAAACAGTAATATTGTGAAATATTATTACAATTTGAAATATATTTTTTGTAACAATGTAAATTCTTTACTGTCACTTTTGATAAAATTTACTGACCTCAGACAAAAAAAAAAAAAGAAAGATTGATCATTTTTTATCTTTATAATCTCTCATAATATGATTATCTCTAATCTAATTATCTTCCTACTGACTCTTATTTGTTTGGATAAAAAAATTCACTGAAGAACCATTCAAAACTAAAGTTGTTGTTGTTAACTAGTCCCTTAACTCCCGTCTGCCCTCCGCCTGTTACAGAAGTGGGAGCTGTACTGAAGGGGGCACCCGGGCACACGTTTACAATTGAGGAACATTTACCACACAGCCATCCCAAAAGTCGGAAAAGGAAGAAAATACACGGGATTTTAATTATACCTAAGTGAAATATTTTCCTTTGCTGCTTTCTACAGCGTTCGTTTATATATTAACAGTTTAGGAGTGGGAAGCTCCCGCATAAACCATATAATCTGATGCATGTGTTGGGTCTCATGTGGCATATCGACCCGCCCGGTTCGGAGTTACCGATTCTATCATGAAGTAGAACATTAACCAAGAGGGTTAAACCGCTTTAACAACACCGTGAGGCGGATGAGTTTTTACTCTTTGTAGAGGGACGGACTTGGACGCGCGCTCAGGAATCCACTAGATGTCGCGTGTCTAAATACACACTTGGATTCATTGAAGACATGGGGGAAATAAAGGGTAACGAGGGCTTTTTTGAAGCTTAAACTTTTTTCAAATTCTTTTAATATAGGCTATGTCTTTGATGTGGTAGTTCTCTGTACGTCAAATTCTGGAGTCGTCTCTGCGAGACGTGCCTGTGTTTTTGGAAATTGGTGTGGACTGACTAATTTATGCATCTTTAAAACAGTTGTAAGGGTTAATTTTTTGAGTTTAAACAAACTTTGCGTCATGCATATATTAAGTATTTGATCATGTCAATGCTAAAATATGATAGCCTACACTGCAAGTCAAGATAATCGATTACTAAGGAATTTTGAATGCAACCGTTGCGTCTTGAGGGAAAACCAATGTTGTTACGTGCATGCAGTGGGAATGCGCATACTGAATGACTTGTGTGGCTTTGTCAACTTAATGATACCTAAACAAATAAGTTACACTGCATGATCTTGCCTTTCTGTTTCTGTTGGCTTGGGTAAAACCTGCACGCATAGTTTCTAATTGTTTTTGATCAACATTATTGAGTTGATATTAGACTTGTCCTTGTCCAAATTCCACACTTTTATCACCTAATTCTCTTTTTTTCTGCTCTAGAAAAAGATGCAGAGAACGATGGAAAAGGACAGCGCTCACCGGTGAGAGTTATTTCACTTTTTACAGCAACTTTATTTTTTTTACAATTTTTTATTTTTTTTGCATTACACATGAAAAACATATGTAAAAGATTAACTATTAGCTAAAGACTCATAGCTAAAAAAAAAAAGAAAAGAAAAAAAGCTATTAGCTAAAGACTCAATAAAACTTATTTCAGACAGCAAATACATTGTATTGCAAGTCATGCTACTAAATATAACAACAGAGGTCAGATGAAATGTGACATGCCAGTTTGTAATCAAATGCAACTTTGCTTATGCACAGAAATTATGTGGGACTAACTACCCTACTAGCATTGGCTTCATTGTGGTCAACGAGTTCTGTGAAAGATTCTCTTACTATGGAATGAAAGGTAATTAAATAAAAAAAATAAAAAAAATCTTGCATTTTGTATTAATGTATTTTCTAATTTTGTATTAATTACTGTGCATCTTATTTATGCAGCGGTGCTCACACTTTATTTCATGCGTTACCTGGGCTGGGACAAGGATCTGTCTACAGCTGTGTACCATGCTTTCTCTGGCCTGTGCTACTTTACTCCACTTCTGGGGGCCTTGATAGCTGACTCATGGTTGGGGAAGTTCAAGTAAGTCTTGTTCTTAAAGTGGAACTATGCAGTTTTTTTTTTTTAAGCTAAATTTACCTTAACTGAACAGCTTCGGAGTTATTGGAATGGTTATATGACTTTTTTCGGGTTGAATGGTGGCCGTCTTGCTTCCCCGCCTGTGGGTGGAAAAACCACCCTTGCAACTTTGGGCCGGGGGTGTTGTCAAATATCTATTCCGAAGCTGTAGGGGGAGCTCTGTAGAGAAGCCCGTGAGAAAACAGCGAAGAAATTGCCAAAACTGCATAGCGCCGCTTTAATACTCAATTGATGAAAAATGGGGAAAGTTGATGTTGAAAATGGCTTTTTTTTTTTTTCTATTCACAGAACCATCATCTATCTGTCTATAGTCTATGTGATTGGTCATGTGGTCAAGTCTGTGGGTGCCATTCCTGATGTGGGGGACAGCACTATTCATATGTAAGCTTTTTTTTTTAAGCCAGTCAAGGTGTACCATTCTACTGTGAGACCATACAGTAAATATGTTTCAAGTGAAATAAGTATTTCCCTTTTAGAGGTGCAGTAAAAAAAAAAAAAAGTTTTGTTTTTTTCTTTATAGAGTTTTGTCAGTGCTTGGTCTGGTCCTTATAGCTTTTGGGACAGGAGGGATCAAACCATGTGTTGCAGCTTTTGGTGGTGACCAGTTTGATGAGGAGAATGTAAGTCACAACACAAAATGATATCAGCTAATGGCCGTTTACACCTGTCAAATTCTGTTTATTTTAATGCTTCTTTAATATCTCAAAAAGTAATTTATTTATAAAGCAGAGAACTCAAAGAGAATGAGCCAACGTTCTGCTGTACAGCAGAAATAAATAAAATAAAGTGTTTTAGGAGTACACTCATGTGATTTTAAATCTAATTGACATGGGCTAAAAGACACTCAACTTTGTTTGAGTGAACTTTTGACTCAACTATTGGGTCTTTACTAGGGGTGGAACGGTACACAGAAGTCACGGTTCGGTTCAGACATCACGGTTCGGTACGAGTTCGGTACAATGGAGGGAAAAGCAAAACAAAAATGTAGAAGGCAATTTTTTTTTTATTGTGCATGTCTGTAGGCTGTTCCACCAAAGGAAAATAAATGTTTTAAGCCTTGTATTTTTAAATAAGTTTTATTAATAAAGTAAAGGCATAGAACCAGTTTATTTGTAGTGCATTCACTGCATTGCCAATAGTTTTATATAATTAGTTTATTAATTAAATTAATAAAAAGACAAAGACCTTGAGATATGTTTGGTAATTGTACCTGAATGAATTTAAAATTAATTTGCTATATTTCAGATCAATATATTTGTTTTCCTTAAAATTTTAATAACACTAACTTTATTCTCATCTGAATTATAAATTATTTATTTCTGTATAAAATAATACTACCATTAAAAACAAATTTGATTTTCTTTTAATCAATGTAGAATGTGTAACTTACTCACTGTGTTGGGTGACAGTTGTAGGTTACAGTTTGACAAGAGTTTACAGTTTGACAAAAGCACAATGTTGTGTTTTATTACGAGTGTACACAAATATAAGTAAACACTTTGCAGTTTGAATGATGTCCAATGAACAAAATGAGTATGTTTTTATGTTTCCACTGTTCGATCGCGCCCGCGCCTCTCTGAACGCACACACACACACAACATATTCCAGCATTGCAAACTTGACATCGCAGCCTGTCCATTATAGCCTGTCTATGATTATAGCCATAGATATTATGTCTATGATTATAGCCCATAAGTTATAGCCATGGAGCTTCAGAGCTAAGGCGGAGCTACAGATTAGGTGTCCCTAAAGAACCCGCGTATCTAACAGTAGTTCCGCATTACATTAATTAATTTGCACACGAGTTTTATTTATTTTTATACCGTGTATTCTCCGTGTGTATTCATGCACCGAACCGTGATGCCCGTACCGTCTCGGTTCAATACGAATACATGTACCGTTCCACCCCTAGTCTTTACAATATCTAACTTCTTTTAACCCTTTTTTATTTAGACAGACGAGAGGCGAAAGTTCTTCTCCATCTTTTACATGTCAATCAATGCTGGAAGTGTCTTGTCCACCATTGTCACACCAATACTAAGAGGTCAGAATCAAGATAAGCTTCTGGCTACAATTCATCTTTTAAAGCAATAAAAATGTATTGCAGTCATAAAGTGCCATTATTATGTCAATTAGAGAAACCTTAGATCTTCATCTCCATAGGTGATGTGCAGTGCTTTGGAGGAGACTGCTACGCCCTTGCCTTTGGAGTTCCCGCGATTTTAATGGTCATAGCCTTAGGTGAGGGTCCTCAGTTTTCTGGGAATTTTAGGTGTAATAATGGAAGGAATTTGGGAATAATTGGTAATCCTAAACTGATTGTGTTTGTGAAACCAACTGTCCTCAGTAGGCATGTATATTTAACAAACTCCTGGTCATTTATTTGAAAATCCCAGTATGTTATGATAGCACGTTAGTGAATCCCATTCAGTGTAGCATGAATCCCGTATGGAAAGAGAAGGGATTCAGCCTTTGTCTGGAAATATAGTGGCTCAAAAAAGTATTTGGAGACACTTTAAAATGATTTATGTCTTTGCATATAGATAGATAGTGCTTGTACAGTATGAACCAATACTTGATTATTAATGCACTATGGAGAAGAGCATAGACCACTCCTTCTACACCACTCCTATGGCCATTTCACTTATTAGGCATCTAATTAATTCTGCACCTGTTCATGTAGTGGTGTTTATTTCTGGAAGTGGACTATATAAGAAAAGTCCTCCGGAGGGAAATATCTTGGTGCGTGTCTGCAAATGTATTGGGGTAAGTTAATCTTATCAACAGCTCAACAGCTTTCTTTAATGCGTTTCTGAAGTTTCTGGAGCATGAAAGGAAGGTTAACGGCCATCTTTTATTTTGTTTTTGCCAGTTTGCTATACGAAATCGATGGAGGAATTCCAAGAACGGCCCAAAAAAGAGTCACTGGCTGGATTGGGCAGAGGAGAAGTACCCGGTATGTTTTAATTGCTACACAAGCCAAATCTAGAAAGTTGAAATCCTTGCGTTGCTCCATCTACCAATGAAATACATTTGTTAAATCATGATTTTGATGATTTTACAGAAGCGGCTCATTCAGGAAATTAAAATGGTGTTCAGGGTGCTGGTACTCTACATTCCATTGCCCATGTTCTGGGCTCTCTTTGACCAGCAGGTAAAAGCTTTTATTCAGTCTATATCCTTTACATTCTTTAACGCTCAACTCAACACAGTATTTCACTTAAAGGGACAGTCCACCCTAAATGAAAATTCTGTCATAAGGAACAAAGAAAATTAATTGATTTCTCATCAGATTCATCATGAATTCTTTGTATACCAGAAACTGACTGCTAGACATAATGATCTCATTAACCAGTGGAAAAGGCACTCTTGATCACAGCACTGTACAACCTCTGAAGACACTTTATAAGGATCAGAGAATTAATAAATAATAATGTTGTGAATAAGTTAATTAAGAATAGCTCTCTTTGTTCTATGCTAGGGTTCACGCTGGACTCTCCAAGCCACTCGAATGAACATGAATTTTGTAAGTCTTTTCTTTTGTGACCTGAGTTAATACTTTATTTGAATCGGATTATTCTTGGGTAGTTATACATTTGGGAATGCAAGATTCTTAGGACAGTGAAAGCAATTGTCACATATCATTTTATTATTTTGTAATTCTAAGCAGTTAAGCAATATAGCAAGTAAAATAAGATAACATGATGTCCTTGATCTGATTTTTCTTTTGATAACAATATACAGGCTTTGCCATCATCACTATAGAATCCAAAGGTTATAAATATCTAAGACTTTATAACAGTTCTTGTCGTAGAAATTCAAATGCTGCAGAGTTGAAGTGCATAATTTTTTCTATGTTAAAATTATTATTATTTTTACTGTATCCCAGCTTAAAGACCTGTATGAAATTATTATCAATATAATTTTTTTTGCTTTTAGTCCATGTATATCAGTTTTGAAGATGTCTGTATGCTAATGTGCTCCTGAAAGATGACAAAATGATCACATTTCTTCTTTTAGCTAAAAATTTTGAATAATGAGTTTCTAATTAATTTATGTTTTACAGGGTGGAGGCTTCATACTAAAGCCTGATCAAATGCAGGTGAGACAAACAGGCAGAAAGGTCATCAGATAGACACACACACAAAAGCTAATGCTTCATTATTGGATTTTTAATATAGTTTTTGTTTAAAAATTGACTTGTACAATGTGAATGTGAATTTTGTTTAACATTTTTCATAATTTTGAAACTTTGTTTGTTTACAGATTAAAATCCACAAGAAAACCCAGATTTTAGGTCTAGACTTTTGGACCCTATAAATCTTTGTTTTTTATATACAAAATAAATTACATTTATTATGGATTGTTTATTGAAATGTTAGAACATCAATTTAAATCTTAGATAATACTTTATATAAATATATGGTCAAAGGTTAGAAGGGTTTATTTGACAAAAAGTCAGATAAACCTTGACCTCTAAAGCCTCACACAAACATTTACTTCTTGCTGTTCTTTCGTGCTGTCATACCAAATTGACCAGTCAGTTTATGACAGGTTATAAAAACTAAGTAACTGAATTTTATTGTTATCACCTTCATAATCTATGTCTTATGGTGTCATTCAGTGGGTGTGTGTTTCTGTGTTGTTAAGATGCTGAATGCTTTGCTGATTCTGGTGTTTATTCCAATCTTTGACGTGGGCATATACCCGCTGGTAGGGCTGTGTCGGATCAAACTCACGTGAGTGCTGTGTTGCACATGTCAGTAAAAAAAAAAAAAAAACATATAAAAGAACATTTTTTACAGTAATGCATTGACAATGGAAGCCCATAGGGCAAAACATTGGACAAGGGTAAAACGATATAGTATAACCTTAAGATATAAACATTAGATGTTAACATGACACTCATTTTATCACTTACTCTTCCTGTCTGAGTAAAATAATTTGTCTTGTTCATTTTCAGTCCACTAAAGAAGATGGCAACAGGCATGATCCTTGCGGCACTTGCCTTCTGTGCTGCAACTGTCGTAGAAATTTACGTCATTGTATGTACATTTCCAAAAATGCACCATATTGCATTTAAAGATCTTCCACTAAACAAATTTAGAGCTTGAAAGTTAACTGAAAGTGACATTTCTCTGTGGCCAGAAAACTGTTGTGGAGCCCCCTCCTGCCAAAGAAAGCCTCATTCAGGTTTTCAATCTTATGGATTCAGATGTCAGAGTGCAATTTCCAGGACACACTGTCTTCTCAGAGCCACTAAAACCATATGAGGTAATATCACTGCAGACAAACGAGTGCACTTTATTGCTTCCATTTTCAACACGCTTATAAACTTTTCTGTATTCATTACTAATATACACTAGTGTTCAAATGTTTGGTTAATTAATACTTTTCTATTCAAAAATAAATGCTGTTCTTTTAAACTTTCTATTAATCAAAAAATAGAATCTTAAAATTATTTTTCAAAAACATTTAAAATAAAAATTGTATAGTATACATCAATATTATTTTATATTTCCAACGGCTTAAATAAGTGAATGTCATGTCACATAGTTCCAACTCTGAATTCTGATTTGATAAGCCATGATTGAAGATGTTTTTAATTCAAGTTGCTACATTATTTGCCAACAGTCTGTTAAGGTAATTGCTGTCTGTCTTATATCATATTGCTATAACCACCATTTTAATTTTTTTTATCATTAAAAAATGAATGATTCATAACTTCAATAGTTTCAATCAATAGCAGAAATAATACTTTAAAAAGCGAAAAGAAGCAGGTTTTTGGACAAGAGACGTCGTTATGTTTCCACTCCTCTGTTTTCGATCAGATCATTTTAAACTGTAAACTGGAAAGTTTTCAGTCCAAGGATCCAGTAAGCGAATGTATTTAAACAGTCACTCTCTCCTATTCTGTGATTGTTTTGGAACAGCCCAAGCCTTTTCTCCTTGTGCTGTGAAATACAGACTGAACGGCGGCTCAAAACACCAAACTGCTGCATAAGCAAAGGATACGCAAACTTTATCTCTCGGTTGAATAAAGCAAACCAGTATTGCGCTAGTAAAGTTTTGATGGATGACGATTGTAATCAAGGTAAATAAGATTACAGTTACAAACAGGAGTCATAAATTAGGCACACGAATCGAAAGTCCGTTATTATTGATGTGGAAATAAACTGTGTGTGTGTGTGTGCACTGATCGCGATTGAAAATTTGTAAAAATTCGGGGCTGGGGAGGAGCCATTGTGTATGTTGTGTTAAAAGAGAGGACCACTGTCTTAAAAATGAAAATTCTGTCATAATTTACTCACCCTCAAGTTGTTTTAAACCTGTATGAATTTCTTTCTTCTGCTGAAAGGAAAGAAGATATTTTGAAGAATGTCGGTAACCAGACAGTTGATGAACCCCATTGACTTCCATAGTAGGAAAAAAAATACCATGGAAGTCAATGGGGTACATCAACTGTTTGGTCACCGACATTCTTCAAAATATCTTAATTTGTGTTCAGCAGAAGAAAGAAATCCATACAGGTTTGAAATAGCTTGAGGGTGAGTAAATGATGACAGAATTTTCATTTTTAAGTGAACCATTCTCTTAATGCAATAAGCCATCTGAGGCCATGCATGTGATTTGACCAGTTTAAGGAGCTTTAGGCTCTCAGCTTCACAACATGTCTATGACCCATTCTAAAAGTGCTGTAACTCACTGCAACTCTTACTATAACTCCTGTTATTGCTTTATTTGATTAGGTTTAGTCAGTAAACAACAGATTTTTTTATTTTATTACACAGGATCCTTCGGGATACACAAGTCTTCCACTTACTGGCGAATCCCAGCTCCAGACAGTGATCGTCAGTCACAATGGGGCAGAATACCAGTGTGGACTCACGTTCACAGAACGGGCCGCCTACAGTCTCTTCCTGCACCGTCCTGTACAGACTGGTGGCTCTGTATGCAAACTGGTGAGTCACTAGTGAATGACCAGCAAATATTCTACCAGCATATACATTACTATACATAATTTGACATTTATCATTATTAAAACAAATACAGGTGGAAGATCACATCACCAAATCTGAAACCGGGGCTGCGTATCTAAGGTAAATTAATACTTGCAGAACATTGTTTTATATGTTTCAAGTTACTGTCTAACAGCTTTGTTAAAGTTTAGTGCTTTGCTGCAACTAATTATACTTCAAGCTAAACTTTGACAAAGCAACTGGGATTGCCTGAAATCGTTTTCAGTACTCTTTTGTCTTAGAATATTTGTCTATTGCAGGTTCATCAATACCCACACTGAGAATATCAACATAACTGTTGGAGAGGAGGAATTTTATGCAACCGCTAATTATGGGATTTCTCACAATATAAGTGTACCAAGGGGAGAGTGAGTGTTTTAATCCTACAGTACATCTGTTTCATTGTCCATATATAGTTTCAAGCAACCCCTCCAACTGATCAGTTTTTCCACATCTGCATTTACTCTTCTTTCAGATACAATAGAGTTGTTTGTTTAGCAGGCTCCAGTAAATATGAACTCAATCTGGGACTTCTTGACTTTGGTGCCTTCTACACTGTCGTACTCACACAGGTGGGTGATAGAGTTCAGTTTCTAGTTAATGTTTTTCTGCTACTTATACTTTACTGCAAATTTTAAGATGTTGTTAACTCAACTCAATGAGAACTTGGCTGAAGATTTACTGGCTATTTGCTGCTGGTAAATAAGATAATGTAACATACATTACATGTTTTTTTTTTTTTTTACATTTCTGTGCCACTTACGTCACCAAATAGACAATGAGGCTGCGTCCGAAATCGCATATTCAAAATAAGAACCTACTCAAGAGATTAAGTAATTACTTGACGGCTGCTAAAAAAGCACGTTCTATATAGTATGAGTGTGGGTAGTATGAATGTATTCTGGACGTACTACATTCGCCATGTTGTCATTATCATGTGACCTACCAGCGTCAGTTACTTCACTTCATTGCCATTCACAAATCCTCTCCCGTGGCCTCATGGGAAAGTAAAGTGTCCGTCATAGCTTTGTCATTACAGAATACTTAAAACAATACATTAAAACCGTTTTTTTAAATGATATAATAATATTTCACAATATCACTGTTTTATAACAACTTTCTCCAATATTTAAAATTTAAATGGACTACAGTACCCATTTCAACCACTAGCTGTCAATATTACATACTGGACCTTTACAATATTTCAAACAAGAAGCAAAAAATGCTTTAATGGATCAATATCTTGACACAGATATGGTTCATTTCTACAGAAAAGCAATGATCTAACACTCACAAAGATGGAGGATATCCAAGCCAACAACATTCACATCGCCTGGCAGATTCCACAATATGTCTTCCTCACCGCTGGAGAAGTTATGTTCTCTATCACTGGTTTGGAGTTCTCTTACTCACAGGTGAGTCTATCAAATGCCTTGCACTTTTAGCTTGAGTGCATACATTTCTCATTCTTATGCTTTTGTGCGTAGGCACCGGCAAACATGAAGTCTGTTCTCCAGGCTGGATGGCTTATGACTGTGGCATTTGGAAATGTCATAGTACTGATTGTGGCAGAGGGGGCCGGGATGGAACAGGTAAGCAGTGGGCTGAATTATAAATGCCTGTATGGTTTTGTTGCATATATTCTGCACTGAACTGCACTTTCTTATACAGTGGGTGGAGTTCCTCCTTTTTGCTGGCCTTTTGGTGGCTGTCAGCATCATCTTTTCCATCATGGCCTATTTCTACACCTATGTGGATCCAGATCAGCTGGACAAGCTTTTCAGAGATGATACAGACGATGAGAAAGTGAAAAGTTTAAATGGTATGAAAAACGAGGCGGTTTCCCTGGCTGACATGCCAAAGCAAACCAAGATGTAGCAAAATGACTGTTTCATTATGAACTATTCAAATCCATTAATTGTGATTAAGCTAAATTCTGTTGTTATTTTGGCCTTTGTGGCATTATGCTGACCTCTACTGATCAGGGATTATATTCCAGCTGATTTAAGAGAAATTTACTGTGCTGAAGGAATTTTTATGCTTTTATATTATATGGTACCTTACAAAAAGTAATCTGTTTTTGAGCAGTTAAAACTAAAGTTTTAGCAGCCATTACTCCAGTCTTCAGTCACATGATCCTTCAGAAATCATTCTAATATGATGATTGGGTGCTCAAGAAACATTTCTAATTATCAATGTACACATTTAATGTGTTTTTTAACACATACATGTCAGTCACTTTTTTTTGTTGCAATAATGTAAAAGCCTGTACAGTCACTTTTTGACCAATTTAAAGAGACTGTGCTGAATAAAAGTATTAATTTCTTTAAAAAAACTAAATCTTACTGACCCCAAACAGTAGTAGTGTATAAACTTCAGTAATTTCAATGCCTAAAACTATTAGTCCAACAATGCTATTTGCACATTTTAAAGCTCACATTTTTTTACATAATGTTTGTCAGTCTTGCAGTATTAAGATGGGATTAGTTTTCAAATCTAAACGACAGTTTAACATAGTATGCCTGTGATTTCATGTACTGATTTGGAAGGGATTGGAAAGGATGAACAAGACATATATGTGAAATAATTATTATGCATATAATTACAACAGAACAGATTTTAGCATTTGATCCACCAACTGTTATTTTACCCTGAAAATTGGTAGTAATTAGTAGTAGTAAATTGGAAATAATTATGTAGGAAACACAAGAAGAAATTTGGCTATTAACTATTTGATGCAGGTCAAATTAAAACAAACGATGTGTTATGAAAAATTATGTACCGCAATTACAGACATTCTTATCTGACAGGATTAGTTTTCTAATCCCAAGTTGGCTGGAAAACTGTAATTTGCCTTGTACTTTTTGCAATAGTCGTGTGCAAAAAATATACATTTGATTTTGCCCTCTGTTGTCATGTCCATTCGGGTACATAATGTTTTTGATTAACTCCTGTACAACATTACGGTCACGTCAGTTACATATGCTTAAATATGTGTGTAACATGCAAAATTTGAACATCTAATCCCACTTTATATTTTACATAATTCATTATTTTAGGTCTGGAAAACATTTTGAGTATTAAACATTGTTGACAATTGATGTGATTGTTTGTACAGAAAGACTCATGTAATAAAATAAAAAATAATCAGCATGGGATCTTTTATTTATAAAAGTACTGTTCACCCGGGTATAAATTAAGACCGAAGTTCTCTTTGTCGGCACATGATTAGCCTTGTAACTTGAGCGATGACATCAGGGTGTACCAGGAACTCTAGCATGTCATTGGTGGATAGGCGCATACCAGCAGCTCCTTGTGAGGATCCTGGGCTTTCTACTTCCTGATGTGCATGCTGACCAGATCTCTGACAAAATTCATTGTCACTTCTCTGTTCTGGCTGTGAGGGGTCACTGTACTTGAAAGATGATGTGTCCTTTGGGCAGTTGCATTTAGGTTTCTGAGCCAAAATAACAGGAAAGAGATGAGGTCCGAAGGGAAGAACAAAAGTGGATGCTGGAGTCTTTAACTGTCCACTGGAATCACGTTTTCCCGCCTCTGCTCTAGGTTGGTCTCCAACCAAGGACCAGCCTTCAGTGTCGTCTGTCCTCTTGTCCATACAGGCCTTTACTGCGAGGTTCAAATACTGCATGTTTTCATCATGAGAGGAAACTCTGTCCTAAGACACACAAAAAGATAACATACGGTGCAGTTAAGCAATATCATTAAAAAAATTCATTCTGTCACCTTTGTACTTCCAAACCCATAATCAACCTGTTTCTCACACAAAGATATTATATGGCTTCAGAAGACTTGGAGTTCACAAATCATATCACTGTCATTCTGCCTTGCAGAGATGCTCAAAATGTCTCCTTTTAAAAATAACACATGGGTTTGAAATTGCATGTGTAAATATGACCTCATTATTCATGACATAAATATTCCCATAAGCGTGGGATTCCCATATGCACTTTTAATGCATCCCTGCAGAATAAAAGTATGTTTTTCTTTAAAAAGAAAAAAGATTTGCTGAACTTTCACTGCTTTATTGAGATTTCAGGCCAGTTCTTCAATAAATCTCTTCTCTTATGCACTGTTCCATATGTTCTGAATACCTCAGTGGGATTGAGCCAGTGGTCGTCGTTGTCTAAGCTGGGGGCGCTTTTCAGGGCACACACAATGGTCTTAGTGAGAGCTTCTCCTACTCTGGCCTCATCGTCCATGTCCTACGGCAGAAAAAAAAAAAGAAACCACATCATACGCTTACATGAGCAACTTTTTCCTAAGAACCTGATTGAAGCACACATGAAAAAGAGTCAACTTGAGTAATACAATTTTTATACAATTGTAATCATCTAGATAGTTTGAGCAGTAGGGTTTGCTATGCATTATGGGAGCATTTACAGTAAATGGCAAAGTGGATAGCTAGCTCTCATCCTCTACAATTTAAGACCTTTGTGTTATTTTAGACAGCAGCCTGTCTTTTGAAAATCATATTTCCCTTGTTACAAAAACAGTGATCTTCCACCTTAGAAACATTGTCGAATTTATGGAAAATGTTACCTACTGTCTTCATTATTGTAATGCACTAATAGGTGCTTGGTTTTCCTACATCGTCAAAAAATAAGCTTCAGTTAGTCCAACATTCAGCTGCTAAGAGTTCTAATAATGTCAAGGAAATATGATCATATTTACTTCCATATCGATTATAAAATATGCTTACCTATAAAGCCCTAAACGGTCTTCTATCACGCTCTTCAAGGTCACAAAGCTCTGTACTTTTGATAGTAGCAATGATATCAAAGTCTACTAAAGGAGGTAGAGCTTTTACACATTTGACTCCTAAACTCTGGAATAGCATTCCTGATAATGTTTGGGGCTCAGACACTGTTTAAATCTAGATTAAAGACACATCTCTTTAGAAAAACATACACATAATACCTCACACAAACTTGTACTTCAATTATATCTGATGAAATCGTACCAAATACGCAATCATATTTTGGATCCATAGTTTGGATCCAGCTTTGCAATGATTTCAGGTGATGACAACTCTGGATCAACATATAATATCCTTGTATTGTAATATTATCCTGATATTGTAATATTAACCTTATATTGTAGATGTAATTGCAGTCTAACATGTTCATTGTGTATTAACTGAATATATGAAGTTAACTAATGCCATATGGACATTACTTTGATACACTCATCACTCGCTGATAACAGAATGTTTTTTTTTTCAATTTTAAAGCTTACAGAAAACAACAGAAATAAATCAGCAGAGTCATAGAGGCAAAAGTGTCTTACTATCTCAATCCAGGAGTTCACACTGACAGTCAGTGGATCCAAAGACTCCACATAGTGCCACCAGTGTCTGGGGACAAACAGAACCTGATGAAAGACAACAGCAGTCAGTCATTACTCTGATAGAAGATATTCATAACATGTCAAACAATGACCTGAATTCAATGAACAAACAATAGGGTGCAAAAATCTGAGACCACTAATTAAAATGATTGTATTTTGTATTTTTAATAATATAATTATTATATTATATATTATATAGTGCATATATTATAACAAATCTGAAAAATCCTGAATTAAATCTGAAATCTGAAAAATCATAAAATAAAAATTTGTGTGAAAGGTTGAATTATTAAGATGAATTTCAGATGATCTTAGTATTTTGTTTGTTCCTCTTTTGCTTTAATGACAGCAGCACTCAAGCGGCATTAACAATTAATTTGTGTAAAATCTGATGATCATGTTCTTCCGCATGAAGAAGCATCTTCTTTACAAAGAAGTCACATGCTCCGTGTCACAAATTTGACCTAGAAATAGTGCATGGTTATGGTTATCCTTGTAATTAATTACGCTTTTGCTGGTCTAAGATTATGGAACAAGAACAACCTGCTTTGTGGTTAGGTCTTTGCCAACTTTAAATACCGTTAAGTATCGTCTAAAGTCACAACTGTTCTCTCTTGCATTTTAATACATTATATTAAAGGGTGTTTTATTGGTTGTTGGTCTGTTGTCTTTTTTTATTGTATTTAATCTTTTTTTGTTTATATTATGTGTAACTTACAGCACTTTGGAGTTACTGTGTAGCCTGAAAGGTGCTTTAAACCATATATATATGCTCTATATGTAACATACATACATATACAAAGCTTTTTTTTTTTTTTTATCTCAGAGTTTTGGACCAAACTCAATACTGCATGTACAGATGTAAAGTGCATATTGAAATACTATTTACCACAAGGTGGCAGCTGTGCTCTTTATAACATCACATAATTTGGGTCATAAACAAATTAATATCCTAGCAATATTTATAGCAATATTCTCACATACAGTGATTTTTAATCTAAGCAAACTCTCTATCATAACAACAAAGGAATAAACAAACATTCAGCTAAAAACAGATCCATGAAAAAGAAGACATAAACACCGAGTTAGTGTTCATGAAACAGACTGACATAAAAACAGAATTTAAAGTGGCACTGGCCACACAGTTAATGTGGTACTTTGTTCAAAAAAGAAAATTATATAGGGATAAAAATGTGTTTCCAACAGTGTTTCTTTAGTATTATTTACAAACTATCTTAGTAAAGTTTTAGTAATTTTATGTGCTTTTGTCTTTTTTTTAAAAAATAATTATAAAAAATATATTTTTATTTCAGTTTTAGTTTTAATAATAGTAGAACTTCAGCTTATTTCAGTTTGATTTCAGTTAATTTAAAATGTTTTTTACCTCTAACATTCCAGAACTCGAGGTACATTGTAAGTACCTTCTGTGATTTTTTCCCATGTGTTTGCAGTGAGAGGTAGTGGAGCAGCGTTAGCTGTCTCACAGAATGGAAGTTTGTGTCCCCCGTCTTCATTAGTATGCTGTGAAAAGTGTGAGTGCTCCCGGAGAGTACGCTCGCAGTGTTAGACCGCCGCTAATTGCCTTGCTACCGTCTCGCCTCTCAAAGAGCTTGATCAGAGAGGTTTCACAATCCCTGCTGGAATCTGAAGGAGGGGGATGTGCTACAAAACATGCACACAGCTTTATTCTGCTGCTGTCTGATTCATCTACGCGTCGCTAAAATGCACACATAGGAGGACCAACTGTTGTAACACAGGATCCAAAAAGACACTCAAGGAATGTTATATTGAATGTTTTGGAAACGTGCCATCCATGACATCACTTGATGGTAATTTATGGACAAATCTCGACTTAATTGCACAACTGTACACTAGATTTCCTATGTGATATCTGGCATTCAAACAAGCCCTCTTTCGCTTGCAAACAACTTATGACAACACATTTGAAATTAGCTTTGTAGGCAATGTAATTTTGTGATACATTAAAATAATTAAATAATTTTAATTAAATAAATTAATAATACAATATTAAAAATATCAGATTTTTTTTATAGATGAATGGTAAAGGAAAGGCAGTCAACAAATGTCCGGAATGTCTTTAATAGTGTTATAGTCCGCATATTTTTCCCATTTGTGTTTTTTTATACTTTTCTAAAATGTGGCAAAATTAGTGGTCTTAAAACAGATTGATATGGATTTTTTTTTAAAGTGGACACACAGTGAATGTAGTACTAATCACAAAGGATAAAAATACTGTACTGTGACTGTACAATAATATAATTGTGGCTCTTATAACTATACAAGCTGTATACACAAAAGTTGTAAGATAAAGATAAAGATTGTGCACCTTTTACGTCGCCATGTTGGATTTATGTTGCCATAAAACAGTTAATTAATGAGTAAAAGGTAATCCCATTCCCAGTGTCATTTTAATATACTTTTTATAACATTAAAATGTTTATTAATATTTTTAATTAGCTTTTAATTTTCATTTCACTTCACATTTGTGCTATTTTGTACTATTCAAAAATGTGGCTAGTACAAATAAAGAATTAGCAGCTGTGACAAAATTTTTGACAGGAAGAAAAAAAAAAAAAAATCATACAGGCCTACCTGACCAGGCTCCAGAGTAACAGTATGAACTTGAGCTCTTTTGAATGATGGGAACTTTTTCAGGTCTGGATGGACCACGCTGACCTGGCTGAACACGCTGGACTCCTCATATGGGATACGTGTTGGGTAGAGGCAGGGTGTGTCATCGGGAGGGAAGAGATGCCATCGTTTCCTGGTGAAAGAATGACTTTATTGTGATACCACTGAGATTTGCCTAAATAACATATCAATCACAAATATTTCAGGTAAGTCAAGTCAAGTCAAGTATATTTGTCATCAGCATAACAATGGAAACTAATTCCATGTTTCCTTATAATATTTCCAAGTGGCATCATATATATTGAGAATAATAGAGGGCCCAACACAGATCCCTGCGGCACTCCATAGTTAACTGAAGTTATGATCGATTTTTATCCATTTAAATAGACAAAATAGACAGGTAACACTTTAGTTTAAGGTCAAATTCTCACCATTAACGAGATGCTTATTAGCATGCATATTACTAGGATATTGGCTGATTATTAGTACTTATAAAGCACATATTAATGCCTTATTCTGCATAACCATATTCTACATCCCTTAATCCTACCCAATACCTAAATTTAACAAATACCTTACCAACTAATAATAAGCACTAATAGCAAAAGTCATAGTTAATAGTTAGTTAATAGTGAGAAATGGATCCTAATTAAAAGTGACCATATTTCATTGTATTATAGAAAGTTTCATCACAGCCACATTTGTTTTTACCATAGATTATATTTTCCCTGTATGCTGCCTTTCATGTCACGGCAGCGCTAATCAAACAACTGCGATTGAGATGAATGGGAATTCTAATGGTTAGCTTTAAGCTGTGTCAGGACGTCAGTTTCTAGAGGAAATATTTTCAGCATGCAGGTTGCATACTGAAGGCTCCAGCCGAGCAACTACCATTGAGATGAATGGGAATGCTTACGGATTAGCTAGTTTTCTCAAAGTGTTATGGGTCTACTTCTAGAGGTATTATACAATACTGTGATTTCTGTGGCAGGCCATCTTGACACGAGTCTCAATAAGCAATTACAGAGACAGACAAGCTTCACAAAGAGATAAGATGGAGGAAGAGGTTCTTTGTTGTCAGGTTAGCTTCTCTCGATGGAGCAAATAACATATCTCAATAGCTGTTCACATCACTACACTTTCCGTTTATGACTCGCTCTTTCGAATGCAGAAGAAAAATGGCTTTCTTTCAACAGCTCAGGATTGGATCAGGAACCCTAACATAAGATGAGATACAGCTCTTGTCAATATTTGTAGAAATCACATGGTGTTCCTTTAAACCATGTTCATAGAATAAGCCATATTGGCAGTTTTGCTTGAGGCTTACAGCATCTTGCTCAGGGGTCTATCGACAGCTGGTCATCAAAAACTAGTTTCATCTCACATCAAACCATAAAATCAGAAGGGGTTATAAAAGAGCAGAAAAATACAATATCAACATAGTAGTGTTATGGGTTCTTTTTTATTAAATGGTGACATTCACGCCCTGTAATTGATTTCAGGTGCATTTAAGAGGGCATATTGTTTCTAACATATGTCAAATACTTAAACTGAATCTACTACCTACTACATGACAGATATTGCTAAAATAGGCGTCATGAGAAACTGCACCTGTCTCTGTGGCAGTAAATAGCAATAAGGTTTAAATCTAACATTCTCTGACTGGCTTTTAAACAACATGGACTGGATGTCTTTGCTATTAAAAAAATATTTGTTAATTGAAGTAACACAGAAATAAAATAAAATATACATTTTAAATAAATGTATTGAACATACATTTTGAAATGCTGCCTTATCAATTAACTGAAATAAAATAAGTTTAAGATGAAGTACTAAAATTACTAAAACTGAAATACAAAAATAAAGCTAAATAGAAATATATAAAAATAAAAATGTCCAAAGCCCATAGGTGAACATGAAAACTGACAATATAGAAAAAAAGCTAATTCAAAATATTCATTAATACTAAAATAACACTGACTGAAATGTAATATTCTTAGTAAACTGAATAGTTGCTAATATCTCGGGCTTGTTTGTCACTTTAGGAGGCATTTTTGCCAAAAAACCTGGTAATGTCAGTGATGTTGATCTTTGAAATCAACCCCCTTGGCTGGTTTTATGAAATCTAATGTCAAAAATCTGGGTTTTGTATTAGAAAGTAACTTAAAAATGGATAGGCAAATAAACTAGTTGTGGGAACCAGTTTTTTTAATTTACAGCTTTTAGCTAAGTCTAAACCTTTTTTATCAGGTCCAGATCTTGAGAAAGCAATTACAGCTTTGGTCTTCACACGAATGTAACTATTGTAACTCTTTTTTATGGCATTGATGCTAGATCACTAGCCCGCTTACAGAAAGTCCAAAATGCAGCAGCTAGGATGATCAAGTCTGCCAAAAAATATGACTCTGTTACGCCGCTTTTAATCTCATTGAAATGGCTGCCTGTACGGTATAGAATTATGAATAAGATTCTTCTACTTGTTTTTTAAGGCTCTTCACAATCAGGCAACTTTGTACAATCAGGCAACTTTGTACATGTCCAACATGTTGTCAACATATGGACAACCCCAGATCCTTGAGATCAGAGAATCAGCATCTTCTATGTGTCAGCAGGACAAAAATATAAACAAAAATATAAATTTCGAGTACGCCTGTGTCTGCTTTATGTGGTTCTATGTATTTTGTATCTCTATGTATTGATTGTTGTTCTTTATTGTAAAGCACTTTGGGCAACCCTTGTTGCATTAAACTGTGCTATATAAGAATGAATAAATGAAATGAAAAATGAAAAACAAAATTGTCTGACCCTGGTTCTTACCTGCCTTGGATCTGGAACACAAGATTGCAACCATATGAGTCAAGGTGACATGGAGTGTTAGCACCCTGTGTGCCAATCCAAAGTGTGCTGTCTCGTCCATCTCGGCCAGCAAAGCCAAAGTCAGACCACATCACATCCTGCAGTTATAATGTTTGTTTTTACAAAGAGCAAAAAACAACTTGATGTCAATTATTTCAATATAACAAACAAGAAACACTCAGAGATGCTGCCCTTGAAGGGAGATAATGGAACCATTACCATGTCCAGAGGACTGTAAATGAGATGGTATGTAATCAAGCCCTCAGCAATGTTTAAATTACCCTATTCATCATTTAAGAGAGGCCCATGTCTGCTCCCGGTGCCCTAGCTGGCAGGGAGAATATTGGCACCTCATAAGCATTTATTATGATTTACAAAAACTGAATGCTAGAAACAAACATTAGGTTATTGTTCCCTTGGCTGGGGAAAACAAAATAAATTGGCACAAAATATCATAAAATGTCTACAGAATGACAATGATGTGCCATAGGATATGTTTTACTGAAATGATAAAACAGCTAGTACTGATTAATTGCTCTTCATATCTGTTATTACAAGTGTTGTGATAAATTTTCATGAGATGTTGTAATAACTCTAGGCTAATAAAGAGTTTCAGAGAGCTCATAAAATAAAGGTAAGCATCCTCGGGAGACAAGGCAATAGATACAAATGAATATTCGACTGTGTTTATTGATCAAAGCTGATGTCATTGACGTGCCCTGTGTGCTGTAGAGCGCCACTTCATGAAAAATTGGTCGCTCTCAAGCATAACTGGCATGTGGAAAAAAGGCAAATGGGTTAAAATGGTGCTTGATGAGGTCTGAGAGCATGATTGATGGTGAGAGGAAATTAAAAGAGTAGTGTTTTATTCAAATGGAGCTCACTTTAGCAACACTTGATTTTTTTTAACTAGAATTTGTGATGGCAAAATGTATAGTTTAATCAATTATAAGAATACATAATACAATATATTGCATAATAATAATAATAATAATTGTAATAATGTAGTATTAGTAGTATTACATGTTTGAAAAATATGAATACAATCTGATTGTAAAGCAATGGAAAGGGAATTCACAAGGTTTACCTGAAAGGCGGCAGGTTTGTCCTGAAAAAGCTGGGTAATGTACTTGTAATCAGCATAAGCCCAGAATTCCTTGCAGTGATAGTCAGAAAACGGCCCAACAAGTGATTCACCCTCATTGGTAGTCCAGGACAGAAACTCTGTAACAGTTGCTTCAATGAAGGAGCACTCCGTTTCAAAAAGAGGAGCTGGTGCAAACAAAGTGAAACAAAGTAATTAATGGATAGACTATCAGAGAAAGAGTGTCTCTAGTCTCCACAGAGATTTTCTAAGCGGGTTTATTCAAAATGCATGAACTGGAAAAGCCTTTGATAATGTAAAATTATTTTAGGCAAATGAACTGTATTTGGTAAGAGGCAACATAGGGTTTACTTTTCATATAATAGCATGATATTAGTTTATTTGATGTAGAGTCATAAAAACTGCAAGTAAAACTATCACTGAAAATTGTTGCTTAAAATAATTGGTAACTCTTTATAATAAGTTGAATTAGTTAACATTAGTTAATGTACTAACATGAAATAACAATGAGCAATACATTTGTTACTATATTAGTTAATAGGAATATAGGTATTCATTGTTTGTTCTTGTTAGTTCACAGTGCATTAGCTAATGTTTACACAAACAACCTTTGATTTTAATAATGTATTAGTAAATGTTCAAATGAACATTAACTAAGATTAATAAACGCTGTAGAAGTATTGTTCATTCTTAGTTCATGTTAACTAAGGTAGTTAACTAATGTTAACTAATGAACCTTATTGTAAAGTGTAACCAAATAGTTTTAGAGCTATAGTGTTGTCACAATCCTGTCTCTGCTTTTCACCTGCATTTGACCTTCAGTAAAAAGCTAAAACAGCCTTCATGGATTGTCCATGGATTGTTGCCATTGGTTTGCCAGAAGTGCCAAAGGCATTTACACCTGTAATGGCAAAGTCCCCATTGTTACCAAAAGTTTCTGCAGGCACACTATTACCATTTTTCAAATCCACAAATTAACCTCGAAATAAATTTTTCTTCAAATAAAGTCTGTCAAACTGCACCTTAGGATAGACGGCATCGTCTTACAGAAACAAATGTGTTTTATGTTGACATTGTAGTGAACAAGACTGTCTATGTTACTCATAAAGTATTTTTAAAAAACTAAATTATTATGCCATTTACACCACCTTCAGAAAGTATTCACATTGCGAACATATATAGTGTGATTTCTCAAGACAGTTGTCTACCTCACCAAAGATTGTAAAAACAAAGGGGAGGAATACTCTTGAGAAATTGTAGGATACTACATGGGTGTTGTCTCTTAGCAAGTAACTAAACAACATTATAGTGTTGCTTGGGATACCTATTCCTATTCCTGGAAATCTACCTTCATGGATTTAAGTCCAACCCTCTTCTAAAATACCTACCCGTCATTTAAATTTAGAAAAATGAATGTCCTGATTATGTTTAAAAAATATCTTGTGGACAAATGCAGTTATTTTACTATAATTAGCTTGCTGTTTGTGGCTTACCCATATCCTCATTCCTTTTTCCAATACGGAATCGTACCCTCTCTGTAAGGCAAGTTGACAGGTGCTCCACAGTCCAGTGTAATGCTGGCCAGTCTTTGGTCATGTTCAGGAACACAGCTGGTTTCTGTAGAAACTGGACAATCCTCCTTGCCTCTTCTGGGGTGAAAGGTTTCGAAGCCATTCTACAGAAAAGCATAAGATGAGGATGATTAAGATAAATAGATTCTGTCTTATAAAACACATATTCAGTAATATTTCAGATAAATGTAGGGGTTTAACTTTAAACCACTCAGGTCATGAACATATATCACAGTGATTGATTGTGATAAAGAGAATCACAAAGTCAAATCAATAGAACTGACATGTTCATATTAAAATGTAAAAACACATAGTCACTGCGTGTGCAGCATCTGTTTAAAAGTTACAGTTTTGCATCTACACACATGTAAACTCAACTAAAATCCATTTTCCAGCTAGTAAACAAAACTCACGTGAGACGTACCACTGTTTTTTCACACAACACATGGAACACGAAACAACGGCCATGTTGGCTCCATAGAAGAGCTGAGGTCCCTTTAAGTTGATGGAATATATGATCCAACATGGAGAACAAAGACGTTCAGTTTCACGCTTACGTCAATTCCGCCTCGACACAGCGCATGCGCATTAAAGTTTGGAGCGCTGCTGAGAGTGTCATCGGTTGTTTTTGTTTCGATGGGCAGCTGACAATTGAGCGACTGCCCTAGTTTTTTAACGTGTCATGTTATAGACGTTGCTGGATAGCACAAAGACATTTTAAAACGTGATACCACGTCTGTTCAATGGGTGCCGTGGAAAGCACCGAGGGGGAAAGGGAACCTTTGCTGGTTCCAGCCCAGCCGGCGACAAACACCACACAGCCTGTGTTCAGCAGGGTGTATGGGAGAAGATGGTTTGTTCTCACCATGTTTTCATTGTTGGCTTTTATGCAAGGACTGGTGTGGAACACCTGGGGCCCGATCCAGATCTCAGCCAAACATGTGTTCGAGTTCTCATCGACAGATATCGCGGTGCTGGTGATGTGGGGTCCAGTGGGCTACATGCCCTGGCTGCTGTTTATTTGGTTGATGGATAAGAAAGGTGAGTTGTTTTGCTTCTTGTCTAGTGCCATGTCAGCAATATCTGTAAATACAAACAAATGATGACAGATAAATTTGGCATTATTTAGATGTATGTATGTATTGTCTTGAATCATTCCACATGAAGGTGAAGGTGTTTTAGTAAATAACCAGAGGGCTATCATAATTTAAATGTCTAATGTACACATTTATGTTTTAACAAATTTGAGATGTCTGTGCAATTGTTTATATCTCTTTTATGCATGTTGTTCACTACAGAGAGGTCTTTCAAACAATTTTATGGGTGACGTATCCAAACTATAATTTGTAATTACCTTAAACCCTTAATCAGAATTTTATACAACTGTCCTCTTTATATGTCATTGTGTTCTTTATAACAACATACATTTCTGACAAATGTGTTAAAGCCAAGTAACATTACCTTTTTGAATATTTTATACTGACTTCTATTGGTGTGGCCTGGCCAGATGTGTAACTTAAAGTACACCATTTTGGAAAAATAAAAAATGGTGCGAATTATTAGGTTTTAGGCTATACAATGCTTTATGTGGGTTAGCTGAACAGGATGCCACACATAAGGACTCATTACCTCATTTGAAATAAAGTAATAGTCATTCAAAGGTAGTAAGTCACGTGTTGGGCCACAAAACCAGTTCCCTAACATCATATGACACAAGTCATCATGTAAGCCTGGCGTCATTAGATGCATTTTTTTGTATTCATGCTTGCCATGCCAATTTAATGAAGTTGATGAAATTACAGACTTAGAAGCATTGAATGAAATGTGAAACAGACATTAAGAATATATAACAGTAAAATGGAGGTTGATTATGTCCTATCATGTTCTTCATATTGTTTGTTCATTTTTAGGAAACCTTCACATTATAGAATCTCAATTCCTTTTTCTGATAATTCATAAACTTCAAATTAGATATTTTGAGGGGAGCCCCTGTTTGCCAAGATATAGGCAAATATTGAACCTAAATTTGTTTCTGTTATTCATACAAATTAAAATGATGGATTCTACACCAAAAATCAAGTTGGTCAGGAGCCATCTGAAGGAACACTTGTAATAAACACTGAGCTCACCCAAAGATGAAAATTATAGTGATGCACCAAAATAATTTTTTCCCGAAACCAGTTTTAATTGAACCAAAAACTGAAACCGCTGAATAAATTTAGTCATTGGGTATTTCAAATCAGTATGCTGTTCAGTGCATTGTTCATTGGTGATAAACCAGTCGTAGTAAAGTAAAGCCATTTTCGATATTTCAAATGAATACATTTTACACATTGCTGCTACTCTAAGCTAGCATCATTGTTGGTCACAGTGAAGTGTGTCTACACTGCTAACACGTGTACCTTTTGTAACTTATTCATGTTGTGTGCACAAAATAGACGCTGACACAGTCAAAACTCATTGAAGAAGAGCAAATCGTTTCGGTCAATGATTTCAGCCCTCCAAAGATATTGCTGACAAAAAGCACAGAAAACCTCTAAGAACAAGAACTTAAACCATGTGTTCTGAATGATTCTGAATAAAAACACAAATGGTTTTAGAACTTCTGCAGGGAAGAAGACAACAGCTTTGATTTCAATCTTTTCCTCACACAAAGTTAGCGTATGACTTCAAATGTTATAAAAGGTTCATTCACACCATGTCGTAATTACCGCAATTACGTGATTTTAACCTGTAAAAAGCGATCATGTCCTCGTAGACCTCGTGGTTACAGCTCGTAAGATTGGAATTGTCTGAGAGCTATGACTGCTGTACCAGATTCATTTAGGCGTTGATAGTGGTGCCATAGAAACACATCATTTTGAGTATGTAAACAGTTCTGAATATAATGTCACGTTGTCATTTTGAGACAACGTTAATTTCGACATGGCGTGAATGCAGCAATAGACGTATGGTGTTTATTACATGGACGTATCCTTATATGGTAATAGTTACATAAAGATTACGTTTCACATAAAAAATATCAGTATTCTGGTTTCAAAGGACATGAAGGGGAGTAAATAATGTTGAGTGAACTGTCCCTTTAACATAAGAATCATTGTGTGAGGAATCTGTTTTTGAGCCTTGAAAATGACATTTTCGAGCCTTCCTCAAATAACACTCATGTGGTTTGCATTTGGAAAAGAGCGTTTGGTCAAACAGGACAGAAAGCTTTTGTTTTTAAAACGTCCCCACTGCCTTTCACTTTATCTTACCTGGAAATAAGGTGCATTTTCAGATATCTCAAAGACTTGATAATGTCAAACAAATGTCTTCAGCTCTCAGTTTCGCCGTGTTTACACCTCATTCATTAGCTTATACACCTAGTCTCCGGCTGGATGACTCCGACTTCCAACCAGATGGAACTGGATCAATATTCTGAATGTTCTGATCCAATCTGACTTCTGACCTATATGCTGCCTGAATCATAATCATACACTGTTCGCTCATTTGGCCAGAGGAGAACTGGCCCAGACTAAGCCATGGTTTCTCCCAAGGTTTTTTTCTCCACTCTGTCACCTGATGGAGTTTTGGTTCCTTGTCACTGTCGCCTTGGCTTTTGGCTTGCTTAGTTGGGGACATTTAATATTCAACAATATTATTGATCTACCTTACAAACTTTGTTGTATTATTTTCATGTTATCACTGTGAAGCTGCTTTGATACAATCTGTATTGTAAAAAGCGCTATATAAATAAAGGTGACTTGACTAGTCGACATTTCAGTTCGGTTTATTAACACATTAACACACGTTATTTGGTATATTTGAAAAGAAAGTGCATGTTCTTTTGTAAATATATGATGGAAAATGGTTTCAACCACATTTTCACTCTTTATCCTGAATGGGAGCATTTCACCTTCCCTTTTGTACTCAACACGAAAGCAATTGCCACAGGCTGTGAAAACCATGTCTGCCAAAAACCACAGTTCGCAGTTTCTATATTAAACTCAAAGACAGTTGTAAAGTTCATGTTTCATGAATCCAGGAAAATGCTTTTCATTATGCATCCTGGAAAAACAGTTTTGTTTTGTCACCAATAAATCATATTTAATTATTTTTGATGGTTAAAAAAAAAAACCATCAAAAATTCTCATCTTCTCTGATTTCCTAATCCTAATATCTTCAAGATAAGCCTGCATAATTTGCCAGTGTCTCGGAGATGGATCTACATTAACAACTAATCTCATCAGTTAGGCTAATTAAAGGTCCCATATTGTCAAAACTGAAATTTCCTGGCGTTTTTCATGATAACAGAGGTCTAGGGGCTATGAAACTACCACTAGTTTCAAAACAGTCAATCCACAGACAAATGCACACAGCCAGCATAAAGTAGCTGTGCCTTTTCACGAGCCGTTGTGACTTCCGTATAAATGTTATGTCAGAACTACTCAGTAACCGCCTTCAGTCCCACCCCTAACACTGCCCACTGTCAGGAAACTACATCATTGCACAGTCTTCCGAACAACAATAATAAAAGAGAACAGTGGCTAATGTTTCAATGCATCAAAACCTGATATGTCTTCTTTCCTTCTTCTCTGTCTTGTGCCAAAGGTTTGCGAGCATCTCTGCTGCTGTCAGCGTTCTTCATGGTGCTGGGCGCAGCGCTTCGAAGTGTGCCCCTCAAAGACCTGCACTACAGACGCTGGTAAGACTCACACAATAAGTTACACTATATGAAGCATCTTTTATTCAACAAAAAACTCTGCTTAGCCAAACCTGCTTTCACTATATGTTGGTTCCTCATCATCACTTGCATAATTATGCAATTCCTCATTTCCCAATGAGATCATTCATGAGAAGATCTGAGATTACTTTCCAAACATCTTGAATTTCCCAACATTGTAAGTGCTTTTATTACAATATGCACATTGTTTTGGCAGCATGAAAGGGAACATTTCCATATCTATTTTCTAAATAGATATCATCTTAATGATCTTATTGTGATCAATTCATATGTTTCATTTACTTGACCTCGTAATTTTAATCAGAATCTCATAACCTGATCTTCTGGTGAAATGACACACTTCTATCTGGTACATATGCCAGACTTGGATGGATGAAAGCAATTCCCGCCCTATATTTCACTTGGATGTATATCACAATATTTTCGTTACATCGCAACTTTAAAGGTTCTTTAGAAAATGTTGATGCTGTAGTATTTTTTTTTATGCTGTAGCGGACAATGTTGTCCTGTCTTTCTCAAGTTTTCTTTAGGTTATGGCACATTTTATTGGTCATTTGTACTTGTGTATGTGGCTGTTTGAGGTCTAAATTAGCACATCTAAATAAATAGTGTTGACAGCCTGTGTTTTATGCCTTGAATACCATTATTTATTTATTTTGGTATAATTATGGCTTTTGTGATCTAGCTGTATTTGTGTGGTTAGATGTAGCTGTCAACCGATTGTTCATTTCATCAGTTCAATACTGCTGTCTAGAAAGCAGTGTGGCCAATATATAAATACAATTTAACAATAATAAATGTATTTTTCACAATATGCCAACTTGAAATGCGCCGCCACACATAAGTGAAAGTGTGTTATTCATTGGCAAAAGTGCAGGTTACTGCTGCATGGTTGTACCACTTTAAAGATGTGACCTTTTCATTTGTTTAAATACATAGTGGTGGCACACTCTAACAGGACGACTGTGCTCTGTTTGCTTTAGATTAGGATTCTTTTACCTGTAAAATTGAATGTTCCTGTCCTCTACTGTGCTTTGTGTCCTCTTTCCATTTTCTCTCGCTCCTTATCTCTTTAAGCTTTTTCATTCACACATGGCTAACATCAGCACATAAAGAAATAACTATAGCAAACTTCTCATTGCACTTGCGAGAAAAGGAAACAAACCTTTTTTATTATTATTAGTTTTGACAAAGAGCTAACTACACTCCAATGGACATTTAAGCAAGTTTATTTAAATCACGTTGGGTGCATGTAACTTTGTTAGAATGGCTATTTAAATTTTAAAAACTGACAATACAAAACTACATTATAAGACATCAATGATCATAAATCATATTTTTTATTGAGGAATATAGAATATTATTCATTCATTGAATTTAGAGAAGTTGGGTCTGGTTGTGGACTGCTGAAAATACACTATAATGCAGATTGACACTCTCTCTTATCTGTATCTGATTTATGTTATTTCCCATTTTTATTAAAGCATCGGATAAACGTGTGTAGTTAGAAAGGACAATTTCCAAACAAGTACATTCTTTTTCAACTTAACATTATGATAATTCTTATTTTTTATGTTTGCTGATTAGTTACTTGGATGAAATAAGGCTATGTAGCTTAGTTTCACAGCTCCTACAAAACTGGAACAGATAGTGACACATTGACCTTCTCAGTTATATAATCTGAAATTGTGTATTTGCTTGATATAACAGGAAAAGCTTTTTAGGACGGTTACATGAGAGAGAGAGAAAGCAGAGGTTATGTTGATCGTTTTATATATTTATATATTGTATCACAAGCACATTTAAACACAAAGATACATTGCAAGCAGCTATTGCCTGAAGTGACTGTTAATGTAATGGCTGATTTCAACACGGGGGCACTTAATGTGTTGAGTCTATTGATTCATACAAAGTGAATTGACTCTGTCGTGTGTTATATATTTTAGATGGCCAGTACAGCTAATGATGTATTGTTTAAATACATTTACAGTTTACACCATCAGCAAAAATTAAGTAGACTGTCTTCTCTCTGTGTAATAATGATTAAATCTCACATGTAGGCTTTATTAAAATTAGCAGTTGGTAGAACTGTTAAACTGTATTTATTTTTGTCCATCCTTTTTACATTCACTTTAGACACAACTGATATCCGATATCTGTGTACATTAATCCCTGCCCTAAATAAAATGAAATATTCTGTTGGTTGTTTTATTTATAAAATTCATGGGACAGAGGTTAAGAACCAGTTTCTATGCTCCTGTTTCCACTGTGAGTTTTAGTGCGAGCTCATGTAGGCATGTCTGCCCCAAAAAACAACATTAAAAAGCTATCTTTGTGGGCAAACGTGTTGCCCTGGCCTTGTGGTGGCTTGGAATTCCAAGGGAAATCGGATATACGTGTTTAGAAGTAGGTCAGATATCCTGATGTCGGATGTGTAGATCTGATTTAAAACAACATTTGAAAGTGGCTCAGAAAGGATGCAAATTTTTTTTTTTTACATGTGTGCAACAAATTCCGATCCGTGTGTAAACAGCCTAGACCCCATAACTTGCACACTGCTTCATTTGAGAGTTAAACACTGCCTTAGTCATTAGATACGTTTGTTGCAACTATAAAAGCTGGGATTATGGAGTGCTACTGAAAGCCTCTGGTTAAGCTCAGGTCACAGACACTTAAAAGGTGTTAGGTAGGAGGCCATACACCTGCATCATGGCGTGGTGAGACTTCTGCTGTGAATTGAGCTACCACTAGGTGTCAGCACTTGCATTAATAAACTGTAAAAAGGTCTCACTAAAATGTAACCATCTTGCATATCAAGTGATCTAGCATGTGACTGATGGTAATCATTGATATGCCACACTAGAAAGATTCGTTCTGATCTGAATGTGCTGTTTTGTTTTAGAGTTCATGGTTTAAGGGTAAATTGAACAACATCAGATATCAGTTAGCTCAGTTTAGACGGCTTATATTGGAAGCATGTTTTTTTTGTTTTTTTATCAAATAGAATACATTTTGTTTAAATGAAACCAAAATCACCCACAAATGTTGTTCATTGTTTATTATTATTATTATTATTATTATATTTATATATTTTTTCTTATGTATATTTTTCTCTTTTGAATACAGTAGTTCATAATGAGTACTAATGTCAATCAGTTTGTTACTCCAACAAAGTTATCTTATGGCTTCAGAACATGGACCAGTTTTATGCTGCTTTTATGTTTTTTGTCCTTGAGACTTTGCTTGACTAATGTGATAACAATATGAACAGTGGTTGAATGCCAAAGACCAGTGTACAAATTCCTCTAAGTATATCTTTGTGTGTTCTATGGAGCAGCATGTGTTTGGAACGACAAGAAGAATAGTAAACAATGACTTCTGGGTGAACTGTTTCTTTAATCAGGCCCATTCATGGATATCTCAGATTTTTCAGTTACTTTTATTAACTTAAATCTTTATTTAGAAGCTTTGGTTTGGTCTCGGAATGACTCTGTGCTGAGAATCAATCATGATAGAAAAAAGCAAAACATTTTTATTTTTTTACAATGGCGTTTGATTACAAATGTCAATTGTTGTTCTCAAATCAACAGTGATTGTGGTCGCAGCAGATGTTTTCCAATAGGAGACACACACAAATTAAAGGCCGTATTTGGCGGCGAGGAGGAGTGACTTGGTTTGAGCCACAATGTTCCTTGCAAGCCAAACTGAACTGAAGTTTCAGGCAGTCTTTTTATTGAATACTATTTCTCTTTCCCTCTGTAGATTTAATGAAGGACATGATTATATCATGTCTTTATTGGCTGTGATTTTAAGGCTGGCAGTATGGTTTAAATCATCCCTAGTCCGTCTTTTATTCTGGACTTTTAGTTTAGTTTAGTATGACTTGAAATTTTGGCCGCACCATTATTGGTTTTGTCAGTGTAAAGCACCCCATTTATAAAACATGTTACTCAGTCACTTTCATGGAGGTTATAAAATTTGCATTCGAATCCTGTTAGCCCAGCAGTTTTGAAAGAAAGCAGAGAATACTCCCTTATATTGTTCATGCCATATCAGAATCATCTAAGGCTAAATTACCACTCCTCTGCTGCCCTTACATTTCTCTGTGCATGAGACTCATTTCACCCTTTTTATCTCTTTAATTCTAAATCAAGGTTTAGCGGGTTGTCGCCAGAAGAAATATAGACACTGATTCTCAGCAAATTTTGCTTAAGGACATCATGCTGTGACCCAACATGATATTAAAATTGTTAATCATACAAATTTCAACACAACTGGCCTTAAATCAAACATTAAAATATATTAATATTACTATGAACTCATAAGAACAATATGATAAATTGATGTGGCATGACATTTGATGTTGAAATTTTGATTCCTAGTAATAGTGTCTTTGTATTTTTTTATTGCAGTCACTCATTGATGCGGTCGGTTCAAGACAAATACTACTTTTTGCAGTAACAAGTAGTGTAACTAATTACTAATAAGATTTCAGTTAAAATATTAGTTACCATCCATAAAATAGCTTGTTACAACATTATTTTAGTTGCCTCAACCGCTACTGATTTGAAATCCAACAATCCAGTAATTCCTAGATTCATATACTTTCACAAATCATGACTCGTGCACGTGACATCACGATTGCAGCAAGATAGCTTGTAATATGGAAAAGCTTACATTCAGCGGCTGAAATATTGACATTACTTAGTTTGGATGACAAGAACGCCATTGTCAAATGCAAGTTGTTGCATACTTTACTCTGGCATTTCATGGCTTGCCCATCCACATCCCATTGATCCTGATATACATTCCCACCTATTATCAAAAAGCTTTCTAGAAAACTAAACAAGTTTCTTACGACTTGAATCGTAAGATTTTAATTGAGTTATTAAAATCGCGATAATCAAACACGGTTTGAATGATAATTACATTTTAAACGATAATACTAACCGTCAGTACATTTTATCGTGGATTATAGTGAAACCGGTAATCATCCCATCCCTAGATTATATCTCATGATGTAGCCTATGTTGTCAAAATTATTCACATAAAGTGAATAATTTTGACAACATAGGCTACATCATGAGATATAATCTAGGGATGGGATGATTACCGGTTTCACTATAATCCACGATAAAATGTACTGACGGTTAGTATTATCGTTTAAAATGTAATTATCATTCAAACCGTGTTTGATTATCGCGATTTTAATAACTCACTGTATATCCTGTCCAGCCAGCAACAGGCTGGCGCCAGCGCAGCGCACAATGTTGTTTTAATTTGAGAAGGAATGGCGGAAGGCAGATTAATGTTGTAAATCTTGCATGATCACAAAAATATGATCAAACTCAGTAAACAACAAATCAACTCTGATTTAATTTTCAATACAATTGAAAACGGAGACGCAAGACGGCAAGTTGTGTTTGAATGAAGCGAGAGAGCGCGTGCGTTGTGATACATGTACGCTGTGTTATAATGCGTTGTTATTGACGATGGTCATTTTAAGGAAGGAAATGGCACAGAACATAATCTTGCTTAAAAAAGTGCATAGAGTTGTTTGTTTTATTTTATAAATATAAAACTTGTTTAAATGTTTTTAGTGTAGCATCAGTTATTTTTGAACACTTTCTTCTCGTTTTAACAAAACCATGATAATATTGATAATCATGATAATTTTGGTCACTATTATCGTGATATGAAATGTTCATACCGTCCCATCCCTAATATAATCATATATGGGTAACAGGTGAATTATAGATACAATTAGCATCAAGCTACACATGACAATTGATGATATAAATACTACGCTACTCAACTCACTGTAAACCACCAATGATTGCTTGTAATAATCTTCCTCTGAGTCATAACAGCGATCAGGGAACTGAGAATACAAGGCGACAGCACTGAAAGCGAATATTCTCACCAGATTGCATAATTCAGTGGAAAATTAATAGAAATGATGATTTGTTCTAAAGCAATATGAGCTAAATTATTTAAATATACCCTTCTAACATTCACAAAGAGGCGCACATCTGAAATCAGAATTTTTAGGGAAACTTTTGAGGAGAGCTTTCACTTGAATTGAGGTGACCTTGAATTGTCGCTGTCAAGTTACCGTTCTGTTTGCACCAAAATCCTGTAGAACTTGATTAGATACATAGCCTTAACACATCAATAATGTTTTTTTCCTCTCCTCTAAAGGCTGATAAGCTTTAGATTGGAATTCGGTGGCCTTGATGTAGTAGACAATATCTGTAGTCATTCTTTGTTCCAGAATTCTCATTGTTTCCAACCGTAATTGACAATCGTAATGTCATAATAATGATCGGCTCAAGGTGTAGGATTTAGAATAATCTACGATCCAATTATGAGCTACGTGAGAGGTCTCACAATGATTGCAATCAATGCAAATGTAGACCACTTCTTCTTATTCAGGAAAAAAAAATCCCACAGTGCACTCTGGTCCGTTTCATTACAGGGAAGAGCACAGGCTTTAGCATGAATATAGTGTCACAGGAGCTAATGTCAGTCAAGAAGCATGCTATAGGAATGCATAAACACCTTTCTGCAGAATCAGATGTCAACATGCTTGAACAAAAGAGGGAAAAATAGTCGAGGGAGCTTTCACACAATATTTGATTGGGGATTGAGGAGAGCATTGCATGATCAATGACTTAGTTTAAACCAAATCTTTTGTGGACTGTAAGGTTCAAGAGCCTATAAAGGGCTGTTTAAATGTTGTATATGATGTGTTCTGGCCAAACCAAATGCGATTGTGAGCTGGTTTTAAAGTATACTATCAATTCTCCACATCTTTAGGTTTTTTTTTACCGTCCCTCAGACACTCTTTCACAAGCCGTAGTGAAGAACTTCACATCTTCATGAACACAAGAATAGACCTTTTTTTGTTCAGTTTGACAATTGCTTGGGAGAAACTAGAAAAAAAACTTGACACAAGAAACCTTTTCATCTTTATGACAGTGATTACCATGAAGGTAAAAGAACATCTCGGTCTGGTTTTGTGTGCGTCTGGGCTGTAGAAAATGGAAAAGTGTTTTAGTCACTCTCCATCTTCGTCAATGCTGAAGATCTATTCTGGAGACAAGCACTGCAGTGTTTACTCAGGCAGTTAGGCTATCACAAGTCACCCCACTGGGATTCAGTCATTCTGTCTCACAGATAAAGCTCTTTTGTTTCCCCTGCTATCAAACCTCAACTCTGATAGACATGGAGGAGTGCAGTAATTTGTGTTTAGAAACCAACTAAACTCAGGTGATTGCATTTGTAACCGTTTTTTAATGTAAATGGTTAATAGTTACATGTTTTCTCAGACATTTGTCTGACTTGCATTGATTTGAGCAAGGAAACTAGCTATATAGAAAAAAAAATATCATAGATGCTTGATGGGCCTTTTTTGACTTGGGCCAGGAAACAACCGCCCAGAAAACCCTAGCTACTGCATAGAAACATCCTACAAATTCTCAGATCACTTAATCAACACATAGCAATGCCCTGGAAATCCAGCATTGTGCAATATAGCATTGTGACTGTGACTTTTATAGGAAAAAGCACACCCATATTTTCTTTATTTGTTTTAAATTGTAAAAAATATATTGTACTCATTGTGTCTTTTTTCTTCTTCAAATCTACAGGTTGATTCATGGTGGTCAACTTTTAAATGGTTTAGCTGGTCCTACCATTATGAGTGCCGGCCCTCTCCTGTCTACTACTTGGTTTGCTCCTGATCAGAGGGCTACAGCCACCGCTATTGCATCACTTATTGGCTACCTGGGGTCAGCCTGCTCCTTTCTGATTGGTCCATTAGCTGTCCCTGCACCCAATGACACTGAGAAATTGGGAAGCACAAGTACCATCTACTGGACCCAAAACCACATAGGAGACAGGATACAGTTTGTTCTTTATGCAGGTACAGTGCATTCAGCAGTTTGTTCGTTACACAGGTACGGCGTTGTCAGCTGACAATCCAGCAACAGCATTCATTCTGAATCAATATTAAATTATTTTAAGCATTTGCCAAACAGAAAAGCAATCACAAGAAAGCCATCCATTGGCTCTCCAAATACCACAATCAAGCGTCTTAATGTAGTTTGCGTTCACCTCGCCATAAAGATTGCCTAGCATTGTTCTGCTTAACTGATTCAGAAAATTAAAACATTTAGAGAGAGAGAGAGAGCTAGAGAGAGATACATTTTACCAATAATAGATTGATACTTTGTGTCTGTTGAAAGATGTTGCCTTCGTACACAAAAAAGACATTGATTTGCTGGTAGTTTAGAGGTCATTGTGACACTTACTGCAACATTGGGCATAAAAGATGCAGCCACATGCACTGGATTTTGACACACTCCTTGAAGAAGAAAAACTCTTAAGATTCTGTGCTGCATGCTGAGTCGAATGATTCCCAATTTATAGATAACGGCCATTTTGTGTGTTGGCCATTTCGAATTTTGTCATAAAATTCTATATTTTACAAATGCATTGGCGTATTTTTACGAAATTTGGTAAGTGTCATCGGCACCATGCCCTGAAGGTACTGAAAAAGTTGAGTAGCGCCACCTTGTGGTAAAAAATTATGATATTTAAAAAAAATGCTAATAGCTTGATTAATTTTGCCTATTGAAATGAAATTGGTCTTCATAGATTCTTTAGGTCATGCCGAGAACATATGCCAAATTTGCCATTGTCTGCCGAACTTCCTGTCCACCATTGTTTTTTTCTTTAAAAACCTACTTTTTTTAAGCTCCTCTTAGACAGTTTGTCTGATTTTCACCAAATTCGAGTTGGAACATCTTCAGCCCATGCTGGCATAATGTTTTAGATTTCGTGTCGTTAGACGAAATTGTTTTTGTGTACCGCATCAACAAATTTGATGGCATATTGCCAAACTGCATCTGAGGCTGTTTTTTATATTGACATCAGCATTTATGTGTGTAATTGTCACCCAAAACTGACCACACCAGATCAGTTTGGTATCAGCAAAACCTATTGGCCAAAAGTAATATGTAATAATGGCACATTACAAATTATTGTATGGCTTTTCAACCATTTTGCATAATATCATCTCCAAATGTCTTTACTCATTTTTGCAGTTGGTCTGATGCTCCATGCCTTGATTTTTAGCCTCTGTGGTGCTTGGCCCCTAAATTGCTGCTTGCAACTATATTTTCTTGTTATTAATCACATTTAAAAATACTAATATTAATGTTTTTGTGGAAACTATGAAGCATTTATTTTATTGTTTTAATTCTTTGATAAATAGAAAAGCTTTTATTTGAAATAGAAATCTTTTGCAACATTATAAATGTTTTTTCTGTCACTCTTGATCAAATTAATGTGTCTTTGCTGAATAAACGTATACATTTATTTCATAAAATCTTACTCCCCCCCCCCCCCCCCCCAAACTTAACAAAATAGTAGTGTATATCTTAAAGCTGCCGTCGGCAAGTCTGGCAGATTGGGTCGATTAGCCAAAATGTTGAATGTTTACAACTCTCATGCCCCTCCCCACTACCAGCGAGCACCCTCCCATCGAGGTCGTGCTCGTCAGTGCGTCACTGTGCGTGTGTACCTGATTTTCTGTGAACGCGTCCGTCTCTTCAGCATCTATCAACACCATGGACTCGGTGGTAGGCTGCCCTGGCTAATCTATCCATAGATAATAATAACCGAGGAATTGGAAGCTTGTTAGTAGATTTTCTCTCCGCCATCACGCTTCATGCAATCTCCAGGCGAACTTCAGGCGTGGCGTGTGCATGTGATATTAACGTGCGTGAGTGAGGGGGGATCTGTGGCGTGTGCACGACCTGTGATTGACAGTCAGATCTCACACCCCCCTGCGCTGATTGAACCTGATGAAGCGGGAGCGCTGGATTTTTGCAAAACAAATAACACGCTCCAGGTGGAGTTAGAAGCTCGGTTTTTTTTCTAAAACCACCTTATTTATGTTTTTTCTGTCGGATTATAGTGTCAATTTCACTGAATATGATCAAAAAAATGTTGCCGACGGCAGCTTTAATATTACTGTGATGTTAAATTTGCTTGATAAATCTGTACTTTATGACAGAACGAACAGATTTATAGAAACGATACTGTAGAAATTAACTAGCTGAATAAAAGTGGGATCTGTCCAAGGAAACTGCACTTATTTTATCATGTCGACAGCGCCCAGGAGGACACAAAATTTAGGAACTCAACCTGAATCCTATGCTGGCAGAGACAGTGCATCTGGTTTTGCAATACTGTGTGCCAACAGGTTTTTTCTTGGCTACAGCAGTGCCAATACTGAACTTGGTCACACCGTCACAAATTCCAGCCCTGGATAAGCTCGTTGGAAAGAAGGAGCTTTTCGTGGACTAGGGTTAATGAGCTGATCAGTTGTTTCATTGTGCATTTCCTCCCTCTACAGAATTGTAATAAATCTGCTAGACTCATGGTTAACTCTAGATTAATGTGAGCCATCTAATGACCGTTAATGATGTTGGTTTGGATGCTACTCTCTCTCTCTCTCTCATTAATTTGAATTTAGTATCTGAAAATTGCACTGAAATGCCAGACGCGTTAAGCTCTTGTTCTAATTACCAGAGATAGATTAAGTCTGAATCCGTAAAATCTTTGAGAGATTTGATGTTGACACTGTGGCCGCATGGTAAATGTTGTGTGTTTTTGTGAACTTGCAGAGTTTGGGATGATTGCAGCACTTTTCGTGGCTGTGCTGTTCTACTTCCCGTCTAGGCCGCCCATCCCTCCTAGCGTGGCAGCGGCTAGCCAACGTCTCAGCTACAGGAGCAGCATCTGCAGGCTGCTGAGGTATAATGCTGATCCTTCTTGACTAGACTGATTCAACTGTTTTGAAGAGAGAATTGTTAAAGAATGGAGGTTTGGAAGTAGGAATTGTTCAACCGAAAAAAGTCTTCTACACTTAACAAACTGCACAAACTTAATTGGTTCTTGTGTCTGTCGCATCACCTTAGGTTAAAATGCAGATGCACTGAAAACAGTATATTGGTAATTTTTTTTGAATAATAACTTTGATCTGTTTCACACAGAGCAGGTTTAGAAAGGTTCGAATACACTAATGTTTAAACGTTTGGGATTGGTAAGATATTTAATGTATTTAAAAAGAAGTCTCTTATGCTCACTAGGGCTGCATTTATAATGTCTTTAGCATTTTTTTATTATAATTTTTTACAAAATAAATGTAATTGTATTCCTATCAATGAAAAAAGCAGCAATTTTCAGCAGCCATTACTTATGTCACATGTTTCATCAGATATCATTCTAATATGCTGATTTGGTGCTCAAGAAACGTTTCTTAACACAGTTACACGATGCTGCTTAAAATTGTTGTGGAAACTTTGATAAATAGGAAGTTCAAAAGAACAACAAATAACAATTTTTATAACTATGTAAGTCTTTACTGTCACTTGTGATCAATTTACTGCATCCTTGCTAAATAAAAGAATGAATATATTTCAGGAAAAAAAACTCCCTGATCCCAAACTTTTGAATGGTACTGTATATTTCACAAATCAGCGGCTTGAATCACTAAATGTACTATGGAAAAGAGCAACTGGGCAATATTCTGCAAAAAATCTGCTTTTGTGTTCTTCTCAGGATGAACCATCAGTCTGATCAATCCAGCTGATTCGCAATGGCATAATTAAGAATTAATTGATGATAATAATAATAATATATTTTATTTATAATGCGCTTTTCTAAAACCCCAAGCGCTACAGACAGTAAAAGCAAATCAAATACATATAAAAAAAATTAAAAAAAAGATAATAATTTAGGGTGAACTGGCCCTTTAAAAATCCAAATGAAAATATTGTATTTGAAAAGACCTAAATACAATATTTACTGTATTTGAAAATGGATTTAGAGCATGAATATCAGTGTTCCTCATTGCCATTCAAAAGAGATTTTGCACTGGGTATATCTGCATATGGACATAAAAATGGACATCTGTTATTTTATGCCTTTTGTAACTTCCACATACTGTCTCCCTGATCTCAGCAAGGTCTTTGAAATGTTACTATTGCTTTTACAAAAGAGAATCTTAATGAACAGGGTCTTGTCACTCACCATATGCTGCAGTTGTCATTTAATACACATCAAAGACAAGATCCTCTCCCTGCAGATTAATTACCAAGCCTTATGATGTCACATTCTGACCATCCTTAATTAATAGAACATCTTAATCTGTACATTTAGAAACCCAGTGAAAGCCCATCAAGGCCAGTGTGACCACAGTGGCATTTTTACAGCTAGTCAGAACCCTCTTGATGTAGTCTCACCCGCAATGCCTGGGGAGGTTGATATTCATAGATCAGAGGAAGCCATCCCTGCTTTGAATGTGTTCTCACACCAACACTAGAGAAATTGGCTGAAATGTGTGGACTGGAAAGAACTGTTGAACTTCCACTTTTGCAGTGAGTCTGCAGTTCGACCCCCTCCGAGGAACGCCAGAACTTTCCCACTCACAAAGAGAAGAACAAACATGAATGGACGGAGACTGTAATGCTGTCTGGAGTCCCTCCGATAGGCAGAGTTCCAGTAGCCGTTTCACATTTGTATCTGAATGAAGCAGCAGATTGGTAGAGCTTTGTAGAACAGCTAGTCTATAGGGACAGTTCATTGGATACAGACCATGATTGTATTTCACCCTCGTTTCTGAACTCCTAAGTCCCTGGCTCACCTGACTTGGTAAAGCTTCAACGTTTTTAAGCCTGATTTGTTTGTTGCGGAGAGCATCATTATTTCATTCTTCTTTCACGAGAATCATTATCCAGCATTTGATTACTGCGCTAACTGTGATGATAGAATTGTATTAGTATTTATGAAATGTGTGTTAAAAATGACCATGTCTTGCAAAATCCTCATCTTGGGGTATTAAATCCCAACAGGGCCTGCCAAGGACAAATAGCACTTAGCTGATGATCCTTCTGGCTTGATGGCTCCCCCAAATCTGTCAAAGAATGGAAAGCAAGGCTTTCTCATCATATCCCATAAGCTAAATAAGCTCTTGGTGGGGGAAAAAAAACTGCATAGATATCGATCTCTCCCAGCTGTGAGGTTAATGAAGGGGGTACTGTTGGGAGAAAGGGTTCTCCATCAACACCTTTTTCTGCCATTGCCTTCTTCAAGGCTACCGTAAGACACTGAAAGCATGCTTTGATTTCTCCTCACACTTTCCTTTTAATGTTAATGGACGTTGATGGTAGAACTTTCTTCACATCCAACAATTCATACCTGGAGGTAATTATGAGTAGCATGACATGCAAATCGAATTTTCTACAAGCAACTACGTGTGCATTCATTTGATAGGCAATTCATTTTTTAACTTATAATTTAATCTGCATCCTCCTGGTCACTTTTTTATAATAAAGCGTATTTTTTATAGCAGATTTTCTCTTTAAAAAGCCTTTATAAAGAATCTCACATACTTAAAATCTCAATAGATAGCACCTTTATAGGAACCATTATCCAGTGTTTGATTACTGCGGTAAAATTGATGATAGAATAGTATTAGTGTTGATGTGTTGGTGTTAAAAATAGCTGTGTCTTGCAAAATCTTCATTTTGCGGTATTAGATCCCAACAGAGCTGGCAAAGGACAAATGACACCTAGCTAATGATCCTTCTGGCTTGATGGCTTCCCAAATCTAGGGCAGGAGGAGGATGGTGCAATCAGACTTTTTTTTTCAATCAAACTAACTGTGAAAACAGCCTTAGAGACTCAAATACTAAGAACCAAACTGCAACAAGTAAATTCCATAATGCACACCGCTTCAAAAGATAAACAAAGCATCTTTGGAGAGCCCTCATGATTGGTTCCAGATGCTTTGTTGTTTTATGGGGGGAACATTTCCTCTCGGGTAAGTCGGGGAGACACTGTTTGAGACACTTGAGGGAAAATAGGTAGAGAAGCGAGTAAGAAGGACCGGTGATTGTAATTGGGTTGGGAGTGATTGGAGACCTGCCAGAAGGAACACATAAAGGCAGATTACACAAAGGGATTCTCGACCTGTTTCAGTCTTGACTACAGCAATCCTGTGACTGGATAGATGCTCATAAAAATGCTAATACATGAAGAAAAAGCATCCCTCATAAGCAAGGGATTTTTGTATCAGGGCAGGATTACCACAAAATTGACAGTACACTAAACCATGCACTGTGCTTGTATTAATGCTTAGAGCAACTTTGTTGTTGCTTAGCTTCAAGAAGGATTTGTTGGCATGTAATACTTGTTAGCGAGTCTTATAGATACTGCTATGAAAGAGTAAAGTATTTCAGCTGTGCCCTACAGATATATGATTTATTAAAAACATGCAGATACTGATTTTATGCATAGCTTTGCCCAGTGGGTCAGTTAGATTTAATTAGATGTTTAAAACAATTCCTACTTGGCAAAACTCTTAATATCAAGGTATATTACCTTAAGCAAGCTGTCTGTTAACATTGCATATTCTCAGTGGCATTTTTTCAGTTTCTGCAGGACCTCAATAATTTAAAAATAACCTCTATATTTTTTATAGGTTTTTTTATTTAATCAATTCATTATCATGTCATATTCATTAAAGTAGTCAGTGTTACTCTGACTAAAATGGCAATTGGATTAGCATGTAAATTTCAAGTTAATTTTGTGCAGATGAAAGTTGTATTATTATGTTGACTCAAATGTGCACTGCAGTGTCCTCTTAAGAATCACATTCAGTTGAGAAAGCTAAATCAATGTAAGACAGAGCACCGCTTATGGGCATGTCTTTATTCTAGCATTTTGCTGGCCTGATATCTGCTTCTGCTATCAGTTCAGTCTATTTCCCGTATTAAGGAGATTTTTATCTCTCTGTCACTGGGCAAGGTAGGATAAATGTTTGGTGACAGGCTGGAAGGCATAGGAAGGAAACTCTACAATCTGTTTGAGATGCAAAAGCTTTGATGTTCAGTTTCATGACAGTTCTGAAAGATCTGTTGCGCTTTCAAAAATGTGCGTCGTACACAGTCAAAATACAGCCTAGTATCTTAAAGTGCTTTCATAGTGTTCTATTTCTAAAAGTTTTCTTCAGTCTACATCTTTGCTTTTTTTTTTCCAGCAACATGCGTTTCCTGATGATAGCGCTCGCCTACTCCGTGCCCACAGGGGTTGTTGCCGGCTGGGCCGGCGTGTTGGACATGATTTTAACACCTGTTCAAGTCAGCCAGGTAAGACATATTCCATGCTCCATGCTGGGCTCATTTAGATGTTACATTATTTCCTGGAAAAAAAGTATTGCAAATATACAAAGACCTGTTTATTTTTGGCTGTTTCCATGTGTGTCTATGGTGGGTCATTGCTGCCACATACATTTAATTTTTTCCAATCAATTATGCCGTAATAACGAGATGTTGTCATTTAAACTATATTTCTCATACAAGATGTTATGTTGTTAAGACAATACATTTTCTTGTAATAACAAGATGCTATGTCATTAAAACTCAATTTTTGTATGCTTTTCCTGTTATAACGAGATAATATCGTTAAAATGACATATTTTGTACGTGACGTGATAACGTGGGAATCACAGTCCGCATATTTTTCATATTTTTATTCATATCATACTTTATCACAGTCCGCATATTGTCACATCCGGCTTCGGTTTGTAGTGTAATCGAATTTCCTCCTGCATTATTGTCAATGGTCGGTTGCCAATTTTGAAAAGAAAATCATACTAAACTGGCTGAACTTAAAGGTATAGCGGAGGATGTTTTACTTCCTGGTGGGTAGTCTAAACTATTGGTCCTCCTAATTGTCAATCATTCTGGTGAATCAATCAAACTTTTCAAAAAGTGGAGAGGGCGGGTCTTATCTAAAATTTGGAAAGATCCTCCGCTATACCTTTAACAATAAAAATCAGCATTTCAAATGGTTTAATTAGCCTTACATGATAACCTACCATGTGTGGGTAATTTCCATTTTAATGTGCAATGTTTTGTGAACGAGGCGTTAGCCGGCACTGCCGATGTTGCCACAGTCATGAGATAAACAAGGATCTGCACACTGCTCAAGTTACTTCCAGAGGAATAATTGGAATACACTCTATTTAAATGTAAATGTTAGTGTTATGGTTTTTATTTGATCGTTTAAGATGATCAAACCAGTTATTTTTGAATAATCGACTCTGGGCTGGAAACATTTCTTTATTTGAACGACTTCAGTTTTAACACTTGACGATTTTATCGGAAACTAAAGTCAGAGAATGAAAGCAATCTGAACATTTATTATTGTTTAATTTGTACAGTCTTTACTCATAATTAATGTTTTATTGAACGCATAACCTGAATGAATAATGCTGTGTCATGTGATATGTTTGAATTCAATTCTTGCATTTCTTTAATAAAAAAAGATGGTCAGACTCTGAAATATTGTGCACAAATATACAGTAGGCTTGTGTGCGGCCCTTTAAATAATGAAATATGTGTCGGAAATAAAATAAAATAAAATAAATCTTTTTCATCACACCCGACTAATGTTTATAAACTGGTTTATGTGTTTCGATTAAGTATCTGTGATAAACTGAACATCAATAAATCACAACAATCCCATGCTATGGGCACTGCCATTGATGCAGGCTACAGCGCAAGTTATTTTATCTCATAACAGGAAAAGCATATATCGTTATCTCATGAAAACATATTGTTTTAACGACATAGCATCTAGTTATTACGAGAAAATATTTTGTTTAAATGACATCATTATTAAGAAATAATTGAGTGGAAAAAATATGTGGCAGAAATGCGCCACCGTATTTTCAATAGTTGTGTGTGTCTGAAACAAGCATTTATCAGATGTACAAATCATTTGCACCTTCTATAATTTTAATTATGATCAAAATGAAATGTAATTCCTTTGGATTAAACGGTTATTGACTCATAATTAACCCTGGGTGTACAAACACAAATTGAAGTATTGACTGGAAACTCTGACCAAAAAACTGTTTAACTTTCTATACGTTCTCATTTAAAAAACTGGCAGGCTTGAATGGGTGGACTTTGAACTTCAAAACAAGCTGTTAAAAACATCTAATTATAGTTTTGAAAATCCAAAGCTATCCACATGTAGATAGCCCTCTCCAGCCGTTCCCTCTCCTAACAGAGCTCATCAGAATCTAATCAAACATACATGCTCAAGACGCTTTTATTTGCATACTCACAAAAGTACTTCATCTTTGATGGGCCAACCACAGCTTAACGAGATGAGCTCTCCACCTCAGAGTTTCTGATTCTCCCCAGCCTCCTCACATTTGCATCTGAAATGTTAGAGTTATGGGCCAAAGCAATCACACAACATTCTAGGCCCAGCTGAATTACTGGCTTGCAGAGACAAAGATGATGTTTTCATGTCTTGTAGTTTCTTTTCCAGGTAAACTAAGTGGTCTTTGAACCAGTATTGGAAAGAAAATCATGCAAGTTGAAGATAGAATGCCTTTTTTCCTTTTTCCACAATATGTCTCTGCTGCCAAAGCCATTGTGAGACTAATTTGAATTTTCCATCTTCTCATTCAAGTCTCAGTTCTTTTTTTAACAACAATTGAAAGCGTACGCCTCAAGCATTTCTTTCTCCCATTTTAATATTTCACTATTGTTAAGAAAGTCTTTTTTTCCTAGTCATTTAAATTTGGTTGAAGAGAAATAAGTGTTATCAGACAAACTGAAATTATATATAGATTTCTAGAAGTCAGACTGTTACAAAAATAATAATGATAATACATGGAACTGCTTACAAGGCAGCAGTGTATTGATATTCCTCAAACATTCATGTTAGGGATTTGTTCAAAATCCCAAATTTTAAGTATTAAACTTCAACAATTAATTCAGCCTGGATCACATTGAAAAACTAAATTAGGACTTTGACTTTGCTGGTAACACTTTATAATAAGGTTGAATGTATTGTACAGTATATGCAACAGTTAACATGAACTAACATTTATTCTAACGTTGTTTATTCATGATCCTTAATCCATTAATCAATGGGACCTTGTCATAAAGTGTTAGCAATTTACTTTACATTGAATGATTTCTCTGTTGACTTGGATAGAAAGCAATGAAAAGCATCCAGTCATGGCATGGGGCCCTATCTTGCACCCAGCGCAATTGACTTTGTACACCGACGCATGTATCATTCCTATTTTGCACCCGACGCACAGCGGACTTTTCCCTCGACAGACGCACGTCGGTAAATTAAGGAATGAACTTGCGCTCCCGGGGGCGGTTCAGCAAAAGAGGAGCCGTGTTCCGGCGCAAATGTTCCCTGGTGCTATTTTGCAGTTCCAGAAAACAGTTCCGCCACAGACCAGGAAAAACCTAGTCTTAAGTCAGTGGCGCGTTTTCAGTGGCAAGTTCAGATGCTATTTTAAGGGCGGATGCTTGGCCATAATGTAGCGTGTGCACAACGCGCATACACTTTGCTTCTCTCATCTACACAGATGCAGCAGTTGCCATTTTTGCAAACCATACATAATTACAAGGAAAAATATCCCACATGAGGGAAATCATTGTGGTGTCCTTGAAGATGTGAACAAATAGGCATAAATCTAGCTTACACATTTAACAAAATTATTATACGCCTGTTTAACCGAAGCTAATTTGGGTGGGTTTCTCCCATCCCCATACAATATCACTTTTCTGTCTTTTACGGCCCTGACGAGAACGTCGGTCTCCTCGGCTGTGAACCGCTCCTTGCTTGAGCCTGGCAAATCCGCCGTTATAATAGCAATACGCCATGGAACAAACGCACCTTCTCTTAAATGGAATGTGAGATGATGCTCTGATTGGTTTATTTCACGTTACGCCCAAACCACACCTATGAGTAATGTAGCTACTTCAGACCAACCCATTTTAGATTTAGATCCACCCACAAAGTTACTTGCGTTTCACGTTTGATACTTGCGTTTCAGATCGTTAAAATAGGGCCTAAGGTGTGAAAGTTTTTATTCTGAAGATGTTAAGTTCTTGCATGTTGATTGGTGTCAGAAGTCACTCACAACAAATAAGTTTCCACGTTCGCACACAGTAATTTATGAGTGGAATGGTAGAGCCCTGAGGCAGTAAGCATGTAGAGCAGTTCAACAATAATTAGCTGCAAGTATATAGTCCCCCGCTACATTAATCAGTCTTGTCTAATTGCTTCATTAATGGTGAATGGCCATTAAGCCTGCGCACAATGGCTGTGCACTGATTAGGCAGACACCCTTTGCCCTTGGAAAGTCATCATCAAACTCAAGGTGCTTTGCTGGTGTTGAGAAACATTAAGAGTGACTGTTTTATTAAAGCTGCCTCAAACTGCTCAGAACAAAGGCAAGGCAAGTTAAGTTTATTTATATAGCACATTTTATACACTATGGCAATTCAAAGTGCTTTACAGAAAATAATTAAAATAATCACAAAATATAAAAGAAATTATATAAAAGTTATAAAAAAAATTAAAAGAGACATATGATACAGTTATAAAATGAATTAAAATAGTAAAAAGATGATACATAGATAAACTTCTCATCTGGCAAAACAGATATTTTTCACAACTCCCAGTTTTACTCTGAGATTTTCCCATGATGATTACACTGTGTATTTGGTGTTCTTTCGGCACGCCTAAGAAATCTATTGGACGTCTCCGATGGACCCGATTTTTCCCTAAATTAGACAGGAGGAGCTCTAGGACTGACTCACTGGGTAATCTCGGGTTCACTGCCCCATCAGTCCGCACCCCAAAAACCCATTTGTTCGGAAGCTCTAGGAATGGAATCAATCCAGTCCGCACCCCACAGAACCTCGGGTTTAATCGCACATCAAACTCACATCAAACTCACTACTCCACCACAGACCCAGATCATCAGCATGGTTTCATCTCTCAAGTTCCTTAATTAAGTCATTTATTTTTAAGACAGGAGGAGCTCTAGGACTTTCTTCTGGTATTCTAGATATCTGTGCTTGATAATCTTAACTCACCTACATGTTTACACTGGAAACCAAAGGCTCGCTTTTGTGATGGTGTGTGTAGAACTATTTCGCCCTGTTTAAAACTATAGGGGGAGCTATGTGGTTTTCTGATTTTAAAACCCATTTCAGTGAGTGATGCCATGTTTTTTGCCCCTAAGGTTTCCGGTGTAAACATGTTAGTGAGTTAAGATCATGAAGCACGGAGATCTAGAATACCCGAAGAAAGTGTTTGCTTTCACAGAAGTATGCAATTTATATCACAACAGAACGTATAACAAAATATTCATACATTATATTGTATTAGGATAAAACAGTAACATCAGTGTAATTGGGATGTATGCCGTATCATTCTCCACCTTGTCCCGAGTCCTAACCATCACAATGCACTATACTGCATGACAGAAAAATTTGAATTTGAAATAATGCTTTGGACACACATGATTTACACTTTTTGCCAAAAGAAATAGCATTGCAGCGTTACAGAAGTAGACATAAATCACAGAATGGGAAATAGCAATTAATACATCCAGGGGCGCTGGAACCGGGACTCTCTCTGCCACTTCACTCCCCCCAAACTTTTAGCTTACATCCCCATTGGCAGATATTAAATTATGAAGTCTACCTCTGCTGCCTCGCATTAAAATCGCATGATATATGACATTCTGATATATGGTATGGTTCACTGTAGTTTAAGCACTTGATGTTTATTTCAAATAGATAAAGATGTCTTTTACCCCTGCAGTAAGACATTTCATCAGCACATGTATCCTCAGACCTTATAAATCCCTGGAGCAGCGGTGTCTTAATGCTTTTTAAGTGAGAATGTACTTGTCCAGACAGGGACAGTGTTAAGAAGGTGGAGAAACTGAAAATGCACAGTGCTGAATCTCCACACATGCTAAAATGACAACATTACAACATAAAATCAACATTACATTTGATTTTGAGTATTCTACAACGATGAAGCTGTCAAATAAATGTCACGTTCATTTGTGCACAAATTAAGTGTCACACAAATCACACTTCACGAGACTGACCTTACATTTATGAGAAATATCCAATCAGCGTGTTATTGACCATTTTAAAGGGAAGGAATAATGAATTTAAATCATTTTTGAACGTGTCCTGTTAAATTGTTGATATTTCAGTTCATCTTGGAGGTGAGCTCTACTACATCCCAAAACAACATGGAATTTTTATATTAGTTAGCATGAATCATGAATGTTAATTAGCTACTGTGACACTCTGGTCTAGGAAGATTAGCTTGCAATGAGCGAAGTAATATTCATGAACTCAGTGTTCTCTGAATAGTGACATTACAACCCAGCCAAAGACAGTGAGATTCAGCTCAGGGTACAGTTGTTTTTCCTGATAGCCACAGGTAAGAAGTACCTAAGGAATGTTCTTTTGTGTAATAAGTGTTTTGCTGAAGGTGCTTTCCTGTGCAGTGACAGTCCGGTGCATTGGGTGAGAGATGTTGTTCCTGATGGCAGAGAGCTTAGCCAGCATTCCCCTCCCCATCACCACCCCCAGGGGATCAAGGCTGATGCCCAGACAGAGCCAGCATTTTGGAGCGCTCTGTTAGCTTCGCTAGCTATCAAATCAGCCAAATCAAAGTCTGATGCTGTAACTTTTTCTGACTAGAATAATCTTTCTCCTTGCATGGTATATTTTGGTGGACGAGAGACGAGTGTATTTTAGAACTCTTTTGATTGGCAGAGAAGATATAAATAAACGGGTCATATGTAGTTGTTTGATAGAACAGTTAAAGGGTTAGTTCACCCAAAAATAACGACTTTATTCAACTATTCATTTTCTTCTGTCTGGGCCTCTTGAGTGAGTTCACATAGTGTAACAGTGCAGCCAGTATCACACGCATCACACACATGACCAGCGTCAGCCAATAGTGAGCCTACGTTCTGACGTACAAACCAGAAGCGCTGCGCTATTACACTACGTGAACTCACTCAGAGGCCAACACAGAAGAAAATTAATAGTTGAATAAAGTCGTTATTTTTGTTTGTTTTTGCGCACAATAAGTATTCTCGTCACTTGATAAACTAAAGGTTGAGCCAATGTAGTCACTTGGACTATTTTAACGATGTCTTTACTAACTTTTCTGGGATGGCAGATATCGATTACATATAAGCCTATGAAGGAGATTTCATCAAAAATATCTTAATTTGTGTTTTACGGGGTTTTGGAACAACATGAGGGTGAGAAATGACTCTCAGTCAAGATCACAGTCAAGTTGTTTTACTAAATAACTTTGGCCGAATCAATACTATTGCAGTGTTTCCCACAGGATTTTGTGTGACTATGGGGGGTGCTTTGACAAACAATATGTAGCATTTTATTTGGTTCTCATATAGGAACTTTTTTTTGTATCCCTGCTCTAATCAATACTGTGGTTGACCTCAGCCATGCCTGACACAGACCATCTGTTTTATGAAGTCTGCTGCTGAACCAGATTGCTCATCAAAGATATGTCCGTGGACAGCATGTAGTCTGCCAGTCTCTCTCTGATAGACACAGTTGCTCAGACTGTTGAAGCTCCTGGCTCACTCCCCATCAGGCTGCTTCGTCACGAGTGATGTCCAGCATCACAAGCAGCGAATAATCCCCTCTGATAACACATTTCTCTGTTCTGATAGGTGGACGCTGGCTGGATCGGGTTCTGGTCCATAGTTGGAGGCTGTGTGTTTGGTGTGGCCATGGCGAGGTGAGTAATGCCTGAGAAATGATGGTGATGCTGTCATGCATTTGCAACTAATTAACATTTACTGTACATGTATTATCCAGTGACATGGAAAAGAGAAGTAGCAGACCCTTAAACATTAGTCACATAATAATCCAGGAATGAGCTTTACTGACTTACTGCTGGGACTGTCAGCAAGCTAAAACTCTCTCTAAATTCATCTCTGTTAAAGCATCGTTTTTATAGCCATCAAAGCATCGCTTTTGTAACAAATCCACTGCCTTCAACAAAACATTTCAAAACAAATATTGTTAAACTCCTGCATTCGCATCTTCGGCCATCTCAGTGGTTTCAATAGGTGTCTCATTCATTCAACACCTTGAGTTTCGCATCAAGGTAAAAATAGTTCAACTTTTATAAATGCGTCTCAAGACCACTGTTCTGTTTTGCTCTCTATCCAACTGCTTTGGAAGTCTCCATCCATACCAGCTAAGAGCCTGTAATCGTAATTAAAAAAAGGAAACCAAAAGCTAGGACTGCGGATATGCAAACTGTAAACAAAGCTGCACTTGCTCTTACCATTTTCAAACAAGTCTAGCTCTCCACAGACGAATTCATTGAAAATCATCACAGATGAGATGCTGATGAAAAATGAGAAGAGCTTTCTATGTGTGCCCTCTTGGTATTGTCATTTGCTTGCTTTTTACTCCCATTTTTCTTCTCACGCACTGGTTCGCTAAGCTGAACAGCCAATCATAGTGACAGGCTCACTGACAAGCTCCACCTCCAATTCAACATTCTAAGTTGGCATTAAAATTCACCAGCGAGGGTCTGAAAAAATATGTACCTTTTCACAGCTAGAAAAAATTATAACTTTTAAGACCAGCTTTAGGAGTGGGCTAAATGGCAGGTGGTAATCGTACAATGGCTACCAGCTTTCAGCGAATCAATTAGGGCAAATGTCACATCAAATAATACATATTCATGAATATAACCCACGCCTGGCACAGTTTGTGTGGTGAGCCACTGACAGAAAAAAAAAAAATCCTGCGGAAAGAAGATATCAACAACAGAAGAAAACTTGTTGTTTTTTCACAAAAATATGCATTTTTATATATTTATACTTGTCACAACAATGTTTTAGGCCTAATTATTAAAGTTTCATGACAAAGTTTCATCTAGAATGCTGACGTTTCTAGAAACTTTCTAAGGTTTTATTTAGCTTTAAAATGGTCTGATATGACTGTATCCCTGGCAACTAGGCATATAAACCAGTGTCAAACTTGTGTCATGCTTTTCAGATCGTTCCTACGCTCCTGCTGGAAAGATATTTATTCTGTCTTTGTTAGGCCACTTTTTTTTCCAGGGTGTTTTGGATCCTCCCTGATCCCAAAGCTAATTTATTCTCTTTCTGCTAATTTATTAAAATCAGCTTTTGTTATGAACAGTGGGAGAAAATGCTAATGAAATGGTCACGTCGCACAGACAGATTAAGACACTGGCATAGAGAAGAGAGAAAGAGCAAACTGTTGTCTGCAAAAAGCAAGAGATTTGTCTGTCCCCAATGACTAATGTTTGCTGGAGGGCTCAAATCAGTACATCCAGTCAGGTTTTGCATTTTGAAAACCTTTTAATTAGGAAACTGCATTTAATCAATTGCCACATTGCTGTATTGGTTTTGGGCTTGGTACACGCATTACCATTAAGATAGGGAGGGACAAAGTGGGGTAAACCATCAATAAAGACTTTTGAGCTGCCCTAGTTGTGTGCGATTCAAATCGAGTCGTGAGCCACAAGCCGAATGGGGATTGATAAAGCTGATTGAAGATTGCACACCCCGCCAGTTTCTTTGGCACTTTTACGTGTTAGCTTTTTTCTCATATTGGCTGTTCATTTGGGACAGGTAGCAGAAAGAAGCAACAGATGCCCCACTAAGTCTCGGCGGCAGCACGGTCCTATTAGTGGTTGTTTGGCGAGTGATCTCTCGTTAATAGGCCCCTGTGAGTTACAGGGTCCAGCGCCCTCCCTGTGCCACGAATCATGCAGCAAATGCGTTAACATGAGTTATTATACACCACCTGCTCTCCGCCGCAGAGCGCATCCCTTTGGGTCAAGTCCATGCTTTAGAAAAATGGATGCATTAAAATCGAGCTGCAGGGGCGATGGCTGCACATTCTAATTGATGCGATTCCGGAGGAGGATATAATGGCCGCAAGCCCTCGTCAAAGACTCGTCCTCGTTCGCCGTTATGGTGGAGTTATCCTAGACGAGTGAATCATAAGAGGCTGTCTCCGCAGGTCAATTAACGGTTTGTGGTGTGAGGTATACTGAGTGGTTGGGCAAACACTGGGATGCCTGACAAACCACCAGACTTTAATTGTCAGACAGCAGTCGGGAGGTAGGGGTGACATTGATTTTCGAATGAAGAAGGCGATGTTGTTGGGTCAAGAAAGTGAGGTTGACAACCGATTGAAGTTAATGCTTTATATTTAAAGGGATAGCTCACCCAAAAATAGAAATTCTGTTATTCATTTATATGTTGTTCTAACGTATGACATGTATTCCAACCCATATTACTTTTTTCATGGAACATGAAAGGAGAAATGTTGAAAAATGCCCACAACACCATAAATGTGTTGTAAAGGTAGTCTATAAATCTTATATGCATAATATCATTGATGTCTAACCTAGAGTGGAACATTTTATTTGAATATATCGGAATGTTTATGAGATTTGAGAGCTGTAAAGATTTTCTGTGAATATTTACATACATTCCTGTCCTCACACAAAGCTATTTAACTGCATTAGAAGATTTGAAATATGCCTTTTAAGTCATAAGGGGCACCTTTTTTTTTTTTTTTTTTTTTGGGAGGGTGACTTCCTTTGGTTACCATTGACTTCCATTGTATCGAGCTGCATGAACAACCTGATAAATTTCTCCATTAGTGTACCACCGAATATACAAATTCACATGTTTGGAATGACATGATGGCAAGTAAAGGATGACAAAACTTTCATTTTGAGGTGAATAATTACTTTAAAAGGCATTAAAAGCCCATTAGCCATTATTCAAAATAAGTCTTGCAACCCCGACACAACAAATAACAGCTAACTCCACCATTAAGTGTTTTTATTATGATGGCTTTCATCTCTGTTGTGAGGAAAGGTGATGAATAACATGCCCTAGTGATATTGCTATGTATTGCTGCCGTCATGTTAGAGGTGCTAAATTGTGTCTGATGTCTGATGAGAGGAGACTGTGTGGAGAACTTAGTCAGAAGCTATGAAATATATTAGATTGTGAGGATTTGTTTTGAGATATCTCCAGTTGGCTTGTTTTTGAGGGACAAGATTTTTCGCGCACGCCTCGTCTCTGACGTTGGTGCCGAAAATAACATCTGTGAAAAAGTTTCACCTGCGCCTGCCTATAATTTGCCTCCTCTGTAGTTTTTTTTTTGTGCGTGTTTTGTTCTGTCACCTTTGAGCTATGACTCGAGATTCACGTTTCTCTCTCTCCTCCTGCTTTCTTATGTTTTCTGTTTTTGCCCTCAGGTTTGCTGACTATATTCGAGGGATGTTAAAGCTGATTCTCGTGCTGATGTTTGCCGGTGCATCCTTGGCGGCCACCTGGTTCACTCTCACCTGCTTGACCAGGCTCACTCACCTGCCCTCCACGAAAGGTACACTGTGGTGAAAAGGACAGTATGTTCTGCCTTGTGCACATCCACAAAACTGTTGGCCCGCGGGAAGTCTGCTAGGCAAACAGCAGCATAGCAAGCTGCAATTTTATCTGTGAGAGGGAGCCAGAGGAACTCATTAAGTCCTGATCCGTGAAGAGAAAAGGGGAGTGGGTATCTAGAGAAGCCGGCCTGAAACAAACATATGCCCCATAGATCAGCCAGCTCAGATATTTCCATCAATTATCATTTTATGGTTGGCACCTGACTTTTTTTTTATCTGCTCTCTCCCAGAATTCCTGGCAGACAGAGCTTTCAGACTCATGGGCCATCTCTCCATCTGGCATGATTTTATATCGCACACGCATGTCCTGTTGCCATCCGTGCCTTCCCATGCCTGTCGTGATTCATATCACTCACTAATGAACACAAGACTATGTTGTGGCAACATCAATTCATCAGAACTTATTCTAGATGGAATCATTATGCAAGGAATAACTGACAATGGACCTTCGCCCACCGTGTCCATGTAATCTAATGGTGCCACTGTCATTTAATACACTGTCAAAACAATGGTTAAATACCAGTACTTCCTTACATCCAGTGTGTCAAATTAATGCCAGCCACGAGCCAAATGTGTCTATGTTTTGTGCAATGCCAGTGTTTTTTTGTTTTTTTTTGTTGTTTTTTTTGCTTCTCTTTCAGTCATTGCGACATGCAAGATGTCTCTGAATGGCATTCAACATGAATTGCCATTGCTTAGAAGCAACAGTGCATGGTTGAATAAACACATTTGATTGTAAATGCAGTGCAGGCACTTTTCATAGAACAGTGCTTTATTGCTAAATATTTTGTCTTGTATCTGAATGTTCTAAAAAGAATTCAAATAATACAGAAAAAATTATATCCATTGTCTAACATTATGTAAGGAATAATTGGCCACATTACTACCTTGACTTTAACATTTTTCAAAATGCAGTGGTGCCATTGTCAGTTCTTCTATTTATACCATGGTTACACATATCTCAGATATTTTTCATGATTACAACTACACTACACTGAAAAGTTGGGAATCATTCATAATGAACATGTTTATGAAAGTGCTTGATGCTTTTATTCACCAAGATTGCATTAAATTGGTCAAAAATTGCTTTGCCATCACAGGAATACAATGTGTTAAAATATAAAAGCTTATATTAAACTTTGTTTAAAAAGTTAGTAAAATTGTGAAATATTAAAAAATTTACTGTTTTACTGTGTAAAAAAAAAAAAAAAGCAAAAGAGACGTCTTTCGAAATCATTAAAAAAAATTTACCGACCCCTAACTTTTGAACGGTAGTGTACATTAAATCCATTTTTAATGTTTCAATTTGATGGGCTCCATTTTTATGGTGATGCCGAAAAATGCAAAAAATACCATGTTTTTTTGCAACCTTTCCCGTAGGTGTTGTTCCCATAAGTTTGTTTCTCTTTTTATGTACCCCCACACCTCAAGCATCGAGTTATTCATCTATAATAATCTTTTCTTATTTACCAACCAATCTTTTAGTTGTTTAGCCCATTTTGTAATGAAACCTAGTGATTGCTATGTACTTTTCACTTACGCTGGCAGCTGAGGCTCTGATGTGCATTTTCCCTTGTTTTTGTGTAATTGGGCCATCCTTTTCTCTTTGCCCTGGTTAGAACCAGTTTGGGTTTGTTTAAAACACTACTGCGCGCCCACACATGGAGTAGCTTCTATCACTGAGAATGACAATAGACTGATGAGTTTCTATAGCAAGGTGTTTCTTTTTGGCACTTTTTTTAAAGCCACACCGCGGAACTTTTGCGGGCGCTAGGGGCGCTAGACCTGTAACTTTCACGTCTAGCGCCCCTAGAGGCCACAAGCGCCGCAGCACTGTCGCAAAAGTCTGCTCCATGAGTATATCAGAGCCTATGGTCACGTGATGGCCGTAAAGCGATACGTTCTCCAGGTCACATGACCTGGCCAACGACGGTCCGTCTTCTCCAAACTTACATAGGCGGTATTTCAAGAGGGCAGCCCCGCTCGGAGCATTAATAGTGTCAAACGCTGTATATTGGCCTGAGGAATCATTTAAAATAACTTGTATGCGTCAACTCTTTAGGTCACAAAGTCCACGGTGTGGCTTTAAGCAAAATGGGGTTTTGGAAATGAAAGTGTATTTAATATTGGAATAAAATACATTTTATTGCAATTTCCACACTTCATTAAACTTCAGCTTTGCTAAGATAATAAGAAAGATTTATGTAGTACCAACTTAGCACATTATAGTCATTACTTAAATATGAGGTTGTAAGTGTTTTCGTAGTTGATTAGTGTATTATCTGCTGAAATGGGGTTTGCCAGCGAAGGAAGAAAAAAAATTTAATTAGAAAGGTTTTTTTCCACTCAATCAGTTGCAAAGTCTTTCTCTTCCTGTGTAAAGAAGGTATTATTCTAGAAATGTATTTGAGATTCAGCTCTCTCTCACTTTTTTCTCTCTTTTTGCTCCTTTAGCCACTCTCTACACCTCCTGCATCCTGGTGGGTATCTTCATCAACAGTAGTGTGCCCATCTTCTTGGAGCTGTTCATTGAGACGGTTTACCCTGTACCTGAGGGCATCACCTGTGGAGTGGTCACCTTCCTCAGCAACCTCTTCACTGGACTTTTGCTGTTTTTCCTCACCTTTTACTTTACAGGTACCTTGATATTTTTAACTCTTTAAATGCAAGGTTTACAGCAATTAAAACAAAGCTTTCACTCAGCCTAAATAAACACATGGCAGAGATATGGACTTAGACTTAGGACAGTGTCATTGTCCTTCTCCTGAATGATGATTAACTTTCAGTGCAAAGCTGTTCGCATGAGAAAAGGGCAGGGAGATTGACGTGCTCTGTAAATACAAGCGTCCAGCTGAATATTGATGAGTCACTTTCTGAGAGTTTTTTTTGGATTGACAGGTAGTTCGTGATAGTTTTATTCTAGCTCTTGCTATTGGTGAACACAGTTTGTCAGGTTAACACAAAGGCTGTATGTGTTTTTCCATTCAAAAAACAGCATTTTGTTATATAGTGTGCCTACATAGCGCATACATGATATATATACACATGACATATATATATATATATATATATATATATATATATATATATATATATATGTTGATAACATAAAGATTTCAATGATTGTTATTTATTGATGGTGTTCAGCATTCACTAAAACATTCACAGAGTATGGATGAATCTCCCAAATCCTTTCCAGGAAATGTCCAGTTCACATTTCACCCCAAAAAATTTAGAAAAATACAATCTTATTTTGCATAAAGAAAATGCAATTTACTGTCAGAAGTTTTTACATTTGTGATTTTATTTTCAGGAAAATTAAACACGTTTATTCTTCATCATTTTATATTTTCACATTTTTTTCCAAAGTTAAAATCAATTTGTTATCAATTCAGTTTAAGGTAGTTGTACAAATACTACTAAGATGTATAAATAAATTATATTAATTATATTAGAATATAAATATTTATAGTCTTCTTGTATTATTAAAAATAATATAAAGTAATATAAAGATATAGTCATCTTTTTTTAAAGTCTGTTTTTATGCATTACAAAAATGAGATTTGGGGATTTAATTTTCCTGAAAATAATATCATAATATTAAGTCATAATAGCATTTTATTTGCTTTTTGATTGAGATTTTTGGGGTAAAAACAGACTTGCAATACAATAAAAGACCAATAAAACTGGTGAAAACCACACAAACATGCATTAAAGGAGAGATGTGAGCCATACATGGGGACCAGAATATGATTTTACTTTAAGATTTTACAGTAAGCAACCACCTAGCCAACACTAAGAACATCCCAGAAACCAATTAGAGCATCTCTGAAACTTCATAGCCATGTCTTGGAAACCACCCACAACATGCATGCCTGTGAAAAACTTACCACCCCCATTTTCTTTAGAAATTAGCATATGTTATGAATTGTACTGCTGTCAAGCTCTGTTCACACTGACCACTGTCAAATCCAGATGTCCGCTGTGATACTTATCTCCCCACTCTGTCAGTGGCCTTGAGTGACCGGCTGACAGGTCTCTGTTTTTATGAGCAGTTAGGTTGCTGGACGGCTCCCAGGTGTCAAGAAAGGCTGCAAAAACTCCTCAGTCTTCCTGCTGATCCCTTGGAAAAGATTAAACTGAGATGAGTGAGCTTAACTGGCTCATCCTTTCAAATCTGATCGTGTTATCGGTTCCAAATGAAGCCATGAGATTCGTTCTGTTTTTGTGTTGTTGTCAGTGCCGTAGTTGCCCGCCAACACCGTGCCATGGCTGAAAATAATGTTGGAACAATGAGGTCTCTATATATAGGTGGTTATTGCGTTGGCATTGCTATTGAGTTTTGAACGCTTTCTGTTTAGGCCAAGCGGTGTGTAGGTGCTGAAGAGATGATGGATGGATTTCTGTTTGTTTCATCAGAACCATCCTGCAACCTCTCGCTGTTTCCACTGGCAGAAAGCCCTTCTCGACATAATAAGTTCTCTGTTAGCTAAACTGCACAAAGTCCTCCTCTTAAAGGTGTAGTTCCACTTAAAATTTGACACATAGTTAAATGAATAGAACTTTAGACAGATGATTAAATTGAACACATTAAAATGATGTGCATGTGCATTTGATGAAAGCTCTAGTAATATCACCCTTTCACACTGATGTAACATTTATTTTGTTGTTTTCATTGGCATTTTTCATATTCTTCATAGGATATTTCTTTGAAGTAATGGCCCAACTGTAAAAGTGTTGCCATCTAGTGGACCCACCAATTATTGAAGTCAGTTCTAGACATTCTACTCAAAATTTACTGAAAGTAGAATTTGAATGCTGGAATTTTTACACTCTGTACAAGAGGTAGTGACAAACGTAAAACCGAAGCATGTATTCGTCTGAAAAAAAAAATTGGAAAAGTCGTTTGAAAAAGTTTGGGGTCAGTAAGATTTTTATTTTTTCTGAAAGAAATTAATACTTTTATTATGCAAGGAGGCATTAAATTAAATGTTACGTATTTCTGTTTTAAATAAACGCTGTTCTTTTCAACTTCCTAATCATCCTGAATAAAAATGCTTCACAGTTTACACAAAAGTATTAAGCAGCACAACTGTTTTTGACATGGATAATAATAATAAGAAATGTTTCTTGAGCACCAAATCAGCATATTAGAATGATTTCTGAAGGATCATGTGACGCTGAAGACTGGAGTAATGATGCTGAAAATTCCGCTTTGCATCACAGTAATAAATTCCGTTTCAAAATGTATTCAAACAGAACATCTGGCCGCTGGTGAGCATCCGTTGGGCTACTTTTTATGGTGTGTTCCACATGCATCTCTATTTGGGCCCTCGTCAGTGACAGTTCAGCCGATTCAGCATGTTGAATTGGCGTTAGGGCCATCTGTGAGAGAGATCATTTGATTGTCTGTTCAGTTTAGTTGATGAGTGCATGAGAATAAAAGCTAAAGTGATGACAGCAAGCGAAGAAGTTGAGACGGCACAGACAGAAGGCTGTTCTAATTTTATATCATCTTACCTGAGCATTCCAATAAGCGAGTATTTTTATAACAACATGAGCCGCCTACTGCATGGAATAAAGAAAGTGATCAACATGATGGTATTCAAAATGTTAAGCAAGCGCTGCTTTGTTTACGGTTTGAATATCTGCAGTCCTAGTTTCGGTTTCCTTTTTTGAAAGATGAATATGGACTATTGATACCTGCTGATATAGACAGTTATTTCTTTATACACTGGTGCAGAGCTCACATGCTAGTTGGCAGTTGACTATAGTCTATGCGGTGTGATCAAGTGCAGCTTTTTGGCCCAGACACAGCTGATGCGAGGTGAAAACAAAGTCGACTTTTGTCGCCGGCTTGGTGTGTCACGGCCTTCAGAAGAAGCTTGAGTCCTGACAGAGTTCTGTTGTTTACCTTGTTGTAATTACCATGTTTCTTTTGATTTCATTGCTAATATAGATCTGAATTATTGTGTAGATTGGTTACCTTACCAATGTGCATTGAAAATTGCCTGTTTCCTCTTATACTGCCTGCCTCGATGTTCTTTTATTTTTCAGATCCTCTTTTTTTTCAGCCACCCAAGGTTGTATTAGTGTTCTTTTAGAATAGCACCTGCCTGTGACAGATGATACATTCACACATTTCTTACACTTTCTTTGTATTTACTTTAAAATGAAATGAAAGGGATGTGCTTCATTGAGTGACCATTGCTGTCCTTCCCAGCTGGACATTTAAATTGGCAAGGTTGGTTCATTCACCCTTAAATCCGAAAGCTGTGAATAGCTGGTAAAGATTGAACATTCAGCCTTTTTTGATTGTGGCTTAGTAAAGGACATGTCACCTACTGTTTGAGGGTGGCCTGTCTGTCAAATGGCAATAATAAAATTAAGGGTCCAGTAACCTTTTGTAGAGACCCAGAGTGTGTACTTCCTGATGGGGTATGCCTGCTCTAAACTCTTTTTGCAGCATTCAATTTTGCGCGTTCAATTGCCTGTGAAGGTAAACCTTCAGCAAAATCAAGTTTCCTAGAGCTTTTCTCACCATGCTTAAACCTGGGTTGAAGCTGAGTAGTGTAATTTTTTCGAGTACATTTCCTAGGGATGAAATATTATGTTATAATGCACATATACTATACTATACCATATGGTTGATCAAGCGATATTTTATTGTATCTTTTTGGATATATATTAATTGTGCATGCTAATGTCCTCATTTTAGTTTTCGACATTGTCACTTAAAGTTAATTTTTAAAAACAGTAATTTAATTGTAATTGTAATCTCTGCAGAAAAAGAAATAATATATATATATATATATATATATAGTGCATGTATGCATGTGTGTGTGTATGTATGTATGTATAGCCTATATATATATATATATATATATATATATATATATATATTAATTATAATATTAATTATCATTTATTTTAATTCGTTTTTGTTTAATTTAATTTGTCTTATTATTTTTTTTTACATAATTTTTCCTCTTTATTAACATATGTATATTTAGAATCACAGCTTGACTGTGTTGCCAGAGCAAACCAGGTAAACAAATCAAACTCAGAACTGCAAAATATAATACTGGTTTAATCTTATAAGGAGAAAACAGAGCCTACAAACTGTCAGTCATCCTCTCTTGATTCTGCTTGGGGCCAGAGCAAGACATTAAACTGATCTGAAATATGCCATCAGTCTGCCAGCTGAATGGGGAGCGATTAAGAATAATTACACCAATAAGAGGACCATCTCAGACACCCCAGCTCGCTTGACAGGAAGTGAGGAGCCCTGTGGGTGAGTGAGACGACATCGGGCCGCCCGGTCACGACGTGAGACAGCGGCTGTAGGATGTTTCCTCGCATCCCTCCCTCCTTGTCCTCGCTTTTGTCCCAGCGCTCCGCATGTAAGAGATTTTGAGTGTCACGGTGAGTGGCCTGTTTACGCTGTCATTCCACCGTGGCCTTTTCAGCACATTACAGCCCATGAGACGATGGCAGGAAAGAGACAGGCTAAATTGCACCATTAATAACAACATCTCTGCATTCTGCCGTCAGGTATTAAGAGGAAGGAAATGCGACATAACAGTTTGACTGCTGTGTAAACTGACAGACGGGATATAATTGCTGTGGCCCTATTATTGCGAGAGAAGGAGGGAGAAATCGAATCCTTTAAACCAACTTCTTTTGTATTCTCCATAGCGGTGCTGCCTCAGGGAGAGGTTGGGCCGCTCTGTCCAAAGTTCTGCCTTCCATTAGCGCTGGAAAGAGTGACTGTTGACGACTCGCGGATTTTTGGGGGGGCGTCTGATTGGATTACCTGAGCCGAGCCGCTCTCTTCATTAACATGCGCTGCAGACATCCTGCCTGGTGATGCTACCTCTCTCTGTGCGTGCAGCACAGACATAATAGCCAGATAAACACAACTCCATTAACCTGCCGCTATACCAAGTGCAGCTGAAGGGCTAGTAAGGCCTGATTAATGAGGGGGCTTTTGGAAAGAATCCCCGCTTCCCATTTCTTCGAGTCGACGTGGCTCTATCGTCCGCCGTACCTGGTTGTGTTGACTGTGCTGCATGGCTAAATCATATCATTTATCCCAAATGGGCTCAGCAGCTGACCCAGCATGCATTTCACCTTCTGCCATCGATTGCAGCTCTCACTTCAGGGGCAATTGATCAACCTGTTATCTGGATACGGGACGCCTTGAAATTGAAATCCACTTCTCTATTAAATTAAGTTGCGCTCTTTCCTTTGTCCTCGAGGGTCTGTGTGTTTGACCTGGTTTATGTTATATTCAACCCAGCGCTCTATCAGAGCCCCAGCAGCTGGTGTGAGGCTTTCATCTATTGAATCGCTCACCGCTGTATATGTACTCTGAATGTGTTTGCACAGCTCTCGCATGCAGTTTTCAGTGTTGTCCTTTAAAAAGTATATTTGTATTCATGTGCAGCGCGTGTGAAATGATTCTGCTGCTGGTTTAAACTTCAACCTTACGTAAAGCCTCTCGTAACTTTAAATGCCCAATGTAAGGAATAGAGCGGCTGTGGGAATCTGTGTGTGTCTGCTATCTCACACAGTCTGATGTATATATTTTGTTTTATAGTCTATTTGCCTTTGATTATTGGAGCATGACCATGTATATGGTTTGGTCAAAAGGAAATGAAGGGCTGTGATATCTGTTTTATGTTCAAAGTTTGTAAGTGCCAACTGCATTTAGTCAATTTGAATTGCTGTTTGTAACCACTTGCAGCTCTGTAATGTAGTGAAATGGGCCATTATTTATATATATATGGGATTTTGAAAAACAGTACCTAAATAGCTATTTGGCTATTGAAAAAAAAAAAGACCACTTACATTAAATTACCTCATACTTAAGGCATGGTCACATGGCAAAGAAAACTCTATTTCCACTGTTAATAATGTAATGATGCACTAAGCACGGCTCACACATTAAGTCACTTTCAAACCAGGCAGCATTCAATTGGTCAATGGAGCAAATTCTTGTGGAAATGTTTTACCCCTGCTCAAAATTCTGAATGTCTGGACTACTCCTATTGAAATGACTGGAATTTGCCTTTAGAAAAAAAAATGTAATGCATGCTAAGCTGTGAAAAAATTCTGCATTATTTTCTTGTACCTTACAAGTATACCTAACCTTTTAAGGCCAAGTAGGCTTGCATTGTTTTTTTGTATATATATGTTACTGTGTTTATAAAATTATGATAAACATTCTATCTTTCGGTGCACTGTAAACCCTAACGCTCAAAATAATTTATTGGTTTGAGTAGGACAAACTTAAATTAAACTAATTAGTTCAGTCAAATTAACTTTTATGAGTATTTAGCACTTTCTTTTTCTTTCAAGTTCACAGAACTGATATATTTTAAGTAAACTGAACTGTTTCATTGTTTTGAGTTTTATGTAATGATTTATTTTAATTTAAACAAACTTAAGTTTAACTGAAAGGGCTGGGATGTCTATTTCCCAGCATGCTTTGCCAATGGCACTTGAATGGGAGAGTAAATGCTAAAATTAAGTGTAATATAATGGGGGGGTTTTGTGTAAGATTAATGTTAAAGGAGAACTTGGTAACTTTTTTAACTTAATAAAACTGTCTAGAATTCATTTGGATGGTTAAACAACCTGTTCTGGTGATATTGGTGACTTTCCCCGCTCCCCCCAGCGTTCCCAGGCAGAAAACCAACCTTGCAACTTGGGGACTACCGTCCCGGCAAGATAGAAATTGGAAGTCTCGTGAGAAACGAGAACGAGAACGAGAACGAGCGCGAAACACGAATTGCTTTACGGCAATTCGACATAAACACACACGCATGTATGATGTATTACCAGATGACCCACCTCGGTAGACATAGCTCCACACGATACAGTTGGCTTGCTCCGATCAAAACAAACGCACATGAGCAGCGGTAGAGAGGGGGAGGAGGCCGCCGCAAGTGAGTTTTTTACGACCGTGTTGTGAAATATACGCCCCCCCCACAGCTGTAGGGGGAGCTCGTGGGGAAAACATGCGACAACAAAAGGAAAAATCAGCGAAGAAGTGACTAGAGTTCGCTAGAGTTGCCGAGTTCTCCTTTAAGTGGGAGATTGAGTATTGACTGATGTTTTGTTATGCTAATTTAGAAGAATTTCTGTTAATGTTGGTTTTTGGATAGTTACCATCATGCTGACAAGTGGTGCATGCGGCTTGATTTGAGAGCAAATCAAATCTTTATATTGTAGCCCTCATGCAGCAAGTGCTGTATAACATACTATTGTTAGCATGATAACATAGTAGTATGTTAGCAAACTAGCTTGTTAAAACTATAAGTTAATACTAATAAAAGTGTTCACATTGAGATTACATGAAGGTTTTAAGTTAAATTTATGAAATAGTGTAATCTGATTTTAATTGTTCTTAACTTGAAATGTACAAACTTAAAATCTGCAAGTTCTGCTTACTTAAACTTTGAATTTCAAAAAAAAAAAAAAATGAGGCAATCGATTGCCTTACATTTTTTGAGTTCTGCTAACTTATTCGGGTTTACAGTGTGAAGTAGGCTACATGGTATTCGGTGCTCTAAATGCTGTCATCACTAACCACAGTAATTCTTGGATGCTAGTTTTTTTTTAAGGTACTACTAAATAGCTTATTTCTAGGTACTAAAAAGAGAAAGAAAAAAACACATTTATATTAGTTAAAGGGGTCATCGGATGCCAATTTTCCACAAGTTTGGATGATTCTTTAGGGTCTTCATGTAAAGTTTGTAACATACTTTGGTAAAAATTCCTCAATGGTTGTGTAAAACAATAAGTTTTTTACCTCCTCAAAAACAGCTCTGTTCACAGCGAGAAGCATGTTTGATAATGAGCAACTGCTCACCCCACCCCTCTCTTCCATGGAGAATGTATGACATGCCATGGCAACCTGCCTTGGTGGACAGTATACAAATGGCTGAGGGAGGAAATATGCTAATACGGGACAGTCCGTCAGTGGTCGTGGGCGGAGCATGAGCAATATGACATCATATTGCCATAGGCGGATTAAGCATATGTGCAATTGGGCAAGTGCCCATTGGGCACCACGCAAATATATTTTTCTCTTTTAAAACAAGCGATTCATTCTCAAACGTATTTCTAGCCTAGGCCTATATATACCCTTTCATCAGAACGTTCAAAATTCCCTGAATGGTTTGGTGAAAGTTTATTATTTTCACTATTGTGTATGTTTTTTTTGTGGACGCGGGATCTACCGCCAGATTCTATACTTCACGCTTTTCATTTCAACTTCCATATTACACTAGCGTGTCCACTGGCACGGAGCAAAGCGAGTGTTTTCAATTCATTCCAAATGGAAGTTGAGCTTTAAGCTTGCGTGTGAGCGTGAAGCTAAACTTCTATATGAATTGAAAACGCTCGCTCTGCTCCGCGCTAGGCTAGTGGAAACGCACCATACAGATTCTGGGAGTGTGCTGTGCGGTTTTGCGTCCTTTCAATCGAAATGAAACTGCCTTGCAATGCTCATGTATGTGTGAATCCACTACAGAGCATCAGCCTTGCACTTTCACTTTGTACTTTGCAAAAAAAGTTGCAGAAAGAGGCAGTGTGTAAACGAGTGAGTTTTTACATTTTATTTTACATTTACATTTAATCATTTAGCTGGCTCTTTTATCCAAAGCTACTTACAAATGAGGAGAACAATAGAAGCAATCAGACCAGCAAGAGGGCATAATTATAGAAGTGCTGTAACAAGTCTCAGTTAGTCTAGCACAGTACACATAGCAAGTTTTTTTTTTTTTTTTTTGTTTTTTTTTACAGAAGAACAAAATAAATAGAATAATATGGAATAGAAAAGGTAAGTGCTAGCAATTGGTCAGGTGCTGACGAAAAAGATGTGTCTTTAGACATTTTTTGAAAATGAATTGAGATAGGCAGGTCATTCCACCAGCTGGGAGCAGTCCAGGAAAAGGTCCGTGAGAGTGATTTTGTGCCTCTTTGGGATGGCACCACGAGGCATCGTTCACTTGCAGAATGCAAGCTTCTGGAGGGCGCATAAGTCTGAACTAGCGAGTTTAGGTATATTGGTGCAGAGCCAGTGGTTGTCTTGTAGGCAAACATCAGTGCCTTGAATTTGATGCGAGTGGCTATTGGCAGCCAGTGCAAACTGATGAAGAAAGGTGTGACGTGGGCTTTCTTCGGCTCGTTGAAGATCACCCCCGCTGCTGCATTCTGGATTAGTTGCAAAGGATTGACGGTACATGCCAGAAAGGCCTGCTAAGAGAGCATTACAAAAGTCCAGTCTGGAGAGAACAAGAGCTTGGACAAGAAGTTGTGTGGCCTGCTCTGATAGGAAGGGTCTGATCTTCCTGATGTTGTATAAACTCTAGGTGTCAGTGCCGAAAGCTGGGTTGACGTCAGAACCCAACGTCAGACTGAAGTCAACATCCGACGTCGGACAGACGTTGTATTTTGGTTGGAAATGAAAGTTGGGTTGACGTCAGAACGCTAGGTGTCAGTGGGCACCAAAGAGTCTTAATCCGCCACTGCATATTGCTCAGAAAATCCAAACGGCTTGATCATTGAGTGTGTTTAAGCTTTTTGAGGATTAAAAAAAAGAGTGACATGGATTTTTTTCATTGTATGGTGGTTGTCCACACACTGCAAAGACACATTTATATGCAAACACCATATACAAGTGAATTTTGCATCCGATGACCCCTTTAACTTACCTGAAACTTACAAACGTGAAGAAAAGATGCCTAGAATAGCTGTGTTTAATGAATGCCATGCTGTGGGGGAAAAAGACTGTAAACATTTTTAGCTTGTATTTATTTATTTCGATGAATAATGCGAAAAAAACGCTATTTCCAAAAGTATGATAAACTCATGTCTGTTCTATCATGCATTGATGTACGTGGTATCCAGCACTCTTAACACTGTCATCGCTAACCTCAGTCAACCTTGCTATTTTGTTTTTCAGAGCTGTCCTGGTTGAACTGGTGTTTGACAGGATCCTGCATCTTCAGTCTCCTGCTCCTCCTTTTCTTCAGGGAATCGTACGACCGCCTCTATTTGGACGTCTTTGTCTCTGTCTGAGCACACCGAGTGAGCTTTTTCCCGCTGAAGAAGACCGAAGGCTTGTCTTTTTATGGACGATGTATTCCAGCAGAGTGCACAGAAAGGGCACACAGCATGTTGCTCACTTTAATGGATCAGTGCTTTTTTTTTGAAAGATGTTGTAATTGTGAAATATATGATCAGCAGTGATGGCAGTGCATTGTGTTAGCATCTTAACTAACAGTAGAAACTGAGACTTGACTAAGGAGGAAAGAAGTGTAGATACTGACCTGGACATTTTGCCTTCTGAATGCATCCCTTTTATATATGTTATTTTACTTTTTTTTTTCTTTTTTTTTTTATCAATGGAAATGAATTGTTTACATACTGTCACGATATAAGGGACATTTATTGCGTAGAGATGCAAGCACAAGCAGATCTTCTCGTGGATTTGGCAGTGCCCCATGGTGATGACTCCTCTAGTGCTCTCACCACATCTAATGGGAGTGTAATGGATAATTATAGACAAGCTCAATTAGCCGCCTGGCGGGAGCTATGGCCGTCTGTGGACCGGGGACCTCTTAGAGCTGTAGTGTCACTTGTAAATAGCCTGTGGGATCCAAGCTTTAATTGACCTGTGATAGGTCTGTCAATAAGTGGCATATGCCGTGGTCCTCAAGTCTTCTCGTTTTCCTTATCAGCCCATATTATGCAAAGGATTATTCACTCCACTGTGGAGTCTAATCGTTTCACAGCGATTGGTCCGATTCTGTGTCATGTTACCTCAAAACGTCTGAGGTTGTGGTTTACGAGATGAGAGATCTATATTCATGTTAAGGTAGCCATTTGTGTTCATCTCTAGCTGTAGCATGCGCACAGTGGGTGTCTGTTGCACAAGCCTTTGAGCTTTTTTACAGAATTGTTTGTTTTAAGAGCATTTAAATGTAATTTATTAACTCATTTTAGGGATTAATTCACTAATATTGACTGTAAGGGATTGTTAATGTTTTTTATGTCTGAGCATTTTAAACATGGCATTACAGACTGCTGGAACAGTAAAACACCAGCAATAACGGCCATGTTTGGTAGCCTTTCGTGATTTGTGGCACAACCTCATGCATCAACGAGTGCAATATTCCCTCTCCCTGTCATATGACCCGTGAACCCACTGGTCTGTTCTCTCCTGCATTTTTCAGCATCACCATAAAAATGGAGCCCATCTGAATCCAGACTACCGGTACTTCATCGCATTAGTTGCATGCAACATTGCTGTGAAAGGTGAAATTTGGTGGCTTGAGACTCGGATTTAGGATTGACTTCAGTGGAACTGATTGACGGTTATCAGTGGAAAGGAAAAGCATTTCATGGACATGCTGAATACTTTCAGCCCTCACATTTCCACAGCTTTGCAACTGAGAACTTTGGACACACACAGTTCTGTTCTCCTCTGGGAAAAGCCTGCTTGCGAATCACTTTCCGTGTTTCTCTGTACAGAACGGTTCTCTCTTTTACCTGTGAACATGCCTTAATTAACAGTGACCTTTGTTCTGTCCTCCTCTCCACTGTGATGTGCGTGCCAAGTCAGTGCTTGTGCTCTGTTCTGTCACTGTAATGTTAATGATAAGTGGCACAGGAGGGGCGTACGTGTTCCTGTCCGTGTGCAAATACATGTCAAAGATTTTTAGCACCTTATTAAAAAGATGTTTTTAAAATGGAATCATGTCTTATTCTCCTGTCTGTCATCGAAATGTTGACCTGGCTTCTATGTAATGAGAAACCGTGAAAATAACAGTTATAAAACAAATAGATCTGACTCTAAATTATGATTGGATGAGCCGTGTACAAAGGCGTTGTAAAATACTACAATGATTGAAATGTTGGCAGTGTTAACCAGCCATTACAGAATGCTGCCTTCCTTCGAGAAAACAACTTTTTGTGTCATCATGGGCATCTATATGTATGAGGTCATATTTTTGGATTTTGCAGACGCTCCACAATGCCCCACACCCTTCAAAGCATGAGATCATAGATGACACCAGGATTGAGAGTGGGCGTACACAGCAAGTATGTGTTTAGCATATTGTGCGGTACACCAGCCAAAAAACCTGCGGTTTGCATGCAAGCCTATAGATTATTGTTCTCATCTGATAAACTTTCTGTATGAATTTTGCCAGTGTTCATTTTTCATAATAAAAATTTCGATTAACAGTTTAATTTTCATGGAACTAACAGTTTAAAAGTCATTTATTTATGTTTAACTTGAATAGGCTTATATGAGTTATAGGCTTTAAAAACCTTGACAATAATAATATTTAAAATATAATAAATATATTGGATATAGAAAACTAAAATAAATACTTTTTTAATATTTAGGCCTATAGATATATATTAAAAAAATTACTCTATTGTTGGTCAACTTTCCATTCATGTTTAATATAATACAACATAACATAATATATTATGTGTATAAATGTGCAATTATATTATAAGTTTATTTAATAGTACACTTCACTTTGTAGTTTCTATGTGTATATATTATTTATTGTCTCCACAAATATAGAATGAGCCATTTATCTACTTGCCTGTCGCTGTATTTTTAGGTTTGTGTGAAACTAACAACAATTTGCAATTATGTGAACGCTAAATAAAATTGCTTTGCATTCATCCTTGTTTATGCTTTTGCATTAAAATCGGTCTGATGGTTTTTATGTGGATTAATGATCCTTAGAGACACGGAATACCAAGTTTAAAGTTTTAATACCTTTACCTTTTTTAGAGTATTACTTTTTCACCCTTTCCGCTTTCAAAGAAATAAGTATTGAAGTTTCTTAAGTTCTTTTTTGTTTCACAGCACTGCTGTCAGAGCATTGAAAGAACATTGATCCCTTTCTTCATCCCACCATAGCTGAATACCAAAAAGGATCATTTAAGCTTGTCGCTTCAAATTTTCAGCACATAAAAAAAGCCTTCAATTCAAGTGTTACTTTTCAGTGTTGACAACAGCAGCAACAGGTATCCTGGGAGAAGATTGTCTTTAACAGGTGTTTTCATTCAGTGACAAGCAATTTCATAAAATCCATTTTGGCTTTGTTCCCCCCCTCCATGCGCTCTGTTCCGCCATGGTTCTTGTTCTTGAGCACATGACGCACACTCTGTTGTAAACAGTGCTCACTGTCAATCTAGGTGACACTTTTATAGCCATTGATTTGTGTTCTGTTGCAGCTTTCAGTCCTCACATGCTCTGTATGCCCTTTCATGTTTCCGGCAAGACGTTTCCCAGCGGACTTCTTCTGCGACAGATTCAGAACCCTTGTCTTATGAAAAATACAAATAAATAGAAAACAAAAATATAGGGTGGTTGACTTCGGTTTCACCAGTTACAGCTGTGCTTATAAGTTTACACACCCCTTGCAGAAACTATACAATTCTTATATTTAGCCTGTTTAGCATGAAATGAAAACACAAATTAACATGTTCAAAAGTTGAATGAATGAGGCATTTATATAGTGCTTTGCTATGTACTTAAATACTTATTGTACACCCAAAGTGCTTTACAATCATAAAGAGGGTCTCCTATCACCCACCACCAGTGTGCAGCATTCACTTGGTTGGAGAAGTTTATGTAAGTAACTTTTTCTAAATTATCTAACTTTTAATTTTCACATTTGACAATAAAACAGGTAAGAAATATCCAATGAAATTTGAAGGATGGAACAGAATATCAGAGACTCTTGATTTGTGCAAGTAGCCTAGCCTAATGGGACAAAACGTCCTCTCAACCGCATCGCAAAGTGTGAAAACTCTCATCTGCATAACAATGGCTTGACTTTGACTTTTACACGGACAAGTAGGCCTACCACTTTTTTTCTTCTTCAAAACTGACCGTTCGAAAGGAAATGTTGACTATTAGGCCTACACAGCTCGCTGGAACACCATGAGAGCTGTTCCTATTAATCCAAATATTTTCTAGGTCGCATTTGTCATATTGTCAGTTGTCAAGGCAATTGTTATTTTGTTTAATGTAGCCTAATGTTTATACTTTATTTCAGCTTTTAAATGAAAATTAATTTGTATTTGTCAACATTAATGTAGCCTAAGGCATTACATTAATTCAAAATACTTATACTTAAAAATAATTTCCCCGATTTCGCATCTTTGTTTGTCATCATAACAGATCTTTTTAAGCCGCTAAACTCCGGGAAAGTTTCCAGTCCAATGATCCAATAAGCGAATTCATTCACACGATCAGTTCAACGGTGCTAATGAAAAGAAAGCCGGGCTGAATACATCACAAATGGCAGAGAGAATAGATAGGCTACTCACGTTGCGTTTTCAGTGATTTATTCATTCCAATCATGTGTGTTTCTCTTTAAAACACGTGTCTGTCATATTCTGTGATTATTTCTGAAGAGCGTGCGCCCTCACGCATCGCTCTGAGGGAAATACAGATAGACAGAATGACGTCAAAACATCCCTCCGCTGTATGGCCAGATGACACGCAAATTACGTTTTTTGGCTGGAGAAAGCAAACCAGCGTCTCACTCATAGGTGTCATTTACACTGGGGACGCTGGGGACATGTCCCCACCACTTTTTGAAATGGCTGATTTTGTCCCCACCACTTTTTGAAAGCATTTGGTTAAAATGTTCTGAAAAATCAAGCGAACCAAGAAATGTTAAAGGTTTATTTCCACAAAATAAAACATGCAATGCAGTTTAGATACAGAAAGAAACAATGTACATTGACCAAAAAAAGTAACTTAAACAAAATAAACTATTACTGATTCTAAAATGACCCAAAAACATGCATGCGCCGATCAGTAACTTGAACAAATTCTTGACACAGTTTCTTCTTGTCCAAGTTATACATTCTCTCTCTGTGAACATGACAAACAGCCACACTGTTGAGTCAGGTTTGTGATATTGAAGAGTGCAGCCAGGTCTTCAGGTCTTCGTCATGCACTGACCGTTCTAATCACACCGGTGTGATCGTACGCTCCAGGGACCAGCCTAGACTGATCACACCGGTGTGATCATACGTGCGAAAGGGTTAAATGTTTAGCTAGCTAAGTTACTACAATTGATTATCTGTGCAGTGTTGCCATATTGGGCGGGTTTCCGTCCAATTGACCATTCGCAAAACCACGCCCCGAACACGCAGATTGGCTACTGACCAATGTCAGTCTTATATTGCTTATATCAGTCTTATAGGCTGCGTGGTCTGTAAACAACAGAAGCCGGTTCTCTGCCCTCAAGCGGGAAGTTAGCTAACGTTAGTTAGAAATTCCATGGGTTCCAGCTTCATGGATTTGCGCTCTGGCCTGAGCAGGAATGGATGGACATGATGCGCTACGTTCAAACCTCGAAGTGTTGGGGAGGAGGTTTCATTTATCCATGTATTAGCCGGCTAACATCGTTAGTTCTTCTTGAAGTTTTAACATTTTTCAACTTTAAGAGAAGATGTTGATCAACAGTACAGGTAGGGGAGTTTTTATATAGCATATATTTGCACTGTGATTGATTTAGTTAATTGTAGCCGATTAAGTAATTTACAGATCAATAAAAAAAAACTGGCTTTGTGTGTGTGCGTGTGTGTGTGCTTGCGTGCGTGAGAGAGAGGGCCTGCATGCCATCTTATAGTTTTAAAATAGTTTGGATTTTAGTGTGGTTTTTTTTGTGGCATACATAATGACAGTATTTATCACGGCACTTTATATTGGTTAGGCTGCGATGTGCGATGGCAGAGGAGGATTTCACATTTTGTGGATTTGGTTCTCTAACTGCACTGCATTCTATGTTGGTTGCAAATCATTGTTGTAATTTTATCTGGTGTTATTTGATGCAGATATGTTGCGTTGTAGGCTTATGGTGTGTTTTCTTTTACATATGTAATGAATTTCATTGTAATCATTGACTTAAAGCGTTGCTGTTTTCTACAGTATGGTGCTTTGGCACTGTTCGGTTGAGCTGGTGTTGCAGGGACTGTTACATGTGCAGTCGACATTGTTGAGGGTTTTATGCTGAGTATTTTCCTGTTGTTGACTGGCCTACGCTATGCCCATTTTTGATGCGCCGTTATTCAATATTTTTCCCGTCCTGCTGTAATGTTTTTTCATCTGATCTTTTGTCCCCACCACTTTTCAAAACAAATTGACGCCCCTGGTCTCACTAGTAGGCTAAAGGATTGCAATCAAGGTATAAAGACGATTGCCGTGACGTACAGGAGTCGTACAGTAAGCACGCGTGAAACCCTTTATATTGATGAGCTAACAAACCATGTAGCCCAACTATGTGCGCTCTCGACGCACTTATCAGTGATCACACATTGTATTTATGCACCGACACTTTTCAGTACATTCACGTTGTTTCCACACACGTTCAGGATAATGTTTTTATCTGTCATGTTGCTGTGTTTAGTAATTCTGAATGGATCCTTGAACAGTAGGTAGCCTTTTTTTGGCATCTCCTGTTCGGTATCGCAACTTGACTTATATAAAAGGTAAACAAGCTCTTTGCTGTTGCACTGTAGGCCTACTGCACTCTTAATACATTGTGGATTTTATTGTATATCTTGTTTTTCTTTTTCTTTGGTGTACATAAATTTATGAATTATATGGACTCCTTATGTCATTTGGTTATTTGGTGTCCTTTTGGAGTCTCCAAATGTCCTTTTTTTGTGGGGAAAGACACTTAAATTTACCTTGAAGAAAGCTTGCAGAATTTTTTTTCTTTTCTTTTCTTTTTTTTTCGTGAGAATCATCTAGTGGTTTACTTTGCTGGATATAGCAAGCAATGATGAAATGTGTTAAACAGGTTCAAACAAGAATTCTGTTCTGTTTGTTTGTTTGTTTATTTATAAAGCATGATTACAACAACAGAGCATTGATCAATGTCCTGTACAATCATAGTTAAATAAAATGCTAAAAATAAGACATAAATATAACAGCAAATAACATCAAAACGGTGACTGTTTTCGAGGAGCTGTAGAGATTTCTCAGTGCATTGCAGTGCCTTTAAGGATACATGATTGCAGTAAGCACCAGATGGCTGGCAGGGATGTGCGCAACATGGTCACAGAGGCATTACCAGCCATCTCGCTCCAGCCCTGACTGTGATAGCCTGCTGAATAAGAAGCTAGGCATGGAACCCGCACTTCCAGCAAATCAATAGCAAAGTCCAACAAAACATAATGGAGCTTGATGATAATCAGTGAGCATGTTTGGATGGGGAGTCTACTTGGCTGAATCTCATCAAGGTGAGCGACTTTCGTTCCAAGACCAGACGGGAGATGGAACGAGCAGACGGCATGTTTGGATTCAGTTGTGCGGCTCTAATGTGCGGAGACGTGGCTAAACCAAAGCAGCATGTCTCGAGACTTCAAGCAATTAAGAGATCCAGGCAAGCGGAAACGCAGCGGTCGGGAGAGTGACGGACTCTTTGATCATGCACTCATCTCATTTTAATCCCACAACACCTCTGCTCTGACAGCCATGCTCTACTAATGAAGGAAGCTGACTGGCATAAGCTGGCTACAATGGCGTAAACTAAACTTAATATGCATTGTTTTAAGACCATTATATATCCAAAGCTGTTAGCAAAAAGCTACGGTCAGGGGTTCAATTCCCATGAAACACATGCTGATAAAATGCATTAATCATCTGTATCAAGTCACCATTATTTATATAGTGCTTCATACAGACTGTTTCAAAGCAGCTTCACAAAAGTAAATAAAAAAATGATGCAATGATGCAGACTTCATGAAATATTAGACAAGTTCAAATTCTACTGTAAAGCAGCCCTAAAAAAAGACAGTCATTATTAAGCTCAAGTCAGTTCAGTGTTGATTCAGTTTGGTTCAATAACTGTAAAGTGAATCAATTATGAGGCAAGTTCAATGCAGATGTACAGGTGACAATAGTGTCGTTATTCAGCTCGAGTCAGTTCAGTGTTAATTCAGTTCGGTTCAGTCAGTGTCGATGTTGCAAAATGTGTCAATTATGAAATGAATTCGATTCAGGTATAAAGCATCTTCCAGCTTAATTCAGTTCCAAGTTTTCTCATCTTGCGATGTCTGTGTTGTCAAATTGATAATATTACTGAATATTAAATGTCCTTGAAACCCCAACTAAGCAAGCCAAAGGAGACAGTAGAAGGGAACCCAAGATTCATCAGGTAACAGAGATGGAGAAAAATAGCCCAGACTCAGTCGGGGGCCAATTCTCCTCTGGACAAATGAACGAACATGGTATGATTTTTGATTCCAGGCTGCATTACAAGTCAGATTTGTGGCTTGATGTTATTCAAACGTTGTGCATCCAGCTTCTTCAGCTTGAAGACTGGGATACGACACACCGGCTTTAGGATTCTGCACGTGTAACAGGGCGGCTAATGGACATCTGGATTATTGTTTTGTTCCCTCATAAACGTGAGAGAGCAGCTTGCAGAAAGGGGACCTGTGCAGTTACATGGGCTCGATGGAGCCAGACAGGTCAGCAGTTATGACTTTGATATATTCAATCATAAGAGTACTGAATGGAAATGGCTAGAGATGTCAGAGGATCAGAGCTTCATTAACCTGTCCTTGCCGAATCGCACAGCAGAAAACCACAACAGCTGCTCACCTGTCAGGTTGGAGCACATGGGAGATGGTGCCAGTCATAATTAATCATGTAGCTCATTATACAAAACGACTTACTGTACACTTAGTACATGAATTGCATATGTTCAACCCTGCAAACTGTCAGCTAGCACATGTTTTAGGTTTTATTAGACACAATATTGCCTAATAATAATACAGTGATTTAAAGGAGTGACTGTTTTGTAGTAGTTAAACATTTTTTTTTTTACATTTATTTAATTCAAAGTTCAGTTCAAACTGTTTATTCATCTCTGAGAGTGACAATGTTTTGTCATAATTGGTATATGTAAAAAATAACTAAATAATATTATAAAAAAATGTATTACATTTTTACTTTATAAATTACATAATTAGAGATTTTATTGCTGCAATGGTAAAAAAAAAAAAAATCAAATGTTAAAAACCCCTTCAGACATTAGAAGGGGTTCATATGTGTGAAACTAACAGCTCATTTTCTGATGGTTCCTGGACAAAGTTGCTTTATTTAGTGAAGAAAACTTTGAACAGTGACTCGTGTTCTGTTCTCTGTCTCCCTTTTCTTCTGTTTTAAAGTTTCATGTTACGAGTGCAGAAAGTTCTGAGCAATTTCTGTTTCGCAGTGATAAAAAGAAAAGCTTGCAGTGTGTTTCCTGATGGAAATTTGTAGCGCTATAAAAAATTCAGTTCTGTCACTTGTTCTTCTTGTGCACTGCAATGTTGTATGTGTAAAAATAACTTTCTTAAATCATGAAAAACTTTCTTAAAACAAATGTTTGAATAAAGTTTTTGCTTTAAAATGACATTGTCATACTTTTCTATTTAGATGTATTCAATTTTTCTGTTTTGAAACTGCTAAATTTGTGCTAGAGATATTCCAGTCAAATCAATGTTGAAGTTTTCCTTTATGTTTGTTTCAGAGCATGTTTCAGCTTTTATGACATCAAAGTTTTGTCAAATAAATGCCCCGCTAAATGCCCCGCTAAGCCGAAGATTTTTTTAAATAGAAATCTTGGTCTGATTTTTGTCCTAATCATTTTCTTTGGCCAAAATGTATAATAGAAGTTCCATTTAGCTCCAAACCGTATTGGCTAAGTGAGGTAATTTAACATAATTTGGTCTGCTCCTGCGTTCATCAATATGAATACTCTGGAGGCAAAAGGACCCTTTATCTCTGACCATTATGGCCACCCACCCATTCTTTAATGTCACATCCAAAAAAGAAGAAAAAAAATGACTTTGAAAGGAGTCAGTAGGAGCAGAAAGCTGTGAACACAGGATGAGGTGATCCAAATGTGTTTGACTTTGGAAGAGTCTTGCACATTTTTTTTTTTGCTGTGCATGATTCGTCTGTGCATGTTACTCCGATAAAAAAAATAAAAAAACATTAGCGAATGCAGGAAGAAAGCACCTCTTATGCTGCCTTGACATGCTATCGGAAATTTCCATCTTACCTCTTCTGAAATCATGATTACCAGCTTGTCGCGTTCAAATGATTTTTTCTCGGAAAGAATAGGATTCATGGAGGTTACCAGGTTTATTCTTGCCTATTTCTTAGGTAAATCTTATTAAAGCAAAATGTATTGAAGATATTTAATTTTGAATAAAACGTTTCGTCCCATTTATAAGCACATTTACCGTGCTATAGATAGTCAGCAGCATGCTGACGATTCAGGAATTTCGGTCAAGTAGCCTACATGCATTTTCGCTGTGTTTAAAGGCGAGCTGTTGAGGAAAAAATTATAAAGAATACCAGTTACAGCAGTAATTGTTCTCCCCTCTGTCCATGTTTAACATTTTATGGCACGCCCCAACTCGGGAACTTGGGTATCAAAATTATGTCCGAGTTTCCATGTTATACATACAACTTGAGCGTTCATGACCAGAATTCCAACTCAAATTTAAATGGTAAATGGACTGCATTTATATAGCGCTTTCACAGACCCAATGGCCACCAAAGCGCTTTACAATATTGCCTCACATTCACCCATTCACTCACTCATTCATACACCGACGGCGGTGTCAGCCATGCAAGGCGATCCAGCTCGTCGGGAGCAACTGGGGTTAGGTGTCTTGCTCAAGGACACCTCGACACTTGGTCAGGTGGAACCGGGGATTGAACCACCAACCTTCCGGTTTGTAGACAATCTACATGAACCACTGAGCCACTGCCGCCCCACATTTATGATTCCGATAGCAAATTTATGATTCCGATAGCATGAGCAGAGGTCACTTTGAAACCATGTGATCTATATTTTGAGTGTTCAACAAACTAGAATCTGATATGAAATCCATTGGTGAAATATTTCGCCTTGATTGCGTCATGTGTCTCTATAAAATACAGAGTCACCTACAGCATTGGTTCCCAACAGGGGGGTCGCGGCCCACAAGGGGGCCTCAGCGAGCTCTGTGGGGGGTCGCGTCATATTTTGAAAAGTTTTGAGCAATTTGCATTAAATAAAAGTCCTTAACTTTTTTCTGTTCAAAATGTATATAATGAGCGAGTTCATCATGAATCCATTTTCCAAACCGTGTTTTTGTCTTATCCTGAATCACTATGGTACACCTATAATAAGTGATTACATTGGGACTATTTTTACGATCTTTGTTCGGATCGCTGCCGCTGCGGAGTAGTCCAGTACCTGCGTGACTCGTCATAGACACACACAGAGAGAGAAGTAGTTCCGGCTACAATGTTCTTCCGAAAGACGCATTATTCTGTTAATAAACGCAAGTTTATTATCGCTCGCTATAGCGCCACAAGCCTCAAAAATAAAGCCTCACATTGATAAAGCCTCAAAAATAACATGCAAGTATTGAGGCCCCAGACAGAAGTCATTTAGTAATAGCCTATATTCATTCTTTTTTTTACCTACACACAAGTGTGAATACTGATATTTTTGTTATTGCATTTAAAATAGGGAAAATTTATAGGCAACTCCTAGGCTTACATTTTTAAATTACAAAGGGCCTACTAATGTTTTTGTTATTGTATTTTCAATATTATAGGCTATTATTTGTGCATAAACATATCTGTTTATAGTAAACATACCGTTTGTTTGAAAACAACATATTTTGTCATCCTTGCTGCAAGCTTACAAGAGCGAAAATATCATTAAATGTGAAGGGGGGCCCTAAAATATTTTCTTGGGAAAAAGGGGGTCTCAGACAAAAAATGGTTGGGAACCACTGACCTACAGTAACCTAGGAGAAAAAAAATCAAGACCCGCAAATCCGTGCCACAGTTTTGCAATTCGTCCCCTCAGTTTATAAACCGTATGGCTACTCACAGATTCTTAAATTGTTCCCTCGGTTTAACAAATCATGCCCACGGAGTAATAAACCTTACCCATCAATTTCCAATCCGTGCGCTCGCATTTGTAAACCGTAACTTCGGTTTTTCATTCCATACCTAAAAAATGTATAAACCATGCATTGCACACACTTTCACAATCCGTTCCTTCAGTTTTGTAAACTGTACATACGGATTTGAGGCCCGTCCCTCATTTTAGAAATCTAGTCTACCGAAACAAGAAGAAAAAGAATAAGGCTCCCGTTCAGTTAAAGTCCCTGTAAAGTCAAAATTAAGTATGTGTTCTGAGTGTGTCACACCACAGAAAAATGCGTTATTAGCCACCCAGCCAAATTTGAATGAAAAAAAAAGCCGGCAAGTACATAAAATAAGCTATCAAAATCTTGAAAAAATGAGCAGGAGTCTCTGCTCTCAAACGCTGGGGGCGTGTCCGCTGGCTGCGCTGAAACCACGCCCACTCGCTACAGCCGGAATGGATGCTCCTATAGCAGCTTAATTGTTTTTACAAAGCCATACATGTTCGAGCCTGGACTACCTACTATAATTATAACATTAGCACACAAGGCAACAACTTAAGGCCAATTTATACTTCTGCGTCGGGTGCGCGTAGAAGGTACGCCGTAGCATACGCATTGACGTGTACCATACGTCGTACCCTTCGCCGTACCCTGACGCGCACCTCCTCAAAAATGTAACTACGCGTCGCGGCGACGCGGACCGCAAGATCTGTGATTGGTCGGCTGGATAGCATCGCGTTTCCTCCTACGCATTTCCGGAATGATCTTCTGCACTCTGCACCGCCCGCCCGCCATTTTTAAATTCCGAAGATCAGTGAAGAGCCATGGAAATAGACCAAGTGACCGAGAGATTGCTTGAAGAAGTGCGGAAATACAGCCATCTGTATGACTCCTTCAGTCGCCATTGCTCGTAGAAACCTAAACTCAAAACAGCCGCGAGGAATGTAAACACAGTGGAACTGGAACATTAAAACCCACCCGCGCCAACTAGCGTTTCGGCGGTGTAACTCCAGAGCAACACAGACATTCGCAGAAGTATAAATGCTCACGACGGCGTCGCCTACGTGCGTAGCCTACGACGTACACTACGGCGTACACTCGACGCAGAAGTATAAATAGGCCTTTACACTCATTGGTGGGCACGCACTGCCAACGATGGCACCAGTTGTCGGCGCGACGGGATGATAAAGGGCGAGGCGGGAGATAGTCGGCTCGGCCCCATTCACCAGTAACAGCGGACTATCAGTGAATCCCAGTTGTCTCCGACGAAAGTTTATAAAACTATCCCGTGTAAAATGATCACTACAGAGGCAGGTTTTGGCGGTGATCCTCAGCTCTCCACCAAGGTGGCTCTTCACAAAATTAATCCACCTCTTGTTGATGTGATACGTTATAGTTTTTCGGAAATTTAAATAAGGACACTCTGATCTGTTTTGTACGTGATCGCATCCAGATTATATGCATTTCCGTGATGAGGCATAGCTAGCTAGCAAACTGTAGGCTGTAGTAACCATAGATATCATATAAACTCGCGATCGGCAAACTGATGTGAATGTGCTCTATTTATATTGTTAGGGGAGGGGACAGCGTCAGGGGCTCCAGTGCCAGTGCGTCATCAAGTAGGGGCGTGTCCAGGAGCTCAGGGGCTTCAGTGCGTCATCGAGCCCCCGTTTTAGCCCCGCCCAAAAAATCCGGAACACAGCAATGGTGAAAAACTGTTTAACGGTCTAACTCCACAATTCAGTACTTCACAGTTCACGGTCTTTGTAATATGTTTTAGCAAAACATTTCTAACATTTCTAATGTGTTTAGATTTTTTTTTTAGAATTGCCTTTACAGGGACTTTAAAAAATCATTTGTATAGGCTATTGTTTAAAAAATACTTTGACGGCCACCAAAAATTAATCTTTGTCCCGCCAAAGATTTATTTCATCATTTATTATGCGCTGATAGTCGGCTGCTTTAAAATGCTCCCGTGAGTGTTTGTGTGAAGAACATCAAAGGTTTCTATTTACAATGTATTTTTGTGAGCCATGTAGCCATTCACAGACATATCTGTTGAGCGCATGAACGCAACGGCCAATCAGATGTGTTTAAGTTAGTCAGGAGTTTTTGTTCAGCACGAGTTCTGCACGCTCGTGAATCCTTTCATTATAACCAACAAAGTATAAACACGGTGTCAATATGATTCATTCATTGCACAGCTTCATTGATTATAACGGGAGTTTTCGCAAGAGTGCAGCTTTGTGTGGCCTACCTGCTACCTCACGTTGTAATTGACAGCTGTATTTAAATTTGCACAGTGATACCATGGTAATTAATGGATGGAACAAACAATCTGATATACTGGTTAACGCTGCTGTGTGAGTTTCTACCAACGGCTGAGGGTGTAACAACAAATTTGACATCTTTCTGTTCTGACCATGCAATCCCTTTACCTAAATTTTTCCTCTTTTGGAAAGTCATAGAAATTATATTATAGATTATTTATTTTGCTACTGGAGCAAATAGGAACACAAAATCCCCAACGCTTATGAAAAGTTGAACCCAGAGAAAAAGGTCCATTGAGTTGACTGCATTTCACGTGCGTAATTTTACTGTACAAAGGTTAATGTGACTACATCTTTAGTTATAACTTCCAAAATAACTTAAAGAAAGTAGGCTACAACAAAATAAACATGTCACAATGAAAAAAAAAATTTTCTTATTTCATATTCAAATATTCATATTTCAAATTCCTTTTTCTTATATTATTCTTTGGAAATACGACGGGTTTTGTGAGATCATCTTAGTGTATGATCCCTGTATATGGAAGATATCTGATCAATGACATCTGGTTGCAGATGATATCAATCATTTCCAAGCATCTGTTATTTCAGAGCGCAGACACCATCTCTTTTCCTCAGAGAATAAAGGAGAGATTCTGTGCTGTAAAGGAGAGATGTTTAAGGTTCTGAGACTTACTCAAACTGGTTTGCTCATTTTGTAAGCATGCAAACAGTCTCTCCCGGTCTCCCTGTGGAGACCAAAAACCAAAACAATTTCAGCTTTCTTCACAAACATCATAATAGAACGATGTTTATCTGATGTGCCACAGTGTTTTTCACAGAGATCATTGGCTATATAGTGAAAACAATGGCAAGACATATGCGTTGGGTACAGATGCAAACTGATTTCTTTAAGTAATCTGATTACTGAATTTCCAGTCTAATAAATGCTTTCCAAAATACTCCCAAACAAAATCTGTGTAACCGCTTTATGCAGAGTTATGCAGGGGTGTCATAGCCTGGGAAAACCCAGACAACTTCCGGCAAACTTAGATTTGCTCTGCAAGTAGTCTGGCAAAGAGCTCATTCAAGCCCATTTCCAATCCGTCGAAATCGCGGCACCAATCAGAAACGTTGGGGCGGGTTTTACACAATGACGATCGCTCTGATTGGTTTTAGGTCTTTCCAATTGCGCCCAGAGGCGTCCGTTGGTGAAGCCAGAGACAATTTATATAAGAGACATGCCACTTCCTCAATCCTCAATACAACTATATAAGGAAAACCCGTAACAGCAAAGATGGCGGTTGTATGCACATGTCCCGCCCCTCCCGCTGAAAAGCCAATCATCTGCTTTTAACAGTCAAGCCGGGAAACATTTAAGCCTATCGTCTGGTTCCACTGACGCATGCGCACAGTTGAGGTTTTGCGACAGCAGAGACGATTTGGCGACAGCGAGTTGTGGTGTACAAGATCAGATGGAATCCACATGGAAGAGAGTGATAACAACGCGAAATAAAGCATTTTATATCGACCACAAATATGTTACCTTACATTCTAAGTAAAAGACACAAAATATGTCTTATTTGATCGGTGAGTAATGTAGATGAACTGCTGCGCTTGTGACACTGACAGGGCGCATATTTAACTGAAAGAACAAGCAGAGAGAGAGAGAGAGAGCCCCGGTCGCGCGCGCGCACTCTCTCTCTCCGGAGCCAGGCGAAAGTGTAAACAAGACTTCACCGTCTCCAAATTAAGCGCTGTCTTGCTCTCTCTCCCTCGCACATATTAATCAAAATAAAACAACATGATGGTAAAAGGTCGGAAGACCAAAGTTTCATGTGGAGCATTCGGGGATATTTTACCGCTGGGTGTGAATTGTGCTAAAATACGTTGCCTTATCTTCTCTGAAATGCGTTCCGCACATTCAGCTGACATAAAATTACTCTCTAAATAAACGAAAAAACCTATCCAGTGATGTAATGTTTTCTGTGTTGACACTAACCTTGTGGGATGTCCATGTCCTAACTGCTGGGATAATCACACAACCGTATGACATGTCCAATTCGCAAACTAATGACTCTTTTGAACCGATTCATTTTAACGAATAGTTCAAACAACTGATCTATACAATACATTGTTATTACTGATAAAGTGCAAACCTGCTTATATTTAAATAATGGAGAACAATATTGACATTGAATATTGCACAACACCGGCATTCTGGATAGAGACGTAAATGAAGTTGGTGTCGTGAACCCTTGCGCAGGCGTAGTAAAGTATAACCTGCGGGGGAAAAGGCGTTTTAAACCTTATTTTGGGGCAAAGTCATCAAACTTTTTCAGCGATTTTTATCATATTTTACTGCTGTTTATATACATGCAGTTTTTATGTCCCGGTGACCAGTGAAAGTGCAGTTCTGACTCTCTGCCCATTCATTTAGATAGGAGCCTGGTCTTGTTAGTCCGAAATAGCTGCCCGGAGGCGTTGCCAAGATGGCGGCCGAGTGGCACGACTTGCCTAAAAGGACTTTGGTGAAGCGCACCAACTTTTAAATGCATTATTATATTCAAATTGCAAACACATGAGGACAGTCTCCATGAAAGACCCACTGGCAGATGAACATGCTACTACATTTCTCTCCGAAACGGTAGGAAATGAAATTAGATTTAATAGAGGATTTTAACTGTGACAAGATGATTGACAGGGCAGTTTACGTGACAGGATACATGCGACAGATCCGTCCGATAAAGATGACGAAGTAGTATGTCCCAAAGCTTGCCTACTTTTTTGCTACACATTCAAAAGTAAATACCTTTTCTTCACAAAAAGAGTACATACTTTTATGGCGTAGAGTAACTTAGGCAAATTGGGACGCAGCATATGGCTTTACACGATGACGATCGCTCTGATTGGTTTTAGGTCTATCCAATTGCGCCCAGAGGCATTTGAGCGACGTCCGTTGATGACGCCACTTTGGAAATGAGTTATTAAAGGGTAAGTTCACCCAAAAATTTTAATTCTGTCAGTAATTACTCACCCTCATGTTGTTCCAACCCCGTAAGACCTTCTTTCATCTTGACGCTGGTCATGTGTGTGCAGTGGCGGATTTAGCAAATCGGGGGCCCAAGGCGAAGGTAGGTAGGCTATGGGCCCCTCCCTATCCAATCTTTAAAAGAGAATGAAAAAAATATGTACCAACTGAATGGTGGATAGGCAGGTAAAGCTAATCTACGGGGAAGTAAAGGTTAGAGAGGAGAAAAAAACCTCCCCTTTAAACCCTGCATACACTTCTTTACTCCTAAACAGAAACATGTTACAATGTTTACATGGTACAATTTCTGGTAGCCTAAGCTATGTTTTTTTTTTTTTTTTTTTTTTGACAAATTTCACCATTTCGATTCAATTCTTGTGATTTGATTCAATATTGACTCATTTGGATAAATATTAGGTAACGTTTCACAAGATAAAAAAAATCAGCTGGTATAATTTAAGGTTAAAATAAGTAATATAGTACACATATTTAGCCAAATACTCTCTATAGCTCTTTTTTTTTCTAGCCAATTAAATGGCTTTCCTGAGGTCATTTTTATGTGACGATTGTTCTCCAGCTGTTTTACCTCTTTCCGCGGATGAAAAACACTTATTGATCGATATTATGAATGAGGAATATACATTTCGGTAAGTTATACTGTATCTTTCAACATTGTTAATTCGTATTTACTATTAGCTATAGATGATCAGTTCACGTGCCGCTATAGGAATCTGTCACACGTCACATTAAAACGGCAAAACGGTATTTATTGTTTGAATTTCGTAATAGAATTGACAGAATCTGAGAGCTGAGATTTTTTTTAAATATCATGATTCATAAGTAAACTGCTCAGTTTTGTCTGTCGATCTCCGTGTCCTCTTTGCTTCACGATTTTTCTGTGCAATGGACGTTGTTGTTCCTGATCTGTATCCCCAACAGTAGCCGTAAAAAAGTTTGTCATCTTTGGCAGCGTTCCCAAATACTTATCAGCGTCTTTTCACTTTTTTCTTTTATTTGAGCCGCTTGGGTAACTTTGAAACTTAAAATTTTCGCGTTTAGACTGCTCTGTTTGTGTATTTCCCAGTCCTCCTGTTACTGCATATTGTTTATCTTTCGCGCCGCGCACCTTTACGGTCTTTTTGCTTTCCTCCCGCTTCCTCCTTTTTTCAGCACCGCTTGGGTAGCTAGCTTCGCTTCATTTTTACTCTGTCTACTACTCTGTACACTCTGTCTGTCAATCACTTCTTTAGTTCTTTTTCTCCGTCAGTTTTTTGGCACAGCCTTGTCACTTTCGCAGATGCGCAGTAAGTGAGATAATGGAATAGTCCAATGTAGTGAGGCGGGGGGCCCCCTCCTGTCTGTGACACTAATGATTTGATGCCATTTTTCGCAAATGGAGTTTTAGAAATATATAATAAAAAAATTTTTTTTTTTTAAAACCTTAAGCATAAGTTAATAGGGCAATTTGGGGGCCCCAAGGTAGCTCGGGGCCCAAGGCAATTGCCGACCTTTGCCTAATGGTAAAGTCCGCCCCTGTGTGTGTGACGTGCAACACAGAAGCGCTACGCAGTTACACTACGTGAAAAAACTCGAGGCCCAGAGAGAAGGAAATGAATAGTGGAATAAAGTCGTTATTTTTGTTTGTTTTTTGCGCACAAAAAGTATTCTCGTCGCTTTATAAACTTAAGATTGAGCCACTGTAGTCACTTGGACTATATTAACGATCTCTTTAATGCATTTTCTGGGCCAGCAAGTTATAGTGTCTTAGAAGCCTATGGAGGAGTGAGACAGCTCTCAGATTTAATCAAAAATATCTTAATTTGTGTTCCGAAGATGAACGAAGGTCTTACGGGGTTGGAACAATATGAGAGTGAGTAATTACTGACAGAATTTTCATTTTTGGGTGAACTAACCCTTTAATGAAGCTTTGCCAGACCTTAACTCAGTTACTACTGATAATGGTTTGGTTTTAACCAGGCTAGGGGTGTCAGTGAGTCTGTATCCATTCTGTAATTTATTCAATAATACATTTTAAAAAAAACTGACATGACTACACCTCTTCTTGTATGTCTCCCATTTACTAATTCAAATTCATGTTGCCATTTTCTTTTGTGGGCCATAAAGTCAAAGTGGTGTAACCAACCGAGACAAAGAAAAGTCTCATTAAAGGCTGAAATCATTTTTAGATTCAGTATACTTTTTTTATTTTTATTAAACAAATGAAATACAACATGAATCCAAAAGATTAGATTTCCAAGGCCATACCAGGTGTTAAGGAAGTTACAGTATAGTACTGGTGAAGACACATTACTCTGCAGTTCCCGACTCTGCTGACAGCAGCACAAATTGATTCCACGAGGTTTGCAGAACCAGCCACAAAAGCATCTGTCTCGCTCCTCGCCACTGCTCTTCTCTGATGGGCCGCAGATTCTGCCCCTACCTTCAGCATACGGCTCTGTCCTGGCATGACGCCAGCTCGCCACTCAGGGGAGGACAACGGTGGTCATCTGTCAGTGCCAGTCTGTCAGCAGATAGTGGCTGATGGATGGAGCCGCGTGCTCGTCAATAAAACACACTTTGAAATGATTGCAGTGCTGTGCAAAGACCAAGCTGTAGTGCAGCGGGCTCTGGCCTTCACCCTTCATCTCAAAGCATTGCCCCGCTGAACTCATACGGGTAGATTGAGATAAGTTTGTTTTTTATGCTGAAGAACAAGTATGTATTGTCTTCAACAGAGAGATGACATCATTCACTCTGAGCTTGGAAAAACATCACAGAACACATTGTTCACCCAAATGCAAATCCCTGTAATTTACTCATATCATCCCAAACATAAAACTTTTTAAAGGTACTGTATGCAATTTCTTTATCTGTACTAAGGCATAAAAATACCATAATACACTCAGCACGTTTCCTAAATATCTGCAAGTTCACAACATACTTGTTCTGTGTCGGAATGTGTTTGTTTCGGTCTCTGCGATCCCACCGACTGCCAAATTACCTAAATAGTATCTATACATCCCGGAAACCACAATGTATTGCAGCCATGGAAAATGCTACCGGACACAAAAAGCCTCGGCATCCATCTAAAAAGCTCTATGACCAGTCCTCAATCTAGTCGTGTTGGAGGGGGTGGGGGAAACAATTCTCTCCAATATTTAGAATTTGGACTGCAGTACCAATTTCAACCGCTAGCTGTCAATTTTACAAACTGCACCTTTAATGAATAGTTATGGTTATGGTTTTAGAAATGAGTTGGTCACTGGACAAATTGGGGACCGGAGCTTTCAGGCTCCAAAAAGGGGTCCATACTACTTCTGTAGTCACATAATAGCTCTGTTCTGACCAAAAGTCATTGTTCACTGAAAATCTTGACATCCACCCATTCCTGGGCACATTCATGAGATAAAAAAAGTAATGTTCAATTAGCAAACTTAACGTTCTTTTGATTCAGATAATTTCAGTGAATAGTTTGATCCAACTCGCGAAACCTGAAAACAATTAATTCACACATTTGACTGATCCGATTCCCATTCAACTCTATGATCCGGTCACGGTGGCACTGGAGGAGAATATTTTCAGTGAATAACAGCTCAAATGTTTAGCTTTTATTCTATTCTATAGAATATTATTCTATATTCTAAAGCAATGTAGCACATTACTTGGAATGACTACTTTACTATTCTGATTCAACTTGAAAGCTCCAGACCCCATTCATTGTTACTGTATAGAAAAGAGCAACCTCTGTACTGTAATGAAAACACTTTTTCTTCTTTTGTGTTTCACAGAAGAAAAAGTCAGATCGGTTTGAAACGACATGAAGGTTTTCATTTTTGGGTGAACTATTCTTTTGACTGAATGGAGCAACAGCAATAATGTTGAAACTAGAGTTATTGATCATCCAAACAACTATAAAAAGAGACTTTGCTGGTTCCTATCGACTCTCACTCATTTAAAACTCTAGACCATCTTCTTTATAAATAAAAGAAACTTACAGTGAATAAACTTCACACACTCACAGGGTAAATCTTGGATGGCGATGCCAACTTTAATATTAATGTCATCAGGTCTTGAGTGAAAAGGGCAAACACTGCTTCATGTCAAAGACCAACATCTATTTTTCTCTCTTGTGTGAAGGGGAAAACGGTGTGCACGTGTCGTCAGCATTTAGGTCCAATTTTCCTCAGCCTGCCAAGCAAATCCCTACACATACAAATGGGAGTGTATGATAGCCAACCTGACATTGGATTGAAAAACATGACAATTTGAAAATGCTTACCTTTCACTCTGCGGGAGACAGCGAGGTGACCTAGATTGATGTAGTGTGGGAGTAGTTGGGAAAGGACGAAACAGCCGGGTTAGACCGGGTTGGCATCAAGGTTTATTATCTTTTACAATGTACAATATACAAAAATATAGAGTACCAAAAATTCACAGTGTCTAAAAGGCAGTGATTACAGTCTACATCGCATATCTAACCACCAGGTCAGTTGCATAGAAGGGCACCAAGCCTTGCAGGGATGGAGCGCCTCATTGCGTCGTCTGGCTTTATGCGTGTTCCATAGCGGAGATACTCCTTTCAAGACCTGACTTACACAGAGCAGCCGCATTTGACCAACATATATTATCTGGGCAGGCACATGGGAGCGAATGTGGGGATTTAGTTTGACCTTTTAACTTTAAATAAGAGCTTAGAGTCTTGCCTATTCTTGATTTATTTTCATGCATACGGTGGAGGCAAAAAGCCTTCGAAAGACATTTTAAATCTGTGATTTACTTTCTGACTTACTTTACTTAATTTTTTTTCAATTCAACTTCTCATTCAAATTATACTAATAACATTAGTTGCAATTATAAGTACTTAAAGGTATAGCGGAGGATTTTCTTTTTCCGGGTGGGTAGCCTATACTATTGGTCCACCTAAGTGTCAATCATTCTGGTGATATGTTTACGTAAGGCCGTCGTACGTGCTCGTCCTTTCTGCGCATGCGCACTTTCAGGTGTATATGTGTGGTGAGCTATGGTTTCAGCCATTCATTGAAGCTTGCCGTTCTCACCGGGTTTTTTCAAAATGTCTGAGGGTCGCAAGAGAAGTGTCTACGAATTGTATGACAAGAAGAGAAAGGCCTCTGAAGAAAGAAACAAGTCCAGTGTTTTTGGGAGAATATTTCACACACTGGCGTGTGCTAAAAGCACAGGTTGGGCTTCCCACTGATGCTTCAGTCGCGAAGTTTCTACTCGACAGGTAACGTTTGGCATGCTATTTGGAGAAATCCATTTAAAATCACTGCTAGTAAAAGTTAATGTAAGCTATGATTAGCGATGCTAGCGTTTAATAGGCGTTCCCTCTCGGGAGCAGAGAGGCGTTCCCTCTCGTCCCTCTTCCCCCATGTGCATTTTTTCAAAAAGTGGAGAGGGCGGTTCTTTCCTAAAATTCGGGAAAATCCTCCGCTATACCTTTAAATGGCAAATAGGAGCAATTTGAGTAATGCTCTGGGATTTTTGGACCCTCTGTAGAAAATGTATCTGTAAAGTCTCGGTGTGTGAGCAACAAAAATCAGCAAAAAATTTAATGAGTATGAAGCCAAAAAAACTAAACAAAAACCTCTGCATTAAATACTTTGAACAGGATCCAACAGCATCAAAACAATTAAAGGCAAATGTATTTGAATGAGTATGATATTTAAGTGCCTTAAATCAAAACATTTATAAACCAAAAATAAAAAATCATCAATTCATATGAATTATGCCCAATTTAATAAAAAATAACAACATTCTCTAATAGTTTTGTAGGGACTGTAGTGTATCATCTCTGATGTTATCGATCAGGGTTGGTCAACAAGATGGGTCTCTCTACTGCAGTTAAACTCTGGACATGACAGGCTCCATCCCCACACAATCCCTATGGTTGGTATATTTACACCGCTGCGGCACGTATTATTTTACAACTATAAGGCGTTTAAAAAAACAGTGTTAGCTTTACAATATACATGTACATTATACTAACCTTTGCGTGGCATTACTTTTTTTGTGGTGGGACATTACTTAGTTACAACCCATGTACTCATGCTTAGCTGAAAGCATGGTTGGCTTCGCATTCATTAAATGAGCTTGATAAAATAGCTTAGTTTAGTTTTCAATGCCCTTTAGAAACCAAGCATACCATAAATACTACATCCTGGTGAGAGTTGCCATTCCTGAAACACTTTTATCGATAACTGAAGAGTTGCATCTTGAATGTGGGCGTGATGCCACTGGGAAGCATGTCAACACATGAGCAAAAATAGATCTTAGTTGGGCACATATTGCTGCACACAGATTATATTTTCAGATATTGTATGATGTGACAAAAACAGTGATCCATTGATCGTTTCTGTGAGAGTTGACTGGGCAATTTTATGAATATGTGATGCTCATATACCGATGTACGCCTTCGCTCATTTCTCTGATGAATGTGATGATGGTTAGGAATACACCATCTGGAAACGATAATAAAAAATAATATATGAAATGTTCAGTATAGCTCCATCAATTTTTGAACTCGTCTCTTAAATAAACTCTATTGTCCATCTATCCTACAACTGCTGAATAGTTCCCTCTTTAAAATAACCGTAGAAAACAAGTGCCAAGCTATCAGTATTTCCTACATTTTTTCATTATAAAATATAGTCCGTCTCGGTTTGAACCCAGTCATATTTAATATGACCACCGGAACTTACAGTAACAGAGTAGAACATGTTTGCTTCAGACCTAAGCATATTCCATGTTGGTGCAATATTCCTCAATTCCCATGCATTCGCAAGTAAAAAGGGTGTTTCAACTTTTTTAGGGGGAAGAATAAGGCATTCTTCTGTCCTTATGCTTTTACCGTGCTGAGAATCTATAGTTCGTTTCTGATAAGAGTCCGTTCTGAATAGCATCCTATTTTAAGCTGTTCTTTTTCTTGCAGCTTGGTTGCGAACTCATATCCGAACAGTCCACCCAGGAGATGCATTGATCCTGCGACTCGTCCTCTTTTGTTAGAGATTTGCCTCTCAAAGGTCGGAAGTCAGTGGGAAGTCCTTACATTTGCATCCAAAGGTAACAATACCACCGTTCTAACCAAACCTGATAATGTCACCATTGATTGCTATCTTTTGTCTGGTGTCCGGCTATTCTTCTCTTATGTAGTTTTAAAAAGAACTGCCACAGCGCGGCAGATTGCATTCCCGTAATGAATATTACTGGAGTTGTAAGGGATGCCAGCACAATTTTCTCTTCCCACCTTCAGCTTCAGCAAAATCTCCTTCCAGTAACGGGAGTTCTGCAGAGATCAATCAAGACATCCGTTTATCAAAGTCAGTGTAGCTACACAATCTTTAAAAAGTGCTGTTTGAGTCACTGGATTTTTCCCCCATTGGACACCACAAGGCATGAATTAGGAGACACAGTCTTCAGGGGAGAGAGTTTGGGGGGGGGGGGGGGGATCAGCTGGAATGTTGGATCAAGCACCACATTGGGTGTAGAGTGTCTGGGTGGGAAAAGGGAGGTGAGCAGCCTTGTCACCATGGCGATAAAGCTACGGATGGGCAAGCATGTCTCAGCTGTGGTTATAGGTTCTGCAGGGAGAGGGTGAGGAGTCCGGGCGGTAGTCATATTTGCCCAGCGCTGTGGGGTAGTAGGTGGTGGTGTACACATTTGTCTGCTGAAGTGGAGTAGGGAAGTAGTTGGTCCTCTCATCCGGCAACAAATTGTTCTTATTCAAAGTCTATAGAGAAAAAAATATATAAAGGAGGGTTACATGAGCTGAGAGGCAAATCAATCTCTGAGATGAAACACATGGGGTTGTAATATCTGTAGCACTATTGTGTTTGAGCAGCCCAAAAAAGCTATATTAGCTCAACCAATGGCATGAGTTTGAACAGTAGATCATGTAGGCTTGCAATGAACTACACCTATGGACCAGAATATACCATAGACCTTCAAGTGGGGGCTATTGAACAAAACAGAGAACGGACAGCAACATGCTAAAAACCACTCAGGACACAAAATCCAGAACACTGTAGAAAAGAAATTGAGAAATCTGGTTCTTTTTTTTTGCAATTCGGTTTGGTGTCACTAGTGGAGCAGAAATTACAAACTGCACCTTTAAATATGTAACGCACCACTGAATGGAGCCCATAGAAGATAAGCTGTACAATTCAAAAGTAGTGAACTTATGGGTCATGGATGAAAGTAGCATGTGTGTATGAAGTGTAATGCTCTCGAGAAATATCATTTGTCTAGCTCCAAAAAACCTGCAGCTCAGTTACTGGGGGAGTGAAGCTATAAAACATACAAGATTGATTTGAGTGACTCACCGTAGCCGAGAACTGCTGTGCAACAATTATACTTTTCAATACCTGGCAAACAATAGCTCTACAAATGGACTGAGATCTCCATTTTTAGTCTGAACAAGATGATTGAACAAAGTTTGCTGTTTTATCCGAGACTCAATGAGTGACAACAAGTGAATATTTGTCTACTATTACGAAACCAAATTACATCTTCCTGACTGTGGTATCTTCTGCAGACTTTCGACAAACAGCTCCCTGCGTGAAATCAGAATATTCATCCTGATTTACAACGTGGCTCTCAACGGATGCTTATTCAAACACCCATCAATCAGAGGGAGTCCGTGTCACACGGTTAATATCACACAGCCATCTGTGCACCGACGTGGCCTGGGAACGCATAGACAGAGGCCTGAGTGACGATCTTTTGCAGCAGGCGCTTCTTTCTCCATCCACTCGTATTGCCCAAGTCTCATAATGAGTTTCAAGCGAGTACTGGTCATGCAGAAGATCGATGGAAAAAGTGGCAAAAGGCTCGCACAGGTGTCACAGCAAGGACACGAGGTGGAAGGAGAGCGAGCCGAGCCAAACTAATTGGATGAGCTCGACGATCAGTCACAACCAGCTGTGGGAGTCCACTGAGCGGCTGCTGCTTAAACAGCCTAATGGAGCCCATTAATAAAGACGGAGTGTGTGCCAGGAGCCAGAAGAGACGGCTAAACAAGCGGCCGTGGGGAGAGGGAAACCAGCTGTAATCTCCAAACTATCAGTTATCTAGTGATGCTCATTTTGGACAAAATAAACGAGCGTGCTCTCCGACTGAGTTTGGTTTTTTGACTGCTCACAACTTTTTCTGCTAGCTCATCTGTGGGAAAACGTAAAAGTGAAATATGTCATGTTTTGATGTTGAAATACTCAGCTTAATATGCAAACACTACTGTATATAAAAGGCATTTGTAGGCGCATTCCCATGAAAAGTGTAAACGCTGTCTCTCTGGTGCTATCAAAACACTGAGCGGCCTATAGATTTAAATAGGCTATAGTTAAATTTGTAGAACGGAGCTGTTAACACTCTTTTAAGTAGCTGAAGCCAAAATAAATAACAATATGAACAGGACATGCAATCTGTCAAAATCCACTGAGATTTATGTGGAATTGTCAGGCCATATATTCCATGCTGCCTACATTAGAAACTTATCTTCAGGCTCACACAGAATCTGCACAGATCTACTATGACCGTTATTCTCAAAGTTCTACATATCCCTGCCTTTTGAGTGTCCATTAATTATTATTATTATTTAATTTGATTACGCATTTAGCTACAGTATCAATGGGAGTGCAGTACTCTGAGCTCAATTTTAGTTTAAATCCACCAAAATTCGGAACAGAAAATACAATAAAAGGCTACAGATTGACACCATATGAATACACTACCATGCAAAAGTTTGGGATCAGTAAGTTTCTTATGCTCACCCAGGTTGAAATTATTTGATCAAAAATATAGTAAAATATAGTATTTTGAAATATTATCACTGTGGCAAAAATGGCAAAAGGAGAATTTTTATCATGATCCCTCAAATATCATTCTAATATGCTGATTTGGTGATAAAAAAAAACATTTCTTATTATTATCACTGTTGAAACTAGTTGTGCTGCTTAATATTTTTGTGGAAACCGTGATACTGAACATGTTTTCTAGGATTATTTGATGAATAGAAAGTTCATAAGAACATCATGAAAAGGAAATCTTTTGTAACATTATAAATGTCTGTACTGTCAGTTTTGATCAAATTCATGCGTCCTTGCTAGGGCTGCACAATTAATTGCAATGAACCCGCACGCGATTTGGCAAAGGCTGCAATTATTTTATGCTCAACTTTTTGCTCTTTTAGTCATTTGTTAAAACAACAGCATCCCGGTATGGTTTCATTGACCTCTTCCGCAACATTTATCATGAATCGAGCTGCTGCATCTGCACCGACCAAGGCGTCTCTGAATTCTTCCACATTGACAGAGGAGTGAGGCAGGTCTACGTGCTGTCGCCATTCCTTTTTTTTCTCGTTATGGACTTCGTGATGCGACGTACCCTCAGCCATGGCGACTACGGCCTACAGCGAGAAGACAGAGGACGACTTGCGGATTTAGATTTTGCGGATGATATCGCATTCCTCGGATCTATTCAGCCAGCACTCTGCGAGCTAACGGCTGCAATAGGAAGCGAAACGGAAAAAGCCAGACTCCGGATATACACGTCCAAGAGCAAGATCCTTTGTATAGGCTACGTCTGCGCACATATTCCAGTACAAATTGACCAACAGCCTCTGGATGAAGTTGATCAGTTTACTTATTTCGGCAGCGTTGTGACGGCGGACGGCGGCTCAGACCAAGACGTCGCGAGTCGACTTGGGAAGGCCACGACGGTTATGCGGCAACTATGGCCAATCTGGATGTATAATGCAATTGTCCTAGGAACAAAAATCCGATTTCTAAATACAATCGGCATCCCTACACGAGTGAGACCTGGAAACCGTAGACAAGCATCACCAAACGTCTTCCAGCAACGATGTCTTCGGTCTCATACCGTAACCATGTCAGCAAAAAGGAAATATACAGACCGAAGAACTGAAGCAAGGACAACGGAGAAAACATGGCGGCGTACATTCATCGAAGACTTACGCGCCGTTGACCTACCATGGGACGAAGCCGAAACAGTTGCGACTGATCGAGCCCGCTGGAGATTGCTTAGCGCCCAATGCGCCGCACGGCGCAGGCGGATCTAAGTCTAAGTAAAACAACAACAACAACAACAACTATTAGTTATTTTCATGGACCGCAGAGTGCATTTGGGACACATCAGGCCAATACCGAAAAGAAGTACTAACCCCCTCCCATCCTACTTTTAGCAACTACATTATAAGCCACCATAATTCATTGCACATCTTACTGAAAGTCTTGCACATTGTGAATAAATATATGCATGACTGTAGCAAATAGCCGCTGATAACTGCAATATGTGACTTTGCAAGGATGTTACACCTCGTTATAGCTAATGCAATCAAAACACATCCCTGACAAATCAAAAAGTCTCCCTGCTTCATGCAAAACATTCCCACATAATGTAATTCCTTCTATGTACACTTCAATTATCAATCACTCAACAGAACCAGAGGTAATTCCTTGTGATACGGGCCATGGACTGCTCCTGGGCAAAAAAATGGCAAAAATCGCTAAATATTTAGTGTTCTTTTAATGGTCTTAACCATTTTAATCACAAATCAATCACTGGTCAGGAAACACTGTATAATACTGTAGATAAAGTAACTTAGCACAGAATAGCCTTCCCCAACTTGCAGACAGCTTTTTAAAGGAAAAGGGTCAGGGTTGTTCCACTCAATGTTAATGGCTTTAAACAGTTCATGAGTAGTTGAAAAATGTCTCCCAGTTCGTTTTGACTTTAATGTGAGACCAAATATTCACAATAGGGTTAAAATCTGGACTCTAACCAGGCCAAAACATGAGCCTGATGGACTTGTTCTTGGTTGTCTTTGCAATTTGGGCAGGATTTGTCTTGTTGAAAAATAAGATCTGATCATTCCTATTTAGATAACAACTTTTCATTTGTGGGAAGCAAGCCATTCTGCAATATTCTCCTGTACTGCAAAGCATTAAATTAATTTTCAAAGTGAAGCAGCTCACCAATACCAGCAGCTCCCCACACAATGACACCTCCTCCTTCATGCTTCACTGTGGTAGACATGCATTTATTATTATATTTCTGTCCAGATTTTTGAAGACACCGCTCTGGAGCATCACCATGCAATTTGTTTCATTGTGATTCATCACTCCACATATTCTGCCAAAAACGTCCTTCTCTATTTGATGTTTTTCTGAGACAGCAATTACTTTTTAAGTGGTGCATTTGCTTAAATTTAGCTAATTTCCTGACCAAAAAATGTGTGATTAAGACTATTAAAAGCTTAGCGTTTAGCCATTTTGGAGTTGGTCCTTTTGTTTTTTTTGCCCAGGGGTGTACATCTAATATGGGTAAGATTAAGTGTAGCAACATGATACACAACAACAAAAACAATGGTCCTACTGACACTTTTCATGGCATAAAACAGTGTATCGAAAAGAAAAGTGTGACCAGGGTGTCAGCACTGACCTTGAACTCCATGGGTGTGTATTTCTCATTCTTTGGTGTGGTGTTGCCCTTGTAGTTGAGGTGGTTGGGAGTGGTGGGGTGGATGACGGCAGACTCCTGCGAGGGCTTGTGGAACCGCTGGCAGTACACATACACCAGGAAGGACAACAGACCGGCACCCAGGAAGCACGACACACCCGTAGCTATCAGGTGAAGCAGAGTGAACCCTGGGAAAACAAGAGAAGGCAATATTACAGTAACCATTTGTCTGCAAATAACTGTAATGTGATATCACTCTCATCCAGACCTTTGACTAAATATGCTTTTCTTTTTTTTTCTTTTTTATAATGAGACAATATAGTCATCCTTGTCAGTGGAAACTTTGTGATGCAGCACCATTACATCTCTCATCATTAACACAACATGTCTGTATATCAAACAGTGGTGGGCAGGTGCTTGAGAGCATCTGGCTGAATGACGCAGTACCAAGGGACAGTGCTGTGATTAGCCGGTCGATGTGATGGACCAGGCATCCTGCTGGTCTGACCCGTAATGAGTGCGAAATGTGATTGAGGAGAGTGAACGCCAAACCCCTGTCATGAACTGCTCTAATTGGACAACGATCACTCAGGAGAATGCCACTGCTGGACATTGATGGGTAATATGTGCTGCCACCTGGAGAAACACCAAACTGGCACTGCGGCGCCATCTCTGAAGGCAGCCACTGCCCAGTGTGACCTGGATTCGCAACCTAAAAGGCACCGTTGTGCCCCCTCATGTCATTTTCATCTAGTGCATGCACTGGAAAGGCAGCGCACCTCTGCCTGGGAGCACGACACATGAAAAAAAAAAAGATCAGCAATGTGAATGAAGTTCACTCACTTAAACCTGGTTATCGATTCCATTTCTTCCTGAGTTCTGGATGAAAAGGAGCTGACGTGAAACATGACACACAAGCAGCACACTGCTACATGTCTTTGAGCATTCAGGAAAGTGCATGCACAAGCACATTCTAACATGCGGTGAACACAATACAAACACATCTGTCGAAGCACTTACCTCCACACTGCTGGTCCTTCTCATAGCTAGATGCCGGGAGAATCGCTGTGAAAAGAAGGAGATATATAGTTAGGGACTCTTCACACAGAATGAGCAATGGCCGTGAGCATTTTCTGAGCATCTTGAACTGATGTTGCATATATTTCAACTTGAAACAGCATCTTCAAAACACAACGATCGTGGTTCGAGATGCATCGGAACGGTCATAGACATCCATCTAAAGCAGTAGCTGTCAACTAGTTTTGCTTCAGAATCGAAATTCCTGTAGCTCAAGCAGTAGAGCATGGCGCTAGCAATGCCAATGTCTTAGGCTCAATTCCCAGGGAATGCATGAATTTACGCCTTAGATAAAAGTGTCTGCCAAACACACAGCTTTTTACAGGAAAAGGGTCAGTGTTGTTCCACTCAATGTTAAAGGCTTTTTTACACACATATGCTTGCATGTACTGTACATTTTATTTTAGACATGAAGTGACGACTTTTTTTCATATAAACGTAAGGAAAAAGGGTCAAATATTGAAATCTTTTAATATTACCATGAACTGCATAGGCCCGACAATATGTAAACTTATTCATATTATCCTTATAAAAGGATGTGCAGCCTTGATGTCATCATTAAAAAACATGAAAAGTGTTTCCTCCTTTTCAAAGCTAATAAGCTTATTTATTTTGCCATCACAACTATGCACAATTACATAGTTAGTTGCAGTTTATTTTATTAATGCATTTAGTGTCCATTTTTTGGTCTGTTCTGCTGCCAAATTTGGGGTTATGACCAACAATTTTGAGTTGCGATCAACGATGTGATGATAAACCAACCGTTTATAAATGGAGCAGACTGATGCAAGGAATAGTCTAATGTGAATGGCCTATTACACACTTCCTTCTTTTTCCTCCAATTGTTGAATTGCAGCCAAAATGTCAATCACTCCCCATCTTATATCACTCCACTCTCTTCATTCAAAAGCAACCTTCCTGGAAGTGAGGCGATTCAAAGAGCAGTAGACCTGAGTGGTGAGGAAGACGGTCTCCTGGGCCGCAGTGATAAAGTACAGGAAAACACATCAAAGTCAGTCGGGTCGCATAAAAGTGATGAAATTATTACTGCTGTTCTGTCATTTTTCCAGCTTTCAAACACCATAAGTATTCAAGAATAGACAGCAATGTCAGTAAAAATCAACTGCAAGCTATTTTGTAAAATACATAGCTAAACTTGATTTAAATACTCGTTTAGAGTAAATATTTCATTTTGGTTGAGGTAATGAGGTGCATTTAAATGAAACGTGTTTTTCACAGCTGCAATACAGTCTGAAGTGCACTATTACTGGGCAGAGTCATGCTTTTCAAGCTCTATCTGAAATCTCCACAAACAGCAGAGATGGGTGTGGGAGGGAGATGTTTGGATTGAGATGCACAATTCTCCTTGATCTCCTCATCGTCTAAGACACCTCAGGATTTGGAACCCTTTTCCCAAAACTGGAGAGAAATTGGATGCGAGTCTGCCTTGTGGCATAACATTAATATTAATTAGAGTGCCTGATTCACTTGGTATTCCGCTCTGATAACTCGTGTTCTTGCAGGCTGGGTGCGTTCAGTTCTTCACTTTGAACACTTCCACTCCTCCAGCAAGAGTAATGAATAAGCACAAGTAAACATATTACATCTAATCTATTAAAAACAACAGCGAGTTTGACAGGGTTTTAAAGTGTATGTTTATTTAATAAGACATTGCAATAACATTGCAATTGGGAAAGCTTAGCTTCATAATGGAATAGTCGGACTGCGTGTGAATAAATGTGAGAGTATATATATAGCTCTCTCTCACCTGGGATCTCATTGCAGTCTCGGTGCTGGGAGCTGTTTCCCACACACGGCGTGGATTGAGCCCCGCACACTCGACTGCGCAGCTGCAGGCCCAAGTCATCACACTCAGACCACACCGACCAGGCCATCCACCCACCTGCACATAGACACGGCCACAAACACAGGGTTTAAAGAAACAGTTCACCCAAACATTAACATTCTGTCATCATTTACTCACCCTCATGTCCTTACAAATCTCTATAACTTTCTTCTGTCAAGCACCAAAAAAAAATAAAAACTCATAAGTTGAATAAAAGTCGGTTAAAATCATCCAGTTAAGTTTAACTCATTGACTCAGTGACCCAGTTGCAGTGGTTAACAGCTCAACGGAGAAGATTATCAGTAAACAATGACTTAAATTCAACTTTTATGACACTGTTGGGTGCTTTTTGAAGCTCAGTCCCCATAGAAAAGAGAAATCAGTACATTTTCAATTTATCCTTTTGTAGGTGCAAGGAAGAATGAAAATCCATCATTACATCAAAATAATCAACATAACAGTGAGTAAATTAGGACAACATTTTTATTTCTGGGTGAACTATCCCTTTAAATATAGCGGTCCAATTTTGTCCATCCTCACAGTTCAGGCGGCAATCTAACCAGAGCGGCCCACCCACACACATGAAACAAATACCAGCAGAGTCACACGGGGAGGCACAAATAATCACAGTCAGAGGCAACACTTTCAGAGCAAGTGTACCAAGAACTTAACTTTGAATTCAATTGTATTTGTTTGCTGGGAAAATCCAATCTGTAAATATACACATTCCTTTCATGTTCCAGCTTTTAAGATGCTTGTCTAGACCATACGCAGTCTTAAAATTCTCTCAGAGCCTAAAAAAATTTGTCATTTATGAAGGGGGCCAACTGGGGCCAAATGTTTGAATCTAAAAGACTTTATTATCAGTAGCTAGTCTCGGAGGATATCCATTCGTAAAATGCAGATCCACAGTTAAAAATTCTAAAAGGTAGCCCTTCATTTATTTTCCAGACACAAACAATATATCATATAGAATTTCTTAGGCAGCACCCTAACTGAAATGGAATTTTATAAATGACTGAATGTTCTACATTCTGAGTTTGCTCTTAATATCAACTGGAATAAAAGCTGAATATTCTAAAGGCTCTTATTTTTGTTTGTTTGTTAATTAAACTCTAGATCTGCCACTGACAGCATGGATTTGAGCTTCTTCATACATTTCAGTTGTGTCTAAAAGGAACAGCTGATTATTGTATGGCAACAGAATGTGACAACAGAGCTTTGCACTGCCAGAGTCTGCTCACACACAGCACACTTCCATATACATGCAGCTCACATATGGTACCATCTGCAGCCTGGAGGACCCAGAAGCCCCTCTCTGAATCTAAAGAGTGTGTTTCTGATGATTGAAAGGTCTGAAATCATGCCTTCAATGCAGTGATGATCAGCTGGTCATAAATAAACCACCCTGTTGAAAAGACCAGCATTTGTTGTGTTGTGGACGCGGCTGTGCTTGCCAGGCTTCTTAACTCTTTCCCCGCCAGCGTTAAAAAAAAAAAGATTTTTAGACCATTTTCACAAAACTTTCATGGCCCCCAGAATATTTTGTTATATGCATATCTGAACATGCAATATATCAAAAGAAAGAATAGAGCTTCTGCTTTTAAACAAAAAACAAAATAAAAAACATTTTATTCTAGTTTCATGCATTACTTTTTATCAACACTTGAATGTGGTTAAGTTTTTATATAAAAAAAAGCAACATTTTGAACAAAAAGCTAAGAGAATCGCGCTTTTGTTAAAGACTATGTCCAGATCGGATTCAGAACAATGATCAAAACATAAATGTGGTAGATCACTACCAGTAACACCCCAAAAGCTTATACCAAGCCCTATACCACTTCCTGGGTCGAAATTCTATTTGGTAATGTTAGGCAGTTTTGAATTATATGCTGTTTAATGTTCATGTTATTTTACATGTGCATTAGCAATGCATCTATCGCTTGTTTCTGCTTCTGTGTTTTGATTCTGAGATTCTGTACTCTTTCAGAAGAAGTGTCATAGTGCTCCCTAACAGTGGGAATTTCCGTCAATGGCAGGGAAAGAGTTAAAAGAGTTAAAAGTTTTTTTTTTTTTATTCTGTCATAATTTACATACTCACTGGCTTTCTTCTGTGGAACACAAAACACCTCAGTATAGACAAAAACACTGAGACCCTTTTCAAAATATCTTCTTTTGATTTCCAGAGAAGAAAGCAAGTCATAATTTTGGCATGACAGGAGAGTGAGTAAATGATGACAAAATTGTCACTTTTGAGTGAACTATCCAACCAGCACAATTTCCCTGGTCGATCAGCCTCCGAGATTTGCTGGAAAACACAATGCTGGTCAACCATGCTAATCTACGCTTGACTTTTCAGCAGGGTTGAAACTGCATGTGTCTGATTTGTGATAATAATGGCTGTTGATGGACAGATGACACATTGAGAAGCAACTATATTCTACTTACAGACAGAGGTAGAGCTCAATTAGGAGAACATTGAGGGTTTTTTTGTAGCACATTTCACTTAAAGCAACATTTTTCCCATTCATGGTCTTGGATTGGAGCTGATCTTACCATCACAGGTGTGTGTGTTGCAAAGGGCCTCCTCTGTGTGCAAGCCGATGCAGATGTCCCCTCCATTGGCAGGGACAGGGCTGGTGCATGTGCGTGTTCGTTGATAGTGCCCGCCTCCACAGGGCACTGAACACTGTGACCATGACGACCAGCAAGACCAGGCGCCGTTAACTGCACAGACCAAACACGCACAAACAAATACGACATACAAAGACAAACACAAAACAATCAGGCAAGCAGGGGGACACAATCATCCAAGCATCAGATAGCGGACGCAAATGCAGCACAAACAAGAAAGACGTTGTGGAGGATGCGAACACGATGTACCGAACTCAAAGATAAAACAGCATCAAACAGGCAAACACACAAAACAATACAAAAAAATGATTGGAAAATCGCAAAAGGCGGACAAGGCAAGCAAACATCTGTTATGGAATGTGATGTTGATCCAGACATTCAGAGCGCAGGAAAGAATGTCGCACGGGTCTGTTTCAAACTGCTTTATTTGACCCACAAAGCTCCTCACCGAACACTCGAGACTTGTTACAGCGAATACCAGCTGTTCACTTTCTTTTCTTTTTTTAGTCTTTCTGAAAATTACAGATTAAGCAGATGGCTGAAATCTGGTTGGTCACCATGTTCCAAAAAACAGCTTTACCACCTTAAGCTGGTATAACCTAATAATTTGTTGTTGGTTCAAGATTGTCTACCAGCTAGAAACCAGCTATCATGTTTTTACAGCTCTGACCAGCATAGAAGCTTTGCTGTTGTGAAGTGTCCCCCCACTTTAACAGGCCCTGCCACCATCCTCTCGATGTCTCATCAGACTGATGGAGGAGAAGGTTAGGGGTGGCTCCTTCTCTCTGCACTAGAAAGCACCGTTTAACTTCAGTGGATTAGCATGTGTGTACTGGGGCATGACTGAAGTGTGAAGAAAGAGCGATCGCAATCACAGTGAGTCCAGCAACCTCGCACACTGAGAGAGAAGCCAGGCGTTGGATTGGAGTGCACGTCTGAGGTCAAAACAGTGATTAAAATGGTTGGCTGATGTCAGTGATGTGTTTGAATCCATGTGCCCTACCCCCTTCCCCTCCACTTTATTATTTCAATCTTATTTTCTCGTCCTGCCTGAGAAGAAAACAGCATAGCAAATACTGTGTGGGTGATGTTCATTTGTCACACTCAGTTAGCGTTTAGAGTGGACAATGCATTGGCAAGTATCTGCCAATATGTCTAAAGAACCACATAAACCATTTGTTGGGAACTTTCAGGGTGATTGGTCACCCTGCACTTCCAAAACATAGCACCCTTAAACTGTCTGTTAGCATCCCTATACTGTCTGTTAGCACACTAAACTATCTATTAGCATTCTCTGTTAGCACCATTAAACTGTTAACAGCCTTAAACTGTCTGTTAGCACACATATACTGTTAGACTCCCTAAATGGTCTGATAACATCACTAAACTGTCTGTTACCATCTTTAAACTGTCTGTCATTAACACCTTAATGCCTAATCTGTCCGTTACCATGTCCAAACTATGTCAGCCCCTTTAAATGGTCTGTTAGCACCCTAGAACTGTCCGTTAGAATCTTTAAACTGTCCGTTAGCACCATTAAACTGCCTTTTAGCATCCTTAAACTGTCTATAAGCATTCTCAAACTGTCCGTTAGCATCCCCAAACACTCTAGCAATAGCATAATGTGGCATTATGCTTAAAAACACAGAAAACAAAAAAGCAACTCCCTGTTCACCTACAGAAAATAAGCAAACTGGTGGCAGGTTTTGCCGTTCACATTTTCTTTATTAAATAGAAAAATCTAGCTATTTTAGAAATTCAGTTTGATGCCATTTCATTACACACTTCACCTATAAAGTCCTGGTGCTAACTGGAAAGTTCATATGATCTTGTGATTTCTAAAAAAAAAAAAAAAAAGAGTATTCGATTTAACCTTGAGTTCACGTCTTTTTGTAATTATGGTAAAACCTCTTAATTTGACCACAGCAGGCCCCTATGGGGCTTCAGGTTTCCATTAGCTAATGATATCAGTCATACACTTCACATACTCTAATGGAAGCAGAGGCTTTACCATCATGATGAGCAACTACCTTGATTATGAGCATATGTGGGAGTCTATTAATGTGTGTACCTATGTAAATGAGCTTGTGCTTACAAGAGCGTTTCTGAGCGTGTGTGTTACCTGGACAGGGCTGTGGATTGCAGTCCTGATATTCTACTGAAGATCCCCGGCAGGCGGTGGGAACACTTTTGCCTTCTGCACTGGTGCAGGTGCGTTTGCGAGTGCGGTAGCCTTTGGCACACTCCTGAGTACAAGTTGACCACGTCTCCCACGAAGACCAGCCAGAACCTGTCAGTCGTACACCAGGCGTCCTGAGAAGCTCCTCAACTAGAGCTGTAAACATTTATTGCATGTTACCAGTTTGCCAATATAACCATAACTGAATTGAACGGTTTCATAATTGATAAACTTTACACGGCTATTGAGCTGAATTAACAATGAACTGATTTGAGCTGAATAATGACACTATTGTCCTTTCAGAGATGCTTTACATCACTGATTCCATTATTTTCCTATTTATTACTATGAAGTTGCTTTAAAACAACCTGTATTGTATAAAACGCTATATAAAAAAAAGGTGAAATAACTAATTCCATGACAATAGCAAAGTCCACACCATAGCTTAATGAAAACAATGCAGAGGAAAAATATAGTTGGAATCACAACCAGGGGTACGTTTCCCGTACAACGATGTAACTCGCTGCTTCACTATGATGCATCGTTGAAGAGATCAACTAGTCACGACTGTTTCCCGAAACCATATTGTTGCAAATTGGTCGTTCAACCACATTGGTTAATGAATCTAGATTTAATGAATCTGTTTGAGATCGAATTAATGCTAGATGTTTTGCTATAAATTACAGACATGGCATCTGAGGACTATATTCATTAATCGGCTCATTCTTACATACTAGAGCACGTACGCACTAGCCTGACGTCATCATACTCAGATTCTAGTCATAATGACTAACTTCCTGACCTAAAAATGTTGTGGCGTGCTTTAAATCTCTTGACAAACTAAAAGACGTAAATTACATTTGTATGTATTCTAAATAATAGATACAGATTGTACTGAATGTCAGCTTGCTTATTTTGCTCAAGATAAGGATTTATTGAGTCCACATGACATGACATTCTAACCACAGGTCAAGAGCTGTCGTTCCAAACACACAACTTTGTGATGCTGCTCGCGAATGTTCGTTGGAACTTTGGTTTCAGGAAACACAGACTCGTTGAACTATGTTGATAACGACATAACGACATGTTGCGACCATAGTTGGCTAACAATGCTTTAGGGAAACACACCCCAGAACGATTTTTTCCAGCTGATAAACGATAATAATAAGTTTAATTTATATAGCGCCTTTCCCAAGCTCAAGGACACTTCACAATAACAGTAAAGAACAAACAATCAGTTCTCACAAAAATGGACAATAGACATTTGCCCAGTCCAAGAAAATGAAAATGAGCGATTGCAGTTGCATCGCATTACATTTGGAATACAAACAAAAACAGAAACAAAAAACTGAAAACAACACTATTTACAGACAGCATGGAAGGTGGGCAGTTGAAATAGAGATGCAAAAGACTAATGGTACCCTAGTTAACATTATGACTGTAATACAGAGTTATGAAAAATGTTTAAGAAAAACGTGTCATGACTGATAATACTGTTTAAACAAATGGGATTTGAGTTTTGACTTAAATTCATGCAGTGTGGTTGTTGTCCTAAGAGCCAGGGGAAGAGAGTTCCATAGCTTAGGGGCTATAACAGAAAAAGACCTGCCACCCATAGATGATAGACGAAATCTCGGCTCACAGAGGAGTTCACAACCAGAAGATCGGAGAGTTCGAGGGGGAATATAAGGAGAAAGTAAGTCAGAGAGATAGGAAGGAGCAAGACCATTGAGTGACTTAAAGGTAAGCAGAAGAATTTTGTAAGTGATCCGGGATGACACGGGTAGCCAGTGGAGTTTGAACAGAATTGGAGTGATATGAGCAGATTGTTTAGTGTAAGTTAGTAATCTTGCGGCAGAGTTTTGAATATATTGCAAACGTGAGATAGAGTGTGCTGGTAGTCCAGAAAAAAGAACATTGCAGTAGTCGAGGCTTTATACACTACAACCATTGTAGACAAACATTGACAGTCAATCAGAATCCACCTGACTTTAAAGAGCATGAGCATTTAGTGTGGTAGATGACATAACTGCAGCGCGCTTATAAAAAACAGAATATTATCGTCCATTGGTGTGGATATAGTTATCGCTACAGTTATTGTTCTTGTGTGTGAATGCCCCTTTAGTCTTTTATAAGTATTGTATTATTTAAAGGAATGGCCTTTTCCTGTGAAATTCAAGGTTACCTAAAAAAAAAAAAAAAAAAAAAGTCACACTGTGTTTTACAGCATCTATGACAAAACATTCTGGTCACAGCAACCTGCACAAGGTGAATTCTGACACACTCTTGTCTCTAATGCATTCCTTGTGCCCCTCAAGTGGTTGACCTCCTCTGAGTTTAGACAGGATGCTACAGTTAATCAATGTGGCGTCCAACATGCGCAAAGTGGGCAAGTGCTGAACTGTGACCCTGATATGTCATCGAGCCAGCAGTATCGGCTGACTCAAGTCATATCTGCTCATTTAGGTGTGGGTGTGCATGAGAAATAAGGATCTATACACTCACAGTCTGTTTCACAGGTTACTGTCCCGTCATTGGGGCAGAAGCGTGTCTCCACCTTACGCTTGCCCAGTTGGAGCTCGTGAGGGTCAGCCAGTTGGGCCCGGCAGATGTAGCGTACTCTTTGCTCCTGCCGTGCCCCTCCCTGGGTTATGTTCACTGGCACCCAAGGGGTCCATGGGGTGTTTCTACGCACCTCTGGACAGGACTCCAGATTACACGCCTGGTACTCCTGCAATGGGGAGAAGATTGACACATTGATGACATCATCCAGTTGCTCATTCCTCATGCACAAGGAACATTACCTCAGTTCCTATAAGATGCATGAGAAAGCTCCATAGCTCACCATTTTTGTGCCATCACTGTGAACAGTTAATAAAATGTAATGGCTCCTAGACACCCAAGGGGGTGTTACAGTTCTTTGCAAGGAACGTTAATTTGAGTCCTAATTAAGTCGATTAAATTTGAATTAATTGCAGCTCTTAAGAGAGTTGGAGAGCAAAGAAATCTGTCTGATTTAAAATGTAAGAGCAAAAGAGCATTTTAGGAAACTGAATGCTGTTTTGATTTGTCTTGATTTATTGTTCACTCCTTTCACAAAATAAGAAACCATTGTCCTAAAATAATTTAATGGAATTTTAAATGGTTCTTCAGTTAGTATGATTACTTGACTAAAAGGGTTAGTAAGAACTGGGACTTAGCAAGTGTAAAAAGACATTTGATTTCAATTAATTACTCTGCATGCCACAGTTTTTCATTACATCACAGGTGACAACTTCCTGTCATAATTTTAACATCACAATTTCTTTTTGTTTAAAAATGTATCCAAATGGAAACAGTTTATGGGGGAAACCGGGCAAGTTGTGACACTTTCCCTCCAGTGAATATGAGTAAGTTAATTTTTTATAGGCACATCCCTTAATGTCTTGGCTACAAAAATAGCACACATATAAAATGAATATACTCAGTTGAAAGTGGGAGGACATTATTTATACACATATAAAAACATTTTTTTATTTCATTTTCATTTTGAAGATGAGGAATGTAAATAACTACAAGGGTTTTGGCAGGCTGTGTAGATGATCAGCTGAAAGTAAACGACAGCTTTAGAACTGCATATATTTTGAAAATTAAACAGTGTTCTGTGCAGATTTGTCAGGGCCACTCAGTCTATCTTGAATCACAAATAAGCTCCACTTGCATCACACATATCTTTCTGGGAGAAGAGCTGCTTTGGTTATCATGGTCAAGCAGGAGGCTTCAAGGCTACAGTTTGTGTGTGTAAATGTGTGTACTTCAGGTGTACGTACCAGCGCACACCCTGGACAGCTATTTCCATTCTCACAGTTCCTGGAGCGGGAATGCACCCCTCCCCCACACTCTGAGCTGCACTTGGACCAGGGTGACCATGATGACCAGAAGATGGGCTGAGGGCACGACACCTTCTCATTGCAGAATCTGGTGAGCATGAAAAATATGCTCTGATATCATGAGGTTGGTCACAGAAAACTTTCAGCATTTTTCAAGACACATAACTTAATCTGATTTATAAAACTGTTATGCTCATGGGGTCCAAAAATGCCCCCACAAGGACAAGGATTTTGGATATTTCTGTTTTTCCATAAAATGGGGGAAATAATGTCAGACCACAAGAGCAAAATTATCTTTTCACCATTTTCAGAGGGTGAAATTTGAAATCTAAATAATGACTGTTTTGGTTTAAAGACTCTGACAAACATTATAAGTGGATCTCAGGGGTCCATAAAAAATAATCTTCCTCATGTGGAAGCAAATATAATTTGAGGCTATTATATTACCTAAAATTATGATACTTTTCAAGTTGTGTTTATTTTATTTTATTTAAATGTGCAAAGAAAAGACTCTTTTTCTTACCTCTGTTCTCTGCTTTGCCCCACACACACTCGGCCGCCATGCCTGGGTGAAGGATTGTTACAGGATCGCTGGCGGACTTCAAACCCAATCTCACAGCTTGTGCTGCACTGGCCCCAGGACGACCAGGGTGTCCATCCTCCATTCCTGCAGAAAAAAGAAAGATAAAACAGTGAGTGTCAGTGAATCATTTTCGGCAACACTGCCGCATTTGATAAAGCTTATGTGATGTGATGAAAGAGAAAGAGAACAGCTTTGGAAAGGAATTTTGATTTGGAAACGTTCTCAATTTGCTAAAGTGCTCTGTTTCTGCAGTGTATCTCGCATGATGAGAGAACTGCCACTTCTAGTAAAAACACAATTCAGTTTCAGCACCTTGGATGCAGGATGGCACAAAAAAAACTTGTACTTGCCTTGAACAGTTGGACACCTCAATGGTGGGACCCTCACAGTTTTTGCCTCCACAGCGAGGGGACGGGCTATCGCATGCCCGCGATCGACAAAGACACGTACTGGTGCCTTCGCCATCATCATGGCTACAGGGTTGCCATGGAGCCCAGGGCCCGTATGCACCATCTGCGGTTTGGTTCCTCAGCTGGAATTAATGAGAAAAAAAATGAGTGAATTTGAAGGTTCGGTGCGTGCAGAATCTCAGTCCTAAAAAATAACGACCACAAAGCAGCTGCCTCAAGTGATGTTATCAATCATGCGGCATAGCACCTTTCACGCAACACAGATTTCAAAGCTGCATTGGGAGACTGACTGAGAGCTATGGAGACGGCAGACATGTGTCGAAACTTCAGTCATGCATGAAGCAGTGAGTGTGGTGGACTCTTTAAACGGCTGGTCCTTACCGGGCAGGCAGTGATATTCTGGAACCACTGGCTCATGTTGGAGCTGTCTTCTATGGTGGTGCAGCGGCGCTGCTTTCGGTCCCAGCCACAGTAAGGGTCCCTAGCATCCAAACACGTCCTAAAATAGAAGGAGTGAGAAAAAAAGAAAAAGGGAGATGCTGTATATAATAGTCAACATTAAATTAGAATTGACCTTATTTACTTTTAAAATGCACGTTCTTGGTCTTTGGATCAATTCCAAAGACAAGAAAAAAAAAAGATATATATATATATTTACTGTATATGTACTGTATTTATATGTGTATAAATAAACACATCAAACATGATCAGTAAACAGTACAGTACATCAGACGTGACAGTAAATATATTCTTTTTCCCTTATAATCTTTCTATTTATCAAAGAATACTGAAAAATTCTTGCAGTTTCCACAAAAATATTAATTCAATTTATTTACTATATATGATTAAATATATGAAATATATACATATGAATTAAAAAAATTCTACTGACATCACCATGCGGGCTATGGGATAACATAGCTATTTCAAATATCTAATAATTATTTTAATGCAAATAGCTATTTATTGTTTTAGCAAGACTTCATTGGGGTATGCAACAGCCACTTTTCATGATCCAGTCGATTCCCAGACAAATAATTGGATAAAATCAAGTTGAATATCCTGTTGCACTCTTAAACAGATAGTGAAAGAAAAATAGGTTGCAAATGAAAATTCACATTGACTTTTCAACTGGAGACATCCAAAATCTGCTTTCCTTGCTTAACATCGTAGATTAAAAACCTTGCACATTAACTGACAGCAGCCCTAGGCACTACAGTTCCCAGATAACAAATCTAAACCACGCCTGGGAGAATTTCCCATTCTTTCTACAAAACCCTTGCTACGCAACACCTCGAAATTGATTAAATATTTGTAAGCTTCTAAAAAAAGAGAGGCTTAATGAGGTGTAATTAAATCTAAACCCACTAATGAAGTTAAGCCATGAGTGCCGTTTTAAGGGCTCCGGAATTTGGGGCGGTGTGTTAGTAAAGCACCAGCAGCCTCACAACCTTCCCTTTAGCTTGAAAGGCTCGATTTTGGCACAAGTGTATTGGTTTGTTTGCACTGGCCCTTTGGCGTTCCAGGCTCAAGGTTGAGGAAACACACAGAGTGTTGATACAGTGCAGAGTGCCAAGACTGAATCCTGCCGAGAAGGGAGCTTGAGCTGGGCTGAGTGCTAAACCACTCCAACGCTTCAAGTCTGTCAGGAATATCAAGGCAAAAGAAAAATATATTGCCCTTCAACACTTTCATTTACACAGATCCTGGATGACGCTATCGTAAAATGGATTCTGTCATCATGTGTTAAATCCTTATGATTTATCTTTTTCAGTGGAACTAGTGCTAAGGATTGGGGTTATCTGTACATACATTTTCCTATCATAAGAGCAATTTAAGATTTAATTACTACCTTCATGTCAACTCAACCAGAGGTCCCCAGCTAAAAACTTTGATTTTGATAATTTTTTTGTCCGATGAAAGAAATACATAAATGAAGAAGAAAGCCAAAATATTAAATGTCATGGATGTATATTTAATCCACTGTTTTGTAGAGGGGGATCAAAATGACTATTTTCATCTGAGATTTGGAGCCAAATTACAGGGGGTAAAAATTACTTTAGAAAGATGACATTTTATTTATTTTTTACACAGAGATTGATAGGTCTATTAGTAAAATCTGTTTACTTTATCAATCTTTGTTGCATTATATGCCAACGGAGACAATAAAAAAAAATGGGAAAAAGCACTTTTTGTGTTTTTTTGCTCCATGTTTGCATACCTGTAACTCAAAAAACAAATGCTGGTCAGTTTGCATACAGTTGAACACTAGAAATGTATCTTGTTTTTTCTATCAACACAATTGCATAGAACATACCTGTCTGAGTGCCATAAATATTGTTTTTCCAAAGTTTGCATGCCTGTAACTCTAAAAGTATTAAAGATATCTTAATATCCTTCTAAATTCTAATTCTTAATAAACTTTTATTTTGGAATCTTCATTTTCAAGGCCCTATATGGTTCAGTCCCATAGATATGGGATCTCAATACGGCTCCATGTTTAATTGTTAAATTGTACCTGTTTTCAATGGTCAAAAACCAAATGTGGTTTACTTTTCAAACAGCTGTTACGTATTGTGTTTAAAGAGAAATGTCTGAAGAACAAATAATACTGAAACAAGAAATGTATCTCGGTTTCCTTTATCAAAATAATTGCAAGTGCACAAAAAAATGTTTTCTGAAGTGTACATGTCTGTAACTCAAGAAGTGTTAAAGATATCTCGTTTTAGATTCTTGTTCCTATGAAACTTTTCTTTTGGAATCTTAATTTTTAAGGCAATTTGGTTCAATCCCAGAGATATTGGGATGTCACGATATCTTATCTAAGTTACGATACAGCGCGTTTGAACTCTTGGTAGCTCCAGAAGCTGTTAAAATTAACAAAATTCTTTCTTCCAAATATCCCTGAAACTGATTAAAATAGAGATTCATATAAATACACTTTTGAGAGCAAGTTAATGTGCCTCAACTTCACCATTTCAGTGTATTTTTGGCACCCAGAGAGGTATGTTCTATGCAATTGTGTTGATAGAAAAAAACAAGTTCTACTTTCAACATTATTTCTTGTTCAGATATTCCTTTTTACAAGAAAAAAGTATCAGCTGTACTGATAGTGACTTTGGTTTTTGACCACTGAAAATGTGAACAATTGACCAATTTACTCATAGAGCCGCATTAAGATCTCCATATATCTGGAATTGAACCATATAGGGCTTCCAAGATACCAAAAGGAAAGTTTGTTAAGAACCAGAATCTAAAAGGACATTAAGATATCTTTAATACTTCTTGAGTTACAGGCATGCAAACATGGGGCAAAAAACACAATAAGTGCTTATTTCTGAACAGTCATCCTTGACATATAATGCAACAAAGATTACTAAAGTCAACAGATTTCACTAATAGGCCTACCAATCTCTGTGTATAAATAAAATAATGCTGCTGCCATCTTTCTACAAAACAGTAGATTACTCAGTAAATATACATCCAAGACATTTAATATTTTGGCTTTCATCACTATTTATCTTTGTCTTTTTTCAGAAAAAATATAAACAAAATCCAAAAATTTGAGCCGGGGAAGTTTCTGAAATTTGGTTGATTTGACACGGAATGATAGCCTAGAAATCTAGACGCACCCTAGCGGCAGCAAAATTATTTTGCAGCCAGGGTGGGTCTAGCAACTCTCAATAGACCTTTTTGCTGCAAAAACCTAAATTGGGTCAGGCCAATCACATCGTGTATAGAGTAGGCGGGGGCGGGCTTAACATATGACGACAGAGTTGCGACGGTTCCTGCCACTTGAAAACAAAGAATGACGGCTGCTGCGGATGGAGAACAACGGTCTTTCGAATCGGCTTTGGCCGCAACTCTGGAGGACTTGGAGTTAAGTTTTTCTTTGAGAAAAGAACAAAGAACGGCACTTAAGTCATTCTTAAAAAAAGGAAGATGTGTTCGTAGTTTCGTCGGCCAGATTTAAAAGTTGAATCTATCAACTAACGTTAGCTCCGCTGTTGGGAAAACGCTCTGGTTGGTTGAAGCGCTGTCCTATTGTGTGCAGAGGGAATTTGAAAGACAGCTGTTTATCCCGCCCCTCAGATTGACCGTGTCTATGGTGAGTTGCCAGACTAAACATCTTGATGTACGTCTGGCTTGCCAGGCTAACGGAATGACCCTAAAGCAGGGGTGTCCAAACTCGGTCCTGGAGATGCCGCTGTCCAGCAGAGTTTAGCTCCAACTTGCCTCAACACACCTGCCTGGAAGTTTCTAATATGCCTAGTAAGCCCTTGGTTAGCTGGTATAAGTGTGTTTAATTGGGGTTGGAGCTGAACTCTTCAGGACAGTGGCCCTCCAGCAGCAGGATTGGACAATCCTGCCCAATAGCAACTGAGTGGCAGGCTCATGTGAGGGATTGTGGGACTGACAGCAGAGCAGAGCAAGCAGTAAGAAGCAGTTTAGATATACTCAACTTTATGCAAAACTGCTTAAGTCATCCGGATTCAGTCATAAGTCTTTTCAAAAAAGGGTTTCTGCATCCAGTCAATATGGGTGCTGAAACGAATATGCATCAATTGCATCAGACGTGAGGTGCATGAAACAGGCCTGATTATTATCTTCTCATTAGTTTCTGACTAAGTTTTGGCAGCTATAACGCAATAGTAATAAACAAGAATAAATTAGCTGGAGCACCCCTAGCATCATATAGTGCATGATTGATGAAATAAAAGGCACCAACCAATTAAAGGATGTGAGGATAGAGAGAAGAACGACAACTTCCTTGTGCACATCAAGGCCAAATTACCCCCCATTACAGAGGGCAGAAACACAAACCCTCAGGGCGCTGACCTACGAGAACTACCCGTTTAAACAAAAACGTTTGCAGTGATTTCATTAATTACAGTGGAAGATCCACTCCCACGGACCAAAGTGAAAGCCAGCCGTCCATGTAATCTCTTAAGACTATGAAAATGTGCCGGCATGGAAGGAATGCTGATTTGACATTCCGGTGGGCATACAGCAGTAGCCTGTTTTACTGATGAGCTCAGGACACGGCCCTGGGGCACTGCCAGGACTCGACTGCTCTCAGGACTCTGCCAGCTGACCTAGTGGAGAAAAAAAACTCAATTAACAGCCTCCTGAAGGTGTGTTTTTTTTCTCCTGAGTTCTGCGACTTGCACTCCGTAGAGAGAGATTTTCACGAGCTGACCACGGTCTCAGAAGAAAAAGGACAAGCACAGCAGAAAAACTCAGCCGTCTAGCCTTGCAACTAGTCACACAGCTCACATATTTTAAAAATAACCTGCTGTGAAGAATAAGTTAGTGCACTTGAGGGCCAATTTAAAGAATTGCACCTTAATTCATGGTTCCTGTGCATGGAAAAAGTGCTAAAACAAAAGCAACACAAACCAACACGAACAGCGCACTATTTCAGCAGCAAAGCCACAAGACATTGCTTGTAAAATTTTAAATAGTGCAAAAAAAAAATGAAGTAATACATAAAACAATGTGGCAAGGCAGTAGACAGAAGACAATCAATCTTTTGCGGTTTAATAGAGGTTTTAAAGTCATTGGGAGGGCTGTAAAAAATACTGTTTTATTTTATAGGCCTTTAAAAAAGATGAACAAAGACAAATAGTTATTGCTGTCCTTTTAATAGCAATTCATGACCTTTTCGTTGTAAACAAGGGCCAATGGATGCACTATGAATCAATGAAACTAGCTAACCAAGCTACAGTACGTCACACACATTTAGTATACAAACACTATAATTGTCAATTAAATTCTCTGCATGTTACCAATGATACAGTTAACGATTTCTAGTGTGTGAAATAGTACAGAAAAATGACCTAAAAAATTCTAAATTCAATTTTCTCCAGATGACCTCTTTAATATATATATAATATTTTAGGAAAATGCCAGAGCCCATAAATTACAGCTTTTCCACACACACACCAAACGCTGACAGCTTAGCTTAGACGGAGATAAGATGGTCAGGTGTTTTAATGGCTTCATCTCAGGAGAAAAGATGCTATTTGTCAGAAGTTCAGGACAGCGGAGTTTGAGACATATTGCTTGTCTTAATCAAGAATGGGAGAAAGCGCATGAGAAAAATGGCTTTATTTTGGGACTCTGCCAATGGAGAGTCAGTTAAAAGCCTGTGGTAATAAATGCTCTCACCTTCAGATTACTTTCTTTCCCTGCCTTTCCTCTCTCTGCAGCTCCTCCAGTTGCTCAAGTACTGGGCTGTGTGCTCAAACAAGCTGCAAGCTCTCAAACCCCGTGTTTTTTAGCACCCTGTTGACAAGCTGGCGACAAGCTGGCTGTAAATTGTTTGGTAAAGACGGGGCCTCTGAAATGAGAATTTCTTACAGACTGTCTATAGGGCTTAGCCACAGGTAAAGGGCAAAGACCCTTTTTAGAAAATATATTTATCACCACATGATCAGGGGGAATATGATGATGTTAAATGACAGAAATTATACGTTTTTGACTAGAAAACAAAGATGTGCTTGCAAATTGGAAACTACATTTTATGAAAGCACTGGCTTTTCTCACTTCATGGAAAATGGCAGCATCTTCAACATTTGTAATTAGGCACATACATCTATATTTTTCTGTTTTATGTGCTATTTTATTATAGCTAGTGTTACCTGCTGCACTTTCTTTGTTCTTATTTTTCAAAAGCATATAAAGGTAAATTAATGTAGTGATTAAATATTTTGATCATCATCAACAACACAACCACACATGGTGGAACCTTTTTGACATTATGAGGGTTGCCATAGAAACTCTCATGTCTGAGAACGTGCTCTGCTCAGAGTAAAATCTCAAGTTGTCAGCTTGTAATTGCGCTAATTTTAACACAACATGAACGCAGCATTATGGAGGAGACAATTATACTGGTGCAACCTGAGGTTAAGCACACAAAGGTGATAGATCACGATTCACTCCCTGCCAAAATCAAACCAGCAATTTTCCTAAAACTGAGAGACCCAAGACTTTGTCATAAAACTAGTTTCATGACTTGTAATTAAATATTGCTGTTTATATTGTTACATTGGTCTACTACCATTCAAAACTGTTTTAATGTTAATGTTTTTGAGCTTTTACTAAATAAATGAATACAGGAAAAGTAGTAATATTGTGAAATATTATTACAATTTAAAATAACTTTTCTATTGTAAACTATTTTAAAATGTAATTTATTTCTTTGATGTAAAGCTGAATTTTCAGTATCATTAGTCTTAAGTGTCACACGATCCTTCAGAAATCATTCTAATATGCTGATTTGGTGCTCAAGAAACATTATTATTGTCAATCCTGCTTGCTGCTTAATGCTTTTGAGGAAACCATGATGCAGTTTTTAGGACCCTTTGATGAATAGAAAATTCAAAAGAACATCATGTATCTGAAAGATTTTTTTTCAATGTAAATGTCTACTGTCCCTTTTGATCAGTTTAATGTGTCCTTGCTGGCTATAAAGTAGTAATTTATTTATTTTTTTAAATCTACTTTTATTCTAGCTTCATGCATTCTTTTTTTTATATATCAACGCTTGAATATGGGTAAGTTTCATAAAAGAAAACTACATTTTGAGCTAAAAGCTGAGAAAATTGCACTTTTATCAAAGACTACGTCTGGATCAGATTCAGTACGATGAACAAAACATAGATGGAATAGATCGAGTCCATCAACACTCCTAAAGCTTCACAGTCCTGGGTTGACATTTCACTTGGTAACATACATTTTTGATTTGGTCGTTTGGTCTGTTTATTGTTGATGATCGCATTATTTTTACTATGCAAAATATTACATTATTTTGTTATATGCATCTGATTACATATGAGATCGCTAGTTTCTGCTGCTTCTTTGCCTGTGTTTTAATCAGGAGATTCCAACGCTATCTCACGACCAATTCGTACGAATTCGTACGAATGATAAAAAGTTGGCTAATTCGTACTAATTCGTACGACCTCACTCGTACGAATTTGTACGATTTGTCTAAACCCACGTGATGGGTAGGTTTAGGGGCGGGGTCAGGGGTAGGTCATTCGTATGAATTCATACGAATTGGCCAATTCGTCAAATATGTACGATTTTGCAAAAATCGTACTAATTCGTACGAGTCAGGTCGTATGAATTCGTACGAATAAGCCACTTTGTAGAATTTGTACGTTTTCCCGTGAGATCGGGCTGGAGATTCTGTACACTGTACCGTATAACAGTGAAAACACGCAAAGCTGTAAAACTCATCAATGGCAGGGAAATGTTTTCTCATAAAAGACGAGAGAACTCGTAAATGGCATGAAAGAGTAAACTACAACAGCTATTTGGTTGGAAGTAGTAAGTACTTTCAGAGCATATTCAAGAAAAAATCCATAAAGCAAGAGAGATCTAAAACTGCAACATACAGTGATTGTTACAGCAAAAACCCTCCAAAAACCCTCTGATGTGACCAAGCATCTCTGTAGACATGGGAACATGGGTTTGCCACATCACAAGAAGTGGGAAAGGAAAGCTGTAAAAACATATTTGAGGTTTTCTGAGTAAAGCTTGTGGTTTGAGCTGTTTATAGTATGCTCTGCTTGCGGAAGATGTTTGTAACCTCAAACCCACATTCCTAACAGCGCTCCAAGACATCATCATCACATCATCATATCATCAAAACTGTCAACACTGACTGCGCTGCTATCTCTAATTAGGCTGCTGTATGTAAAATAATTCATCAATAGACCTTAGTCAGGGTAGACGCCATAATTAATTTGATGAAAATGAAGCTGTGAGGTTGTCATGTCTTAATCCTAGATCATGTCATATTTCACAACCCATGTTTATTTTTTTGTAGTTCTTTGCTCATTGGAAAACTTTTTGGAAAGACTTTTTCAATATTTTGTTGGCTGAATCAAGGACGAGTGAACCCAAAGCCAGCCTAATTATTCAGTACATCACTTCTCCAAGACCAATTAGTCGAGTGGTTGTTTGTGAAAATTATGCAGTTTTCACATCCCTACTAAGATCCATTGGCTGTATATAGCCTAGGTGTAAATAGTGAATATCAGGAGCACCTTTATTCCACCCACACCTCCGCTGCTTAGTGCTGCACTGTCGGTAGAAATCACGGTAAGGATCCAGCCCATCAACTTGCACATTTGTTTCATCACTGATTAGGAATTGGCATTTTTTAGTTTATCGATCTGGCCCAGCCGGTTGGTCCCTTTAGATCCCGTCAAACAATCAGTCGGCTGATTAAAGTAAATTAGTTTTTTAAAGCAGAGGCGAGAGGCTAAGGCCAATGAACATTAGCAGAAAAGTGAATTGCGAGGGATCAAACTTTAATTATCACACTGCTTTCAAACAAGAGCCACCAACAATGTAGATTAAGTCATTAATAAACACTTCTCCAAAGGCAAGAGCGGGGAGACTCTTTGTCTCTTTTCATCTGTAAAGAGAAATAGCTGCAAAGGGGCAGCAACTTTGAACAGAAGCATAACGATTTTACGCAGAGCCATTACATTTTGAAAAGCCTGCTATTCTTTTTGTCGGTTTTGTTTGCATTGATTTGATTCGTTTCATCACAACAAGGGCAAAGAAGAATTTGTCTCTCAATTCACAGATGCAATCTCACATCCCTTATTTGCATTTGACCTACAAAAATGTTCTTTAGGTTGCTTTGGTCCAAAAGACAACTTACCAAACAACAACAATGTGTTCTATATGGGGCGCCAATATAAAACCTGGAGAAAAATAACTTCTTTTTTTTAGATTTCACAAAAAAGTCTTTACAAAAAAATATTATATCTAAAGTTATGCATTAAGATCTATATTTATATTCTAAGGTATTATTAGACATATGTTGTCCCAACTACTATTTCCTGAGAATCATTGATTGAAAAAAAAGAAAGTTAAAAGTAGTGTCTCTTTCTTCCAAGGAACACAAAAGCAAAAACTATGAAGACTGTGCTGTTAGTTTTTCCAAAGAGGGCACAAAAATACCATAAAAATGACATCATTTTTATTTTTCATAAACACCTAAGCTATACAATGTATAAATTTAGGCATATTTCCTATACTTTAGAAAGTGTTTTCTGATCATTCTGTCCAAATTGGGCTGTTATATGCTAAAAATGTATTTACTTTTTTATTTATAATAATGTTAAAATATGGTACAATTTAAGAAACATAAAATATAAATATTGTAGAACTGGGCTTTTTATGCTATAACAAATATTACATTTATGAAGCACTTAAATAAATATCACAAAACTGTGTTGTAATTTGCTAACATATTTTTAAAGCATTTTTAAGTAAATATTAAGCGCAGCGTCAGTTCTGGCAGTTCACGTTAGTCAAGCTCTCATCAGCTGACTCTCAGCTGATCCACATATACCTATAGGAATACGACGCCTATCACTGTATCCTTCAGTATTATCAACAGCTATCGCGTTTCTCAGGAGCTAATTCCCTCCTCCATCCCCAGCTCCTCCTCTCGTCAGTCAGGATTGGCATTCGGATTCCCCTTGAATCAGAATATATTCTCGAATTTTGTACTTTAAAATCTTGAATTAATGATATCTGCAATACATTCATGTTGGTTCTGTTCTGTTTCCCCTAAGGGAGGTTATTGCTGCTCTCCCTGCTCTTATCCATGCTAGGCTGCAGGGATGCGCAGGGAGTTCTTGAACCATACCGCCAATCCTAACTGTATGCTAATTGTCAATCGTATTTGATGGTAGTGGTCCTGACAGAAATGGCTGTTACATGCTGAATGTTGGGTTGTTTTTGAAATGCACTTAGTATTACAGCTAGCTATATTTACAAAATGTCTTAGCTGGATTAAGATAATTTATATTAGCCAGAAGGATCAAGGATCATCGTTATATATCGTCATATCATCCAGCCCTAAAACCTGCTCAATATTAAAGCATTAAGGCATTATAGACATAAAAGTATCACTTTCTGTAAAGATGCTTTAAAACAATGTGTATTGTGAAAAACACTATACAAATAAATATAACTTGACATGCAACATTCCATAATATAATGGAGGTCTCTATTTAAGGTCTCTAGCAGCGATCCACCTTCTCCATGATCTGATGATTTGCTTCAGTCAAAGCTCAAAGAAAGGAAGCTGGCTGGTGCAGAAGAGAGTGAATAAAAACTGCAGCTCATATGCAGGCCTGTCACACCTCTATGACGTTTCATATGAGAGTACGGCTTTAATGAAATGTCAAAGCGCTGTGTTCAAATGTGAACGTACTCTGAATGTGGCAGAAATTACGGATTAAGGATTAAGGACTCTTTTCTCTGGCCTGCCCTTGGAGCCCAGTATGATTGTTCCTCCCTGCTGGGTTTTAAATAGAGCTGGCAACGTCCGCTTCCGCTCCATCTCTCAGATCTCACCTTCACCTTGTTTAGTATGCAACAGCTTCAGCTTTCACCACATAGCCTTGTGTGTGTTTCTGTGCATGAGAGAGAGTGTGCACACATACTGAGAAGTGAAATCAAAGTGCTGACTAATCATCTGCTCGCAGTCAAATATGTTTGCCCTCACAGAAAACCATTCACTCGAGACGGCACCCTTCCTTTTTCCTTTGAACCCTCCTAGCTTCCTTTATCTCTCCCTAATTCATCCAGACCCACACTCGATCTTTCACCTTCATGCACGGCGCGCAGAGAGCGGACAGTGCGCTCTATGTGCTCCTCTGGCAAATTGAGCCTGACTGTTGTCCCCACCCTGCATTTGGAGTGGGAAGTTGATGGAAAGCTTTGATAGAATACATGGGGGCTGTCAAACGGCGCTCCTCTTACTGCTTCAGTCACTCGTGAGGAGGAATTTCTTTTCCAATGACACATCAAGGGTATAATTCCAATGAGGTGGGTAACAAGAGCTCTTACCAACGTGAAAGGAGCCATTCATGCACCTCAACCTGGGTCTGCTGTCACCCAACACCTACAGTCCAATGAGAAAGCAGGTATTGTCCCTGAAATCTAAAAGGCCCTAGGAATGGGTCACAATGGTCGACTAGTTGACTATTTGTCAACAACCGACTAGTCGATTAGTCATATATATATATATATATATATATACAGTATGTGTATATACACAGTATACAAAAATTTATATCAATGTATTTTTGGTATTATAAATGCCATTAAAGTGAGAATATAAAAATTGTATGCAGTATTTAGTAGAAATTATATATTATAGAATATATTTACATAATATATTTATAATTTATATTATAAAATAATTTATTTTAATATAATTCAATCCACCTCCACTACAGCCATAGACATTGAGACCATATTGGCCACTGTCTTGAGCGGTCTTTCCAGGAGCAGCGTGTCAAGTTAAAAATAGTGAAACCCTTCAAAACCTGTGCAATCTGTTCCATTCTGTCACATCTGATCGGGGAATCTGGGAACCTAAAACTAGAATAATTACTCAAGGCATCCATAAGGCTAGTTAAGCGACTGGCAATCCAGCAACCAGTCAATTTTTTAAATATGCAGGTTTGCACATCCCAACCTAATACCTGCAAATGCCAGACAAATGAATTTTGAGAGTTGTTTGCAGCACAAAATGTACTGATAAAACATGTCACTCACAATTCTGTTTTGTAGCTGGAGCATCTTGCCAGAGGGATCTTGAGCACCTTGTCATTCAGGCCCACAAAAAGAGTCCTGTCGCCATGGAGAATTTGAAGGCTCAGGATTGGCTCACGCAGGCCAGGAGGGAAGAGTTGCATCTCCTCTAAGTAGCAACCTTGCAGGTTCTTATTTGTGGTTGCCAGGGCCTTAAGAATAGTTCCATACTCTGATAAGTCAGAACAGAAGGGAAAGCATAATTACACAAGGCTGCATAACTAATGCTATTTACATAAGGATTTGGTGATAAACTTTTTGCACAAAAAGAAAAATACAAAACTGAAGTTGTCTAACTCCTCAAGACCTAATTACCTGTGCCTATGTACATGACATGGTGCAAATTGTCCTGCCCCTGTACAATGTCAACAACCAACTTAGAGAACCGCACATCATCCTGCCAGACCAGCGGGTCCACAGAAACTGGCTGAACCACGTCATTCATGAGGTAGAGCCGCTGGGCGTCCTGCAGACTTCGTTCAGTTAGTCCTTCATTAGGCCCTTCTTCCTCGATGGTCCCACACTGGTAAGCGTCATTAGGGTTAGACTCATTAATTAGTGCAGAGGTCAAGCAGGGCAGTGCAAATATAAACTCACAAAAAACTTTTCCAAAAAAGAACTTCTCACCATGTAATTTTATAGAAAAGTACACAATAACTGTGAATTACGATGCATGCAAGTACACCCAGCTGGTAAAGAGCAATTACTCTCACAGTGCCGGGCTGATAGAATTTATCTATTGGCTGTTTGTTCCAGACACACACACACAGAGAACAAAATGTAAAAGTGATGCACCTGGAAGTTAGGGATGGGGTTCGGGGTGGGGAGCCACGTGGAGCGAGGGTTCTCCTGGGAGCGGAAGGGCCCGTTGAAAGCCTGCGTTATTGCGCTGAGGTTGTACGCGCAAACTGCAGAGGCAGCAATGCTGTTCCTGCATCACAAGAAAGAGTAAAATTTAGCACAATGAAAACATATAATATGTTGAAAACATATACACACACTGTAAAAGACCACCAATTTAAAAGATATTCACAATTTTCAAATCAGTTATCAGTTCTTTAATATTGAAACATTTTACTTAAATTAATTGTTCTCTAAAATAAAATTATGGAACGTATTTTCATTTTTGTGTCTGAGGTTTCCCACACACAGCATACAGCTGATGGACCTCTACACACCATGTACTTTACCAACATGGTATTGTTGGTATTGGGCTGCAAAAAGTTATACAATCTAGAAACTTGAGACTAACATAAAAGTTCATAATCTGATCCCATGAGGATCTTGCCAGCTTCTTCTGGCATGAAATATTCTTAAATGCATCGCGACTTAATTAACTCCCTTGATTTGAGTGGCAGGTGGCCCAGAGACTCCAGTAAGCTGTCAGGAGCAGAGATGAGCTCTGCAGTGGATGGATTGGGTGGTTATTCTTGTTCCCAGACTCACTCAATTTTGGACAGATGACAGTGCAGTTTCAGAAGCTGTTGAAGTGACAAAGAAAGGACCAGAAAGGACCCCAAGTGACCAGAGCCATATTCAATTTCATTTGTTATTGACAGGTCTGAAAAAAAGTTCATTTTGAACTAAGTATATGCTGCTTTACTGGTTATACTTACGACATTATGAGTATGATAAGCAGAAGGTGTTAAAGGTCACTTACATGACATGCACTGTATAGCCTTCAGCTTTGGAAGTCAAAGTCTTCTGACTATGAAGGGTACAGTAGATCTCATGTCTATTTAGATGTTAGGAAGTAACACACATACAAGTGTTACACACATACAAGGAAAGTAGCATGGCTACTTCGTCAAAGTTATTCTTGTTACCATAGTCATTATTTTGTGCTGTTGAGACCGCACATAAATGAGCAGCAATAACTGTGACGGTAATGCCGGAGCCACAGACAGATGGGTCCAGGGGCAGAGCTCCAGGACAGGGACTCGGCCTGCCCAGACGCTGGTGTCTGGCTTGGGCTCTTGTTATGTGGAATGGTGAGGCACGGACTTGAAGATTCAAGCCTGGTTCTGCAGCTTGACTCTGGGGACTACATATGAGGGGGTTCAACATGGAAAATTAGCGAGGTAAAGTGAGAGTCTCTTGGAAGTGCAGCTCAAAAGGCTGTTGCGCCGATGAAACATTGGCTCTAAACCGGTCAGCCTTAGGCTGCGAGGACAGAGCAGGCTCTGACAGGACAGCCAATTATCTCAAGCTATTTTTTCTCTTTCACTCTTACATTCAAAAGTAAGTCTCTGAAACTTTGTTATGAGACACTACAGGCTTTTTTCTTTTTTTTTTGAGATTTTACTTTTATAGAGAAAGGGAAAAGCTAGTGAGCTGCTTCCCTGCCGACTGCCTATATAAGTGGCTGTGGCTTCACAGCAGCAGAATACACTTGCTAGTATTTTTTAGACTTCTAAATACAGTTACATTTACATTTACACACAACTTAGTTATAAATAAAAGGGACACACCATATTCTATAACCAAACTGACACCATTAAAATTTCTGCCACATCATACAGTGCAATTTGTCTTCTAAAGGTTTTAGAACCAGTTGCTTTTACGCTTTCATATTCAGTCACTATAGTTTACGAAGATATATAGGCCTGTTCACATCAAGGACGATAACAATAATGGTAACTATAAATAAAAAGTTCTAGTTAATAACCATGATTCTAATTCCTTTAGAATAGAGAATCCCTTTTAGAATGATTTTTTCCAGTTGATGAACGATAAAAATACCGGCAGGCAAACAGAATCCACTCAACTATAAAGAGCTCGAGCATTTATGGCAGACAACATAACTGCAGCAGACTGTCTGTGTGGACGCTAATATAGTTATCAATATAGCTATCTTTATAGTTATTGTTTCTTGGTGTGAACAGCTCTATACAGTAATTATTCATGACTTTCACAATAAAAAAAGGGTGTGACGTCAAGTGCATCATTCAGAAATTAATTGAAATTACCATTTAAATTCCAATTCCTGATTTTAAAGTTGGCATGAAATGGAAGTCGCGATAGTCTTTTCTTCCCTATTCTGACATATCCGAGCAAGGTTTATAGTATGCACACACACACACACACACACACACACACACACACACAGAACACAAGTACATGCTGTACAAACATAAAAATGCATTTATGCACTGTCTGGTCAAATAATGCATGCCTATGCTAAGTCACCGTGGCATTTTATTGCATTTATGCTTGTGCAGATGTGACTTTCACACATATGATGGTGCAGTTTTAAAAGCTCTTGAGGTTTGTAAAAAGTAAAGTACAGAGTTTGGTCCTATAACCCTTTGGAAAGTCACCAACTCTAGCAAATCCCACGACACGCTTGGTATAACACGCAGCATATGGGAATGAAGTCTTCTCACTGTGAGAGCAGATGACTTCTGAGCTTTCCAAGCGCCACGTACAATAGATCACATGCTTATTTAGATGAAGTCATGTTGAGTTATGGTGACAGAATAGACAATATGTCAAAAAGCACAGGGTCATTTGAGGTCACCCAAGAGGTCCATAAAGTTCATTTTGACCTAAAGTAGGACAGTACTCAAGGGAAAAAGGAAAAAAAATAAATAGAAAGATACATCAGTGTAGAAAAATACTTCAGTGTTTCAACTTCAGTGAATACTTGCATCGCAGCAAAAAAACAAAGAGCCAACTCAGCAACATTCCACAGCCAGCACTGAGGCAAGATTATTCATAAATATTTTTACAGCATAACAATATCTGCTCTTGTAAAAATGTGCACTCAAGCATTAAAAGAGTATTAATTATCAAAATAAAATAATTTCATAGTTCATTCATCTGTGTACTTAATTTATTATTTATTAACGTATTGCAACACAATATATTGTAAATGCAACAAGTTTAACTTTGGTATACACCTGCTGCATCTTCTATAGAGCTTTTATATTTCAATGTAAAAAAATATGTATATTAAACATTAATATTTATAATTAATATTTAAATGAAAGTTTGTTACACAATATTCATATTTACATTACGCTGTTTGGTGTTCTAATTTTACAAGTTATAGCACATCATCTTCAGTTTCAGAAAGATGAAAAACAACAAGAATCCCATCAATACAACCTTCATACAATCCACATGAAAAATATAGGCAAGGAATAAACACGAAGCAAAGATTCCTGCTATGGGGTATAAAAAACTCATTTCAAGGTGGATTTTGTCATACCGCATCACAGTGTGCGAAGAGATGCACTTGGTTGTTATTCGGCATTTGTTGTAATTCAGGCATGAAAGTGTGTGTATTCACGATAGACGTATTCCTTCACACCTGCGGATCTGTTTTCCAGAGAGGTTGTCTGTCATCATACTAAGTGCCAATAGGTTTGTTCCACCCTGTTAACCTGCGGGTCAGTGACAGAAATGAGGGTGATTGCTATTCCTTCAAAAGGTTAATAAAAAAAAGAATCCTCTTTAAAATATTTTTAAATTGGTCTCTATAAACATTTCCTCCTCTTTCCTCATACCAAAATGTACGATAGGTCAGGAGTGGCTAAATAAAGGAAAATGTCCGGTTAGCCAGTCATATCGCAAAATAAACCCAGGAAGGGTCATCAGGAGTTAATAAATTAATCCTAAATTTAATTAGATGAGAACAAAGAGACGCTGAGTGATACCGGACACATGAAATTAGCATAGTGAAATCATTTGCCAATTATCCCAAAAAATTATCATACAAAAAATTTGCTCTGATTGACCAATCAGAATCAGGAGCGCCATGTAAGAGGTTTTATAAAGGCAATAAGAGAAAGAGAAACAGTGATTTTAGCAGTTAAGGCCATTACAGAAAACCCTTTTAGAAAACCGAAGTAAAATCTTTGCAAAGCGCAACCTCTCCTGACTTATTGCTTTTATAAAATGCAGCAACAGCAATTTAATAAAACATACCGATGGTCAAGTAAAATTTATGAACAATAATAATCATAAAACAGCTGAGGAATCTGAGCCAAACACTGTGAAAAGCTTTGATGCAAAGATAATAAATAAAAAAAGATACAAAAAAATTAAAACAGGGAAAGAATAGAAAAGGCTTGTATATGATATCCATAAAAAAGAAAAAGAAAAATCATTACCTAGAGTAGCTTTTCACAATACATCTAATACATATTAGATAGTCGTTACTGTCTGTAAGCTCAGTGTGATGACATATACTGCTTTGACACCTTCAGCCAACTCAATGAAAGGCTGCCAATACCTCGGGACAAACTACTACCAACACTTTTGGCTGCTCTCTTGCGTTCTGTCTCACTGCACTCCTCCCATGCCCGTCCTCCCTGTTTTGCAGCCCCAAACCCCAAGGAGCATTGCTTAAGGTGTTCAATTTACCACAGACAGATGGAGACTCTGTTGTTCTGATTGCATTACCATATTCTGTTCCTACTGGGGCAGTGAGCGAAAGGGGACAGGAAAAGAGACAAAAGAGAAACCGATAAAATGAGTGAAAACGAGAGAGAGAGATAGTATGAAATATAGGGAAGGAGAGCAAGAGAGGCAGTATTGAAACTACACTACTTGCTGTATATTTGAAAGGTAGTATACAGTCCAGTAGTGATAAACTTTTTGGTTGACAACCAACAGACAGTGTGCATACAGTGGGTTTTTCCCGTCGTTAAACTAGCAAAAGTGGACACGGTTCACTAAGTGAACTTGCACCGTGCGCTTTAGACCATGCGCTTAGATCATTAAAATAGGATCCAGTATGTTCTGGTATTGCTTCAACAAAAATTCTACTTTACATTTATGTATTTTTACAAGATGTTTTAATTGAAAGGAATGGACAAGCAACAATATCTCGAAGAAATGCTGCAATACTAAATTCGAGAGAAAATATGTTGTATACGGCATTATAAATCAAATGCTACATTACATAAAATGCAATTAACAGTGTGTAATGTGAAGTATGCAGAAGGTGAGTATAAAATATTGAACACAGCAAGATATGGATATAAAGAGAAAGAAGTGATTGATGACAGTCAGAAGATTTCATTAAAATATGAATTAAGAAAGTCTGTGACAGCTGCGGCTTTCACCATTATTAGCTACTAGCTTTCATATCATATTAAATTAATATTCTTAACAAATACTTTGTTAGCCATGTGACTTGCAATTAAGGGCAAAAATATGCTTGTTAATTTAGTGCTAATTTATTTTCTGTCCAAAATGTAAAAGAGATGCAACACATTCATGTACTACTCTCTAAGGCCTTCTCACATTTCTTGAATAAACTGAAACAGACTCGTTTCACATGTTTCTTAAGTTCAGGTGTAATCTAAATTGTTCATCTTGACAAAAGATATTCACAGCTATTAGGGTTTACAAAGCACGAGTTTGTCACGTTTAGTTCTTAAGTGTGTATATATAATTATACGTCCTTCGAGATTTTAGGTTAAATATATACCGCTACATGGGAAAGTGTAGATTCAGTAATTTGTCACGGTCAAAATCCTCTCTCATTCAGTAATTTTATCTTCCAGTATAAATATCCTTATAAACTTCACTAAATTTTGTTAGACGTACTCTTTAAACATAAAATATATAAAACTATAAACAATGTAAATAACTGGTAACACTTTAGTTTAGGGTCTAATTCTCACTATTAACTAGTTGCTTATTAGCATGCATGTTACTAGGATATTGGTTGTTTATTACTTATAAAGCACATATTAATGCTTATTCTGCATGACCATATTCTACATCTCTTAATCCTACCCAATACCTAAACTTAACCACTACCTTACTATTAATAAGCAGTAATTAGGTGTTTATTGAAGCAAAAGTCATAATTAATAGTTAGTTAATAGTGAGAATTTGACCTTAATCTGAAGTGTGACCAAATAATTATTTTTCATATTTATTATATACATATATAAACATATAGTTTTTCTACGTTAAAATTAGATGGAGTAAAGCATGTAACACCTCAGTACTATAAAAGCACTACGTCACTCAAACAACTACACAAAATGATGCTGTTAGATGACTAAACTTACACATTGGTGGTGAAGATGCCATAGATAAGGTCCTGTTCAGGCAGGTAGAAGGTGCTCTGTAGCTCATTGTAGTAGAACGGGATCTCTCCCGACCGTGAACAGTTTAGTCTGGCTTTCGTAAAGGTGGTCCACGTGTCCTCCAGCAAGAAGCGGCCTCCTATGTCGTTCTTACACACCCGTGCCACCCTTGAATACACCGTCTTACCGCAGTCGTGCTCCACTGCGTTTTCCCTCAAGAAGAAGAAGGTGAAAAGACCCACGTCGTAAGCCGAGATGAAGTGAGGCTCTGAGGGAGAAGGAAAACAAAGCGTTGCTAAAGACCTTTTGGGTAAAACAAGCATTTCAAATGGCAGGACTCTCAGCAATGCAGCATTGAGTGGCTTAAATGCCAAAACAATAATTTACTTCCACAGCAAAACTGGCCTGCATCCCTTTTCATTGAATTTCTTAGTTCCACTCTTTCTGAATATCCGCTTAGGCCTGCCTTGGACTGGAGCAGAAAACTGTGTGCATGTGACATGCAAAAATTATTCTGAATACACAAAGCTGTCCCGTCGGTCCAAGTGGCACTGGTCTGGATTGCATTAGTCAGAGTTAATATCACATACACTGAATAATGTCTTACCCCTAAGGCCTGTTTATTCCCCAGCCCATCCAGTAATGCATGCCGTAGATATTCACCTGTAAATAGGCTTGGCTATAATAACTGCTGGGGCCATCGCAGCGTTTTACGAAAATTAGATTACTGTTATGCTGTGAATCCCAGGGGAGGCATCAATAGCCATAACTGTTTTTGATTCAATTTTAAACACAATAAATACCAAATCTCACTGGACACTTATCCAGAAACAGCTTGGAGAAAATTCAGCATGGATAAAAATTAAAAAAAAAAATTATACTGCTCTATCTGCATAAACTGACTGCGACAGAATTATATGGTTGAAACTGGACTGGACCTTGTGCATTGTATCATATGCTGGTCCAAAAATCACAAAAAACACCATTAACGCAAACCAAATGACTTTGTGCAATGTTCAATGCATTCATACATACTACTAAAGTTTTGTGTGGGAAACGGCAAGAAAAATATTTCTTCACTGCAATTTTTTTTTAAATAAATAAATAAATAAATAAATAAATGTAATGACCTTGAAGCACTATGTGAATACAGTTGTATAAATATTAAAAATATACTATGCTACACTACCATTCAAAAGTTTGAGGTCAATAAGATTTAAAAAAAATTTTTTATAAGAAATTAACACTTTTGTTCAGCAAGGATACATTAAATTGGTCAAATTGTGACAGTAAATTCTATTTTAAAATAAATGCTGTTCTTTTGAATGTTCAAATTATCAAAGAATCCTTAAAAATTTATCACGGATTCCACAAAAATATTAAGCAACAAAACAGTTTTCAACATTGATAATACTACATTTTTCTTGAGTACCAAATCAGCATATTAGAATGATTATTACCATTTTACTGTATTATTAAATCAAATAAATCCAGTCTTGGTGAGCATTAGAGATTTTGAACGATGCTGTATACATCAAATACCATGGTATTGATGTCAGATGCCATCACAGTATTTTGAGTGAATAAATGATGACTGATGAATTTTCACTAACAAAAAGTACCAAAAATAATTTGGGATATGGTAATCAGGGAAAGGGTAATGCTATATCTTTCTGAACATGTACCACAGAAGTCTAATGCTTTTTTTGGACATGTATTTGAAGCACCTGGTACCATGCAAACACACAGGAATATCAATATGTATCATATTACACGGTAAGTGTAGTTCATAAGTTCCATGCCATTGCCCTTTAATGCCTAACTGTACCATGGTACATATTGTAAGGGGTGAACTTAAAAAAATTATTAAATTCTCTGTCCAGATGTATTCAGAGAGGATTGTTGTTATTGTAATCAAACAAAGAATTCTTCAGCTTTCAGTACATCATAACTACATTTCCACACAGATCAGGGTGAAGAAAGTGGCCAGAGAGAAGCAGGGAAAACCGATACTGATGCATTCAGGAACTACAACAATTACTTCTCAGAGACTGCATGAATTAATCAAGTCATTTTGCTAAGCTGGAATGGGCAGGGTGTGAGTGTGCTGATTTGTGTGGGACTGAACATGACAAACTGTATTTTCCTTCTTCCATGCTGAACGTAAATACTGCCTCATTTCCACACCGCCACTCCATCAGGGGTCCCTGTATGTGTGTGTCTGTTTATCTGTAGGCCGCAGTCAGGAGAAAACACTAAGCTGGGAAGTGAATTACGAGGCCCAATAAGCTCCAGAGGAGAGAGGCATGTTCTAATAGCCACGCTATTGGCGATGATGATATTTCTCATTGAATCAGAGCTGTGCTAAAACAATATCACATCTCACTTCAGGTCAGACCCCACACGGGCTCAGTGTTAAAAAAACATTCAGTCAGCACCTGGCACGACTGGTACAATAACAGTCCGGATGGATTCGATTGTGGACACTTGAGGTTCATGCTGTTCTTCACTGAGCCTCAGTTGAGAAACAAGTTTTTAATTCACACTTCATCTCCATTTAGGGTGTGTTCACACTTGGCATGTTTGGTTCGATTAAAACGAACCCTGGTGCGATTGCACTGTTAGTGTGATTCATTTGAACAAGTGTGAACGCTGCCATCTGAACCCTGGTGTGCAAGAAACAAGCGGACCGAGACCGCTTAAAACATGGGTCCGCTTCCAAATGAACTGGTGCGGTTCGAATGAAATATGAACACAAAACAGACCAAAGACATGTAAACAAACCAAAAACGGCACATTCTGTAGATCTTCGCAGTACTGTAGATCTTCGTTTGTGTGTGTGACGGAGGGATTCCTGCTGCTTTTTTGACTCCTTTACACATTTTATAAGCTTTTCACGAGTTCTCCACTAGTCAAAATACCATTATATTTAGGCTACACACATACAACGAGCGCATTTATCCTAGCATCCTAGCATTGTTTTGGATGTTCTTAAGTTCACATGCGAAATATACGTAATAAAAGCCTACCAATCCGATTGTGAACATATATCCCTATGCCTTTAGGTTCGGTGTTAACATGTCAATGTGAAAGCTAAGAGGACTGGGACTAAATGTTTTTTTTTGGTCCGGACCACACGAACCAAGCAAACCAAGTGTGTGAACACACCCTAAGTGGATGGCTGGATGGGACACACCATCCAACTAAAACACATGATTGAAAGGTTAGCGGTTTTCCTTTGGCTGTGCTGGAAAAATATATATATCTGAAGAGAGTTGTGCAAACTATTAACGAACATTAACTATAAGCCAAATAGCTGCTTTAGCGACAACACTTACAAAATAGGACAAACTCACAACTCATGCAAGCGCCAACTCCCTTTTCACAATTCAACCGATTCAAAATGAATAAAAGTCATTTTTACATGTTATATATCCTGTTTCGCTTTGAATTATGTGATATTCTAGAAGTAAAATAGCAATCTTGTGCTGATTTTATTCAAATATGGTCAATATATGTGTCCTTAGACTGCAGGTAAATGTGCATGCTTCAATAATCTCACTTTTTGTCTTTCTCTCTCCTAAAATGTGAGCCTACAGTGGAACTACAGGCCGACTGGGTGACGTGAAGCGTTTAGCTGCAATTTCACCCTCTCTCGGCCATGAGGAATAATTACACTGCAGGATGCCTGAACTTTACTCTGTTCCACCCAATTCTATACTTTCACCACCATCTCTAACTTTCCATCCCTTGTCTATGTCCTTCTCCTTTCACCTCAACTACTCTCTGACACATCCTCGGTGGAGTCACACTGTATGACTCACAGCTCTCATCACAACTTTCTGCTTATTCTTTTTTGACTGGTGTTGGATGAATTTTCTGTAGGAAAAGGCACAGTGTCAGCAGCTGGGAGATTATTGACACCTTTTGACTTTTTGCAGGAAGTGTGCTGAGTTTCGTTCATCTCCATGTTTGACTGGTTCCTCCCCTTGACAGGCCAGGGCTGCTCTAACAAATCTACCTTAGACACAAACGATGAAACTGTGAGAGTGTAGCTTTGCTTTTCTCGCTTTTTGTTGAAGAACAACCTAGGTATCATACTTGTCATGCGCACTTAGGTCAGATCAAACATGGATCAGGGTTATTATCATTAACTAAAACTAAAATATTTTGTTACTTGAAATAAAATGTTAACTAAAATAAAATAAAATAAAATCACATTTTATTTTATGTATTTATGTATTTATTTCTTTATTTATATTTTTATTTCAGCTAGTTGCCAAGACTACATTTCAAATAATAAATAATATATAAAAATACTCAATAAGAATAATAATAAAAATGACAAAAACACAACAAAAACTTTAGGATTAAAGTGAAAACAGAAAATAGAAAATAAAATCTAATTCAAAGTATTAATAAAACTATAATAGTATATCAATAATACTAAAATAACATGTTTGATGAAAAATGTTTGAGATTAAATTTAAATCTAATTTCTGCTTCTCTTTTGATCACTTTGTTCTCTTGGCAAATCTGAGCACTTGGGGAGCATTTTGTTATCTATACTAAAAAGAGGAGATGGAGCATATGATTTTCTTTTTTTTAAAGAAATAAATCTGAAAAGCAGGAGACTTCAGCAAAAAGCACGGTTTGTTTTCCATTTAATCTCGTTGTTGTCTAGTGAAAACAACTTGTGATTTTTCTTTCTTATGGGGAATGCTATAGCAATTGAATAAAGCCTCATCGCTTGTCATTTGAAGAACACTATTTGGCAATTTGGCTGCATATTAGTAGGACAGAAAAAAGGAAGGGCAGCAACAGAAATGTTGAAACTTTCCAGACGATCACTGGAAAATGAGACTTTCAGACATAAAATGATGAGATTAACGTACCATTAAGCCATTTGGAGTTGTACTGGGCGGTCCGCAGAGGCGGCATTCCTCCTAGGCTGCGGTAGATGACAGGGTCCCGGCCAGAGAAATCAATGACCGTGGCGGCGTACAGCTCTCCACTTTCGGTGACCACAGCCGTCGAATTATGACGAGGGTCGTAGGGGCAACGGGCCACTCCATTCACCCTCTCCAACACTCTGCTCATGTTCCCTGCCTAAGAGAAGGATACGGCATGGATCACACACACGTCACACACTTTAATAGAATCTCCAGTTGAGACAACCCATTTAACTGATAGATGCTTACCTCTCTGGTGATACAAAGGGGCTGGAAGGCATTGGTACCGCAGGTGATCACCTCGGTCTTGTTGACAAGCAACACACGGATGTAGTTTTGACACTCCACCTGCAAGAGGAGATACATTTGACAATATGACATGTTCAAATTACTATTGTAATGCATACAATTTTAAATATGTAATTGAAAACGTATGGAAATAGCAATACGAAAACAGCTAAACTATGTTACTGTCACATGCCTGTCCTGTCTTGTGCTGATCCCTCCCCCTTGTTATCTGATTATTGTTTGAGTTCATCCACCTGTTCCCTCCTGATTAGTTTCCCCTTATACGTCCCCTCTTGTTTGCAGTCTGTGTCGGTACGTTGTCTTATGTTCCTGTTCCCTGTGATCCTCTTGAACGTTTATGTTCTGTTTTGGTTTTGTATTTATTAAGTTATGTTTTCCCCCTTGTGGGTTTTGTTTTGTGTTTAGTGTTTCTTTTGTAATAAATATTAATTATTCCTGCACTTGAGTCCTCACACCTTTTTGCACTCAACCTTGCTGTGACAGTTACATGTTTAATTCAATAATATTGTGAAAATAACTTTTGACAGTCCCATTAAATAATAGTTTAAATATTTTAAAATGTAATTTATTCCTGTGATGGAAATCTTCAGTGTCACATGATCCTTCAGAAATCATTTTTCGAACATGCTGATTTGGTGCTCAAGAAACATTTCTTATTATCAACATTGAAAAGAGTTCTGCTGCTAAATATTTTTGTGGAAGTCATCATAAGAATTTATTATAAATATACATAGTATATATTTTCAGGATTCTTTGATGAATAGAGTTGAAAAGAATAGAGTTTAAAAAATTTTAAATAGTAAGTTTTTGTTACTATGTAAGTGTCTTTACTGCCATGTAATGCGTTATTGCTGAATAAAAATGTATCTTCCTATCTTACTGACGCCAAGCTTTTGAACTGTAGTGCAAACTGAAAAAAAATCAGTTCACCCAGTGTGGATTTTTTGCAGGGTTCTTGCTCAATCATATCTGCTTCAATATTATTATAGAAATTATTATCATTAATTTATAATGTTATGACAAAGGATGCTAATATGCCATTATTATTATGCCAAACTGTATTTCCTGTGAGAACACTTATTCTTCACCAAGGAGTGTGATTACTTCAGCTTTTGTACTACAATCCATAAATAATTCAATCTAATAATGGATCGGCGAGTCATGGCATCAACCTTCTTGTGCAGTTAACTGTAAAAGTGACAGCATTTCAAACAGGATGGGATATGACAAGCACACCAACGTCACTGTATGACGTGTATGATGTATAAAAGTTAAGGGACTGTTGTTTATGCTGTCTTTTTGTGATGAGAACTCACACCATGTTGGTTTTTGTGGTTCATCACTTATAAGAATAAATAAGAAGCAGATCAGTCTCATTCTTGGAAATTAAATAATTACAGCAAACTCCATATTCCAAAAAGGCTAGGTCGTTTTTTATTCAGCATGCTCAAATTTCTTAATAAGCTAGTTTTCGATTTGGTTAAGAGTGGCGGTGAGAACCGGTTCCTTACAGTCATTCTAAAGAGCTAAGCTTTTTCTTGCAATACTTTAATAATTGCAAAAATACTTTTTCCTGCAACGTTTTAATCTGCTAGTGGGTTTTTCATTTTGCCTTTCTCATTCAGCGAATGATAAGCTCAAAAAAGAAAATACTGACCTTTAGGCTTTAAAAATACTGAATAAGTAAGCTCAACATATTGACCTCCCACAAACCTCAACAATACCCGACCTCTCTGGCCAATGGGCTGTCAGCATTTTGTAAGAAATGTGCCTATTCAACAGAGAACCTGGGGGTTTAAAGTTACCTCCGTCTTCCCTTTGCTTTGACAGGACCTCCTGGTGTCTTCGTCTGGGCCCCATTCCGTTGCCTAGGAAACCAAAATAAACCCCCAAAAAAGTGACTTGCTGTGATTCGCAGTTGCCCGGCAGCTGTTTGCAATAAAGCAGGGACCAGGTTACGCAACTGTTGATGATAATATTGCATGTAGCCAGATGCATCAAAAGACATTAACCTTATTGTGGTGTTTATTGTGTAAACAGCATGATAAGTGGGCCAGCGGCTTAAAAGGGTAAGGTAACTAGACAGTTGGAAGACTAGATGCAATTTGCATGTAAATACCATCCCCTAGTCTCATTCAAGCACAGAGACATCATCGTCTTCTCTTTTTTTCACCAGCGCAAGCCACTCCATTTTCTTCTGTCCAATTATGCCCCTTTAGAGCGACGTGTCCAGCCAACAACAATAGAGGCAGCACTAAAAAACTGCAATCCTGCTGTCTTAAGGTGGGCATATTCACAAAAACACACATACTTTTACAAATTACTCGGTTATAAGCACAAAGCCACAACCTTCATCTCTCAGCTTGAGATCCCATGGGTTTCAGATCTTGACTGAAACTCTAAATATAGTCCATTAGTTTGTATGGCCCACTAAGGGTATGAGAAGGTTCGAAAGAAACACTAACCACAAGAAACCCTTCAGTGTGGATAAGAAGATAAATGCTGTGGCTCAAGTGAACCCTGACTGATGGGACTGAATCGACTGAATCATAATTCAAGGACAGAATATTTGAATACAGTACACTCTCAGAAAATAAAGTACATAATGGCTTGTCACTGGGGCTGTACCCTCAAGGGTACAAAATTGTACCTTAACCTTTAAAAGAAACGGTACATATATGTACCTTTTAATGCTTTTTGACCCTCAAAAAGGTACATAAATGTACCCTGAGGTCCAATAATAAGCCCTATGGGGTACCTTAGTGTAGATTGTACCTTGTGGGACAGAAATGGACTCCTACTGTACCCCTATTTCTGACAGTGTACCTAAGGAAGACTAGATGGCAAAATAGTCGACTTGATTACTTAAATTCATGAACGTTTCCAGAGACAAAGTTAGTGTGCTTGAGAGAGATTCAAGATATTCTAGGTTAATTTATCCCACAAGCCAATTAAGAAAAGTAACTATAGCCACTAATGGATGAATGTTCATCAGGCTGAATGGAAAGGAAATTTTACATTAACTTACCGACCAATGTTACTGGACAAAGAAAAATACATCAATCTACAAGAAAATCAAACATGAAAATTCAAAAAGACTTTGCCCCACACCATAGATCTCAAATGTCATTTGTATTTCTGAATAGGAGACACTTTGGCTAATTAAAATGTCAAACTTCTTTTAAAGGCTACAAACCTAACACATTCAATGACTGTAATAGAGAACATAGTCAAACATAAGAAACCCTTCAATGTAAGCAGATTGTAATTGCTGATGGTAATTGGTTTAGTGTATTAATAGTGTATTAATTAATGGCATGTCTTGAAGCACCATATCTGAGTATACAGTTTTTTTTTTTTTTTTTTACGCCAGCAGCGCCCTTTTCCATTTACTTACAACATATAGAAAAAAAGCTAATTAACCAATTTGCTAGAATCATTTTTTCAAACTCAAAGAAAGTCATAAGGGCTTGAAACTACAAGGGTGAGTAAATAATGTTAGAATTTCCACATTTGGGTGAACTAACCATTTAATACTGAGAAAATTCCCAAATTTTCAATGATTAGGATATAAACATTTAGCTACCTCCTTGGTGGTCAAAGTAGTTAACAACATCAAATCTGTCAGGTACGACACAATGCCACACAGATCTGGTGCTCTTTTGTTTGTGTTTGCATTCATGTGTTTCAGGACTGAGGCATGTTTGTGATGGATGCCTAAGTGGTGAGTCATCGTTCAGGTCATTAACATCTTGTCTGTGAGCCCCTGTTTTCTGGAAGAATCCGTCAGCTTAACCCTGACCTTAGCCACGGCAGTCCCTCTCTTCACACCACATTGGAACAATGCCAGCCCTCCAGTGCTATTCCCAAAGACCATTCTGAAGAGGCAGGCTGTGAAAAGCACACTGTATGCCATGTTTGGCGAAGGCTTCAATGTGAAGCTGGAAACCCTGCCACCATTGGGGGGGTCAGTATCCACCAGGCAGTGGCGGATGGTGTTGGGAGAGCTTTTCACTGGTGGGAGGTTTGAACCTTTGAATGATAAATTACCTTTGACAAGCGTTCTGCCAAAGAGGATGAGGTAATATATAGATTAAAAGCAAGCAGAGGCAATGACGCAATTGTTTGTTCATTAAGCCAGAGATTTCCAATATTTTTTGTCTTATATCCCCATATCTGGATATGGCATGGGTCATAAACACCAAACAGAAATTAGGTATTATTCTTATACTGGATTTCATTAAAAAATATATAATAAAATAATAATTGTTACAATAATTCACTTTGTTTCAAAATATAAAAATGTAAAAATGGTAATAATAATAATATAATGTGATATTATTATTAAAGAAGTATATCATTTTGTTTCATTTCAACCTGAAAAAAAGTCAGTTAAATAAATAATAAAACGGCTACAATAAATCACTTTTAAACTAAAAACAACTGGTACTGCGAGTGAAAAATAGACTCATATAGTAGCTTACACTACTCTCAAACTTGAGCAGTTTGAGTAAAATAGAGACATATGCGAAGAAAGATAAATGACAGTTTCACATCTCTATGATGCTTGAATAACAAACGATGCACTATAAAGTAGTCCAAATTGCCCTTTTTTTTCATTTAGAATAGCTGTAAAACTCCCTAAAGGGTATAAAAGATGCTGAGATCACAGATGAGCATCCGTTTAGCTTACAAAGCTGTCAAAGAGAGAATCACAGTGAGGCATGTGTGCTTGGAGTGTGCAGTCTAATGTGGCTCTGCAATTGTATCTCACTAGTCTAATGAGGACACAACGCACCGTGTATGTGCACTAGCTCAGAATTCACACTTGGCTCCAATATTTGTGGCATAATTACTCAAAATTCATCTGTTCTAATAATGGTGGCGGCACCAAGCGCCCTGCCCCTGGCATCCTCATGAAATACTAGCATGAATTTTTCATGGAGGGATAAAATAGTTGGGATTATTTATACATAAATTAGCGAGGCACAGAAACAACGGTGGACAAGAAAATGCATTCCATTCACTTCAAGTATTGAGGAAATGCTAATATACGAGCACAAGATAGGGCAGGATGGCGGAGAATTACCCGGTTTGCAGGCTGTGTGCTTCCGTTGATAAGGCTATTGTCTTGGTGGCACATTACAAGTGTTACAAATGAAAAGCATATCATAGGACACTGCACCTGTCCTCAGGGAAGCTTCAAGCACTTGTTACTTATCATTATGAAGACACATTTTCCTTTAGTCAATTTAAAATGAATCTTCCCATAACATGGTGACAAATTAATATTTACAAAATATTCATCAAATATATCTCACTTAATCATAAAAGGTCATAAAAAATCCATGTATAATAAAAACAGCAGATTTGTTTTGTTAATGAATTATATCATATGACAAATATGAATAATTGAAACATTTGCACATCATTATGAACAAATTGAAGCACATTTTAAAGCAAAAGACTCAAACTAAACTCAAACCTTCCTGGCTTTTAAAGTACAGGCCTGGACACTGCGAACACTTTTTGATTTCATGTAACCTATGTATTTGAATTTGTCTTTTTTTTCTCTCCAGCAGACATGGTTTTGAATTTAATACTTGTCATCTGTTTTCCAACAATAGTCTTAAACAATATGTGAAACTAAAGCACCTTCTTAAGCATCCACTAAATTTAAAAAAGAGGACAAATTAACAGATAAAACAAAGTTGTTTTTGTATGTCAAACATAAATGTGCCATTTCTTTCACATTAAAACCAGGGGAAAAAAAGAAAAAAAAAGAAAAATTTAGGATAAAAAAAAATATATCACATTAGGATCAAAATTAAGATCAATTTATTTGAAAAAGATATTAAGACTTGTCTTCAGGGACATCTTTAAAGTTGTGGCAAATCAAATCTTATCTTTCACAATTTTGGTTCTGAGCTATTTTTATTTATTTTTTACATATTTTACCAGAAAACAAATCCAAAATACTGAATACTTATACTTGCAATGCAGGACTTGAGTTTGTGTGCACACTCCCTTCCCTCCAAAACTTCACTGGTTTGGGAGGAAAAGGTCATTTGCATACTCATTAAGGAGGCCCCTGATTAAAGTGAAATGGCCCCGCCCCCATCTTGCTGGCTGGAGGTGCGAAGGCTATCCGTCTCATTGGCGGATCTTCAAGGTCTGTGTGCTTCAATAGGCAACCCGAGGCACCGCCCTGTTTTGTCCTTTAAAAGAGTGCCCTATTCAAGCAGCCCCATCCCCATTTACCACCGCCCTCAAAGATGTGACATGACTCTCAATACCTTCGCCTCATTGTCTAAGAACGCTGAACCTTACACAAGAGGGCGCAGATCCGCACTCTACCATCTCCTCCTACCCTCACGGCATTGGATCTACCAAAGCCGTCTCTCTCTCTTCACATTCCAGCACAGCCTTTTCTCCCAACACCATATTCACCATCAGAAAAACAGAGCCAGTGTAGCATGGGGGTGAACACCCAACTCTGTAGACCATGCTTTTTTCTAGGGGCGTGTGTGTGCCCAGGACATGCAAATAAGGAGCCCTTTGAAGGTTCACAGCTGTGCCGTCTGAACGCATTTACTTTAGGTTAGAAAAACAGGATGAGAAATAAAGCAACAGGTCAGTGTCTAATGCATAGCTCTAACAATGTGGTTGCACTACAACACTGGAATAAAAGCATGCAAAGTAAAGGCGTATGTGGATGTGAGTGATGGCTTTGATTTAAGAAGGCCATTTTGAGTGAACCCAAATGCCTCAGCGAGTTACGAAACTCCCAAGCAAAAAGAGCAATCACCTACAGCACCACAGTGCTTTTCTGATACAGGTTTCAAATTTGAGCACCCTTTTAAGCATAAATCTCAATAAATTTGATTAGATTTATCCCCCCTGTTTAGATTCTGTTTATATATATATATATATATATATGTATGTATGTATGTATGTATGTATGTGTGTGTGTATATATATATATATATATATATATATATTCTGGGGGGAAAAGTCTTCTCACAATTTTGTTTTTCCATCTTGTTTCAAATGTGTCTTTAATTTGGCTGGAAAAAAAAAAGTTCTCATTAAGAAAATTTTAGTTAATTACAGTGTTCATTTTTACAATGTTTTTTGTTTTATTGTATTTGAAAAAATACTATTAATGTAATAATAATATAATATTCCTAATTTAATAAGAATTTACTTTTCTACTTCTGCTTTTTACACTTTTCTTTATCATCTTACAGCATTTTGCCTCATCTTCATTATCCTTCACAAATAAATAAATAAATCTTTTGTTAACAAACATTTTCGTCAGTCATTTTGTAACAAGACTAACAATGGAATGCCTGCTGCAAGTCAAGTGAAATCATTTTTTTCTTTAAAGAGGCATTTCCCGCTGGGTCTCACTGCTGCAGTCTCCTTCTCCTGTCTATATGTCACAAATTAGCCCACCAGTGACAAAGACTGCATAAATAATTAAATCTGGGCAAATTGCAGAGGGAAATTAATCATGAGTGGGTAGGATGAAATCAGCCCATATTCATCAAACTCTGAGGTCAGAGAGTTGAAACCTGCACCTTGGGCGACCGCTGAGTGATCATATCAAAAAGAAGACGCTTAGTGTTGCTTTTCTTCATTTTGATCTCCAGTCTGGAGCATCCTTTTCCTAAGGCCCCAGCCGTCCCACGAGAGCCGAAATATTAAATATGTAGCGCGCCTCAGAGCTGACGCCGTGATCCTGCGAGCCTCTGTCAGATCATTAGAATAAATGAGAGCAGCAGCCACCATTGTGCTCATGCATTTCCATCTGTTGAGCCGGATGCTGTTTCATAATCACCGCAGAGTATTTGTGAACACTGAACATATTTCTAACCAAAACAAAACCAGAGCAGAATCTAAACAGCTCTTGTTCCCAGCTGCTATTTGTTCACGTCGGGTACTTCCTGTTTTATTGGTAACAGCTGAAGAGGGCAGTCACCTCTTGACCACAGGGGTCTCTGTCCAAAGCAGCTGTAACAATGTCTACTGAATGCTTTCGTACAGAGCGCTCTCATGGTATTGTCTGTTGACAGGGAGCAGAGACCTCTGTCTTGTCAATGCTGAGGGCAGCTCGGATGTTTGCATTTTGGAAATAGACTGACCAGTGTACCTTTCAGTGCAAATGTGTGTGAATTCTGTGTGTAGAGTGAAGTTTAATTGACCTCTGAGGATGGGAAGAGAGACCACAGGGAGGATGGGAAAGATGAGGAGAATTTGTGATCAGCCATACTTTCATGTGTTACAAGGGATCATCCATCCAGAAGATCATTCTGTCATCATCTACTCAACCTCATTTTGTTCTAGACCTGTATGACTTCCCTCACCATATGGCAAGCCGTTTTAGCTTAAATTGTACCCAGCGTTACTCGTCGTAATTGCATTTTTACTAGTAAGAATTCAATTAGAGAGCTCTACAATTCAATTCTTACTAGTAGCAATTACAATTAGAGAGCTCTCTAATTCAGTTCTTACTAGTAACAATTCCAATTAGAGAGCTCTCTAATTCAGTTGTTACTAGTAAGAATGTAATTGCAGAGCTCTTTAATTGAATTGTTACTAGTAAGAATTTAAATAGAGAGCTCTCTAATCCAATTATTACTAGTAACAATTCCAATTAGAGAGCTCTCTAATTCAGTTGTTATTAGTAAGAATGTAATTGCAGAGCTCTTTAATTCAATTACAGAGCTCTGCAATTATACATATCTTTAATTCATATTTTTACTAGTAAAAATTCAATTAGAGAGCTCTGTAATTGCATTCTTACTAGTAAGAATTTAATTAGAGAGCTCTCTAATTGTAATTGTTACTAGTAATAATTGAATTAGAGAGCTCTCTAATTGTAATTCTTACTAGTAACAATTCAATTGTAGAGCTCTCTAATTGTAATTCTTACTAGTAACAATTCAATTGCAGAGCTCTCTAATTGTAATTCTTACTAGTAACAATTCAATTGTAGAGCTCCGTAATTAAAAATGAATGGAAGTCAATGGAGACATACGACTAGTAAAAATTAATTTGTAGAGCTCTCTAATTGTAATTGTTACTAGTAAGAATTGAATTAGAGAGCTCTGTAATTGTAATTCTTACTAGTAATAATTGAATTAGAGAGCTCTATAATTGTAATTCTTACTAGTAATAATTGAATTGGAGAGCTCTCTAATTGTAATTGCTACTAGTAAAATTTAATTGTAGAGCTCTCTAATTGAATTCTTACTAGTAAAAATGCAATTACGACGAGTAACGCTGGGTACAATTTAAGCTAAAACGGCTTGCCATACTCATCATGTATAATAAAAAGATATTTTGTAGAATGCTTTAACCACAATGTTTTGGCCACACAATGAAAGTCAATGGGGTCCAATGTTGTTTTGACTAAATGACAACAGATTTTTTAATCTTTCAGGACTATTCTTTTTATACCTCTAATGATTCTTTATAATTTGAGGTCGATTGGCTTCTTTTTTTAAGAGAAAAGCATCTGACTGGGTTCCTGATGGTGCTTTGAGCTCTTAAATGGGTCAGGACATTCAAAAGATTACCCAGTTTTTACACCACCTTTACAGGTCTTGATAGCCAAATTGAAACATTGTGTTTAATGTCAGGGGAAATTGTGATAGAAAAAAATCAGGCATGACCCTATTTCGAGGAAATTCTCAAGGTGGTTCATTGTAGAACAACATAATAAAAGGTTCATCTTAAATGCTGTTATCTTGGCCATGCAAAAACCACCAGAAGGAAGGCTGTGACAGCCTGATTAATCTCTCAGTTTAGGTTTACCTGTATAGCTTTTCATTTATTTATTCTATGACAAGCACTGATTTATTACCAAAATCCCTCATACATTTTCAGAGGCTAAATGAAAGATGCCCAGTTGCATGCTAGTGCTGTCTGCCATGACATTTAGGCCAATTTAAAAAAAGAAATGCTAAAGCAAAAGTTACCCACAAAAATTGATGCTTTCCTTAGTAAGAAAGACTAATGCAGTGTTATACTACTGTTCAAAAGTTTAGATTTTTGAAAAAATTATGCTCACAAAGGTTGCATTTATTTGATCAATAAAAACAGTAATGTGAAATATTATTGCATTTAAAATAACTGTTCTATTTTAAATCTGTCTAAGCTGAGAGGAGGAGCTGGGGATGGAGGAGGGTAATTAGCTCCTGAGAAATGCGATAGCTGCTGATAATACTGAAGGAGCTTATGTACAGTGGGGAGAACAAGTATTTGATACACTGCCGATTTTGCAGGTTTTCCCACTTACAAAGCATGTAGAAGACTGTAATTTGTATCATAGGTACTCTTCAACTATGAGTGACGGAATCTAAAACAAAAATGCTTATTGCAAAATATTTGATCACCTACCAACCAGTAAGAATTTCGGCTCTCACAGACCTGTTAGTTTTTCTTTAAAAAGCTCTCCTGTTCTCCAGTCATTACCTGTATTAACTGCACCTGTTTGAACTTGTTACCTGTATAAAAGACACCTGTCCACACACTCAATCAAACAGACTCCAACCTCTCCACAATGGCCAAGACCAGAGAGCTGTGTAAGAACATCAGGGATACAATTGTAGACCTGCACAAGGCTGGGATGGGCTACAGGACAATAGGCAAGCAGCTTGGTGAGAAGGCAACAACTGTTGGCGCAATTATTCGAAAATGGAAGAAGTTCAAGATGATGGTCAATCTGCCTCGGTCTGGGGCACCATGCAAGATCTCACCTCGTGGGGCATCAATGATCATGAGGAAGGTGAGGGATCAGCCCAGAACTACACGGCAGGACCTGGTCAATGACCTGAAGAGAGCTGGGACCGCAGTCTCAAAGAAAACCATTAGTTACACGCTACGCCGTCATGGATTAAAACCCTGCAGCGCACGCAAGGCCCCCCTGCTCAAGCCAGCGCATGTCCAGGCCCGTCTGAAGTTTGCCAATGACCATCTGGATGATCCAGAGGAGGAATGGGAGAAGGTCATGTGGTCTGATGAGACAAAAATAGAGCTTTTTGGTCTAATCTCCACTCGCCGTGTTTGGAGGAAGAAGAAGGATGAGTACAACCCCAAGAACACCATCCCAACCGTGAAGCATGGAGGTGGAAACATCATTCTTTGGGGATGCTTTTCTGCAAAGGGGACAGGACGACTGCACCGTATTGAGGGGAGGATGGATGGGGCCATGTATCGCGAGATCTTGGCCAACAACCTCCTTCCCTCAGTAAGAGCATTGAAGATGGGTCGTGGCTGGGTCTTCCAGCATGACAACGACCCGAAACACACAGCCAGGGCAACCAAGGAGTGGCTCCGTAAGAAGCATCTCAAGGTCCTGGAGTGGCCTAGCCAGTCTCCAGACCTGAACCCAATAGAAAATCTTTGGAGGGAGCTGAAAGTCCGTATTGCCCAGCAACAGCCCCGAAACCTGAAGGATCTGGAGAAGGTCTGTATGGAGGAGTGGGCCAAAATCCCTGCTGCAGTGTGTGCAAACCTGGTCAAGAACTACAGGAAACGTATGATCTCTGTAATTGCAAACAAAGGTTTCTATACCTAATATTAAGTTCTATCAAATACTTATGTCATGCAATAAAATGCTAATTAATTACTTAAAAATCATACAATGTGATTTTCTGGATTTTTGTTTTAGATTCCGTCACTCACAGCTGAAGAGTACCTATGATACAAATTACAGACTTCTACATGCTTTTTAAGTGGGAAAACCTGCAAAATCAGTAGTGTATCAAATACTTGTTCTCTCCACTGTATGCATACAGTGATAGGTGTCGTATTCCTATAGGTAGACGTGGATCAGCTGAGAGTCAACGTGACCTGCCAGAACTGATGCTACGCTTAATTTATTCCTGTTATGGTAAAGCTGAATTTTCAGCAGCCTGTCTCTTCAGTGTCACATGATCTTTCAGAAATCATTTTAACATACTGATTTGGTGCTCAATAAATATTTCCCATTATCAATGTTTCTGCTTAATATTTTTGTGGAAACTTATACATTTCTGTCAAGATTCTTTAACGAATAAAAATGCCATTTATTTGAAAGACACGTCTACAATGTTACAAAATATACTGTCACTTTTGATCAATTCAGTGCATTCTTCTTGAATAAAATGTCTTTCAAAAATCTTACTGACCCCAAACCTATGAACAGTAGTATATAATTAGCTTCTAATACACAACAAATGACAACCTAGGAAAAAGTAGCCGCTAGCCATTCTAATACAATTGTGTCCGATATAAAAAACATGACAATACATCAAACACTTCCCCACAGTTCACTTGTGTATGCATGAACTTGGACCACAAAACTATGAAGCGAATCACACTGAGCAGTTGGCTGGAATCCTCAGTGGCATTAAAATCTTATCCTTTTCTTTCCTTCAGTGTACTTTATGTACTTTCATGACACAAAAACAAAGACAGAGAAGGAAGTTGTGAGGCAGATTCCATTGAGAGATGGAGGCAGGATGTCATTATGAGAGTGCGTTTTCATGCAAGCGAGTGTGTAGTGGAGAGGAGAGATGATGGAGACTTGAGATAAAACAATGACAGATTCCTCAAACTAACATACTCCTGCATGACCCATCTGTTTACATTCCGGTCCAGTCCTCCTCAGGCTCCTCAGCAAGAGTGAATAATCCTTTCCCATAGCTCTTCATCCCCATACATAACATCACATCACTTCACAGTGACCCTGAGGTCAAGATTCTGGTCGTGTTCCATCTCCAGAAGTTCTGGGCCTCTGATGTGTCAGATCTAGCTTCTCAACATTTTGAGACCCTTGGGTATATCATATCCTACCATTCAGAAGTTTAGACACAACAGTTTGTTCTTTATTTTTACTATTTTCCACATATTAGAGAAACAGTAAAGTCATTGAAAATATGAAATTACACAAATGTAAATATAGGAATTATACATTGATTAATTTTAAACAAACTAAAAATCTCTGATATTTATTATATAACTTAAGCTTTCCCTTAGCATACTCACAAAATACGGTAACACTTTAGTTTAGGGTCCAGTTCTCACTATTAACTAGTTGCTTATTAGCATGCATTTTACTAGAATATTGGCTGTTAAGTACTTATAAAGCACATATTAATGCCTATTATGGACGTTTACTTTTTTTACATTTATGCATTTGGCAGACGCTTTTATCCAAAGCGACTTGCATTTCAAGGTACACATTTACATTCTTATCAGTTCTTGCTTTCCCTGGGAATCAAACCCATGACCTTAGCGTTGCAAGCGTCAACGCTCTACTGTTTGAGCTAGAGGAATGCTATATTCTACATCCCTAATCCTACCCCATACCTAAACTTAACCACTAACTTACTAACTATTAATGACCAGTAATTAGGAGTTTATTGAGTCAAAAGTCGTAGTTAATAGTTAGTTAATAGAGGGTATACGCGTGACATCAACGTCGGCCAGAGTGACTGTGGTCACGCCCCCTAAGTGGTAAAAAGACTGAACAGCAGCATTTGTTTTCAGCATGAATGCTGCGAGAAACACACAAACACATCTAAAACGGGAAAGAGCTTAGCGATTGACTGTACAACTAGATTTAAAAAGAAATCTGAGGTATATGTTTTACAGGCTGCCGAAAGCTACAGAACAGAACAAATGGATCGCTGAAATTCATAGAAACAACGGGAATCCAGGCAGAGAAAGGTGGATTTGCAGTTATCATTTTTGTCAATATGCTGAATTTAGGGGTAAAATCATACCCTATATATTGTATTGTTATATATTGTATGGACAACTCAATTCAATATTTACCATTTTATATTCTACATTATTGGGCATTTTTAAATAAACACTGACAAAAAACTATTCAAGTTTTAGGGCTGGACGATATGATGATACAGTAAATATAACATTGATATAAGTAATCATCCGGGATTTAGACCTACCGATATTGTTTTTATATAAAGCATTCACAGGCAAATTTGCTGCATGTATTTCCATGGCATACCCTCTATAGTGAGAACTGGACCCTAATCTACTGTAAAGTGTGACCATAAAAATTCACATGTGCCAAATTCTACAATAAAATAAAATATATGTATTATAATAGTTGATGTGTATGTAGGCACAATTTATATTTGTCTACAAAACATTTCAAGGATGTAATCATAGGCCTCCAGATCAAAGATCATTAGAAACTCAGTCAAGTGTGTATAAACTTCTGTCTGGTATAGCGTAGATCCTGGAAAACTCATACCCTAATACATCTGTCGACTACATCTGTGTTTTTGTGAATGGAGAAATTATTCCAGTTCATTTCACAAAAAAGCATTTAGATGATGGCTAAACTTTTGTTTTTTTGGAACAGCATGGTGCACGATCATCTATTTTCACATTAGATACAGCCATAAAGTAAACGAATAGCCATGAGCACATAAATTGAATACTATAGGCTTTGAGAATGAATCATTATGATAATTTTTCCAGAGCAATTGCATTAGTAAGATATGAAAGATTCAATAATGTATGTGGAGGCTCTGACCGGCTATATGCTGCAGCCACAGTTCTGAGAGACTAAGTTCATCTCACATTGTAAACTGATCTGTGCAAATTTGGTTCATTTGCACAAATGTGTACCAAAGGGACGGAACCATCAGTCGAGAAGGAAAGAGAAGCTGACAGAAGCTGTGTTTTGAATTTATTTTCTATTGCTCATGTAATATAACCTACTTGCAGCATGAAGGAGTCTCAAGGAGGGACAGAAAGAGCTCAGTGTGTGGGTGGGACCCAATCACGGTACCTTAGGCTCCCCCATTGTGCCGACATAGTAACGGCAAAATCATCAGATGTTCCTGATCCCATGAGACAGCTGGTCCCCCATGAGGCGGAAGAAGTGGGATCCTGCTGCCTCATGCATCTGTTTAGATCTTGGGAAAGAGCAGCCGCAACACAGGGCGCAAAGACACCGTGGACTGATCTTGTCAAAAACACTTTCTCAGGATAGACAAGTTTGGCATCTTGGGGAAAATAAGCCTAATGCTTTGATGATGGTGGTAGTTATATAAACATGGCATGCTTTTCATTTATCAATTGTGTCTATGCACACTGGGTTGATTCATAATGCAGTAGTTGAAAATAATGATAAAAAAAGAATGTCACCGTAGACCCAAGTAAATCAAATCGCTGGAGTTCAAAGTGAGAAGATATACTACAAGTCAAAAGTTTGGTTTTAGATTTTAAGAACTGAAATGGAGATGTTTTCCTTAACTATCTGATCCAAAGGGAGATTATATTTTATATAGTTGCTGTCGGGCAGAAACTTTGTGTGTTCAAGGTCGCTACTTTTCAGGAAATTTGAAAAACACTATTTCAACAGAAATCAAGCTCAAATGGAGTTACAAGGTTTTTGACCAGCGAATGTCAGACGTGTTTTTGATCATCATTAAAACAACTGAGGCAGTTGCATTACGTTTTCATCAATTTACAGGTTACAATGTTTATTGTAGCTATGTGGGTGCTCAGTTTCTTCTGGCATTTGGCCAAAATCTCAAAGATAAAGTGCTACACACAGGCTTTTGAAGACAGTATTGGCTATGACTCCACGACAAAAGCAAGACTAAGATACTCTTCTCTGCTCCTCAAAGACATAAAACATTAGCCTTTATATATAGTAAGTAAAGAAAACACTGTACTTATTCAAACCAGTTCAAGCACAGGCGGTCCACAAGGCGAGCAGCACTTCATTCAGGATTGAGGCGGGGTAGAGTTATGAGGATTGACAGACAGTTTGAGGATCCAATGGATTTAGGAGGTTTAGGTAAACTCTTTCTCTTTTACTGTTCATAGGTTAAATATTTGCGAAACCCACAGACAGACGTGAAGGGTTACCAATAGTAATGATTTATAAAAAATAAAAAATAAAATTTAAATGATGCAATACGGATTTCTGTCAGGACCACTATCGTCAAATACGATTGACAATTAGCATACAGTTAGGATTGGTGGTATGGTTCTGTTCTGGCCAAGAACTCCCTGTGCATCCCTGCAGCCTAGCATGGATAAGAGCAGGGAGAGCAGCAATAACCCCCCTTAGGGGAAACATAACAGATCCGACATGAATGTATTGCAGATATCATGTATTCAAGATTTGTAAGTACAACATAATTCAAGAATTTATTGTGATTCAAGGGGAATCAGAATGCCAAATCCTGACTGACGAGAGGAGGAGTTGGGGATGGAGGAGGGTAATTAGGTCCTGAGAAACGTGATAGCTGTTGATAATACTGAAGGAGCTTATATAATGTATGTATACAGTGATAGGCGTCGTATTCCTATAGGTAGACGTGGATCAGCTAAGAGTCAGCTGATGAGAGCTTGACTAAAGTGACCTGCCAGAACTAATGCTACGCTTACTATATATAATATAAAAAAATCTTTTTAAAGAGTTTCATATGCATGCATACATTTTACAAAACTAAAAGTATTTAAAAATCAAATAAGAAACGAACTCTAGTCAAGCGTGTCCAATTTTTGACTGATAGTGTATGTTATGCCGGGACATGGCAAATTTCCCTTATTCATAGTTTCACGGAAATGAGGACAGCAGGTGCATACCCATGGGTCAGTGCAGTGAATAACTCAAAGGGTAAGAATCAGCTCTTTGCAACCCATCCCAGCTTGGGTAAAGTTGAAAAGGCTCGTCTGATCTGTTGCTCTCTTCTGCCAACGGCAGCATGTTTGGCACCAAGACGTACATTTCTGAGATGATCTGGCTTTCTGTCAGCCCCATTACACTCCTGGCAGAGAGATGCAGGATAGCTCTAATGGTGTGGGGAGAAGGACAAAAGTACAGCAAGCAGAATGAAAAGATGAAGAATGTGTCAATGTGATGGGAATGAATGAATGAGACATCAGTGTGCTCAGTGACAATGGCTTATTTGAAGAATAAAATGAAAGCGTATAATAGAATCTCTTGCTGCAAGATATGATATATAGGTGCTGACACCCTAACAAAAATGTTCATGGTCACTGGATGGTAACCAAAGCATCTGCCAAAAATACAAGCGATTTTTTCATTGGTTATCCATAAGTTAGAATTTTTTCTTGTTTGTATTTAAATGAGCTTTTGTACACAGCTCCATTTATCTGACTATTTCGATCTCTCCATTTCTCAAGAGTTGCTGGTTTTGTCCCCAAAATACTAATTACAGCAGCTTTTGTTATTAACTTTCTACAAAAGATCTAAATATGTAGTAGCTTCCTTAATTTGCCCAAAGGATAATAATAATAATAATAATATAAATTCATTAAATTAATACACAAATTATTTCTCTTTAATATCTCAATTCCTTCAAGCAAGATACTAATGATATTAAAGGAAGAGCAAATGAAGACTTTTGCTTAGACTTAGACTTTACTTTATTGTCATTCTCACAACACGGATGAGGGGATCTGAGGGGAACTCAGGTCTCGGTGTTGACCAACTCAAGACTCAATGTTAAAAAAAAAATTTGTAAAAATTTAAAACTGGTAAATTTTTTCAGGATTCTTAAACTTAAAAAACAGTATTTAGTTGAAATAATAATTCGTTTTTTTGCAACAAAGTCTTTACTGTCACTTTTGTGAATTTAATTGCTGAATAAAAGTATTCATTTCTTTAAAAAAAAAAAAAAAAAAAAAAAAAAAAAACCTTACTGACCCCAAGCTTTTGAATGGCAGCATAAAATCAAATGTTTCTCATCACTGCTATTTTCCATTTCATGGATTAACTTTAGTAACACTGACTCTATAATTACGGTGTTTTGTGAATTGGTTTCAATTCAGAAATCAATGCTTTGTGTTGTCAGGTTAATTCTGTCACCAGCTGATTTCTTTCATTTATGGAATTTCCTTTAACTTCACTCTGGTATCCAGTGTCTCATTCCTCAACCTCTTGCAGAGCCCATTTTAATATTCTCCCCCTGTGTGCTGTTTAGGCAAAGACACTCTCAAATACTGGCAAGGTGCTGCTCATCGATTTGGACCCTGCCTCCACTTGTGATGCTCCAGTTACTCGAAATGAAGAAAGATCTGCCTTGTTTATTCACAGTTTGGGATCGCCCAGGAGAGATACACAGGCGAAGGTGAGATGGAGGAAAATTAAATTGCACCTAATCCTCTCCACTGGGACAGCGGAGAAAACTGCTACAAATTTAGTAACGCCATTGAAACAAAACACTAGACGCAGACATGGGAATATGTGAATGGAGTGACTTATTTAGTCCCTGTTTGTGCAAACAGATGTGCATTTGGGTATCTAAAGTGAGAGAGAATGAAACTGACTGATACTCACATTTTATTTTCAACCACAAGCTGCTTCATGCATGAAACATCAGTGGTCTTCGAGTGAGAGCATTCAATAAATGTGTGGTGCATCTCCCAGACACAGAGAGATTACTGAGGAATAAAAGAGATATATGCAACCACAGGAACAGGTGGGAAAGCCACCACAGTCTCATTTCATTGCTTTATTTAGACCTCAGACAGTTCTGGCTGACCTTTTTTGGGCCAGAGTAAACTCTTGGTCCATTCGCCCCTTGCTCTCTGTGCCAGACAATGCCACTTTCTTTGAAGTTTGTCCAGGCGGTTTTGGGAGCTGACCCATTCATTTCAGAATCAATAACCATAAGCCAGCACTCTCTAACACCCAAAGGCTTGATAGCCCTAGCCAAAAAGTTACAAAGGCCACATCAAGCAGGAATCATGATCTAGTAGAAGAGAGTGAGCGTTATTAAACACTGTAGGTCTGTATCTTACCTGTATTAGTGAAATGTTGCTTAGATTTAGTCTGAAGAGGTAGTTTCTGCAGACAAAATGAAAGAGAGATTGCAAAAAGTTAGTTTGATGTAATCGATCCACTGGAAAGATTCAATGACACATTTCATTCAATGAAAATATGGTGAGAGAAATTAAAAATAATTTATATAATTTTTTATCTTTTTTTCTTGTTGAATAAAATTACTTTCATTACTATTTCTACAATTTGAAACACAAATGACAATGTGTAGTAGTGTATATATTTATATATTTACACATATATTACACGGATATTGCTAGATTTGGTTTGCTAGAACTTATAAAGGCAAAAGAAAATATACCCAATTCCTAACCAATACCTAAACTTATCAACTACCTTACAAACTATTAATAAGCAGTAATTAGGAGTTTATGGAAGCAAAAGTCGTAGTTTATAATAGTTAGTTTAGAGTGAGAACTGTAACCTAATCTAAAGTGTGACCTAAGTTTTTACCTCGCTCCCACTATAAGTTCATTCCTGGTGAGGTCAAGGGTCAGTTGGGAGTAGTCCCTTACGCCAGGATGGGAAAATGTGGAGATCAAAGGACTTAGAGCTGAAAGACAAAAGAAAATCCAGGTATATTAGTGATACAATAAGAAAAAATGCCATAAAGTGCCATTTGACAAACCTTTAAAGTTCAGATATATCAGAGCATACAAAATTAAATTTCCCTCCCTCAGAACTCATGGTTTAGCATAAAAGATGGATTAAGCTAAATGAGTTACGCAATGGAGGTCACTAATCCAGGAAAATGCTTGTAGTTTCTTCCCATGAGTTCCCAAGAACATGTGAGGAGGACCAGAGAGCTCTGCTCAAATCTAGCTGGGCCTCTTTAAGGATACTGATCCTAATTCAAAATGACACTTAGTCAAATCTCTGCTTACCCAATAAATCTCCGAACATAAAAGCGCTGTTTGATACAAAGTTTCAGAAAATCAAAACAATTTGCCCTGGCAGACACTTACAGCACAGTCTGGGTCTATTGAAGTGGAATTACATGAGACAGAAAGAGCATTATGTAAATATAAAAACCACTTGATCTATTGTTAACCTTAATGTGGCTTAGTAAATGGGATTTCACTGTAAAGGAACCAAAAGATTTGTTATCCTTTCATACAGAATAGGATTTCTCAGCAGTATTCTGAATATGACATGCCCAGCTAAAATACAGAAATCCTTCCCTAACATTACATAATTTCATTTTCAAATGGTGTTTGTACTCTGAGGGTTCATATTGCATGGCAGGCTCAAGTATCACTTTGCTCAGAAGTGATAAAAGCACAACTCTTACCATTCATGACCAATTAGTCTACAAAAATAACTCAAAATCCAATGTACTTCACAAGATTAAACTTCCGGAAGAAAACAACAATAAACATTTAATATATGGGAATGCATAAAGTAAACAAAAAAAAGTACATTGTTAATTGTATATGTTAATGGTATGTGTGTGAATTATATACAATTCTAAACTAAATTCGACTAAAAACACTGTTTTTCACCAGCGTATTTTTGCAGCTTTCTCACACAGTGAGAGCGGTGAAACTGGTTTCCATTAACAAGACATCCATATATACCACTTCACACAGTCCGAATCTATCACAGGGGATGGAGTCACCCAGATGCTGGGGTCATTCAAAACAATCAGTGATTCACATGGGAACATGAATCACAAATGATGTAAGAGTGTGTTTGCATAGAATTTACAGGAAAAGATGGAAAAATCTTCTGCTATGCCACTAAATCAGGGGTTCTCAAACTTTTTGAGTGTGTGGACCACTATTTGTAATCAAGAATTTTCGCAGACCACCTCATAATACACATAATAAAATATGTCTACACACAGTCCTACCTGAATTAATCTGCACCTCTAAATAGGCTTACTAGCACTAAAACTATAACTGGTCATCACATCACAGGCTTGTTAAAGGAAAGTTTACTGCACACAACGGCTGCCACATATTTTATTTATTTATTTAGGCTACTCAAGCGCCCAGGGCATAATCAGGTTCATTTGAACAACAGGCTTATTTCCATAGCAATGTAGTATGAAATCTATACAGTAATAAGAACACTGGAATATAGTCAACATTTCAAAACCTTTGGCGATTTTAGGGGATTATTATTATTAATCTTCAGAGTTTTACAAGTCCTCAAAAAGTTTGTCCATTTAACAGCACATCTGCAAAACATTTCAGAAACGCGAGATCAAGAAACTAACTGGAAATTAAATAATAACAGGCCTTATTCATTCCATTTATAAACATTTCGTTTCATATAAACTGCCTAATGGGCCTTTCACACAGGACGCGGTATGCGCGGCGCTTGCCGCTGGGTTCAGCGTTGCCCTTCAGATACAACGCGATTTGCGCTGAGCTATGACGTAGGCGGAGTTTTAAAAACTTTTAGCGGGAGCTCTATTACGTCTGTTTTTGTTTCTTAGTTTCAGGTTTAATGTTTGAATAAATGTTTTATTCTAAAAAAAGAGCTGACTTCATGATTCTTGTTTTAATTCAGATATACAATTTTGCCGTTCATCCATTTTGAATTCCGTCCTTGTTTGGATCCCCCGATTCTATTGGCCGCGCTGGTAATCGTCACAGAGCGCAGCGGCAAAAGTTGAACTATTTTGAACTTTGACCGCGGCATGCGCTTGAGCACGCCAATGATGCGCACCGCTGCGCTTGCGCTTTGGTCGACGCAGCAACAAAACGTCCTTGCGCGGCGCAAGCCATTGAAATGAATGGGTTTTAACTGGCCCATAACTGTGCGTTCACACACCGGACGCGAATTAGCGCGTCAAATTCAAAAAGGGATTATGTGAAATTCGCGCCTGCCGCGTCTAGTGATACGCTTGACCACTTTGTATCAATTCGCGCGTCAAGAGCTAAATTGACGCGCGTAAAAACAAAAGTTTGAAGCGAAATTTCGTCCGTTGTGAACGCACCATTAAAGGCTATGCGTGTGATGTGATAATGAGAACATATTTGCCTCTGCCCTTTTCTCTTCAGAGAACCTGTTGCTATCCACCGAACCAATGTTGTGGTTCTAACGGCACTGAACTTGAATGTCACGGCCGAACACCACTAGGCTATTTTAGTAATCACACAATAACTTGACAATTTAATTAAAATGTTATATCAATATAGGCCTACATATTCTTTTTACTTTTCTTTTTTTATGGGAATTTCCTGGTAAAATGAAGGTAAAAAAAATATTATTTTATATTTTATTTAGCCTTTCCACGGACCACCTGCAGTACCCTCACGGACCACTAGTGGTCCGCGGACCACAGTTTGAGAATGGCTGCACTAAATTAATATATTAACAAACTGAATGACTGGGACCATTATGGCTATATTATTCAGGAATTATTTATGGAAAAATAATGTCGGCAACAAACACTGTACTATAAATACTATAAATCTGTACTATAGGCCTACCCCATCCACAAGCATCCATCTCACCCGTGTTAAAATGTTGTTATGAACTTTGATCACTCTAATAGAACGTGTTCAGAGAGAATCATATAACATTTTATTGGATATCATTCATCAAGAACAGTTACAGCAGTCTTACAGACAGTGATTAATGACTGAGAGGATCAAGACAGGGTCTATTTTATATTTATATATAACTGTAGTACAAGCTTGAAGCTTATGGAGTTTATCGATCCGTTACTGTAGGTCAGGAGTGAGACAGCTCACAGTCTGTAATATAATTCAGGGGTTTCCAACCTTTTATGTCAGCAAACCACTGACCCAAGTTATTTACTTGAAGGTTAGGGCTTTTTTACACCATAAGAATTTATATAATGTTAAGCTTTCAATAAATAATTTGAATGGTTGCAAGTTCATTTGTAGGTTGTTTCATTTATGAAAGGTGGAAAAAAAAACATTATGCATAAAGAAAATAGTACTCATTTTGGCTATGTTCACAGTGTACATTTTGTGGATTGGCAACCGCATTTACTGACAGGTGTGAGTCTCGAAATGTCCCGTTCACACAGTAACTTGCAGTAGCGTCTCGAATACTGTCTGTATGAACGGGAGTCAAGCTCATATTCTCTTACCATTAACCAGTGACCAAAGTAATATCAAAGATGTCAACGTCCATAAAACTGAAAAGTCTTAAAGGGTTAGTTCACCCAAAAATAAATATTTTGTCATTAATTACTCACCCTCATGTCGTTCCAGACCCGCAAGACTTTCGTTGATCTTCGGAACAAAAGTGAAGATCTTTTTGATTAAATCTGAGATCTTTCTGTCCCTCCATTGACAGCTACGCAAGTTACGCAACTACCACTTTGACACTTCAAAAAGTTCATAAAGAGATTTAATTTAGGCTTTTATACACATATAAACATTGATCACGCTTGAGCTTCTGTTAACCACAACTGATGTGTGAAATGATTTATGTTTAAAAAGCCTAAAATCAATCTGTTCATATAAAGCGATCGGGTCTCTTCAGAAAATTTGGACTAAACCGCTCAATTCATATGGCGCAATTCACCAGCTAACCTTCATCAATGAGCTTTATAAGAAAAAACGAACTAGTTGACCAGCATTTTCTGCCAGTTAGACCAGCAACAAACCAGAAAAAAAAAAAAAACTGAATAGACTTGCTAGGACCACCATGAATATCTATTCCAGTTTTAGTCAGGTCCTGCGGGGCATAAAATGAGTACTTCATATGAATGCTTCATAAACAAAGCGTAAAACAGGTGCACTGCAAACCACATAGATTGTGCAGGTTGAGGGATTGTCATGATAACCTCTGAGTCACCTGAGTTAGTCCAAACCACACCAGAGTTAAACGTCAGGCGCAGCATTAATAAGCTGATCTTTGCAAAAGCAAACAAACAGACTCAGCTGTTCAGCTGTATGTCCTCCAGGGCAGAAATACTTTATCCAGGAAAGCCATCATAACATAAACAGCTCTAACTCCCATTCTTAGTGATTTTTTTAAGATAATAAACAAAATGTGTGTCCACCACCACATTGAGGTTATCTGAATGTTTGTTTTTATTTTGCTTACAGAACTTGTGATCGTAAAGTGCCCTTTCTAATGGACTTCTAAGCCTCGGCGAGTTTTATATAAACGGTCTTTTTATATGCACGGATAGCTTCGACACATCATCAAGTCTGCCAGGCGTCCAGCAATCCATATGCAATAAAAAGGGATAAATATGAGGGCCGGGCCAGAAAAGGGTTGATGGACGATTATAGCATTTTCCTCACCAAACACGCAGTGGAAGAGATTAATGCGTTAGCCAGCAAATCCGAGGGACAAGAACAGGTTCAACAGTCTGCATCCAAGACGCTCATGAGGACATAAATCATAATCATTATGTTTTTTTGTTCTCAGAGATTTACAACTGACTGGTTCTTAATGCTCCACGCAGAGAGGAAGACAGAGGTGGTGATTTTGCCCGCGCTGCTGCAGGTATTGATTGCAAGACTGCTGTTGTTATGCTACAAATCACACAAACGCTAGCTAATTACAGGCCCAGATGGAAACTGCACACTTGTTTCTGATAGACTAGTCTACTTGTTTCTTGTTTCTGGGGTGCCCCCCATTATTTAATGTAAAAAATTACATTATTTAAACAAAATTTTACATTCAATTATGTAAAATTTTAATATGGATTAAACAGGGCTGCGTGTAGTCTTATTGCTAGCTGAAAGCATAGTGAAATTTGCCAAAATATTTATTAAATGAACACACAAGGGAGGATGTGAAGAACTACGAATGATGGGAGTTCAGATTCTCCAGAATTATACCAAACTTTCAGCAGTCACAGTGTTCAAATGCACACGTACACCAATTATGCTTAACAATCTGACAACGTGTATGGTCATGGAAATACATTGAACAGTTTCTGTACTTCATCCAAAAACAACACAACGGATTGATTGTATCATGTAAAATCTACATGAATTTTGCTCTGAGAATATACTAAAATGCCACTCAAGGAGTTTAAATGCCATTAAACATGGGAAAACCCTGATCATTTCAAATCTCATGTAAACATGGTTTTCTTTGACAATCAGGTTTTTAGAATAAGCATACTTGGATAGTTATGATAAACAAACACAATGTACGACATTCAAAACAGAACAATGAATATTCGCTATGATCGTCACAAACACAACTATATATACACATATAAACAATTACTAAAAAAATTTAAAAGAAAAAAGCTGACTTTATGATGGCATAACGTTCAAAAATGCTGTAAACGTTAACATTTTTACAAATAGCCTATTCTAAATGCACTTTTCCCCCTCTAAGTAAAAAGTTTAGTTCAGTAATCAGAAGTGACATGCATCTATGCATAAACAAATGTAGATGATTAAAATATTCAAACAAGGATCACAAAACTACAACACTATGCAAATGAAAAGCCATTAATGCTAATCCACAAACAGCAAGATCATGGGATTTTAACATTGCCCTATTATGTTTCTTTTTAATCATGATGTAAAAAAATAAATAGATAAAGCATAATTTCCATCAATGTTTGCTGAGTTCATTGCTTTAAGCTAAATACTAAATACAAAAACAATGAAACTATAATATCCGAAATGTGGTTAGGGAGTAGATTTGGGAATATTTTATGCAGTGTGAGCCTAAAAAAAAGAGATTTATCAATGAGGAATACTTTCCAAAAGAAACAAGTAATCAAATACCCTAAGAGGAACCAGTCCTCTCTCGAATCAATATGAGAAAGTGAATATGGATCAGCATGACTGCTGTAGGCCCAACTCTTCTGTAAAGAAGATGGGTTCACAAAGCACAACATGTAAGCACTAGTCTGTCCTGTGAGAGAGACAGTCATCTAGTCCATACTTTGCATCTCTTCGCTCAAAAGACTGTCCCATCTCTCATCTGAGCTCAGAGAATCTTATCAGAAGATGCAGGCTGGAGCTTATCTGAGCACAGTCCGAATTTGCTTTGGTTTTGTGTTTTGTCTTCCCTGTGCCTGCCGTGTGATTTTCCTGCTGTTGCATCCCCTGTTGTCACTGCATGAGCAGAGAGAGCCACAGGAATCTAAATCCTCTTACGCAGACTGCACTCCGATTATAAAAATAGGAAGACAATGAGGGCCCCAAGAAATGCCACGGCACAACAAGAGAGGACAGACGGGGTAAGGGCACTCTGAGGAGGAGGCCGTAAATCGAGGGCCGGTTCAACTCAGGCAAACATCTGAAAGAGCACCTTTCACAAAGCCAATGAGAGAAACCTGGGCTGGCAATTTCAAATGGTCAATGAAGCGTAACACATCAACATATACAAAGGATAGGAAAGGGCAAGTAGATAAGGGCTACTGCTATCAGTTCAAACCACTAACCAAGTTACATTTCATTTACAATTAGCAAACGTAAACCTTGCGCACCAACTGAACCCCAAGGTTAGGCTCACTTGTGAACACCGACAACACCCTGTACTTTCCGTGTCCATTGTAACAGTGCGCCTAACAACATGACAGAACACAGTTCAGGCATCAGTGCCTCTGAAATCAAGGACCTATTAGGTGGAGGGAGGCAGCAGTAAGAGCCTGAAGTTAAAGAACAACATTGTTTTTTTCTTCTTCTCAAGGTCCCCTTAAATGGGGTAGGCGGTTAAACAACAGCACTATTACCCATTAGAGATTGGTTTCTACAGACGAGACGAACAATCTCAAGACAATTACAATGGCTGGGTGAGTGGAAGGTAGACAATGGCTCTGTGGCACCACTTCTCTCGGGACAGATTACTGTAATTCCAGCCTAACAGGTTGGGACTTTGCATTATGTTCTTGGTATTGGATAAGCAAGGACACACCATACCCAACATTAGCTCTTAAATCGTGCTGTTGTCAATGTCTACATGGCCAATAAATGACCAAGATCCAAATCTGGTAACTGTAGATGTTGGTTTTATACAACAATAGGCTGAATTCAGAAAGAGAGCATGGTTTTGTGTTCAAAAATACAAGATGCAGGGCTGTGAATTGAAATTAAAACAAGGTCTAACCTTTTTAACCTAGAGAGCCGCATTTTAAGGGCAGCACCAGCGTGTCATGCACAAGATGCTGCAAAAGATGTGCGATTCAAGCACAACGGTCAAAGACGTTTGTCCAGCGCAAATATCTATTTTTCATTCTGTACACAATGTTGTGATGCCTAAATTTACTTGAATTGAACATTTTTGTAATTCGTTTTTAGTGTTTTATTTTAAAAATATACAAAATAGTAAATGCACAATCCTGAAAATAATGACAATTCATTCAAAAAAAACTAACAGTGCTTTACTATTTCAGCACATTTTGAAGCTGGTTAAACTGGACTGAATACAGCACAGATTATTGCTGAAATATTGCATGCGTTTAGCGGATGTTTGTTGAATAAGTCTCCAGAATTTCAGAAGCATAACATTTCTCAGCATGCTTGTGTTTGCAGTGATATGTTGATATCCTTGTAGATAGACTAGGCATGCAGGTGTGATTGTGCAAGCATAGTCATGAAGAAGAAGAAAAAACAAACACATACACCCACACAAAAAAATCCATCTAAATTATGTCCCCAGATACCTAAAACTGAGATTTCTTGTAGTACCAGCATGCTATTGCTGCTGCTGGTTTATAGAGATATGCTTTCCAAGACTTTAGAGGGGATTGTATCACGTATAACATGCGAGGAATAAAATACGGATTTTCTCTGAAGGGGAATAAGTATCAGGTTGCTTTCAATATGGTATTATATAACCACACACCAACAACTTTGAGTTTCTTAAAGTGGTAGTCATACCATGAAAATCCTCTCTTGAAATAAAAGGGTTCAATGTAAACATACTTGGAATTTCAAAACTGAACACTTTTCCAGGCAAAACAGACCATCTATTGAAAGGAAAGTGCAGAAACGTCTCTTTCCAAACTTCCACAACTTTCTGAAGTCAGATGAATGCATTGACACATGACTGCTCGCATTTGCACATCAATGATGCCTAATCGGTGGTCGGCAACTTAGACCAGCCAGTCGTGGTGAATTAATATGGAGGAAGTAGGATATATTATTCTGAAACACAGAATAACACAAAGAATTGAATGGTACAACCACACACACACACACACACACACACACACACACACACACACACACACACAAAGATTTAGGTGTGACTTTTACTAGCATTTTCAGAGGACCTCAAGAGAGAACAATTAAATAATTTATTATATTACAACATAAAAATGTTCAAATACACAGCATTATCTTACACTACTTTCCTAGTTTCTAGCTTTATTTGCAATTAAAAACAAGCCTACAATGCAAAGTATTTTGCCAAATTTTTCAGTTAAAATATCTAAAAATGCTGAAGATAAATTGACTTGAGAAGCAACACTGCATAAGATATTCAGACTTGTTTTCAAAGACTGTATCATAAATATAAATATATTTAGGCCTGGTTTCACAGACAGGGTTTAGATTAAGCCAGGATTAGGCCTTAGTTCAATTAGGACATTTAAGTAGCTTTTATAAATGTGCCTTAGAAAAAAACATTACTGGTGTGAATCTTGAGACAAAACAATGGCACTGACACTTTTTATATATGCCAGTCAGTGCAAGTTGCTTTCAGTTAAAACAGCTCAAACATGCATTTTGGTCTGGGACTAGGCTTAAACCTTGTCTATGAAACCAGGCATTAGTGTTACTGAACTGGCAGATTTTCTAACTTATTTACTTGTACTTAAACCAAGTAGAAAAAAAAAACAGTGCAAAACACTCTTACTACAGACACATTCTCTTAAAAAAGTCTTCAAGTAAATGTATCTTGTTTCAGAGAATTTTAAACATATTTAAAATAATTAAAAAACACCATTCAAACTCATTAAGAAGTCATTGTTTGCAGTGTAAAGTCTACTTCTAAAGGTTGCTAGACCCATATCATGAGCCCCGGAAAGGTTTAGCCAGAGCCATAGAGAGAGAGAGTTGCGACACTCCCATAGACCTCAGTTGTAAATAATGGCGGCGCTTTTAACCGCCTACTTCCGGGATATGAAGATCGGAATAGTTCCAAACACTGTCATTTGGGCGTTGGACACCATTCACTTACATTGCTGCGCGTCGAGTTGTTCCAGAGTTAAGTTGCCGAAATATCGACCTCTTTTGAATTGTCAACTGTCTATATTGTATCAGAGGCCCTTTGCGATGCTTATACTGGTCTTCATTTGTACATGCACAGCGTAATTATTTATATTTTATGTTGGTTGTTTCAACCAATTTCCAAGCACTGCAGCGCGACTTCGTCAGCTAAGATTTCGGTAATGAATCGCTACCACCTTTATAGCAACTTTTATTTAATTTCATTTTTTTGGGATATACTAACTTTTCATTATGTTATTATTGTCTTGAGTGAAGCGGCTTGTGAGAACAATGCTGGACCTTTAGGATTGTTATGGCCATCACCAGTCCTGTCTGTTTCATGGATCACCTGCCCCTGGTTTTTGTTTTTCTTGTTCACACACACAAGCACACATTTTTGTTGTCTGTCATTGTTTAATAAAAAATATTTTATTTGAAAACCTTCATTTGTATCAGACATGCTTAAATTCGTTTTTAATCTGTTATAGTTTTTATAATGTGTATGGCCTTAATCTTAAAATAATATTCTTAGTCTTAACATGATGATGTTTCACGTTGTGGTCCTGGGGGTGGCCACTTTCATCAGAAGAAGTGTGCTAGCTTCTAAGCGAATTCTGAACGGACCGCCACGGCAGACCTCTTTGCGTGATCACGAAGGTAGGCTAATGGCTGAATCAAAATTTATAAGCAAAATCACGGGAATCAATAGCCTAATACAGCCCAGTTGTGCTAAAATAAATATCATGAGACGTCCATCATCAGATGAATGATATGGAAAAGTTAAGTTAGAGCCGCTAAAGCCAGTGCTACTACCCATGCGAACATGAACACTAAGCTTTTCCCTCCAAAAATATAGCTTAAAACTTATCTCAAAATGCAAAACTGACATTAACAAAATGCAATAATGCAATAACAGCTGAAAAAGTACTTGGGTGTGTGTTTTATTTTATATTTACCGTTCAATAATGCAATCGCTGCTGTCTGTCCCATAGAAGAACATGACAGCCAGCGTATGTTTTGGAACTATTGGGGCTTACATGAACCACGTGACAGCCATAGCGGCGACATCAAAGAGTGTCGCAACTCTCTCTCTCTATGGCTCTGGGTTTAGCCATGAGAATGGGACCAACCATGGTGGTCATGCTCTACCATGCTAAATCATCTTAAGAGTATCATTTCCATGGTTTAGAATAGTTCAAAGGCATGTGTGAATCTACAGACCTTGTCAGAGATCAGAGATAGAGGCCCCCAATACGCCTCAGGTGACTCCACCGAGCAGCCGCCAGAAGGCGTCAATTAAAAAAATGTTCATCCATCAAAGAACCTAATCTCAAGTTCAGCCAACACTTCCATTGTACCAGGACTTCCATACCACTGCTTCAGCATAAAAGAAAGCATTAAGGTGTGCAATGGGACTTCCATGCCATTGAGAACACATAAAGAGGGACTTCGAGACATTGCAAAGCTAATTGTTCAGCAGCTCTTATGATGAATGCTATGCATACCACAATGCCTTCGCTTTGGAAGCTACTATGACGGAAGGGAATAGAATACCATTAAAAAAATAAAAAAATAAAAAAATAAAACGAGAACGGCAGAAAAACAAAAAGAGAATTTACTGCTTGTTTACAAATTGAGGCGTTTTCTAACTCTGTGAACAAGGCCGTTTGTAATTCCAGTCCTACTTTAAAACTATGAAAAGAAAAAAAAATATCTTGTTGCTTTAATAGCAAAGCATAAAATGACAACTCAAAATGAAGCCTGAGTTTTTTCGGAAGCAATAAATGGAAATGGCCATAGGCGATGTCTATATGAGCCACGACTGCTCTAATGTCCAAGCAAGTTTCATATATTAAATAGAGCCCCCCGGTCATCAATTCCTTTTGTTTCCCAAGAGGCATTACTCTGCAATCTTTGTCATGTCCCTCAGTGAGTCAAAAAACACGCTGCTCCCACCCCATGGCCAAGATGATCGTCAATATATTATATCCAATACAAACACACTCTGTTGTCTAAATAAATATGCTATTGGAGTAGAAAACACCTTTGTTCCATGGGTATGAATAAGATTTTGTAAGCGATATCAAGGTATGGCTGCACATTCTGTTTTCGTTGTTTGCTAGGACACAGGAGGATAGGAATCTTTACGATATGAAAGACGTTTATCTCTTGCTATCTTCAGCATGCTCTATCACTGTCTGGAATGTGTGGAAAACCCAATGAATAAGATAAATGGAACAAAAAAGTGTAGATCTGAGCCTGTCTAATATACATGGACAGTAGGAAAACAACTAGGCTGGGAACTACATTCCTAAACACTTTGAATCTCAACAGTAGACTTTGTCAGAAAATTGAGTATATTGATGGTGAACATGCCTGGCCACATCTTGCAACAAAAGATTAAGAGTTGCTGTGATTATTGGCAATTAAAGCTATGCTTTATAAAGGTATGCACACTCCCTAAAATGATATGCAAGCTACCTTATGTGCCCTTCAAGCATGGGTTAGCTAACAAAATGACTGCCAATGTTTAGCCATGCAACTAAATATATTTTCCTGTAATATGACAGTTGCAGCTATTTTCAAAAATAGCTTTCTGTATGTACCATTGGTAAAATACAATTTAGCCTAACTGAGTTAATTCATTTAAAAACTGATTATTTTTATGCCACATAAATAAAATATCATCTTTTTCATTTTCATTCATTCTTTTTTTAACCAGGTTGAGATTAAAATCTCTTTTACAAGAGTGACCTGGTCAAGAAAGTAGCTACAATAACATAAACATACAAATACACATCAAAACAGAAAAACAGGATCACAACAGCAATTTACCAAAGGGTAAAACACACAGCCTAATCTGTTAAAAGTAACTTAAACTCGTTTAGTGATGGAAGCATTGTCAGCTTTAAGATGTTATGTAAAATATTCCAAGTAGAATCTGAAAAGGTTTAAAAGAAACTGCAGCCTTAATAAATAATTCAATGTAGTTACAGTAGTTACTTTGGTAGCATGTGTAACTATATTGGGCAACTCTTAAAGTGACAGCAGCTTCCGTCTCTATAATAACACTAATCAAACAACAAAAGACAAAGAGAAAATTCATTCGTTCTTGACTGAATAACTTTTGTAACTATATTTGTAATGTATATTTTATTAATAAAGTACAGTGTTATTTTACATTTGCTTATAGTTTTTGTACCTGAATACCTGAAAATCTTAAAACACTGTTTATTTCAATCGTATCTTTGTTCAGTTGTATACATTTGATGCGATTGTTAATTTTTAATTACTGATTAAAACTATAGGTTGAGCCAATGTTGCTAAGCTGGGCTGGTTGGATAACCAAACAAACAAAGTAATGTTTAGATATCTCCACTGAGAAATGATTTACACTTCTACCAACAAATGGCACACTTAAACTGTCTCTATGAAGGTGTGATAGAAGAAAATATTTTAACATTGATACCTTCAACAACTTTAGATCAACTTTTAGTTCGGCAAGCAAGAATTTCAAAAAGTAGCTTCCCCCAACACTAATTTGTGGAATACACCTGTTGGCTGCTTTCATCGATTTTATCGCTTTCATCGATTACCCTTAAAGTAACCTTACCTCAGGTGGTACCACCTGATGATATCTGCTTCTGGCTGAAAGCTACGGTTATCGATGAAAGCACCCAACAGGTCAAATGTACTGCAAGAGATACCAAGAGATAACTGAAATATTGCTGTAATATCCCAGGAGTGAGAATGCATGTACTGCAAGAGACATCAATGCTCACCTTGAATAGAGACGATGGGGTGCTCTAGGCGGGTACACTCCAGCCTTGTGTGGGGTGCTGGGGTGGGGGAGGACTCTGTGGGGAGAGGGGGCCTCTGGGAAAGTATAGCAGGAAATGGAAGAGTGATGAAACAGAGGATAAGGCCGGGCACAGCCAGGGAAGCCACGTACCGTGGCAACACTATCATGTTGACGGAGGCCGACCTCTCCTCTAGCTACCAAGGCAGGCCTCTGGAATGCACCTGTTCAGAGAGGAGACAAAGAACCCATGTAAACATACTACTACTCTGAGTTTATTTCTTGCACTTTCTTTAAAGTTTTCATTTTATGCAGTTCACACACACGTTTACTATCAAGGGAGTCGAATAGTTTGCCAATATTTCACTTCTTTATGATTGCGTCAATAAAGTTTTGTTGACTTTGAGAAAAAGACAATGAGAGAGAGAGGGGGAAAGAAAATGTATTTGAATGTGTATGAACAGAAAGTGGTAAAGGTCAATATTGACAAAAATATATCTCGATAATTTAAAAGTTTTGTTGATAATAATTAGATGATATTTTGCTGATTGTGTTTTTGTGCTGGAACCATGGCTGGTTTAGGCCTGTTGTTGACAGCTGACTCACGAAGATATTCATATTTTCATATTCTATGCAGTGGTCAGTTCACAGCAGTGACAGAAATAAAAAAAAGAATTGTTAAGTGGCAATATTTGCCACCTTAAATTAATTTCCAGGGGCATTTTCACCTATATACGGACATTTTTAGATGTATGCATCACCTTTTATGTCAAATTCTAACATTAAAATTAAATTATATTAGAATAATAACACAATACCACTGTTACTAGTCAACTTAAACCATTAAATCAAAATCAATCTTTGCAGTGCAGAGGTGACACAAAAGCGTCATCAAGTGGCATTAATATATTTACACTGCATTTACAATAAAGCTATGAAATAGTTTTTTTTTTTTTATTCAATATTTAAAAATGAAATGATTTCTAATTTTAAGGTTTTAATTTAAGGGTACTTTAAAATTAAACTAAATTCGCCAGTAGGTGGCGGCAAGTCACTGTCTTAATAAGTGAGTTGTTGGAGTCAACCGATTCGTTCAAACGGCTGATTCATTCGGGAAAGAAGCAAGTGATGGTCGACTCAATTGAATTATTAAATTGATTCGTTCAAAACGCAGATTTCAGTCAAAAAAGCATCGCTATCTGTTGCATTAAAACTCTCACAATCTTTATTTATTGTTCATTTAACTGTTGTATAAAATAAATATCACATTTGCAATTATGCATGGGATAACGGCACTCTTGCTCGTGTGATATTGTATTATAACAACATAATATGATATAAATATAAGACAAAAACTCATTTGAGGACTTTACTGCACACATATTCATGCAGTGAAAGCATGTGAGACAAATGCGATGTCAGCTCGCAGTGCCTCAGCCTCGCACATCGTTAAAACAATCATTTACAATATCATCAAACAATACATGTCGCACACCCCTAAGCACAAAAAGAATGAACTTACAATTGAACTGACATTAGCCATTTTCTTCTTCTCTCCCGTTTCGCGTGCAGGAGACAGACGTAGGCTATGCTGCTGCAAATTGTCATCTAAAATTTAAGACCTTTGGCTTTCATAAGTAAAAATAAGAATAAAAAAATGTAAAAATCTAATTTAAGACTTTTTTTTTAAGAATCCGTGAGAACCCTAAATCACAAAGAGGTCATATATAGAAATTGAACTTCAAAAATCCTTATCCAGTATTCTATATGGTACCTTCAGTAACTAATAAGCCAGAAGTTAAGAACTTGTGCTGTTCCTGGATGTGTAGGCCTACAATAGCACCTGGAAAAACAACTACATTGGACCCCACAGCAAACTCTTACTAAGACATCTAGCACTTGAAAAGTAGCAAGGTAGACCTTTCAGCCTCACAACAATTACGGTAACAAAATATGGGAGGTTAAAAAAACCAGCAAAATTGACCTGTGATGGCTGGTAGAGTGGAACTGGGGTAGGAAGCAGAAGTGGTGGGTGTAGTTGTTAAAAGTTTCTGGCAGTAAGTGGTAGCCCAGCTTGATCAGCATAAAACCCCTTAAGTGCTGAGGCACTTCCGTCTCCTTCATATACGGAGGAGTTTTAATATCACGGCTGATCTTATTAGAGGTGAGGCATGACATCTCCATCTCTATTCAGAGCAGCCCCGGTGGAGTCATATTACAACACACAGCAGTTATCTCAATCGTGCGCTCTCCGCGAGCAGCTTCCCGTCAATCTCCTTGCACACGTTATATGCTAACTGCTCAAATCATAATGTGTCACACTTCAGTGAGCAAACCTATTGACCTAGGAAACAAAGCTTTAATTGAACTCCCACATTGTCCTTAGCTGGAATCTAGTATCCTTAAGGAACCCATTAGCAAAAAAATAAGCCCAATTTTACTGATATGGTCGCAAATTCAGAAGAGACGAAAAGTGAATTTAAACTATACCCATTTATTTCACTTTCACAACTAACAATCTCACTTTCAGCTCCGCCTGTTAGTGGTTGCCACAGTGGATCATCTGCATACTGTATTTAACATGTTTTACATAAAGAATTGGGATTTAAATATGCCATTTATATATTGATACTTAGTAAAAAAAAAAAGTTTTACTTAATCTTCACAGCAACTATTGAATGGCTGAGAGGTGCTTTGTAGTTCCAGCATCTACCAGCAGGGGCTAACTAGACTAACCAGGAAAACATTGACCCCTATTTAAACTTGCTGGCTAAACTAGTTAAAAAGCCTTTCAGAGACATCAGCACACCAGAATTTTTTTATACTGTGGACAAATGCTGTTAAAAGTTGTGCACCTTCGACGTTAATGTTGTTTCAGTGAGGACATGATATATGGAGTTTATAGCCACAAAGAAGCCAGCAGCATATCACCATCTTTCATGCAGGGCCAAAGTTAATCTTGTGGCACGTAATATTATTTGAGTGTTTTAAAAACGAGCAAATCCATGCAGCCCACCAAGATGCACCAGGGGCTAATTTACAGTTTCACCATTTGATGATGAGGCAATCAATAACAAATTATTAGCTTGGTTATGTTGCAAATTACAATGATGCCTTCTCAATTATACCTCTCGCAACAGCGGGTAACTAATTAGGCAAATGAACATGGCTTGCTATACAGTCAACTCTCTGCATGAGACAGGGCTATTCACAACACTAACCATCTCTTAGATTTAAAACAATCACAACAGAGAGTGAACAACATTTTTGTTGACTTGTCAAGCTGAATTAGGAAATGAAAATGTTAGCAGAGCATTTGCAAGTGCAAAGGCAATGATCAAGAATGCGAATGCAACAGAAAAGCACACATCCTCTTTGCATGCTGTACGCACTTGGGTCAAGACTGCTTATTAGAGGTTATGTAATAATGGATGGCTGGGTGGGTGTATTGGCTCATGTGTAAAAAGTGTTGGAGCCTATTTAGTATGCAGGAGAAATGAAAAACAGGCCAGAAACTTTGATGGGGAAAATTAATACTTGACCTTATGCTAATATTTCAAATGTGTATGCACAGAAAAAGGGGAAATATCGTAAACAATCATCCTTGATGAATTTCCATTATTTTTTAAATAAAATAATTTGATTTGCTATGTAGATTATAGGCTGACCAATGTGAAATGAACTTAACTAACATTAATAAAAAAATACATTTACCATTTTTAGAATTAACATTTTTTACAGTATTTCCTCAATTCACAATTTGTTTTTTTATATAATGGGGTAATATCATAAATAATGATCCTCAATAAGTTCTTAATGTTTAAAAAAAAAAAAAGTTTGATTTACTATGTACAGTAGATTAGTGGTAAACCACTGTGGGTTTTTCATTGCTGACGTAGATTTCTATAGGGCAGATAAATCATCAATAATTTTATTTAATGAGACATACAGTAGATCATTTATTTGAATTTATTAAAGATATTAGATTTTTTTATTATTAAATATATTGAATTAATATTACTAAAAAAAACTAAATGTAAAATTTTTAAAGAATGAACTTTTATTTGATTTTTATATTTTTATTTTATTTTACATAATAATTATTTACATAATTATTGGTCTGGCTGATCACTATATCTTTTTTTGGGAAATTTATGGAAACAAACTGGAAATATGGCTAACATAAAATGTTATGTTGTTTAAACATGCTTAGGGTTTGACTTGACATCAATGATGTCTATTTGCCTTATTCAGTAATAAAGAAGGATGGATACTATTATTTCTAAATAACAGATTGAAGAGAAAGCAATAAAATACACACTTCCTATACGATTCCATTATCATAAATTAGAAAAAGTGCATTCTGATTTAAACAGAATCCAAAATTTTCCAGAATGCTAGAGCAATGGCAATTTATGAAGAGGAGGTCATGTCCACCCTTTTGGTTTGGGATCTGACATTTTTAGTTGGGCATGTGCGCTTTACTGAGCTGGTTTCTGCTGATGTTGAAGTGCTGCTGTGATGGAAAAGAGGTCAGTCTGAACCAGCTGCATTAAGCCCAAGAGACGAGCTTGGGTAAAAAAAGAAAATCAACACATAAAAAGCACGTTTACACAAGCAAGCACATGTAAAGTTCAAAAGCAGTTGTTAACAACTTGCATCCCAACAGTGATTCAACAGCTGTTAGCTAATTAGTCCCAATGCCAAATAGCGAAGGCGTTAAGGATCTACACAGAAGTGCCCATGCACAAGCACCACCCACACTAACAAATTAAGGCTCAAAACAGCTGGTGGCACTTCTAAACTGGCCTTGGAGAGTGGGGCGAGCTGGCAGCGCTTCTGAATGCGGTGCGCTTACCAAAGTGGTAGAAGAAAGATCAAGCCAAAGAAAGCACTCAAGACTCTTTCCCTCCGGCATAGTTGCAAAATGGCCCATTGCACTTTATGTCTGTCTAGCTATTTTAGAGAGTGAGAAAATAAAATTCCCATCTGGGACACTTCGCTGGTTTCACAGGAGTAGTGGACAGTCTGAGTGGACGGTCAATTATCCATGGGCCGTGTGCACTTGGCTTAAGGAACTTCCCTTGATTAGACTAATGAATGCACACGCAGCGCTTCTGTCAATAGCACCCAGATCAGCCAGGATAACATGCGCCCAGAAGGCCACCCAAGCCCTAGCATATTTCCATGGAAACAAACCCAACTAATGAAGAAGTCTGTAATGCTGTCGGAAAATTGCGAATGACTGCACAGGTCTGTTCACCACCTTATAGGCAAGGCCCCTGTGAGACAAGGGAGCAGATATAGTCAAAGAGCAAACACAATCTCTCTTAATGAGCTGCACTTCTTCATCTAACACCTCATCAAATGACAGTGATGTCAGACGGGGGCATCAAGATCTGTCAGCGAGAGGGAATTGCAATGAGTCTGGTGCTTGGATGGGAGCAGATTGTAAGATGTCAACAGCAGTTTCTCATGAACCTCCTGGGCTGTCTATCTGGCATAAGATGAACAACAGAACATAATCAGCTTCAAGCACACAGGGTAGTAACACTGAATTGATTGCGCCAGGCCAATCCTATAAAAAATCATCATTAACACCATATTGTCAAACACGGTTGCAGGAGTATATTAGGAGTTACAGGTGTGATGACTTAGACTTGTGAAACAAAAAATTCATTAAAATAATAAATAAGCAGAACAACTGTTTTCAACATTGATAATAAAAAAAAAATTCTTGAGCGCCAAATCAGAATGATTTCTGAAGGATCATGTGACACTGAAGACTGCTGTAATTACAATTTAAAATAAATAAAAATAATAAACAGTTATTTTAAATTGTAATTACAATATTACTGATTTTATTGAATTCACTGGCCACAATTTTGACTTCGATACCATGGGTAAAATTGGCATATAGATATTTGTAATGTTATTTCATAATTTGGCAGCAGTCATATTAGGCTGCTGTCACTTTAAGACCTGACACACAGATGCATTACACTGTTACACGTGCGTTTTCTTTCTCAACTGTTTCACTTAAAACATAACTGACTGTGTTTATGTGAATGCTTGCTAAGACCGGCATTATTTTGTGTGTATTTGACTATTTAAGCGCAATAAGCAACTAAGAATCATTCCCAGCATTAACTTGCTTGTGCACTGACAAATAATTAGATGACATCAGTCTATGAGAGAAAGAATGGAAAATCACTGTGATGCAACAAGTCTCCAAGCAAGGCATTGACTAGTGAAATCAAGCATTCCCTTCCACTGGTCCCAAAAAAAAAAAAAAAAAGTAGGTTTGTGAATTACTTTCTTTCCACTTTCCCTCGTGTCAGCACAAAGCTTCTATTGCACCAACTTTTGGCCTGTGAGCAGGTCATAAGCTTGGTTAGTTGGGTCATATACTTCCAAAAATGTATCCAATAAGTAAATATCGATCCTTCCAAAAGTAAAACTTTAAAGGAGAGTCTTCGACATTACACAGGCTGTTGGGCTGCCAGCTTTGTCTCTGGCTATATGTCATATGGCTTAGGCAGCAATAAACCAGCAGTGTTCCCCATAACCTAATTACATTTTAAACTTCTTAACTCTATTATCTTAACTTGTACATTAGCATATACAGTACTTAAACTTAAACCCATTAAATATTAATTGCAGAAATTTGTTATTTTTGACACCTCTAAACAATGCAATAATACAATTAATTTGAATATGAATTCATTATGATTGCATTACATTATCCACATTAGTCGAATTCTACATTGATCTGTGAGGTTGCAACATTGCTTAGCAATCGTAAACAACTCTACAACTATGCCTTAAGGCACTCACACAAGATAATCTGACCGATTTTGGGCCCAATTCTCCCTTTCAGCCAATCCTAGGTAAAGTCATGATTATCTTGATGGTTCCACATATTATTTTATTAGATTTACCTGTGGTGTAATCATGTGTGTTAAGAGTGATTGAATCTGCTTGGAAGAAAGTCGGGGACGCGCCGATCTCAGATGTTGAATATTTACAATCAGAAATCCAGTTTTGTGGGGGGAACCCCAAAGACAAACGCGCACACACTGTAGATTGTCACATGGAATGAAACAATACCAAATCAGAAAGCAATGGTGCATTCAAGTCCTCCAGGGAAGTTCGTATTTACGAGGTGGGAAGTTGTGTTTACAATGGCAGGTGCGCTCAAGTCACTTTCGTCGGATTCGGGTGGCGGTGTACTTTCTTTTAAATAATTACACAAAAATACAGCGCATCAGGTGTGTTTTGCTTTTTTATGTTTTGAATTAATTTATGAAGCCACTGTATACTTTATCGTTACATATTATATAGTTATATTTTAATGCTATAATATATTGTGTAGGCAGTTAGCTTACTTCGCTGTAAATAGAAAAGCCTGACAATATCACTGCTAAATACCTTTAAGTATTGTGGTATTCAGCCATGTTGTTCACTGACACACCCCCAACTCGTAAAGATTAGGGCTTAAAGAAAATCCTGAGCTTCCCAGTCGTATTTACAACATTTTTGTGTGCGTTCAACTCGTAAATACGATCTTTGCGACCTAACTTGAACGCCCCACAAGCTTATGGAAGACGGAAGCATAACACAACTTCATCAAAACCTTCTTTTTTTTTCTTGAAACTTTTTCAAATAAGACTTCAAAAATAGTTTAGTGTGGGCCAGCCCACGACAGTGCTGCAGTATCAGAGGGAGTATGTTTACTCCAGGCAAAGTTGATTACCACATTATGCTATTGTCCAGGTTTAGCATCTTGCGTGCAAGATATCCGCCAGGTATCAGAGGGAGTGTGTTTACTCCAGGCAAAGTTGATTACCACATTATGCTATTGTCCAGGTTTAGCATCGTGCGTGCACTCATAAGTCCTCATAAATACTAAATGTAAGAGAAATCAGTCATTTAGGTGGCGCATTATGCCGAGGTTACCTTGTCATTAGCTCAGACACCGCAGGAATGCTGATGAGAGCCAGTAGAGCACAAATCATTTAGGTACCCACCAGCTCAGATACTGGGAGGTCTCATTTGCAGCGGAGGGTTAAGAAACACCTGTTTCTCAATTAGAATAAATATACAAAAGGAGATTCGCAAAGTAAATGGCACACCGTCAGCTCATTGTCTCCAAATTAAATGGGTTTCTGGGAAAACAAATACAATTGTAGCCTAAGTGTTTCGCACTTGTCATTTTCTCTTTACATCATTTTTTAGGTCCATTTGAAGAGAAATGGAAAACAAATTAAAAGACATTCAGACTCTAACATGCAGACTTTAACATGAAATAACAATGAACAATACTTCTACAGCATTTAATAATATTAATGTTAATTTCAACATTTATTAATACATTTTTTAAATCAAAACTTGTATCTGTTAACATTACTGCACAACATGAACAAACAATGAACAATTGTATTTGTATTAACTAATATTAACAAAGATTGATAAATGCTGTTAAACATATATTGCTCTTTGTTAGTTTATGTTGTTAGCCCATTTTAACAATTGAGATCTTATATATTATAAAAGTGATGCCAAATCTTTGGGATTGAATTGAGTCAAATCCCATTTAGTGCCATTTCTAAAAATAAAAAAAAAACGAATCATCAGCTCAGCTCCAAATATTACAGCTCCGCTCACCCTGTGCCCCAGATCTAGTCTCAGGTCGGTCAGGGTTACATTAAGCATGTCTAATTCTTCAAAGCCTGAGTCACACCAAATCTCTTTAATTCCTGCTCCAATATGCCCTACCAGGGCCATTAGAAGGACAAAGGGGGCCCTGAAGGCAGGGGAATGGGGGTCTACACAGTTAAATGGAGGAATGACTGAATTCAGAGCGAAATGGAAAAGAGCCATAAAGGACCCTTTTGGTATGAGGGTGAGGGGTGGGTCACGGCAATCACAGAGCAAAGTCGCTCGTCTCACGCATGAGTGTGCCCGGTAAATCGCCGGGAGGCTGTCCTCCTCGCAAGCCTCACGGACGGCACAAAAAGGATAATCAGACCCAGTCGATAGGCCAATACTTCAGGCGTGTCCAGGAATGTATCTGATAACGTGTCAAAGCTCCATTCATGGAAAAGGACACATCAGAAAGAGTGTTCAAGCCTTCGGGGCAGGTTGGCATCTGTAACGATGCAATTTCACACTTATCTGGGATTCTCGTACAAAGAGCCGAGCTACTGTCGAGAGCGTAGGTAGGTGTTTGGAGAGCATATCAGCTTTTTTTGACCGAAATCTCTGAGCTTCTACGTGTGTAGGAGTAGTACTTCAACAACAACGCACAAAAGCTTGTTGGCCGCGTGTCAATGTGTGCGCCGACAAAATTAGGTTCCAACAATGGTAGAACACAGAGTTCGCAACTTTACGTGAGAGCTCCATCCCAGTTCTGGATGTGTTTTTTTAACAAGGGTCTTGACCATCCGGCAGAGTGGCTCTTTTTTGTTGTCATGGCTCCAGATATGAAGTCACATACACACACGCACACACAAAATACACATCATTTGTCATAGCTGTGAGAGTTCCATTTGGTGAGGGCCAATTGGGCTACTGGTGTCTGGCAGAGTGAGAGCGTAATCTGCACAAGCTGAGGAAAGCAGCGAAGTGAAGCTGGTCGTGATCAGCTCAGCCATTTTGCCCCAGAAGTGCCACTTCAAAAGAGCCTGAAAAGAGCAAAACCTCAACAGTCCTCAGTGCACCACAAACTCCATTAAAAGCACAGCTTGATTGCAAGAGCCAGCCTTTAATCTCCAGCTCTGATTGAATGCAAAAAGGTTTTTGAGTTATCGTATCAGTTTGTGACAAACTAGATTAAAGAAAGAGAGACAATGGACTGTGATTCAGCATGTTTTGTTAGTTGCGGAAGGGTCATGTAGAGATGTTGATTAAGAAAAGAAGTACATTAACATTAAGTTTGGCAATTACGGGGTACCGATCACTTCCCAAGGGTCTAATCAAGCCTGTTCAGAGGAGGTCTTCTGCATTTGATGTGCATTAGGTTACGAGTGTGATTTAGCACAGTCTGTGGTGACAATCTCTTTAGTTTTCAGACAGAATGCAGGCCAGTAGATCACAGAACCCATCTAACGCACAGCATTCACCTCGATTTACAAAAGTAGCCACTCCACAGCGGGAAGTTCGCCCACATAATCACACTGAGCTACAGACTAAAAGAAATCTTTACTCTCAGAGGGGTGGGAAATTAGGACCATTTTTCACCAAATGAGCCTCCAAAAACTCTTATACGGCAGGTTTCTGGTTGACATGCTACTCTAAAGTTCCCGTTTCCTAATCAGGCGCTACACAAAAAGTTTCCAGCAACAAGTAATTTGTCCATTCACATTGAAAAACAGAAAGGCTGTGACATAACAAATTCACAGCTATTCGCAACATATGATTTAATGTACAATCTCAAAATATCTTTGATATAGCTGCCTGGAGCATGACTTTGGACCAATGAGATATCACTGTGGGCTGAGCTACTCACCAAAACACAACTGAAACAGAGCTTTCATAATAACTGAATGTGCAAAAATGTAATACAATTCATAAACCAGGTGTAGAACCTGTACATACTGCCAAATTTGATCAATGTTGGCCTCTTTCACTCTGGCTACCCGTGCTGGAGAACCGTGTGGGTGGTCAAACCCAATCTGAGAAGGCGGCAAAAGTGCAAACCTCCAATCTGAACTTGTGTCAGCTTGTATTATGTCCTCACAGTCTAGCCAGTCCAGCCGTATCCAGTAACGCACCTTTCTCCAATTGCCCGCCAGCCTGTAATACTGTATGTGTCTATCACAGATAGCCTGGGGTTACACATCATCTCAACTCTCAGTGCTCACTAACACGATCAGATTGCATGCGGAGCTCACGTCACCTCTTTGTAGTTCAAGGTATGTTATGTTAGATGGTGATTCATTGGTTCAACATTCAATAGGCTGAAAGAGGTCTGGATCTGAACCAATGATTTCAAAGCTTGAGTAATGTGATAGGTGAGATGTCAAGACATCTTCTCTCCAGCAATCCTCTCACATATTATACACATATGTACAATACTGCAAAAAAAAATGTTTTCTTAAGTACTATTTTTGTCTTGTTTTCCAGTAACAACATCTAAAAATACAACAAATTAACTTGAGAAGCACATAAAATTAACTTAAATATGCCAATGATGTAAAAAAATAGAAAAAAAACAAAAACAATATACAGTATATTCGCTTAAGCAAGTCTTAATATTTTATGTGGTTTTGCATAATTTAAATGGAAAACACAACAAAAATACTGATTAAGAAATGACCTTTGACTGTGATGTCATCTTGATGTTTTGCTGGCACTATTAAGATGGGGAATGGGATCAGTAAACAGCTGGGGCCAGCTCATGCGCCAACCACCAGGCCACAGCTCCGACAGCTAGTATTTCTAAAACTGTAATAAAAGAAATAAAAATAATGAGGAAAAAGGACAGAATCAGTGATGCAAGGAAACATAGTCCCTTCTAATATGCACACTGAGACATTAACTCGCTGGGTGGGATGAGGGGGCGGCCTTTCAGTTCCACCACAAAAATTAGCCGTAAAATTGTGACTGTATTCCCCTGAGTGTACTGGAAGTCGTTCAAAAAATCATTTACATAATGCATTAAACGCCTGCAGGAATCTAAAAAGATATTACTGAAATTTACACCTATTTTTAAAGGAACAGCTGACTCAAAAATGCATTTAAAATTAATTTAAAAGTAATTTACTCACCCTAATGACTTTTCTTTAAAAGGTGATTTTTTTAAGCATATCCTGGGCAATATAATAAAAGCGGAAGACAAAAAGCACCATAAAAGTCTATACTTAATCATTATAATCCAAAGTTATTTGAAGTCACACAATTCATTTGCAGGAGGAATAGCCCGAAATTTGTAATTAGTCACTAAAACAAAACTATTTTGATGGTTCTTTTGCATTATTTTTTAAGCTTAAAAGCTCCTTTCCCCATTTATCGTAATTTCACTGAAAATAACAACCTACTACATTTTTCAAAATCTCTCCTTTTGTGTTTATAGAAGAGAGTTATACAGGTTAGGAAATACATGTGCAAATGATGACAGAATTTATATTTTTGGGTGAACAATCTATTTAAGAGCATGAAGTGCGCCACAGTACTAGATACTGAAAAGGTGTTGTAAATTACAAAAATGATAATAGTGCAGCAGGTCTGTGACCTCCACCGATAGAGTTCAAGGGTCAGAGAAACAGCTGCAGCTTTTCCAGGGACAATTAAATGATGGACAGGGATGTGCGTCAGCATAAAAAATAGGGATGGGACTTCTGATGTGCTAGCACAAAAGTGCCATCCTCTGCTTCACACCGGCGTATCTATTAATAAAGTGCAACTCCTTAGCAAAGTGACTCGGGTCAAGAGGTCAGAAACTGATGGCTGCGGCACAGAGAGTGAGATGAGGCCATCTCACAGCTTAAAGGACAAAACAGAGCTAAAAGATAAAGAGACTAAAGCTTTTAGTGGTCTGTTATAAACCCCGATTAAAGAAGAATGTTTATCCTATGCTGAAGCTCTGTTGAAAGGGCCATAAATTTCACACAATCTCTCTGACCCCTTCATGCCTTTGGTTGTTGTAACTTGTTTAAAGTTCATTTCAAGTAGCAAGACCCATTACCACATGAGCCTGTTACCGTAAAGTGGCATTCTGGAGAAACTGGGTCTATTTCAACTGCATCGGTGTTGACAATTTACTCGATTTAACTCAATAACACCACATGCAACTTGTTAGAAACTAAACAAACCCTGATAGCGACCCTGGAAAATTTAGCTGATAATTAAATTGATTACAAGTGACTTTAAAAGAGATTTAGCCAAATGGGACTTGATATAATATCCATTAAAGTAGAGTATAGTCACACACCAAAACACAACAGACCTCACATGTATGTATATATATATATATATATATATATATATACACACACACACACACACACACACACACACACACACACAACAAAGATACAACAACATACTGTACACAACACCAATGCTCCAAGTCTTCTTGTGGCATAAATGAGAACTAAGTTACACACTACTAGATATTTGAACACCATTAAACATAACCGTGTGCGCGCGTGTGTGTGTACAGAAATTAAAATGCCAATTCTTACGTAGTTTGTTATATTAGTATTGTTAATAATATTAGAATATGAATCAGTTCCTTCTATACAGTATATACCAATTATATTATTTCATGATTACTTGTGTACTGTAATTCATGTAATTTATTACCGTTTAAAAATATCAATTTCACCACTGAAATGTGTGGCTGTTTATAAAGATAGAGACCTCTTATTGGATCAAATAAAGGTCATAATATTCGACTTCACGTTATTTTACGGAGAGATTATGGCCTAAACTTTGCTTTAAAAACAAAAGGAACAACAGCTAGCAGTCCCTGGTGTTAAATTTACATCACAATTAAAGAAATATTTTATAAAGGACTGGTGCAACTGTACCTTTGTGTCTTCAAAATTGTTTACTAGCTTAACCGACAAGATGTGCTTAATCAACTATTTTCACCAGAAACCCCCCCCCCAGCTTAAATCACCCTTGATCTTCATTTAAATACAAGCAAACTCATTCTTTCTAAATGTGTAATTCAAAAAACAATCATGTCCTCCTTGTCAGACGCAATTGCATCCTTGTTTCTGTCAATGTTCTGCTTCGTGTAACATGCACACGTGTCTCGTAACTTATCTGATTGTTTATAGCTAATTATCTGGGGGAGCTGAAGGTGAGAAGCAATAACGGATTGGGGCGGTCACCCTGAAGGTTCAGGTTCTGTGTGTTATTAATAAGACACCACCGCATTTCTGATCCCATCAGCTGGAGGTGGACCGGGGCATTCGCGTCCGCGGGGGAATTAGAACCCCTTCTGTCAGCCTGGGGTCACCAGAAAACAAAGGGGCAGACTGGATTCAATCAGGAACCCTGTCTTAATCACTCCAACACAAACACACACACGCATATACAACACCTTTCGCTATCAATAAATCGGTGAGAGCAAACAAACAAAACAATGAAACATCTTGTAATGTGGACCAAAGGCACCACAATGCTCTTGTAATCAATCCTCCCAGGAATTTGGAAGGTGCACCATTGAAGTTTCTGGGATAAATGGCTTGAGGCACCAATAAATAAATGCTCAAAAGTCCCTCCATGCAGGTCATCTCCAGAGAGAGTAACCTATGGGCTAATAGATGTGACAAAGAAGGATGAAGAAATGCTTCAGTCTGGATCTAATGGATGTGTCTCTTCAATCTTGGAGTGAGTTATCACAGGTAGAGACTGACAATCACAATAATACAGGTACTTATATACCCTGTGCACATTTTATGGCAGTACTTGAGTCTGTGTGTTTGTAAATGGGCGAATCTCCTCCAGCTCAAGTGGCCAAATGGCCATTTATTCCCTGAAGGTTTCCTGAAATTTGTCACTTCGAACCTTAAGATGACTATATGCTCACATTCAACTATTGACTAAAATTTAATCCTAGAAATATGTTGATGAGTAGATTGATTTTATCATCTGGTTTTTGTGATCTTATCACAAATGGTCATTTGAGACAAAACTGCCACTTACAGTCTCAAACAAGTCTCCACTGATCATTTGCAATCAGATTTTGTTAAGTAAAGGAAAATATATTTTTGTGAAATTTCAAAGTTAAATACAACTTTATTTTAAGCTTTATTAAGACCACCAGATTACAATGTTTTTGTGGGAAACAATATTCTAAAAATATTCGTGAATATGCCACATTTATTGCTGTTATGCTTAAATAGTATTTATTTCTGGAATATTCCTTTAAAGCTGCACCTAGCTGACAAAATTGAAATCTTTTGTTTTGGAACAATGGTTACAGAATATGTTACGTGACCTTAGTGTTGTCCGAGCATCAGGACATAATAGTGTTTACACTACAAATACAATGTGGCCATGCATATGTAAACCCCCAAGAGACCATGCATTTTGGTTTTGTTTTGTTGAGACCATGATTTAGCAAAAGTTGTGTTCTTGAGATTTTTACTTTAGTTTATTGTCTCAATTCTCAACATAACAAAAGTTTTCTTCTTGAGATGTGGACTTTATTTTCTTGACATAAATATATCGTTTTCTCGAGATCCCAGCTTGAAAATGTATACGAATAATGTTTGACAGATTCCATTTAAATAGTTCACCAGATAAATTGTGAGTGAAATACAGATTACAAGATTTTTTTAAATGTTAATTTCATGAGAAAGCTTAAATTGTGATCATGAGACAACAAAACAGAAAAAAAGATAATAATAATGCATGGCCTCTCAGGGATTTTTTATGTACCTGATAATTGAATCCGGTTTAGACTCGTTATGTAGTGCTGTCCACTTGGAAAAGATCCCGATGGATGTTAATAGCAGGTGTAAATGAGCCCTTTTAATCTGTGAAAGGCACAGATTAAAAGTTACTGAAAGAGAACATCTGCTATTTTGAACAGACTAATGCAGTGAAACAAAGTATTAAACTGTGAATGACTTCCAAATTGGTTTCAGATTTGTTACAATTTTTATAGTGTACGAAAATGGGGTGGAAGTGAGAAGAACCAGTTAATTCAATTATAAATGGTCATTTACCATAGAGAGCAAGAGGAGGTAATGTATCACTGGTGCAGATGAAAAATTGCGAGGAAGTAAATGGTGCAAGTTTACCCTGATTTCTATAAGAACACATACACGCTTCGCAGTTCTGTGATAAACCGCAATGAAAGCCTGGGTGGATCTTCACTGCTGCTGGACAGGATGTTTTTTTGTATGACGAGGTTTCTCAGACTAAAAACAATGACTCTCAAGGAGAGGTTCAAATATCTAGATTGGATACCTTGCACACACAAAAAAGCAAGAAATTGAGTTCAAGATCTCACTGCGGGAAAAGAATGATCGAAACATGGCTCAGTAATTAGCTGACGGGAGGCTAATGGGCAAAGCTACAAACAGTCACACAAGACTCGTTCCTGTCTCTATCACAGCTGCTTGTTGATACTTCTAATACCATTACTACTGAGAAATCACAGCTGGAAAAAAAAAATTCCTTATAAAGTCAAATGCCAACAGAAGACAAATTCAAATATTTTTCATTGCAATTAATCAAAAATGAAAGATATCATTCAGTCTCACTGACAGCAGAATTTTACAAACTTATCGTTGATGTTGCCATGATCTACAAATTGAGCAATTCGATCTATAACAGGTGACATTGCGATAAAGCACGGATGTGTGTCTTCTTTGCTAGGTTCTTTGTCAGGCCACATTGATTAAGGATGAGCATGCAGCTGTGGGTGGGCAGAGTCTCCAAACGCCAGCCTCTCAAGTTTGCTTATTTCATTTAGTCTAAGAGCTTTCATTAGTCATCACCATCGACTTTAATAAAATCTCCCCCTAGATGGTAGAAGAGAAGGCAGTGCCACCAAAGTGAGCTTTTCATTTGTTGGTGAATGGTAAAAGTGAAAATCTACTGTGTAAATCACTTAAATGAAGATTAAGTGACCTTAATAAAAGGGGTTTTGTACAGTCTGCCACAAAAGGAAGGCCTACAACATTTCACCACATGCCATAAATCAGTGTTTTTCAGTGGGTGGTTCCTGACACAAAAATGGGCCAGCAAGGGAAAAAGAAGAAAAAAATGCTACATTCAAATAATAAAATTGAACTAACTCTATACATGTGCATAGTTAGTGAAGCAAAATAAATGTATATATTTTATGAAAATAACATTTGAAAAATACATAACCGTTCAAAAGTGACTTTTATTCAGCAAGGATGCAATAAACTGATCAAATGTGACAGTAAAAATATTTATAATGTTACAAAAGATTTCTATTTCAAAAAAATGTTTCACGGTTTCCACAAAACATTCAACATTAATAATAGTCAAATGTTTCTTGAGCAGCAAATCCGCATATTAGAATGATTTCTGAAGGATCATGTGACACTGAAGACTGAAGTAATGGCTGCTTTTCCACAGGAATAAATGATATATAAATATATATATCAAACAGAAAACAATTATTTTAAATTGTAATAATATTTCACAATATTACTGTTTTACTCAGTTAAGATTGAGTTAACAAAGAGACTTTTTAAATTACATAATTTTAAACTACGACCACAAATATATTTTAACAAAAAAATGATTTATATAAAAATGTCTCTTTAAGGACATTTTAAGCAATACATTTTGTACAATATATTTACAAATGTATTTACAAAGTAGAATAAACAATTTTGGTTAAGCCACCGCTGGATGTCCAATGTAAAATCTGAAACAAATACACTACCATAAAGGACCAATAGATCACTTTGGAAGGGTAATATATTCATAATTTTGTATCAACTGTGAGCATGAGAAATGCTGGAGGGATAATGTTCCTGCAGAGTGGAAACCATTCAATCAGCTTTTCCCAAAAGCCGGCAAACCACTTACTCATTCTAAACATCCAAGTAAGATTGTGTGCAGACTCATGAAAATATGATGAAAGACAAACACTGTCCAAATAATTAATCACGATCTGCAAATGTGCTGGACAGCCCTGCTGAAAAGATGATGTTTGTTTATGCGGGCAGATGCTGTTCTAGTAGGTGGTTAAGATAACTAACCCAAAAGTGCTACCTACTGCATCAACAAAGTATTCAACTGATGTGTACATATAATATTCTGTAATACAAAATATTTGCTATAAAAATCAGGCCCTTGAGGCTAAAAAAGGATCCTATTTTGTGGCCCCATAACCTTACAAAGGTGATTTGCTAATTATAACCAAACTTGAGGCTAATTACTCTGGCTCTTTAAAAGCATGCTGAATTCTAAATGATGGGTCAGTGTTCTGACCCTATGAGAAAGATGGATAAGAAACTTTGTGAGCAAGCTTCTCTATATGGATCAGTAGATAGTGCTGCTGTGCCTCCTTTTCTGACCCTCCTCTCTGCTCCCTTCATTTCTAAGAAACCGCTGTCTGAAAATGTAAGGCTCTTTGAGAACCTCCACCTTCTAAGAATGCTCTGGCTCCTTTCATTTCTTCCTTCAGAAGGCCCACAAGTCTTTTATTGGTCTTTCGCTCCCTGGCTTTCTTCTTGTCCCCTCCTGGTCCCTGCTGAGGAACAGTGAATTGATCTGCAGCTCTAAGCCAAGTATACATTCACAAGCACAGACTTCACACACACACACACACACACACACACACACACACACACACACACACACACACACACACACACACACTTCCTGCAGTTTGCCAGTGATTGTATTCACACGCACACAGAGCAATCTTCAAAATGAAAACTGTAACAGGATTACTCTAAGGCACCGCATTGTGTGACAGACATTGGACAAACTAAAAAATATTGCATTTCCTGATATTTCTCGTTTTCAAGCAATGCTGCCAATCTTCTGGGTAAAATAGCAACTCAAACAGTCAAAAGAGGCCCAAAATGAGAGCAGTACTCACAAGACACAAGAGCTGATTTCATTTCATTTTGACAATGAAAATGATGCCAGCAGTCTTCAAAGACTATTAATATGATCTGTGATAAATACATTTCCTACTTTTAGCCAACCTGGGTTTATTGTTATTTCTTTTAAAAAATAAACAGTTCACCCATCAAAAATCAAGAATTTTTTTATTAACCCATGTCGTACCAAATCCATATGCTACTTTTTTTTCCTATGCAAAACAAAGGAACATAAAAAAAAATATCACTATTTAAGCATAAAATGTATCCATACTTCTTGTATACTATATTCCAAGTCTTCTAAAGCTATATGGTTGCTTTGCATGAAAAGTCTGACATTTATGTCATTATTTACTGATAATGTTTTCCATTCCACATATTCAAACCGGCGTGTCACACATGAGAACCAATAATGTTTTGGCATCAATGAGTATTTTTGAATACATTTTCAGAGAATAATGACTTCAATTACTTGGTCTATTCCTCACAAAAAGCTATTGTGTGACTTCAGAAGACAGAATATAGAGTACAATAGACTACTACACTTATGCCATTTTCTTTTTTGACAGACATGACCACTATGAATGCTCATTGTATGCGTAATGAATATAAATATGCAAATGAGCCCTGCCTCCACTCATACAGGCTCGTCTACAAGTCGTTGTATCAAAATGGTAATGAGTTTTATGTATCGCTCTCTAGAACGCATAACGGTAAATGATATGATAGCCTTCGGCTTGACTACATTATCAAACAGCTAATAATGTGTTGCTAATGTTACACAAACCATGTTCCCGTTCGCCATCAGACCGCTGCCTTCTGAAAATCAGTATCCGCTTTGAACAGCTTAGAACGTCAGTGGAGAAAGGCATATATAGTTCATCATTACATCATCATGTACATCATATGCATACTTCACCCGCTATATTGCTAAATGTACCTGATTTTTCATATCAAGAGAAAAATATACTGGGATAACTTCTCTTGAGACTCCCCTGGTTCTCAGCATAGTTAATGATATGCTAAAGCCCGCCCACACATTGACGTAATTGGTTACAAGGTAGTTTGTGACGTAAGAAACACCAGCGATTTCAAACCACACTTTTGAGACTTTTTTTCACTGTAGTTTGAAGGAGAAAATACTCAGCAATGGTGTTGAATAAAGGTGACTTGACTTGACTTGACTATGAAGAACCTTTAACATCCGTGGAACCTTTCCAATGGACAAAAGGTTCTTTATAGTGGAATAGTGGTTCTTCAGATTATAAAATGTTCTTCTCATCAAGAAAGAAAATGGTTCTTTTAAGAACTATTCATTGAAAGGTTGGTTACACTTTATTTTAAGGCGACGTAGTTACAAGTACTGAGTAATATGAATGAACTACATGTACAACATAGAATTAGTTAGTTACTTGTAATTATGAATAATTTACTGTTGTTATTATAGTAAGTACATGTAACTACATCACCTTAAAACAAAGTGTAAAAGTGAAAGAAATTAAAAGGTTATTTTAATAATAATAATAATGTTTATTTTATATAGTGCCTTTCTACGAAATCAAGGTTGCTTAATATTATATGCAAATAAACATGACAGAAAACAAAGAACAAATGTCAAATCAATGAAAAAAAATATATATATATCTTTTCAGTGTAACTTTTGTTCTTGTTTCCCCTGCACTTAAGGCATACAGTAGTTCTTCATAGGCAGTTTGAAGTTCACCACTAACCACTGACATCTGGAAAGCTCAAGTCGAGTTGAAATCTCAGTGAAGAGGGGCTAAAATGCTTTAGGTGAACAAAGGCTCTCCCAGGTAAAATTTTACGAGGAAGTTAAATCAAAACAGTCAGACAGGTACATTGTCAGAGGATTTACGGAGTCTGCACAGGTCTCTTCTGCTCAGCCAAATGAAAGAATGCAAAAGAAAGACATGCGGCATGAAAACATATGGGTGGAATAATTAATAGTGAAGGTTTTTTTTAATTGCAAGCAATTTGTGGAGAACCACCCAGCTATATGGTTAATTCATCCGTGAAGAACATTAGGAATCTTTATCTGTGTTTAGCAGCTGTCATTTACAAACTCTACATATACGTCTGACAACCCAACCAACTAGTCCATCAGAGGCATAATTGTCATTATGCTATGGTCCTTGGGGGATTTTATGTAAATTTGCTGTAAAGGACAAATTAGTGAAGTTGTCAGTTTGTTAGGAGCATCTAAATTATCTGTCATTTCACTCAGCGACGCCAAAAGAAATATGAACAGCTCTTTGAGAATCAATAATTCTTTGGAGGCCGCATATCATGCAAGGCTTGTCATTTCTGGCATATTTTACAGCTGAGAACAAAGCAAAATTAATGTTACAAGGAATAAGATCTCTTAATGGTGGCTGCACCCGTAACTTGGATGGAAAGTAAATTACAATAATTTACTATAGTTCAGTTTAATTAGGAGGAAAAAAGGCATCCGTTGAATTCCTTTTTAATTGGTATAGGATTTCACAACATGATTTCTTGTTACCAGAGTCCTGAAGCATGACTGGGCTTTGTACCAGGAAATGAAAAGCAGCTGATAATCGTAGCAGACTCAAAATAGAACAACAGAGCTGATATTGGATAAGCTTGTTAGAATTACCATTAAATCTTTTCCTTCATTAAATCACAGACTGATGCCTGTTTTTTGTGGTGACTATTTCAGGTTTACATTTTTACATCTGATTTCGGATTTTTTTACACATTCTGAATCCAAGTATTATATTGAGTCACTAAGTCAGATCATTTTTTATGAGCTTGTCGTATTATTATTAATATTTTTTATTTGAACTGAACGATTCATTGGTGCATGTATATTCCAATAAATAGAAAAATGTCATCAGATAATCCAAATGTAGTAACTTGTTTTTCCTCTGAAAGAACTTTCCTTTTAATTTAGTAATTAGACAAAAGTTATTGTTTTAGCAAACTCGCCTTTGGTCTGGCTGAATTCTGGTCCTTAATGCCCACTTTTCATAATCCATATTGCTAATTCTGATTAATAAAATCAATTTTAGCCCTATAGTATACACAAATACTGATACATAAGGTATATATGCATCATGAGGATCAGTGGAAAAAAGAAAAGCAAAATGCAGTTGAGCTTGTTTACAATGTCCTGACCTACAGTAGTCTTCAATGGGTGTATTTGTATAAATATTAGTGCTGTCAAATTGATTAGTTGCGATTAATCCCATCTAACATGAAAGTTTTTATTTATATAATATATGTGCGTATATATATCATTATATATATATATATTAAAAAAAAAAGTATTAAAAAAAATATAGATATTTAATATGTATATTATATATATATATATATATATATATATCAGTGATGCGCGGGTTGATCCGAAATGAGCGGGTGCCTGCGGTCACCCGCGGTCACCCGCGGTTACGAGTCATCCACAAATATTTTTAATGATATTCGGGTCGCGGTCGGTCGGGTCGTTTGAAATAAAGATGCCAATTAAACCTTTGTAATTTATATAGTACTAGAGAGCATATGAGCGGAGTGGAGCGGTGAGAATCTCCGCTCATCGCTCACGGAACTGTCCACCCCTCCGCTCCCCCGCTCAAAGCTACATCAGGCCGCTCCGCTCAAATCGCCCCCCGCTCGCTCCAAAAAAGGAAAAAAAATCTACATGTAGCCTATATCACTGTAGCTTAGACCACAGCCTTACCTCCTAAAGAACTAATGAGCAACAACAACATTTTTCAAATAGAAATGTTTTATTTCAAATTAAAAATTAGGCCTATGTAAGAAGGAATATAGCCTACACAAAGTCCTGTAAAATTAAACGAATAAATGGGCCTAATAATATAAATAACAATTATATAAACAAAAATATAGCCTACATAAAAATTTTAAAAGTAAATTTACTATTAGGCCAGAATTTTGATAAGTTAACTTTTGCGCAACGCGCACGATTAAAATTGAAATGGGCGTATATCCATTGTACACACAAACTGTTGTAAAATATAACGAATAAATGGGCCTAATAATATAAATAAAATGTATATAAACAAAAATATAAAAAAATATACATAAACGTTTTATAAGAAACGTAAAAAAGTTAAAAAAAAAAAAAGTTTAAAAGTAGGCTAAATTAACTATTAGGCCAACATTCTTATAACTGAACTTTTGCGCAGCGCGCAGGATTAAAATTTAAATGGGCTTGTATCAATTGTTTGAATATTACGCTATATTTAATTTACACTTTGTTACAAGTTACCGTAGGCCTATTCAATTTGCTAACGTTTTGCTTTCTTCCCAGCGTGTTCACATAGCACACTGCATGTTTTCGAGAGATGTCTTTTTAGATTCCAAAATGAATCTTTACTGACTGAAACGATGTCTCCACATTCGTTTTCTTCTACCACATTATAGTTAGTTTTATATTATAGTACACCTGTATGACTTCTTATTTTCCTTTTTGAAGTAGCCTACTCTTTGAACTCCATTATTGAGCCGAGTTTTGACTGAAAATAGAATCCATCTTGCAGTCATCAACAGTAGACTGAGTCAGGCTTGACTGAGCATGCTTCAGAATCGTGGTGTGCGCGGAGCGGAATTGGAGCGGGAAATAGGGCGACGCTCCATCCTTTTAAAAATGCCGCTCTGCGCTCTTGTCCAAGATCCGCCCGCTCGCTCCCGCTCCACTCCGCTCACATGCAATTTTCTATGAAATACATAGGCCTACACTTTATTGGCTGAATAACTGGCGCGAAGATGACGCACGAGCTCAGTCTGCAGGTAGAGATGGAGGCGGCAAGAGAAAAGGTGAAGACTGGGGAGTGGAAGCTCCGCAAATACACAAACAGAAAGAGCAAAGTGTGGGAGACATTTGCCGAAATAATGAAAGATGATGACCAAAGTGCTGGCTTTGTCATGTGTACTTCTTGCTATGCATTTACTACTTTTAAAAAATGCGGGCCAGGAAGCGGGTCGGGTACAATATTTTCTTCTTTTTTTTTTTGCGGTCCGAGTTGCGGGCGGGTTAGTTGAAAACGTCGGTCGGGTGCGGATTGTTTATACATTGACCCGCGCATCACTGATATATATATATATATACAAAGTATATAAATATAATACATTTATATACATACATACATTATATAAATGAAAACTTTTATGTTAGATGCGATTAATCGCGATTAATCGGTTTGATGGCACTAATAAATATCAAGTAGTCAGATTTTTTCTTTTTTAGGAGTTTTGTTTTGGTTTTGGCTGCATCTAGTTTTCCATTATAAAATGACTTCAGAGAATCTTTAAAAGCATTTAAGAATCAGTTGAAAATCTACTTTTAATTCAATGCACCTCTGACTCGGATAGAAACTTACTTCACTTTGTAAACAACATCCTGCCTAACTGGATAGCAAACGTGACTCAAATCACAGTTTCTAAATCCAGCTCACAGTTCACACCATACATTATATGACTAACCTTCATGACCTGAGACTAGGGAGTTGAACATACTGTAAAGATTATCCTAATTAAGGTATATTCCTCTCTGTAGACATTCATAAAAATGCTAGAGAGCCATTGTGACATTTAAATCAAGATCTGGAAGCTGAGAACTATGACCTTGTTCAACGGTCCATATTAAAATAAACTAAGGTTAAGACATCTTTTCTTCCAGTTGCCTTCACTGAAGCTAAAGCGGATTCCTGCATAGCACAAGCCTATTGTACCTTTTTAACTAGTTAAAAATCAACCCAATCTTTTACCCTCCAACCCAGAAAGAAATTATAACTGTTAAAAATGAAAAAATTTTGGAAATGATGTGGTTACAAGATGTGGTGGATGGCATTTCATTTGTACCATTTTACAGAATAATTAGTGGTGTTTGCTTTGTTTATTCAAACCTCTAAGTATCAAACTAACACACTTAACTGGTTTGTGGTACAGGCATGAAGGATACCCCAATTAGTGCAGAGAGGTGTGCTATTACTTTTCTAAGTAATGCCCTGGTGGGCAATAAAGCAATTGAAAAAAAAACTTAAACTTAATTTATTTGGAAGGACCTGAGTCATATCTACAAGTAGAATGTCAAGAGTTTTGCAGAATGTCACATTTGCGGAAGGCTAATTTGCCTCGGACCAGTAATCAACCACCTAGCAACAACCCAAAAGTATTATGGTGGTGAGTTGCACAAACAAGCATTTTCATAAAAATTTAAAAAAATTATATCACAGTTTGTTTTTATAAATAGTTCAGGAAAATATCTGAATCAATAGGGTACAATGGTGCCAAAGGCACTTGCTTTTCACTACTCCCATAGTGTATGATTGCAGAAAAAAAAAATTTGTATTGAACATTTATGGAGCAACAGATTTTGTGTGAAAATAAATCTTAAAAGCAGGTTATTTTGTTTAAAAATCATATAAATGTATGATGTGGCGAGGGGGGCTTTTACCTCACACACGGGGTAAGAGGCTCACCAGCAAGGGGCAAAAGGCAAAGTATTGATACAAATGAGCTAATTAGCTATAATATGTTTTTAATAACGTCTAAGTTAATACTAGTTCAAAACAATCACTTTAGCAAAGTTTGTACAATTTTCTTTTTCTTTTGATCAATAAAATAATTCATTTTTGTTCAATAAATATAGCCTACTGTCATTAAAATGTTAACATAAAAACATATTTTAAAAAATACAGTTTTGTTTTTTTTAAGTAAAGATTCTGAAAGCATTGAATGAGATCCCCCTAATAATTTTATATAGATTACAGTAGTAACAATAAATTATATTTTATTTTACGATATGATTAATATCGTTTTTAAATAATATGGTTACATAATAAATATGGTGATTATCTCTAAGGAGGACACCCAACTTAATTTATGATATTTACTCTCTAACCATGTCATGTCAACAAATGTAAAAGTCAGCCGGCTGTTTATCGTCATGCTAATTATTGTGTCTTTTTACCCCAAATACCATACTTTTACATATTCTTCCGTTATAGAAAAACTGTTGATTTATTTACCTTGAACAAAACTGAAATTCATTAAGAAGGCCTTTATCTCCAAATATATTAAATAATTTTTAAAAACCATCAAATATTAGATCAAATAGCACAGGATCAACTTTGCTCTGCTCCCCGCGATCACGTCAAGAATCCGCCAAATGTCCATGTGCATCTTGAAAAGCGGATGTTTTGAGAAAGTGCTGGGAAAGGGAAAATAAAATCAAAGGCACCTTTTACCCCGGGGCGCATTTAGCCCCACCCTACAGCTCATTTAATAATACACAGGTGGTAAGCATTCAATTGTAAAGTATATAACTAGATTTGGTTATATCTAGTTTTTAGTCAAATGGAGGATTATATCATTGCAACACAAAAAAATGTCTGCACTGCATTTGATGTCTAAAAGCATAAAAGATCTTTGTGTGTATATGCCACACTTCAAGAACAAAAGAAATGCCGTCAGATCCCATCCTCTCATTGAATCTTTTAAGACTCCCTTCCCTTTCCTGCTCAAGCTCACTTCACAGAGATAGACATGTCCTACCTGTTTGCCGTGTCTGAGGCCGAATACTTCAAAAAACTAATAAAAATTGATTCTGAGAAGACAGGCTGCTTTAGAAGTCTTTGCTTCGACTAATGGGTCTTCATGACAGCCCGTAGGATTATTCATTATCATTCCAATTTCTGAAACTAATGCCTCGATGAGCCCATTTCATTCCAAGAATGAACTCTACAGGTGAACAAGGTAAAAATTATTCCATTTCCCCTTCGCCGCTGTGAAAAGGGGGCTGTGACTGAATGCATGTAGAGGCAGTGTTAATCAGAGCCATTGTGCTTCAAGTGTAGTAGAGAGAGACACAAATCATGAAGTGGACTAATTGAGGAACATAATTCAGTTATTTAAATTCCAATCTTTACCTCTTATCTGACATTAAAAGGGATCTTTAGCAGCATTTTGATTAGGATCCTAAAATAACAGGATACAGCTCATTGTCTCCTGCTGCTTCCTTCTTTTTTCATCTTCATCAAAGAGAGTGAACGCAAGTCGCTGGAAGACTTCCAAAAGAAGGATCACAGTGTACAGGAGAGGCCAGGTCTATAATTGGGTAAAGGACTGACTGGCTGCTCTAATCCCCCTCCTGAATCATTAAAGAGAAAAACACAATTGTGCAAGTAATTGATGACTAGTTTCGGTCTGTTTTTCCCACATTTTCTAAGAAACTGTGCATGGGGCGTCCTGAGAACGAGTAGCTCTGGACACAATGTTGATAACCCTGCAGAAAAGACCAAAATTGTTGACACATATGAGTTTTGGATGCTTGTGTCAGACTTCTTTACAAGCTAAACTTGCTTGGTCAACTGGCTTAAAGACTGCTTCTTTGCAAGCCTTAAGGCAGTGGATCTCAACTCCAGTCCTCGGGACCCACTGTTTTGGACATTTTATTGATCTTCATTAGTTAACACACCTGATTCAGATCACCAACTCCTTTGGAAAGAGTTCCATGAACTAAACTGAGGCTGAATCCGAAATCGCCCCCTATACCCTCAAATAGGGAATTATTTGAAGGGACTGCCATTTGTAGCGAAACCATAGTGGACGTTATTAAATGCACTCATTCTATCCCACATTGCACAGCAATAACAGGTGTACAGCTGATGTACACTCAACGGCTGTCCAAATTCGCTCACTCATTTTGATTCACTCCTTCAAGTGAATGTAGGGAATAGTAATTGAGGGATTTTGGATTCAGCCTGAGTGTCAGATAAGGGAGACATACAAAATTTGTAGGCAACCACTGCATTATAGTGGGGTCACATTAGCGAAAAATTCACAGCTAAAACTCAAACACCTTCAGATCAAGAAGCTTTCTGTTGGTGTATAACACATGAATACACAAACAACTTGAACTGGTGGTGAAACCAGCGTGGGGAAACCTTAAGCCATCACGCAAAATTCCTGATTGCATCGATTCCTATTGAAATGACTGTATTTACGCACATGAAAATTCACCAAAACAAAAGGTAGATAGTGACTGCACCTTAACAGTACACTATAATGGGCATCATATGGACATATTTGGCTAATTATTTTAACAATGGTATGTCAAGTTAAAAGTGTTTGAACTCCTTAAAATGAATCCTGCTCCAGACTGAAAGTCACCATGAAACAGTGTTGAACTGTTGATGAAAATAACCCCAAGAGTAGTGATATTTTATAAAACAATAACATCAAATTTTATTATTATTGAGTGAATTATACCTTTAGGTACAGTTTTAAACAATATTTATTGTGTCCTGTACTTTCAAAAAAATTATTTTAAAACAAACACTTAATATCCTGATCATGACCCTAGAGCCATACATACCATTAAAAAGCATCTTTAAAATTACAGATCAACTGTACAATGTTCACATCCCATACAATATACTGCAGAATGAATTATTTGTTTTAGTCTATGACTGCATACTAAGCCTATTCACATCATACTGATAATTAGTGAAATAAATCCAAGAGGAACATATTGTAGTTAAATCGAGTGAACTCTCTTGACAATTTTTTTTCTATTAATTTTCTCCTTACACTTGACAAGTCATTTTGGGGAGGGCGCGCATTATGTCACCCACTATGCCCACTCCTGGCAACGGCCACAAAAATATGTGGCAAGCGCAAGAGATGCTTCAGAATTAATCAAATTAGGAAAGTCTTTTGGAAAGATGTGAATTGTAAATATGATCATTTTGCATAAGCCTAAAATATTTTCCCTCGCAGTGCAGATCTCTCCTGAGTTTAACTTCTGAATCATGACCCAGAAAGCAAGCCACCCCGCCTCTTCAACCCAGCAGCAAATCATTCCAGCAAGCTTCCACTGGAGGCCTATCTCAGTCCTTTCCCTCAGAACCACACATCCACATACATCTTAGAAAACATTTCACAATGTTTGAGTGATTTCTCCACTGAACACTGTAAAAACATGTGCAAAAACATGCTCATAAATATCACTGTCTCCAAAGTTATATTTAAGAATGCAACTATTCTTGCATTTCTATGGATTAATATGCTTATCAGACACAATCATGTGCTCTACTGAATAAGAGCAGAATAATTTTATCTCTCTTATAACGGTCAACCTCAAACAATGAAAGCAGTCAACTTAATTAAGACAGATGCATAGTCTCGCAGAGCCAGACTTTTGAGTATCTGCATAAAATTGAGTCCAGTTTCCAGCTAATTCTGGACAAGAGACATGAAAGTGACCAACCACAGTTTTTGTTGTTGTTTTTTTTACATGCCATTTAGGATCTCAAATAGGTTGTGTGAAAATTTATTAAAACTAATTTAAACAACTGCACAGCAGGGTTTGTCCAATTTGTAATTTGGTCATTACAAATACCAAGACTGCATTTACTTGATCAAAAATACAGTAAAACAGTAATTTTGTGAAATTTTATTAAAGGGTTAGTTCACCCAAAAATGAAAATTCTGTCAGTAATTACTCACCCTCATGTTTTTCCAACCCCGTAAGACCTTCGTTCATCTTCGGAACACAAATTAAGATATTTTTGATTAAATCTGAGAGCTGATCACTCCTCCATAGTGATTGAAACTTGCTGGCCCAGAAAAGTTATTAAAGAGATCGTTAATATAGTCCAAGTGACTACAGTGGCTCAATCTTAAGTTTATCAAGCGACGAGAATACTTTTTGTGCGCAAAAACAAACAAAAATAACGACTTTATTCCACTATTCATTTCATTCTCTCTGGGCCTCGAGTTAGTTTACGTAGTGTTTTCGTAGGCTCACTATTGGTCGACGCTTGTCATGTGTGTGATGCGTGGTGACGTGCAACACAGACGCGCTACGCTTAAACACTACGAGGCCCAGAGAGAAGGAAATGAATAGTGGAATAAAGTCATTATTTTTGTTTGTTTTTTGCGCACAAAAAGTATTCTCATTGCTTGATAAACTTAAGATTGAGCCCCTGTAGTCACTTGGACTATATTAACGATCTCTTTAATAACTTTTCTGGGCCAGCAAGTTTCAATCACTTAAAAGCCTATGGAGGAGAGATCCAGCACTCAGATTTAATCAAAAAAAAATCTTAATTTGTGTTCCGAAGATGAACGAAGGTCTTACGGGGTTGGAACAACATGAGGGTGAGTAATTACTGACAGAATTTTCATTTTTGGGTGAACTAACCCTTTAACAATTTACAATAGTTGTTTTCTTAGTAAATGTTCATTTTAATTTATTAATTATTTTTCAAAATATTATTTCTTCATGTCACGGAAAAGCTGAATTTCCAGTCGTCAATATCGCATGATCCTTTAAAGAAATCATTCTAATATGCTGACTCGGAGCTCAAGACACATTTAAAAATAAAAGCTTTATATATATATAAAAAATGCTGTTCTTTTGAACTTTCTATTCATCAAAAAGTCCTGAAACATTTTTTACACAACTGTAATAAGAAATGTCTCTTGAGCTCCAAATCAGTATATTAGAATGATTTCGAAAGGATCATGTGACACTGAAGACTGGAGTAATGATACTGAAAATTAAGCTTTGATCACAGGAATAAATTCCATTTGAATGTATATTCAAACAGAAAATAGTTATTTAAAATTGTAATAATATTGCACAATATTACTGTTTTACTAAGTGCTTTTACACTAAGTGCTCACACTAAACTAAAAAAAATCTGATGCCACTAACATGGAAAAAACCAGTCAATACCTGTGATTAGTCCTCAGTAATGCATCAACCTAGTGCCTGGTGTCAGATTTCTACCAGCAATATGCATCTGACAGTCAGCAAATGGACTTTCGGCAGTCCGTGTGGGCAGGCCGTCTGAGGTCAAGACTGGAGACAGAGTAAATCAGTTAAAAGTCATAAGGGAGAGAGAAAGTGGGGAAAGGGCAAAGAAAGGTGAGCACAATGAGAAAAGAACAAAAATTGGGAAGTAGATTTATGTTTCCACGGCTGCTCGAGTCCCAAGGAGCATTAGCTGAACTCATGAGCTGTAGACAGCTAATCTTTTGTTATGGGGAAATAAACACACAATGTTAGCCACCGTTTTACAGCCGCTGATCCAAGGCGGATGATAAAAGATCCAGTGGTCCCAGACCACGCGGCTTAATGACCCTGAGAGCAACATACAATTTATTGGCACTTGGTCCCCATCATCACTCCCTGCTACTAATTTATGAGGAGAGAGGGAACTGGACTCAATATAAGATAAACTATTTTACAGAACGACTAAAAACTGCTTTAATAGCACAAGTTCTGGCTCTCTTTCTCAAGTTTCCATCTTGTAAGTAATATATGATAACAAGCTTGTCTTTGTTGTTTATTCTGCTTGATTTATGAGACTCCGTCAACAAAGGAATATTCCATGTAGCTGTGAACAGTTGCATCATGTCTTACAAAGAAAAAAAGTTGCAATGAATTAGGATGTATGTCATTATGAATGAGAGCCATTAAAACAATGAGCTAACTATTAAAATTAATGGGTAAATTAATTGCCATAGTCCTAAAATCTTCAGCAAAACCATGTGTGGTAAGAATCCACTGGGAGTCACCTAATTCTTCTCATTGTAATTGGGTCCAGCTACAATATTACCGCCCCTAAGTTCCAAAATCCACAAAGCTGGAACCCAAAACAAGCAACTCCACCTCTTCCCTTCCGGAGAAACCAAAAACATCACAAGCATGGCTAGTTCTGTTAAGATATTCCAGCTCTACACAGATGTTTCACTTCTCTGCCTGGACAGTTGTCAAATCGATCTTAATTGGTTTGCATTTGAGGAAATGGTTGTTCTTCAAGCAGTACTTTAGGGAATTTTGTCATGGCTGCCTTGTGGCCGAGCTCTCTACCGTACGGCCCCTTCTGCCTGGTGTGAATGGCTCCTCTGTGTGACCAGCCAAGGATCTGCCAGGGGGACCCTCTCTTTGTTAGGTGAATGGGCACAGCTAGACCATCTTAAGGCACACTAATGTACCATGGCTGGACCACAAAGAGTGCGTAGTAATTTGCCAAGCATAATGGCACGTCTTTAATTCGGCTGAGGGGGAAACAGACCCTTAAAAGCGAGCTTACAGATGAGGAGTCCCATTCTGGTTCCTACTCTATTCATATCGTAAAAGGGCTTGTTTTCTTCCGGCTCATTGTCATCCTGAACCGAATGTCGGCAAACAACGGTGGGTCGAAATTAAAACAACGTGGCAGCTCCTGGACTCACTAAACGGGGCCCAGAAGACCATAAACATAAACAAAAAAAGTGAGTCTTCTCAGGAAGGCACAATGATTGAGACCAGCTGCTAAAATGATGTCATTTAGCGGGATTAAGTCACTGATGGAATAAACTTTAGGAGGAAGATGCAATGTAGTAAAAATATACCTAACACAGAAGGGGGAAAGAGCAGTATGTGCTTGGGGACACAGAGGGTTGGAACCCTGGCTGACCCATCAGAGAACCTGGTGAGTGGGAAAGTTGCCTTAGTACTCAGCATCCAGGTGTCTGGCAATTCGTTATCTTCAATCCCCAGACAACCCTAAAGTCAACTCCAAAAGGTGCTGGATGAATCTTTAAACACTCACACAAGCCACATTTCACCCAAAGTTTAGAAAAAAAAAACGTTTGCAAGAAATTTTGTTTAAAGAAAATAAAAACTATATCAGGACCATTGAGACTCTCATTACCATAATGCAATCTTTTCTTATTACTGTAGTGAAAAAAAAAAGAATGATTTACATTTTTAACTATTTATACATCATGGTATAGTAGTGTCTATTATAATACCTTTATGTAGATTTAAATTAGCCTGGGAAAACCCAGACAACTTCCGGCAAATTTAGATTTGCTCTGCAAGTAGTCTGGCAAAGAGACCATTCAAGCCCATTTCTAATCCCTCGAAATCGCGGCACCAATCAGAAACGTTGGGGCGGGCTTTACACGATGACGATCGCTCTGATTGGTTTTAGGTCTATCCAATTGCGCCCAGAGGCATTTGAGCGACGTCCGTTGGTGAAGCGCAGCAACTTTTAAATGCATTATTATATTAAAATTGCAAACACATGAGGACAGTCTCCATGAAAGACCCACTGGCAGATGAACATGCTACTACATTTCTCTCCGAAACGGTAGGAAATGAAATTAGATTTAATAGAGCATTTTAACTGTGACAAGATGATTGACAGGGCAGTTTACATGACAGGATGCACGCGACAGATCCGTCCGATAAAGATGACGAAGTAGTATGTCCCAAAGCTTGCCTACTTTTTTGCTACACATTCAAAAGTAAATACCTTTTCTTCACAAAAAGAGTACATACTTTTATGGCCTAGTGTAACTTAGGGACGCAGCATATGGCTTTACACGATGACGATCGCTCTGACTGGTTTTAGGTCTATCCAATTGCGCCCAGAGGCATTTGAGCGACATCCGTTGGTGACGCCCCTTTGGAAATGAGTTATTAATGAAGCTTTACCAGACCATAACTCAGTTACTACTGAGAATGGTCTGGTTTTAACCAGGCTAGATTTAAATAGAAAAACATGATAAATAATGGTTATGAGAAACTTGGAGGACCTGCTTAATTCTGCTTAACCTGCTTAAAAATGCCTGTCAACATTTGTATTTCCACACATCTGCGTACCCTGCTCGCGCAGACAGCCCACGTCATCAGCACGTTCTGTAAGGCTATGCAGAGTTGTAGACAGACAGTCACTGAGCGCCACAAACTGTTCCTCCTGAACCTAAACAATGAGCTTATGCTGAATTCACGCCATGTCGTAACCATAAACAATTTTTTTTAAAAGTACGGCCTTTAATACGTTTTTGTCTCCATACACGGCAATGACCTTGATTGCCAGTTGTTCACAGAACAATCAGTTGTATCCATATAAACGGATGCTACATCGTTAATAATAATGGCTACGTAAACAATCGCTATATTCTATATATCTATATATCTTCAGCCAGGCATTCATATAATCTTACAGTTCAAACTACAATCCGGCCTCTAGCTCATAAATGCCAGAGGAGAACTGGCCCCCGACTGAGCCTGGGTTCTCCCAAGGTTTTTTTTTTTTTCTCCATTAGGTCACCTGATGGAGTTTTAGGACACCATTAGGTCACCTGATGGAGTTTTAGGACACCATTAGGTCACTTGATGGAGTTTTTCGGTTCCTTGCCACTGTTGCCTTTGGCTTGCTCAGTTGGGGATATTTTGGGGATATTTAATTTAATTTTATCAATCAATAAATTCCTCTTGAAACAAACTTTGTTGTATTATTTTAATTTAATACTGTGAAGCTGCTTTGATACAATCTGTATTGTGAAAAGCGCTATACAAATAAACTTGACTTGACTTGACTATATTGAAGGTCAATTCAGACAGCAATCGGCCCTCCAAAAGCAATCGTTTGGAGGCCATAAAGAAACTATTATTTATATATCTTGACAACAAACTCTTGAATGTTAGTGTATTCTTACTGTTATGGGTGAAATGTGACTTGGACTTTTTGTTGTGAGCTTCATCCAGCTATACAATTACTTGGGGAAGTCAAGTAGTCAAGGGACTGCATCTACCCTTGCTAATGACAAAAATCAATTTCAGTGAGGCTTCTTCATAGAATTTGGTACTTTCACACAGACATAGAAAATGTTTTTTCAGAAGAAGTCTGAAACATGAAAAAGACCCTGGTGATTTGATAAACACATCAACATACAAGCTTTAATTAGCTTACAAACAGCCAATTAAATATGTCAGCCTCTCTTACAGTTTCTTTTGAAGAAAGGAAAAAGAGCCTCAGGCTGTGCTGCTCCATAAATGGCTGCAATGAAAGTTTCAGCCCTTTCTCTGCCAGAACGCTCCTTTTCAAAACACTCAATTTCTGACATAGAATAAAGGGATTTGACTTGAAAGGCTCCCTGACTTTGTCCACGGTCACAGAGACAGAGAAGCAGAGAGCGAGGAGCGCCGGGGAGACAAAAACAAAAGACAAAAAGAAGAAGGAGAATAGGAGGACAACCTCATACAGATTCTCCAGGAAGACTGGAGATCTCTATTATGACTTATGAGTTCCTGGTAAAGAAAGCTGTACTCAAGTATGAAGCAGATGATTGAAAGTGGAACCTTGAAAAGAGTCTTCCTCAAAATGAACAAATAAAACATAGCAAATGTATACTAAATACTAAACTTTCTGAATGTTGATGAATGGCCGATAAATCTAAATCTAAATTACAAAAACAAAAGTCTCACCATTAAAAGGCATGTCCAAAGCACACAATTATAATTTCTCTTTATAATTTTATGTAGCATATATGACAGACTTGCGCTGCACATTGCACTTAACCATATTTTCCTTTTTGAAGTTATTTCAATCAATTCAAAACCATCATAGTGAACAGTGCGCATCTGAAGTGTCTCATCTGAAGGAAATATTCCATTGTTTATCGCCCTTAATATATCGACCAAATTTTCCAATAACATTAAAAATGAACATATATCGCCCGATACCGATATGGTGGACGATATATATCGTGCATCCCTAGTTTCTCATGTTTCATTTAGATAATGGCATCTGGCAAAGTGTATAAAACAAGCAGAAACCTACTTACAGAGGCATCACGAACATGTCATCTTCGAAGCTGCAGGGCTATTGCAGAAATGGGTAGCAATCCTTCTGAAGCCTTTGGAGAGAGAATCAGAAGAAGCACACAAGTGTTATATTTAGTGCTAATTTAGTGGTAAAAGGTATGCATCACCCTACACTCTTAAAAGTAAATGTACTTTATTGATATTGATGGTTCCATGAAAGAACCTTTCCATTACACTAAAGAATCTTTGTAGTGGAAAAAGGTGCTTCAGATTAATCAAATGTTCTTCACACTAAAAAAAAAACTGTTTACTGAAAGGTTCTTTGGGGAACCAAAAATGGTTCTATGGCATCGCTGTGAAAACCCATTTTTGGAATACTTATTCTTAAGAGTGTACACTCATAAAGAAACCACTAACTCTTTCAGTGGAATAGAAACCGAGGCCCTGGAATGCTGTTAAAAAGGAGATCAGAGCACAGCTACTACATTGGGTTTTGCATGCTGCATCCCTATGACCTGCACTATTTACTTGAAGTACCCCCTGAGATTAAGTAATACATTAGTAAGAACCACTAATGATTGTTTCCATAGAGTTTTTTCAAACATTCTTACCACCCTTTACCCTATCCTGGACGTCACCTGTTTAACAAAAAGTCAGGGTTGCCAATCATCCCACATACACAACAATTCAAAAGATTTTTTTAATGTTTTTGGAAAAAGTCTCACGAAGGCTGCATCATTTTTATCAGCCATATGATCATTCAGAAACCATTCTAATATGCTGATTTGTGGAATAGAACTGTATTTATTTGTAGCATTAAAACATTATATAGAACTGAATAAAGTATGAATTTCTTTCTAAAAAGATATAGTACAGACCCCAGACTTTTGAACGGTATGATGCAAAATGGATCATCTTGTATTAAAAGATGAAATGCTGCCATTTGTCCCGTATAAATATGGATGAAAATATAGAGCGCGAGACCCGAATACATGAAGTGCATGTCATTCAAACTAAGTTTGAAACATAAATGATGTTGAAAGTAAGAACGCTAAATATGAGATCAAGCAAAATGCTTTGAAAATGTCAATACAACTGATTAAAATTATATGATTATTGTTACATACTGTAAAATATAGTTTTAAAATTAAACAAAACACATCTCTTAGGTGAATTCATGATGATATTAATTAATTGTCCAAAAGTTCAAGATAAATGAAACCTTTTTCTTGAGCTCTACTCCATTCTTATCAAACTGTGCAATTAAAAGTGCACTATGGCATCCCACAGCTTTGACAACATCAGTTTCTGTACTGATAAGAGCAAAGCCCAGTTGTTCGGGACTTAATTAAGATTAGGAAGAGCAAAGAGAGAGGCCGCTCCACTTCATAAGCCTCCACAGACCAGGCACTGGGGCTTTGTGCTCTCTTCGTCTAAAGGTTAGTCCAGCATTGTATAGTGCAAAGCAGAGAGCCGGAGTAAGACACCGGGCCAGAGTAATTAAGGAGTAAATAATGAAGCCCTTCAACGAACCCCTGCTCCTATGATCTGATTGGCCGGCGTGCCAAGGCATGTTCAATAAATCAATTAACAACTACTGAGAATTACTGCTTTAAAAGGTCACTGAAATCAAGACGTTTCAGCCACAGGGCGAACAACCTCAACATCCCCAGATTCCACAGGTGGCTTATCTTCCTATGTCCTTTTTTATGACACTCAATTACACTGCTTTTTTCTGTGCAGGCTTTAAAAATGAAATACCTTTTTCGATTACATTTTTTTATATCTTTATTAAAAAACATGCAGGCTTGCAGCTGGCAGGAGTGGATTATAGATCAGGTGGCCAATGAGGCCAGTGCCCCAGAGTCACAGACTGCCAGGGGCCTTCAATGCCTCAGGACATGCTGTCCAAAATTGGAAAAGGAAGCTGAACCAGGGTGAAAATAGAGCAAGTTGACCACTAGACCCCCAGGGCTATAAATAAAGTACAATCTGGCCAATACTGGTCAATATTTTTATGTGGAACAAAACAGAAGATCCTTTGAAAATCGTAATTTTTTAAATAAAAATCGAAGGGGTTTCATGTTCTTTTGGACCCTGTCGACTCTCATATGAACAAAAACAGCAGAAACATTCTTTAAAGGGATAGTTCACCCAAAAATAAAAATTCTTTAGACTTAAGACTTTCGTTCATCTTCAGAACACAATGATCTTTTCAATGAAATCTGAGAGCTTTCTGTCCCTCTATAAACAGCTACGCAACTGACACTTTGATGCTTCAAAATGTTCATAAAGAGATTGTGAAACAAATCCATATGAATTGAGCGGTTAAGTCCAACATTTTCTGAAGAGAGATGATCGTTTTATATGATGAACAGATTACATTTAGGCTTTTATTCACATATGAACTTTCATCAACACACACATAAGTTGTGGTAAATAGAAGATCAAGCATGTTCGCTTGACATGCGAGAAACAGTGAGGTTCATTCTTGTGTGTTACGCAGCACGTTTGAGCTTCACCAAGAGGTGTTTTCTCATGTGTCAATCAGGTTCCGTTGAGCTCCTGTTTATGTTTGCTGATCAATGGTTATATGTGAATAAAGGGGTGGTGGCGCAATGGATAAGACACATGCCTTTGGTGTGAGAGACCCGGGTTCGAATCCACTGTGAGACACCAATGTGTCCCTGAGCAAGACACTTAACCCCTAGTTGCTCCAGAGGCGTGCGACCTCTGACATATATAGCAATTGTAAGTCGCTTTGGATAGAAGCGTCAGCTAAATGAATAAATGTAAATGTAAATGTAAATAAAAGCGTAAATTTAATCTGTTCATCATATAAAGTGATCGTGTCTCTTCAGAAAATTTGGACTAAACAGCTCAATTCTTATGGATTAGTTTTACGATCTCTTTATGAACTTGTTTGATATGACATGAGATTGATTAATTAATGACAGAATTTTTGGGAGAACTATCCCTTTATATATCTTCTTTTGTGTTCCGCAGAAGAAGGTCATACAGGTTTAGAACGACATGAGATAAGTAAATTATGACAGAATGTTTCATTTTGGGTGAACTATCCCTTTAAAACAAAGTGGGATGGTGCCAAGGATGTCTTGGGGGACCATTGATTTGACTGGCCCTTAGTATGGACTAACTTGCACTGCACACAATGTGAAAACTAAATGAGAATGTTAGCCTGGTATAAAATACATTGAATTATGTGCATTTCCTTAAAGAATTTCCATGAAATGCCACTAAAGAGCTATTCTATCAAACGGCTATAAATCCCTCGAGACAAATGAGTAATCGTGGTTAATGATATGCGATAAGCTTTGTTCAAGGGTCTCTTTGGGTAATATCAAGTTTAAGGTTACAATTCATAGCTTTACCATTTAATGCTTTTTCACAGCTGGAGTAAGCCCAGGAAAATGATTCATTAAAGGATGACTAAATGAGGCTTATGCTAATCACCATGTTGAATGCGACGAACTGCACACTGTGGTAGGAATACGATGTGCCGGCTCAATCTTAAGCACGTTGTTGCTCGGGTGGGGGATGGCAGTGCACTGTGGGCGTACTCTCCAAACAACCAGGTGTTCACTGTGGGATAAACATTTGCTAACAGGCTCCAACAAGATCCCCAGGGCCCAAGATTAAGGGAGTCTAGCGAGCAACAGATTCAGAATGCTGCTGCAGGTGGGAAGGAGGGGGTGAGGCAAGCTATGGTTTGATCTCAGAGTTTTAATTTGTCTGTGACTGTAGCAAAATGATTGTGTCGCTTCAGCAGTAGTTTTTCCCGGGAAGATGATAAAAGTTGCTCCTTGCATGTCTTGTTCAACCTACTGCTGGCCTTCCAGCTCTGAATGAGTATAAACTATAAATAAATACTGAAGTGTTTGCTGTTACACTGAATTCGACAACAGTTTGCCTGAAATTTTTTTTTTTTTTAAATGGCAGCGCTAACCTAAGCCGATAGCTCACAAATATTTATAAAGCTACACAGTGACAAGGAAAAGGAATGAAGTTTTATTAAATGCTATACATTTCTAGTTTTAACATTATTTGTTCTTCAGATGTTCCACTTTGAAAGAAAGGGGAAAAAATCGGTTTTTTGACCACTGAAAATATGTGCAACTTAATTTACTAAGGAATTTAACCTTATAGGACCTTAAAAATATGGATACCAAAAGAAAGTGGTCCCACTTTAAATTGGGTGTCCTTTACTACTGTGTACTAACATTTAAATTAATCATTTGATACAATGTACTTATTGTTTACATACATGTTTTAACATTGTATTTATATTTAAAAAAATACCTGCATGTAATTACATCTGTAATTACTTTGTTATAACATCTATAATTACACTGTTGACCCTTCCCTTACACCTTAACCCATTCCACCAAACCTGTCCCTAACCTAACCCGTATCCCACCCCAGTAAGAGCAAAAGCGTTTTGCAATAAAACATGAACACAATAAGTACATTGCAGTAAGACACCTAATATAAAGTGTAACCAGAAAAGTTTGTTAAAAAACAAAATATAAAAGGATATTAAGGGCTCTTTAATACTTCTTGAGTTACAAAAATTTACAAAAAAAAATATTAACAACATAAAAAATGAGCCGGCGAAGTTTTCAAAATTGTGTTGATTTGACACGGAATGACCCTATAATGTAAAGGAAATATTAGCAGTATATAAGGAAACAAAAAAGATATATACAGTATATAGCAAATTTATGAACAAACACCAATGGAAAATGCTTTTTGCAGCCACATGTACCAGCAGTAGGGCTATCACTTTACGTTCGAAAAAACGATTGCCCCATCGCTCGGACCAACCAACACAAGTTTCGAAAATGAAAGGGAATCGATTTTAACCAAATATGTACACTTAATTTTAAACGAATTAAACAAATAAAAAAGATAGATGTAACAAAACTCACAAACAAGCAGAAAAAGAAAATAAAGAATTCCGAAAGTGCAAAATTCCCACCAATTTTACGCGCCTATAGCTTCAATCGGTTTCAATCGGCCAATTGTTTTGCCAAAAACAATGGAGGACAATGGCGATCAACCTGTGCGACATGAGAGACGAGTGATAACTTGAGGAGTTCGATATGGAAGCACTGGCACGGGTTTTGGACTGTAGATCAAACTATGAAGAATGACAAAGTGGTATGCAAATAGTGCGATCGTGAGTTCCCATATCACAGCAGCACTACAACTATGAGGGGGCATATGCAGCTTCATCATACAGATAAATACAAAGAACCTACAGTAAGTGTCGGTTATGTTCAATTAAAAAAAAACACATGGCCTGTTCTCAAGTAAGTCCATTTAAAGTTTCATTTTTGAACAGTTGTCAATAATGGACTGAATCAGTATGTAAAATAATTTTGGAGATTTTTGAATAGCCTAAATCATAAATGCAGCCCTGTTGTAGACTGCGACAGATGTTTCTAGTCCACTGTCTGATTTGGAGAATGTAGCGGCCCTGCGTGTTTATCCTACACGAACTTCACGTTCAATGTAGGCTAGTCCTTCAGTGAATTTTAAGTTTTATTTTCAACCTCTTTTCATGGGCTACAATCGCCTACGTAGGCGAAATTGGTTTGACATTTCTAATAGTAAACACAGCCATGTTAAAACCTGCAGTAATGTTTTTCATTGATGTTATGGCAGTCCACTTATTGTTTTTCAAGAATGTTGCACTCCTGTTTGTCATTGTGCACGAAACTTCACACCAATAAATCATCAGAAATATTGCTCAATATTGCATCTCAAGCGCCCTCTTTCCGTTCGTCCCAATGCCTGTTAGTTGTCCGTGGATTGGCCTATATTTGGCGTTGAAAATGGAAACGTCTTTAGAAAAGGAAAATCGATTTTACAATCGATTCAATGAACACTTATGTCTCAAAAATTTTACAGGATTTTTTCACAAAAGTGACAGCCATAACCAGCAGGGGCAAACTTGACCATGCAAACCAACCTAACTCTGGCAGAATTCAGAACAGTAGGCCACATGTAAGACTATGCTAGTATGCAAATTCAGACTTTGACCATTTGGTTTGAGCATCCTGGCAAGTCGTGCAGAATTTTTTATTAGCTATAATCACATTAAGGGCTGAAAGTGTTAAAACTGATTTGGGCCATTCCATTTGATGTGTTCAGATCAGTCTCATTGACTCTCATATATACGATTCATGACAATGTGACCCAAGTGCAAACCACTAGAGAAATACTCTATCTCTGCAAGCGGCCTAAAGTCAATGTCACCCTCATTAAGAGCCCAAAAGGTTTCCGTTTTAATCATTAAAAAAAACATCCTGCAGTGAGCAACAGCGGGCAGCATCCATAGAATGACGGCGAGGTAGAAGCTAGGACGGTGTAAATGTCAATACTGCAGGACTATATGTTCTTGCACATCAATTTAAGTAAAACTAGCAAATGCATCACAATCCTGCAATGTTAGCAGGATCGACATGTTATGGTTTTTCATATGCGAATGTTAACACAGATGATGTTATACGAGTCATTTACAAACATGAATATGAACAAAAGACTGAATCTGAAGGGGGAAAAAACAGAACTGATCATTTAGACTATACATTGTCTATATCAATTGCATGAAGTCAGCAGGAGGCTGGGTATGCTAGACCCACACAAAAGGTAGCCAATGAAAGGCTGAGAGACGCGGCGGTCTAAAGCGAGGGGACCTCCTGGGTCGGCGGCCCAGTGTGACTGTGATCGGAGGAACTGCAGCTGCAGTAATTATACCTCCCACAGTGGATCCAATAACGCCCACCCCTGAATCAATGCAACAAGCCTGGAGTGGCACCACAAGATGGGTACAGTATTTGTCGACAATTTGTGCTTGACGTCTCAATTAATATGTAACATGCTAAGATTCTGTCAACAACATACTAATTACCGGTATTTACTATAATATATTAATTTGACTACAACATCTGATTATGTCAGATTTCTTTAATTAATAGTGCACCAGTCTGAGAGAAAAAAAGAAATCTCTAAAGTTTGCCCCTTCCTCAACTGCTAGCTTAAGTAGCTCCTCAAAATTTCAGTTTAGAAAGTTTGAGAAGTTTGAGGTCGGTACAAACTACAAAGTCTCTTTATTCTTATCAAGGCTGCATTTATTTAATCAACTGAATCAACTGATAACTGATTTCTATTTTAATATATATTTACATTTTCACCATCATTACTCCTTCAGAAATCATTCTAATGTGCTGATTTGGTGCTCAAGAGACATTTCTTCTTATTATTATTATCATCAATGTTCAAAACAGTTGTGCTGGAATCAAAAAAAAATCCATGATTGGTTAATTAATAGAACGTTCAAAGGAATCACATTTGTTCAAAATAGAAATATTTTTAAACATTATAAATGTCACTTTTGATGATGCATTCATTATAAAATTGTTAATTTCTTTCAACAAAAAAATCTTACTGTCACCAAACTTTTGAACGGTATTGTATTTTTTGGTTTTCTATAATGAATGCTTTTAAGGAAGAACTAATTACTGGATTTCATCATTTGTTGAAAGATACACAGAAATCAATTAACTGAAATATTTTCAAAGATACTGAGGCACTCAAGTAAATAAGATATCAACAGCCAGAATTGTTTATTCGATTTTTCTGGATAACTTCTGTGAAATAACCAGTATGTTACTTTTAGATCAAAACACATTTAGATTACAAAGTCTACAAATATTTCCAGCACACATTTCTTCAATGGTTTCTGTACACCCACTTACAGTGACTTGCTTTAAAGAGTTTTTCCATGTCAGCCTATTATTTTTAAAAGTATATTTCAGATAAACCTGCCACATGGTCAATGAATGACAAACCTTTGTCTACCTTTGTGGCTGTTTTAGTCTACAGGCTGTTGTGGAAGTGGAACAGACTTTATGCAGATAGTATGGCTACCCAAAACTACATCCAACTTGTTGAATATTTCTGATACATTTTCTTTACAGGCTTTCCAACTTGAACCATTATTTGTTTTGGAATTAATATTACCCATAAAATTATTATGGGCAGATATCCTATCAATAGCAGAGTAAATAACATCCGAGGGAAATTACATTATATCACAACTACCCTGACAGCTAAATTATAAACCCATAAGTTTGAACTGCATAAAACATTCCTCAGTAGACAGACACATGGATTCAAATTGAACGTGTCTTAGGAGGAAGTTGAAGTAATATACTGTATGTGTGACTGAAGAATTCCTGAAAGATTCCTGACAAAGAGAGGGCATTAAATTCCAGACTAAATTATGAACAGGAATAGGACAGATTGCACAAGAACATAAAGTGAAGCATGCAAATACGGGATTTCACAGAAAGGTGCATTGGAATTGCTTGAGCTTTGCAGAGCACCTTAATGCCTAAAAAGTCTCCATTGTAGTCTTCAGCGCCCGTCTGTGCCGACCACATCAAACATCAACGACATCAAAAGCCGAGATCACAGCAGAGCATCTACAGCACTCAATGCCTGGTGCCATCAAAAGTTGACCTATTTCAGTTTATGCCAAATAACTTGCTTCATCTCATTGTTGGAGTTCTGAAGCTAATGAACACCCTGGAACTTTTCTATAATGAAAGTGAATTAAAGTCAATGGATGAAGTGCCAATCCTGTGAGTAATTACTGCCAGTCAGATGAATCACAAAACCAGAGAATGTGCTCCCTCTTCTGATGGTCAACAGGGTGATTAATGATGCAGAGTAAACCTCTCGCTTTAATGAGATCATTACAGAAAACAAATAACCCCTGGATGGCCGACCTAACTGTCTTTTCTCCAAAACATCGGGGGCATGCACTTAGTTTACTTAATGTAAACATGTTAATCCATCTATCATTTCTCAATATGACTTCACAAGCTCTTTGAAGTATTATAAATCCTGGACTGGAATGAAGAAGCAGGCACTCAATACAACAACACATTACTCGTCACATTCTAAATCATTCATTACTCTAATTATTATACTGAAGCATCTGCTTTGATGATTAAGGGGCAGTTTACAAGAAACAATTTTCAACAAAAAAACGGAAAAAAGTTGATGCGTTCATTTACAAGACAACGGCATTTTGGGGGCCTGTAATCTCTAACTTTTAAAAAACTGGTTTCAAAGTGCAGGTTTTGAAAACAATACCGTTTTTGTCGCTGTGTAAACTACAAAAGCGTGAATTTGTGAAACGGTGAAATCATCCTAATGCGTATTACGCGTTTCGTCTCTAGGCGCATAGTTTTTCTTTACAAAATGACCTTGCCAGCTACTGCCCTGCCAGCATAATATAGCGTTTTTAATTGTTTTCGCAGATCCGTGTGAACGGGGATCGTTTTGACAACGCTGTCGACTGTACGCGAAAAACGCAAAGAAAAAACGTTTCCATTTTTAGTACATCGTTGTCATGTAAATGTATGTTTAAAAGTTGTTTCATGGTTACATAAAGTCAAAAGTTATATTCTTAATTTGGGCATTATCTTGCAGCAATAACAGACTGGATAAGTATAACAGACATTATACCCAATGAAGCTAAGCAGGACTGAGCCTGGCCTGCAGTTGGATGGGACACGTTTTGGGTAAACTAAGGTTGCTGGTAGAGGTGTTAGGGGCCATTCCCACAGAACATATTTTTGCATTCCACTCTGCTGCTTTTCCATCGCTTTGCTAAACATTAGAGCTAGACGGACACGTTTGACTGTTGCGCTCGCGTCTTGTGTCTTTTGCAGCGTCTCGGACGACACGCCGTTCTAAAATGCGCCTCTTAAGTTAAAAGAAGTTTTTGGGGTGCTAAATCTGCGATCTGTATGGGTGCGAACGAGGCCAAATTTCCCCCATTTTCCCCAATCCATCATGGTTCCTTAATAATCACAGCTATAAATTTGCTATATCACAATCCTCTGGTGTGTGGCAAGCATTGTGGCACACTATGGCTGCTGTCGTATTATCTACATGGATTCTGCACATTGGTGAAGTTAAAGGACAAGTTCTGTATTTTACACTTAAAGCCCTGTTTACAGATCGTATCTGATGAAATAGAACGGTTAAGATTAAAATTTGGACACGTGCTCCTGTCCCGAGAATTTTAGGTTTATTTCGCTTTTGTGGACCTATTTTGCCAAACGCGTCACACCCGTGATTCTTCCATTGAGAGCTTGAATAATAGACACTCCAGCCCAGTTGGTGGCGATAATGCACCTTTGCCAATTGCAAGCAAACCACGGGCATTTCATTGAATACACAGAAGAAGCAGAAGAAGAAGCGGCGGAGTAATACCGTAAAGGTGCTGCGGTCTCACAGCACGTCCTATTAAGTCAATGGAGTTGGACAAAAACTACGATAAAACCTGTTGGAATGCATCTTTTTCAGCGATTTTTGAGTGAACATATCAGTGAACACCCCTGACCACTCGGTGAGTTTCACGTCTTTGTAAACGAAAGTTTAATGTGTTTTTAGGAAGGAATCTTCCAGTGCACATAGACAACCATTGTGGGGGTGGGGGGGGGGAGCGAAATAAACCTAAAATTCTCGGGACAGCAGCATGTGTCCAAATTTTAATCTTAACCATTCTATTTCATCAGATACGATCTGTAAACAGGACTTTAAGTGTAAAATACCGAACTTGTCCTTTAAGTTTTGCAAGTGCATGGAATGCCTGAAAAGCAAGGAAATTATTATTATTATTTTTTTTTTTGAAAGCTTGAAAATTTTCCAATCAGCTAAAGCAAGAAATATTTATACAATCTATTCAGCAAAAAGTATTGTTATTCATCTGGACATGTGATATGCATCTCTGTCATGTTGTTGAGACAGTCAGTCTCTGTTGGCTGATGTGCTCTCCCAACTACGTTACAATGACCTCTGGCCGCATTCTACATCCAGCATGATTGTTTTCCTTTGCTCTCCTATCACAGTGGGTCAGACAGAGCAGTATTGTGCGCTCTGAGCAGCAGGGAAGAGGTTCTGATCAGTATCATCTCTGTCAATGTCATAATTAAGACTTCAGAGGGCAGACGTGAAGTATAGAGATAATTGACGAAGGATCAAACGTACACTCGCTCACAGATAAATGTCTGTGGGGTCTTAGTGTTCATTAGCGGCGGAGATCCAAAATAGATAAGCAACACATTTGGAGAGTGACTAAAGGGCTGGTGGTTCAGCTTTTGAACATAAGCAGCGCGACAGAAGTCACATTTTCTCAGCCTTTTCTTCTACACAAAAAATTGCAACCAACACCACCAAAGCAGCACCTGCCTGCTTCATGACATCACAGACAACATAAAACCTGCTGAAAAGTCCAGTTATTGTATTCTGTACACATAATTAAAAGATAAAAACAGTTAACGTTGAGACTCTTGCATTCTGTTCCATTCGACAACACTCAGCCTTGCTGTTTTAAAGCACTGGCTAACATTAACTATTGTAGACCAGCCTGGAAATTCAAGCAGGTCAACACTTATCTTCTCAGTAGGGAACCACTGTCACCATGAGCCTTTGAATAAGATTTATTCTTTTTGAAAAGGCAAAATAAAGAATTGATGTTGCAGATGAAACAATTCTGACAACTGATCTGATATTCCGCAAGGACTTATTTAACTGTCAACACTGTCAAAAATATCACTGCCAGAAATTGGTTTGTTAACAAACACTTCCAGTATAATAAAAAAAATTATGTTTCCATAAAGCACTCAAACTGTTTTAACATGAGTCATTTACGGCCATGTTTCTGATTATTAAATCCATCTCTCAAAGCCTGATCCATCCTATTCATTAAATAAGAGGTGCTCTTCAGGGTAGTTAATGATTACCCATCAATTCAAAACCCCACACTTTGCTCATTGTGACCATGTAAATCAGTCTCAAAAGAGATGTGATGGGGGAAAAAAACATATCTGACATTGGCATTGAATTCACTTCTATTGAAAGTGGCACTACCTTCCAAGTGAGAGAGAAGAGAGAGGGTAAAAAAGACTAAACACAGCATAACGGCAGCACAAATTGTCCGTCTACGCTTAACAAGCTTCTATTTTATGTCTTGTTTATTCCACTCACAGCACAGTGGCAGCAGTTCTGTCATTTTACAAACCCTAATAAACAGAAGCACGCTTTTGTAAAGTCAAAGCATGGGCTGCAGCTACATTGTAAACTGCTGAGGGCTGCCGGGCACGGTGCCAACTAAGACGCAAAAAGACATGTTTACTGTTAACAGTTGGAGGGAGATGGGTTTTTTTGGGGGGGGGGGGACATGTGAAGTTGGCTCATGTTGGCTAAGCCTTGGATCTAAACCTCCAAGCATCAGCTCTGTGCATTTATGGAATGATCAGCCCACCCTAGGCCAGATGAAATGGAACTGGTACCCATAGGGGGGTAGAGAGTCTGATGAGGTGGCCCTTAAGCTTCTTTCCCATGAAGGCGTAAGTAATGGAAGACTTCAATTACGTTGGTTCCAAACATGTTCTCAGCTGGTGAGTCGTGACCCGAAAAAGGGATTGCAGGTATTTTCTGATAGAGGCACGGCCAGCAGGGGAACTGAGGTATATGCTAAAATAATAAAATGCCACCAGCCACATATCAGGGGTGCACATAACTGGTGCGCATGGAGAGGAATTTTTCTCCATCTCTGGTAAGATAGCAATCATGATGATACGCATGTTAACATTTACATTCCATTTAATTATTTAGCAGACGCTTTTATCCAAAGTGACTTACAAATGAGGAGAGCAATAGAAGCAATCAAAATAACAATAGGGCAGCAATATGCAAGTGCTGTGACCAGTCCTAGTTAGTCTAGCACAGTACACGTAGCAAGGTTTTGTTTTTGTTTTTTTATAAATAGAAATAGAATACTAAGTGTTAGCATTAATGGGTAAAGTGTTGCTGAAAAAGATGCATCTTCAACAGTTTCTTGAAAATGGCTAAAGACTCAGTAGCTTGGGATGAGTTAGGCAAGTCATTCCACCAGCAGGGAACTGTCCAGGTAAATGTCCGTGAAAGAGATTCATTAATTATTAGGGGTGCAACGGATCGCAGTTGATCCGTGATTCGTACGGACCAGGCCGCACGGTTCGGCACGCATGTGATTCGCAGATTAACTGCTAAGTTTAACATAGTTAAATTTTATCATTTGGATGCCTTTTGTCTTGCCAATTTACACATTCAAATGATTTTAAACGTGGAAGAAGAGGCGAAAATCGGGACTCACAAGCTGTTATCTGTGCGCACAGCCTCACACACCCAAAGCGCACACAGAGAGAGAGAGATAGAGAGAGAGAGAGAGAGAGAGGCGCGTTTCAGACAGCGCTCGAACACTGAATTGATTCCTCTTTTGCCTTTACTTGCACTTGAACAGACACATACACAAAATGATGTCAAAATACCTGTCTTGGCAAGTACTGTCTTATGTCATAAGTGAGAAAGAAACCAGATGCATGTCAGTATATTCTGTCCTTGCATTCGGTCTTAAAGTGACAGCAGCCTAATAGTCCTGCTGTTGTCTGTGTCATTAATGTTAATAAAATAAAACATCATCATCATCATCATCATCATCTACCATGTTCGAGAGAAAAGAAAAGCAGTCAGGAGGAAAGTGATGACGACAGCTTGTAGGACAAGTGAGCCGCGTAAAGTGTGAGTACCAAGCAGCATCTCCAGGTACTCCCTTGAGAACCAGACCAAAAAGTTATGTGCACCATTGCACATAATCATGCATAGTTAAAGGGCTAGTTCGCCAAAAATTAAAACTCATTATTTCCTCAGCCTCATGTTGTTCCAAACTTGTTTAACTTGCTCTGTAGAACACCAAAGATAATGCACATCTTAAAATTACTTTTATTTTACTTTAACATTGAAAGTCCAATGGTCCAATGATACTTGGTTCCCATGTTCTTCTAAATATCTTATTTTGCGCCACAGAAGAAAGATAGCCATACAGGTTTGGATTGGAATGGCATGAACAAAACTGCACTAGGTAAAATACAATACAATCCAGACTACAGGTACACTACGGGTGATTTTGCTTAATCTGCCATTAAAACTTCCAGTAAAAATGTATATATATACATATATACATGGAACCATTTAAAAACCATTGGTTGGGTCAATGCAGTAAATGGTAATATTATTATTACATTTCTGATTTTAAAAAGCAATTTTGTGCTAAAAAATGTGGTACTGTGTTGGACTTAGGGTTCAGAAGCAGTAGTATGTGCAAACTTATATCATTCTCAGTTTATGAATCTAAACGTGTATCTATCCATAGTATTTGAAGGCTAGAGAAAGCTAGGGGATTGATTATGCAAGCAGCTCAATGGAGTCTAATGGTGATCTGAATAACATGCAACTCACATTGATCAATGAGGCCAGTGCCAGACAGATAAGGTTCGTCTGATCTCAAAAAGTAAGTTCAGATGGTGAAAGAAATAAAAATCTTTTCATATGCATTTAATGCATTTCCTTTAAACCACAAAGAAAAACCCAATACCAAGATGCCTCTGAAAGATCCTATGCATTATTTACACTCACCATATTGATTTTTGGGGTGGTTGCATTATGTACTCTATGGACATATTGCCCGAATTCACTGATCGACTGAACCTGTTATCCATTGCTCTTCCAGAGGGTCCTCTATCCATCTCCATGAGCACCTTTGTACTGTACTTCAGAGTGTGTTGGCATGCAGGACCATATCCCCCTTTAAAACCTCTAAACTTTTAAAAACTCACCTCTGGGGAAGCTTTCAATGGGGCCCCTGTCCAACACCTAGCACTCTACTGTTAGAAGGGGAGGTCTATTGGGAGGTATATTTACTTGAAAACATCAAACATTTTGCTAGCCTGATTTACACAAGTGTGCTAGTGTGGCACTTCCTTCCTAGGATGTCTTCCTGTGCATACCATCTTGCCTTAAGGAATGAAGAAAGTCAGGGTATCACAGAGAGTAGCACTTTAGGTTGCAATTTGTCAGGAAACTTAACTATAAAGGAAGTACAAATCCTAAAACACTACAGTGACAAGTTTGCTTGTCACTAGCTTTCCTTCTATCTATTAATTTACCACTATCGTTTTGACATTAGCTATGTTCAGACTACTGCACACTAGGGATGTGCCTGAAGCTGAATACGTTATTCAGAAAGTATGGATAATTACTTCAAAATAATGACTTACAAATAATAGAAAAAAATAATGGTTGGACTGATTATCCAACATGCACAATGAAAAGGGATATTTTTAAGGAACATATCTGAAATTAATGCAATGGTGATTATGTGAAGCCATTATGACTACTGTGTGAAATTTATGAAAGCAGTGTAATTTCAAGTTCAGAATTCAGACTGGAAGGCCACATTTTACCCCATATCTTATTAAAGTTTTTTTCAGCTTTGTTTTACATAAAGGTTATAATAAAACAGAAATTATTTCATAAATTATACAAGGTATTTCATATGGAAATTATAAAAGGGAAAAACAAATTAAAAGCTGGCTATTGAGCTGGCATCATTCTAGATAATTTTGTCATTTCAACAGATATATACAGTACACAGACAATGGCTTCACTGCACACCCCTACAGCCTACAATAATCATAGCATATGAAACATTATACTGTATGAAACATGATTCTATGAAGCAAACTGTGGATTGGCATCCATGCCTTGTGCTATAGAAAGAAAAGCTGTATAAAGATAAGATAACTGAAGGAATTTCCATATGGGTTACACGAAAATAAGACAAATGCCTGAGAACCACTGTGAGCTGCTCTTGACTAATAATACAAGGACAAGGTCATCCATCTATGTTTATAGATTTTGCACTGAAATCCCCATTACAGGTTATCTCAAGTGAATTAAGAAAAACCATTTAGCAGAAAACCATCACAGCCCAAGGATAATATTAAGATCCTGACATTTACTCATTACCCTACAAGGGCACAAACTTGGAAGTGGGGACAGGTTCTTGAGTCATTTGCCCGCATTGCCCACAATTGTAATTTCACAAGAAAAATGATTTGCATCAGATCTGGTTGAGTGGTAACCACTTCTCACCCTACAAAAAGAGAGATCATAACCTTGACAGAATAACAGGCTTTTGGATTCAATCTTTTCAATGGATCAATTGATTCAGTTCATTCACCTAACCCCTCTGAATGATTCAGTTCACAAAACAAGCATTTCTAAATAACCGATACGGTTCACAAATTCAAGTAACTGACTTTAATTATTGTTTTTTTTCCTCCTTTGCACAGTACACACATTATACCGCATAAATACTATGAGTAGTATGCTAGTGCTTGTTACAGATAATGAAAAGCCATGTTCATAAAATAACATGTCAACCTACACCACTGAGCGTTCTTCCTCTATGTAATTTCCAACAAACTTGCAGCAAAAGCCAAGCCCTCAGATTCCCCATTCATTTAACTCATCGGTATTGGTTATAAACCTGCATAAAAATGTGTTTATTCAATGATGAGTACAAGATGGGATTAGCATTGCTCATGGAGACGGGGCGGTCTCTGGATGTTCTGTTGATCTGGACTGGACATTAATCACTGTCAAACAGGGTTCAGTCTATCGATGTGTGTGAGACAGACCTTCGTGCCCCAACCAAGAGCTACTCCTTATCGCTATAGAAACAGCAACCAACCACACTACATACAGGCAAGACCAGAAAAATTGTTCTCGGTACTCAAAAAAAAAAAAAAGTACTATTGAATTGACAAAGTTGGAGGCCAATGTTACAGCCAAAACATAAATGTACACTTAAAATGCAGTCTTTTAAGTACGAACTTACCTGATAAGTCTAGCTTTTTAAATCTGTGGTATGCTTAAACACTTCTTGACTTAATATAAGGCCAAAAATGTATCACTTTTCCCACGGCTATACCTAGTCTGATCTTATCGTTTTTCCCTCATGGGGGCAATTTATAGACTTTTATGGGATGTAAGACATATTGGATCAACATCTGGAAGAAAGGCAAGGCCCCAAGAGGAAGATCACTTCAGGTCAGAGAGATAAGAGGCTCAATCCACGGCATGAATCTTGAATGCACCTGATAAGTGACTCTGGTGGCTTTTTTTTCCCATTCGGAGGCCTTTTGATCATTCGTCTTGCTGTATTCAAGTGGCTGAAAGCAAAGGGCAATTAATATCTCATTTTACAGCCTGAGTTTACATGGTTTGTCATTCTGGATCGAATTACCTATCAAAATTAAATATCAGAGTTTATACACTTCTGAAAATGACTGTCAGCCAAAGGATGAAAGAAAGAATTGTCAAACTAAATAATAACCCATCTTTTCATTGAGCTGAGCTGAATGAAATTGATTTCTCTGTTGCTGTTAAAGGTTGTGATAAATAAAAAAATCAGGTATGCAAACACTGGATTAAAGATTGACTGATAATTTGAGTCATTTAAAGCAATCTTTGCTTGTATTGAACTTGAAATTTTATTTAAAAATTCAGCAACTCATAATTTAAGCAATTTAACTAGTCAAGCTTTTCTTTTCTAAAAGGGTGTTATTAATGTTACTAAATACTAATTTTAAAAAATGAAGGTATTTCATTGAACATTTAAAATTAAAAATAACTTAAGAATCAGATGATCGGTCTTTTTTGCAATAATAACAATATTTATCCATCACAAAAGTATCTCAATTAGGACGAAGACATAAAGCAGATTTTTTTCAGTATCAAGAAAACACCCCAATTAATATAATCAAAACCATTTAGCAATTTTTTTTTTTTAAACAATAATTGTATACTCTATATGAATCAAACAACCCAATTGGTGAATCTACTGAAAACTGTATTTAAGCTATAGTAGAAATCTTTAGAAAGTAGAAGACTTTATAACTGCCTTTTATTTCTTATTTAAAATAAAAATGTTTTACTCTGATTCAGAAACAGGCTTCCATATCTATAGAGTAACACAGATCATTTGACTGCAAATAGCTCATTCCCCTTTTTCCAACAGAAAGAAATGAGTGGTATTATAATGAGACATTTTACCTTGTGAAAAAGATATAGGACAGAACACGAACATTTCAGGGGAGATAGCAAAGTACCTCAGACCTGGGGTATTAAATCACTAGAATGGGGACAATGTTCCCACCGTGCTCCACAAAAGCACTAACACCCATCTCCCATAGTTGTGCAGGGTCACCCATTGCACTGAATGGGCCCCCTTTCTCCAGCTTTTGGGGGCTTCACCAACAACACCATCAATGGGAATAGTGTTCCTCCCCCACAATGGGCAAATCAACTGTGGGAGCATTTTGGTCTCTACCCTTTTCCCCGTCTCCTCATTGAAGCCTCCTTGGACCGAACAATGCCAAAGAAAAGATGCATGCCTTCACGTCCGCTTACATACAACTGCATCCCTCCCTTGACAGCGGGGCGGAGAAAACCAGCTTTACAAATATTAAAATGACAATCCACCATTCACCATGACAAACGACAAACAAATAACTTGAGTTCTCCAACTGGAAGCATTTGCATCTAGATACGCTTTCCATTTATTGAAGACATTTCACCACTCGTCTGACTGGCTTCGGGCGCTGACGGAAACTCTTGAGAGAAAACTTCAGCCTGCTAAGGGACAAGATTTCTCAATTGCCAAAAAGGTGTGATTAAGGAAGTATAGCGTTCGTTTAATTAGAACCCACAAGAGTGAGCAATGCGTCTCGCTTGATTTGTGTAAAAACATCTCCATGACAACATAAGACATAATTGTCAGTTCCAAGGCTTAATTGTTTGTTGCATTTCAGCTGCTGTCTGTCTGCAAGACATTCTGCAAAAAAAACACCAACAAACGCATTGACAAGATAAGACTCCAGACAAATTGAGCGCCTTCAATCACATCAAGTATTAATTAGGACTGCAGACAGCGAGCAGCTCAGCCGTATCACAGATCACATTTCACAGACCGAGTAGTGCGCAGCCATCCGTCCACACCAGGTTTCTGACATTCAGAAGGGTTGCGCTATGGACAGTTGCACATTTGAAAACAATATTTGACCAGGGTTTATCAGAAGTGAACAGACCAAGACGATAATCCAGCAGCACCATGATTTGTTTTTCCATTTGGGACCCAGTTGAACTGTTTGGGGAATACACTTAATTCAACACACCCCATCATCCCTCCCCCTCTGCAAACAAAAGATAGCAGGACGTTCCTACAATATTCTTGAGAAGTGGCCAAGGGCCACCAAACTCCTTCTGTTCCACCCCTTGATAGCAAGAATAATAATGAAGCAATTCATGAAAAGCAACAATTCACACCAATCACAGCATCAAAATGGAGAACATCACAAAAACCTTTATTCCCTTTCAGAGACGGCCTGGGAACACCATAAGCTAAGTTTCCTCTTTCAAAACCAATGACACCATGGTTTCAGGATATATTGCATTTCCGCCTGATAATTCTTTGAATAGTTAAGTTAGCACTTTTGTGTTAAAACATTTGATATCTTCAAAACTATTTCTCTCTTCCTCTCTCTTACAATACTGGTAAGTTACAGGTGTGACATGGCTCCAAAATAATGCAATAAACATTAAGTACATAAAGATCCTACATAAGAAAATGTAACAAAACACCCCAATGTACATTACTAATGACAAAAATAAGAAGAAATGAATTTATTTATACAAAATAAAATCATGAGATGTGTCCCTAGGGAGCTATAGGAACTTGTACTGTTTTTCACTGTAAATTATATAGTAATTTAGTTTTTACTCGCAAAATACATACATTGACAGTATTTTACAGTATACAGTATAAATATAATGCAATGTTAAACCATTTACAGTTTTTCACTGTATAAGGTAACTGAGTAATCAATTAATAAAAGAAAGAACACCTGCGCATGGTTTCCAGGTTAGGAAGATTAAGTAAAACAATGCGTGAAAAATTGATGTAATCTCTGATTGGGGAATTAAAACTGCCTGTTTATCAATGCGAGATAACGGAAATATCCTGAAAACATAGGCTATAACCAGTCAACCCTCTGTGGACACAGTAAAGCTCGAGTTGACATTGCCTAGTACATTTTTTATTTTACTTGCTAGATTTTTCCATGTAATGCAAGAACAATGATACAAATTAAATAAACAGTGCTTTTCATAATTTTCAGGTAGATCTAACAGTAGGTAAATACAGATTAGATACAGAAATTGAATAAAATGTAAAATAACAATGCATAGTCTTCACTGTATAAATTAAATATAGTTGAATCCCTATTAAAGTTATAAAAGTTATTCAGTCAAGAGCAGTGAGTGATTTTTTGCAGTGAGTCTTTTGTAGTTTGACTAACATTAAAAACACAGACAGCAGCGGGAATATTAGGCTGCTGTCCCTTTAAGACAATGCACGGATTCAAAATACTGATACTGTTACACAACACGTGTTGTCTTTCTCGACTGTTGAAGTTCACTTAAGACATAACGACTGTTTACTGTAATACTTGCCAAGACAGGCATTTTGACATAATTTTGTGCGAAATTGTTCATTCAAGAGCAAGAAGTGAAAGAGAACTCAATTTAGTATTCACATGTTGTCAGACGTGGCTTTTTGGGCGTGTGCTTCAAATGTGTACGCGAGTACTGAAACGGGTTCTCTTTTGCGTCTTTTTGCGCTTGAATTTTTTAATTGCTAAGGCTTAAAAATGCATGCAAATCCAGCATTGGCCTGATCGAGACCGTGACAGTTCCGGCAACTCTTGGCCATCAGGCAGTCCTTATTGTCGAGCCCTGCATTTAGATCTAACGTGTTAATTCTCTTCACATGGCACATGTGTACGTTTCTCTTACGTAGAGTGAGTGTGTGAGAGAGAAAGCAACAGAGGGCTCTCTCAGCCAAGCGACAGTGCGTTAAGATCAGCAGGAAATTAAATTACATTTGCGCCTAACGTATTTTTTGCCTCTAACTCAATCACAGGCGAGTGAAATCATACAATTTATTTATTAAAGACATTTTTTAGTCGGCTAGCGTGAAATTTGGTTAAGAGAATCGTGATCAAGATTAAAATACAATTATTGTGTTCTGCATGAACGGAAAGTTTCACAATGGCTACTTACAGCACTAAGAAGTGCATGTTAGAAACCTTCCTTTAAATATGTTTTTTTTAAAGTCTCAAGCAATGTGTCAGGTCAGAAAGTGTCAATCTACATTGGCGGTTACTGCACGTACACCCTTCTAAAGTGCTTTGAAACAAAGCAGTGTGCATACAAAAAGTGAGTTTGAACTAGCTCTTGAGTGTGAAATAAAAATCAGTCTAGCAAACATGACATTTCCCTCAAACGCTAAAAATTAACAATAGAGAGGGTTTGAAGAACCTGAATGATATCGACTCATGAATGCCTCAGGCACAGCGCACACACGCACTTTAGCTGGAACATATTAGCAGACCGGCTCTTATGGAAGATGTCATTAGGATAATTCAGTAAGATGAATTCTGCCTTGAGAAGATCTAATATTCAAAATGAAGAAGTGCTATAACAGAGAAAATGCTTCTACAGAGATTAAAGAAGGTTTAAAACTGTACTTTGAAGAACTGTATCATGAAGACACCGCTAACAGCTTTTCAGAGGGAACATAATAAATGTATATAACCCTTATCATCATTTACTCACCCTCATGACATTCCAAAACTGTGATTTTAATACTCCTGCTGAACACAAAAGGTATTTTGAAGAATGTTGGTAACCAAACGTTTTGGTGACCATTGACTTCCATTGTATGGGAAAAAATTCCCAAAATATCTTCTTTTACGTTCCACAGAAGAAAAAAAGTCATACAGTTTTGGAACAAAATGAGGGTGAGTAGATGACAGAATTTGAGGTAAGCTCAGATAACTAACTAAAACAAGGCAGAAGTACATTGACACTCTATTCCATGCAGTCATATCTACTGCCAGTCAGATCAAGTTCTTTCCCATTAAACTTTTATCCACACGGTCCTCTCTCAGATGATGATTCCACATCAGAAATAATTCACATGGCACATCTTATGTATGCACCACTAAAACTTTGATAAGGGCTACAAAGTCATCAATTCACAAGTGCTAATGCAAATGATCAGATTTCCTTCCATTTTCAGATCTCGTTACTATGTATGTCACTCACTACGGATGCATGTAACCGATGTCCAGCTAAGGCTACTACTTCTTTACTTTCAAGCTGACAAGGGATCTCATAAGATCATTACACATGAAAACCTACTTTACATTTGAAAAGAGAGGCCTCATGCACTATGAAAACACATGAATCGACTGGCACATGTGGTAGTGGTGGGGGGGGGGGGGCTGTATGAATATTAATAGTCATACACAAAAGCCTTCAGTGGACCGGCAAACAAACAGACTCCTCTTTGGGTTAAGAGAGACGTTCACAAGCCGCCTCAAGCACACGTAGACAAATACAATAGCTCCAGACTTCCTTCATCATATGAATGATGACAATCTACTGGAGTGTCAGACCCCTCGAATGAGTCATTTGATCCTAAAGAAATCATTATCAAGAACCCAAGAAGAAAGAAGCATCATTAATAAACAATTGAGATGCTTGATCCTAGAGAAGCCTCAGCTCAACAAACCCACGCTTTTCCAAGAGAAATCCATGTAAACATTGCGGTGAGTGGTGTTTAGGTAGAATAAGTGGACAGACGGTACTTGACTAGAATGAGTAAGTTTGGGTAAATACGTTTCTGAATCCCCCTAAGGATAGTCAAGCTAAACATACTAAACCAGACCACTTTAAATAAGAGATAATGGGGTATCAAGTTATAATAATTGAGAAATATCATATATGATTTTTTTTTTTTACACTATACCTCAATCAAGGATGGAAAGTGTATTTTTTATGGAATATTATACCAGGGGAAAGTTGCATAAACATAGTTGCACAAACAAGTTAGTTCACCAAAAAAAGCTGTCATTACTCACCCTCATGTCGTTCTAAACCCGTAAGACATTCGTTCATCTTCGGAACCTGAACGAAGATCTTTTTTTTGATCGATTGTGTCTCTTCAGAAAATGTTGGACTAAAACGCTTAATTCTTATCGATTAGTTTTACGATCTCTTTATGAACTTTTTGAAGCGTCAAAGTGTCAGTTGCGTAGCTGCCAAATTGGATGCCAATTTCATCAAGAAGATCTTCATTTGTGTGTCAAAGATGAACGAAAGTCTTATGGGTTTGGAACAACAAGAGAATTAAAATTTTGGGGTGAACTATCCCTTTAAGAACTAATTTGATCAACAAGCAGTTAGTTAAGGGTAATAAGACTTACTTTTCTTTATCAAATTAGACCAATCTAGGTTATAGAAAATTATGAACAGTCTATAATAATATCTATTTTTATTAAAAAAAATTATATTCTAGAAAAAAATATATGATGATTAACTTGTAAGCCTAGTCTTAGCAGTTCATGCAACCAGCCACTTGATCAATTATGATTTTCCATTAAAGCCCAGTAACAGGGTTGTGCTGCACAGGATGATCATCAAACCTTGTTGTCCTAGGAGAGCATATGAGCTTGCATATCTTGATCTATAAAAGCTCTTTGATTTTAGCTTAAAAGAACATCAAATGCATCTATCATTATCCCTACTTAACCAACAATGTGAAATCTAAGGATTGGAGCAGATTTGGACTGCTCAATCATATGCTTTTCATTACAGTACAGCGTTTTAAACAAAGTTGATGTTGTTGTTACTCTGAGATGAACCAAAAGACTGTGATTAGTTGCTTCAGGTATTTGATTGCATTGGCTTCAGGTTTGATTGCAGTTAAATCTCCGAAGGAAAGTAGATCTCCGGGGTTTAGCAGCCCTGATTTAAATTGCGCCAGGCCAACAGGTGATATTTTGTGTAATATCACAGCAGCCTTGATTTGGCTGCAAGACTCGACACTGCCCCCTACCGTTTTTGACCAGCAATAAAGTCTATGTTTTGTACACCTGCTCTCCGGTTCGTAAAGAGAACTAGTCTTGAACATTACATCATTTACACCAAACTCAATCATTTCAATTCCAACTATTTGGAAAAAAAAGAAAAGCAAGGAAAATGAAACCAAGTTTTAAAACTGCAGGGTTTTAATTTTTTGAGGAAATTGAAAATTGAGCCACTGAGTGTAACAAAGACGAGGCACAGATTTAGCTCATTATTAATGCGCGAGGCTGACAAATTAAGCGCCAGGCAGATCATAAACTAGAAATGTTATGTCTGCAGATATCGCCAACGATAATCGGTTCAGCGCCAACCTACATTTCCTAAAATATCATTGTTTTGTTTAGGTAGGCTATTGTTCTCAATCATTGCTGCCCATAGTATAGGCTACTCGTTCTCAGTAGCCTAGGCTACTTTTTCTCATACCGGTCTTATCTTTTTTAATTGTAGACCGCTGATTTCAGCATTGGCGCCTTTGTTTTTGTGTTGTAAAGCGGGCTTAAATTATAGAAAGAAAATAAACTTTACTATTGTAGCCTTTACAGTTGTAGCCTATGCCTATGAAAAATAGCCTATAAGTTATATTCAAAAAGAGTCTTCTCTACACATTTCTAAATAACATAATCATTGCACATCATTCACATAGCCTATGGTTAGCCTATCTGACAGCTGAGTGACAGCATCCTTCACTCACAAACTGACTGAAAAAAAGCTGCCGTTTTCTGTATTTAAACAGTACATTTTTTAAAAGATGAATAGCTTTCCTGTAACGCTTATAAAGTTGCTCGAAAACACACAGATATAGCCTATAGGCTACTGTAGATATGGCTATAGCCGAGATGTTAAATCCTTCCCTCCACCTTTTCTGAGAGACTTAGGCTATTCGCACATCCTGTGCAAAAGTAGATTATTCTCGGTGAAAAGTAGACCTATGTCCAAAGAATAACCCTAAAAAGCCGATGATAAAAGAGAGTGAAATATTGCGTGTTTTACTGGGAGCTTATGAAGGCGAACGTTTCGATTCCAAAGCAAAATTCCTCGGATCTTGAACAGAACGTGAGCAGCGAGTAAATTCCTTGTCAGGATAAAGGAATACCCTACTGAATCCTGCTCATATAAAACATTCATGTTCTTTAATAAAATGAGAGGAAAGGACTGTTTAAAAGACATGACATTCCCAATGAGGGTTTTGTGATCACCATAAATAGAGAAAATCTGCCAATATCCAGATTTTATTAGATAACCAGGAGTCTTCAATAATAAAAAAAAAAGGCAATATTAAAAAAAAAATAAAAAAAAAATACTGGTTCATGCAAATCCACTTGCAACTGAAAATAGAGCTTGACATTATTTTAAATTGGACAATAATTTTAATTGGGAAAGAAAGAAAATAGATTAATGTAATTAGCTAATAGATATAGGCTAAATGTTTATGTTCTTCACAAATAATAATAAAAAAAAAATCACAGAGTCGCTAAAATGTTGATAGTCAGTCAAATCGGACCGCAGAAGTTCTAAAACAAAGTACTTCTCAATATCCTACATCAAGAACATTAGACGCGGTTTCTATTGCCTAATAGCCTACTTGTAAAGAGGTAAATATTATCTAAAAGAGTGTTTTTACCTTCTGATGTCCTTCCTCTGAAGTAAACTCATACGTAAAACGCAACGCATAAACCGCAATCTCCGCTTTGCGTAGGTCTCCTGTGCAGTATCCCTTTTCTGTGAATGACTTCCACCGATCGACCTGAAGCAGCTGCTTTACTGCGCTGTGCTGGAAAGAGGAGGCTACTACAGAAGGACAGCTGCAATTCAAACGAATAGGGGTGCAAACTCTGCTATGAAGCTCCACCTCAAATGTTTGGCTCAGTGGCTGCAATATTAGGTGAAGCTCTCACTTTATTTTCTAAAGACATTTCTGTAATAGAAACCTTGTTATCCTGTTCCAAATTATCAAAAAACATCGTATTTTGGGATTCAGTAACACCCCTATATCCAGCCTGGATAGTCTGTCCCTAGAATCGGTGAGGTACCATGGCAATCAATTAACTGTTTGAATCGGACTATGTTGCCAAAAGTAGCAATGTGTCATATCAACATGTCTTGGTATTGGTGGTGCAATCAAAAAAACCTGACAAATATGTGGTACCATGTCATATGGGGGTGGCATTTATGTGTAGCTATCATGGGACATACTATTATCACGATTACCATATTCATATATCCAATGTTTACCTGGCTGGTAGGCTATTGCAAGCCATTTCAAGGAAGTATCAAGGATGTTCAAAAACACATGGTAGGCCTATTACAGTAGATGTAGGCTACTGTAAATATATATAGGCATGTATGTATATATGTACCCAAAAAATAGTGGATAACCTTTACATTTATGTTTATTTAAATAAAGAAAACACCATGTGTAAATCTGTTGGCTTGACTCTTGAAAGTTGCTTTCATTTTTGATAACTGTCACATTACAGGCTGTGGAAATACGCTCAAACACTGCAAGCTGCAATATGCATTAAGCAGCTGGGGATGTGATGAGGGAGGTGACTCAAGAGTCAAGACAGTTGTGTGGTACTACTGTCACATCCAGGTGGTGGCACTACAGTGTGTCTGACATCAGCATGATCATTGCAATTATGGTAATTATTAGTGTAGGCCTATTATTTAATTAGTAATAAGGCATATAAGAACATACTTATTTCATTTTTATGAAATAGCAACACTGAGGAACTACCTTGGAACAATTTGAAAAAATAAATTATGTAAATATATTATATAATATACATTTATAAAATGAATATTCCTGACTATTAATTCTTATTAGGCTGCTGATAAATTGCTAAGGCAACCATTGACTACAGTCAGGCAAAGGAACTTACTTGTCCAAGAGAATAGTTTATTGATTATTATTGAGCTGCAATCAATTTGTACGCCAAACTGGAAGGATGATGTTTAATAGAATACTTGTTTTTATTTATGTGTAAAATAAAGTCAGTGGGTTAACATAGTTTTACATTTTGTTCTAAAACAAATTACACATTAAATGGGAAATTTGAAGCTGCTGTGTTTAAAAAAAACAAAAAACAAAAACAGGTTGCAAACAAGTTGTTAGCATCCTATTAAAAAAAAACAAAAAAAACTTGTTTTATAAAGTATAGTTATGTACAGTTATTTACAGTCTATTTAGTTTTTACACCACCACCCAATATTTATAAAATCGCTGAGTTCAACAAGGTCACACAAGTTTACTGTATAGTTTTTTTTTAAATGTAATTATATACAATCTTAGCTATAGCTATAGTTGTGGTTATATTTTCTGTCATAGCCCTGATGTGTGAACTCCATTTCATAAAGAAATAATAAGATAATTTCCCTCATTGTACAGGTGGAGCCATTCACTGCAACACCACCAGCAATGGTTCTTTGTAGCATATCATATTTTGTTGACTTTGTACGATTTTCAGTGTAACTGTGGTTCATTGAATTGCATAGCTGGAGCTAAAAGGAGTCTGGAGAAACCATCCTGTAACTCAGTTCATTCATTCACAGGACATTCTGATTAATTCAAAACAGATAGCCTAATTATTTTTAGTTAAGCTTTTGTTCAAGAACCAGTAAGTCATTTGAATATACTTTTCACCGTTTCTGCATGGATGAGAAATCATTTACATGAGCTAAGATCACACACTTTCACAAGTAGGCTATGTGTGTGTGTAGGCTATGTGCCCCCGCTTACGGCGCCTCGGAAATGAACTACATTTCCGAGGAAACTACATTTCCTAAGAAGCCCTGCGTTCTCCAGGGATTTGAAGGAATATGGATTGCGCTTGCGTGGCCAGACGTGGCAGCGGCATCATGGCTTCTTGGAACCGATACGGGAGACGTTGGAGACTGGTCGAAATGTTCTTATTCTTGTCAATGGTGAGTCTTTATAAGGAATCTAATGGATCAATAATATGAAATGCGCATATCGGACAGATGTTTTGTATCTGACGTAAGACGAAAACGAAAGGAAAAGGGAATGATCTTCTGTCCCTCTTGCAGCAGTAGCTCAAAGTTGACAGCAGAAGAGAGAGACTCAAGATCAATCCGTCTCATTCATCAGTTCTCAGGTCTTGTTTTTGGTGGTTATACACCTGAAACTGTGTGCTTCACATGCATGAAACATCACATGCTCTATGCATTACCATGCAACTAAATAATGTCAAATCGGATTCTATATCTGCTATAAAACGAGCATTTGTCTTATTTAATTAATGCATATTGCTTTAATATGTCATGTTAGAGGTTTTTTGAATTATTGTTGAGGTCCTGTTTGGGTCAATGGTGTAATGAATGCTTATTATTTTTGTCCATGTTGTGTTGTTAAAAAATTCATGAAGAATGCATACAATTCAAGCACACTATGCTCCTGTTGATGAAAAGAAGTGAAGTGATTTTGCAAAAAAATATTGTTAATATTTGAAAAAGTTTTGTCCATCCAATCAAAGTGAAACATAGCAGACCCCTTTAGACCCTCATGACTGTGTGTCATTTAGTTTTTAACTTTTAAGTCTTTTTATGAAATGGCTCGTTTTGTTTATGACCAGTGAAGAAACTCGAAGGAAATTTGTATCCAAGTAAAAAAAATAAAAATAAAATAAAAACCTGAACAATGTTTCGAAACTTTATCAAAAAGTTGTGTAGAGTACACTTAAGGTGATAATTATCATTTTTTTGATAGCGCTTCTAAAATCATTAAATCAAAATTGAGTGTTTTTCTTATTGTGTATGAAGTAGCCTAAACATGAATTCAAAAATGGAATGTTTTTGTTTTTTTACAAAATATTTTTTATCATCTTGACCCATTTATAGCATGGACTAGTATTTGACAGGTTCCCACATTACCGATTCACTATCAACAACACATGAAACCATGGTTGAACCAACTAACGTTCCTACTTCTCTATTATGATTTTTTTTTAACTGCATCTTACAGCTTGTGTTAGGGAGAGGTTTATATTTACAGTAGCAATGTTATTTAACCTTGATCAGAGGTCTTCCTTGTTCTGCTCTTGATGAACATGACAGAAGTGAGCTTGTAATGCTTAAAGCAAATGAACCCTCATTTACTTCAGTTTAAAGTGTATTAACCCTGTTTCACAACTGATTTGTGAATCAATGTGGGCCGTGTCCTCAACACCAAACTCTAATAGCTACTCGGCCACGTCAGTCAACTCTCATTACGCAGGAGCTTTCCTGTTTCACATCCTGTTCTGTGCCTGCCACCGCAAACAAAGGTACTCTCCTGAACTGTTGGGACTGTGGTGGTTGGGTGGGGGAATAGAAGCCTCTCTCTGTTATCTGTGCTTCCCTCCAGCCCTCCTGCTTGTCAGAGCAATTTATAAAATCTCTTAATCTTGATTACAGGCACCCCACAACCCCCTCTACCCTCATTCCACATTGCTTGGTCCAGCAGCACACTGTGTATGGACACGATTAGTAATGGTGTGTGTACCTACAGTAAAAAACAACTCATTGTGTGAGGACGTTTGACTCATAGATTGACTGTTTCAGTTGCGGAGTCATTTCCTTCTGTTTATGAATAACTTGCGTCAGCTTTGCAGAGCCGAAGCCCCCCCCGTGTTGTTTGGCTCAGCAGGAAGACTAGGCATGTTAGAGGAGCGGTATGCGATTTGTGCTGAATCAGTGAGACCTTAAATGTGAAAATGAGATTCTATTTATTAAGCAGATTTGCGAGTGAATGGTAGATGACAGCTTACGCTGCTGATTAAGCAAGATTTTTGTGTTGAATGTTGATGTATGACCGATCTTTTTATTTTTTTTTAGTGTTTCCCATGCTGTGCAAAACATGTCAGCAAGGTCCACTGCTGAAACGCCGGGTGTCCTTGAGCGGAAGATTTAATAGCAGGAGCAATAGCATCCATAAACCACAGTCAAATATAACATAGTGGACATAATTAGATCACTGAGGAATTATATACTGTGCTATGTAGTAGAGCCTTGCAAATTCTAAAAGTTTAGTGTAGTTTTCTTTTTTCTTTTTTAAATTCAATAATGATCTGCTGTTAAAGGAATAGTTTGCCCCCAAATGAGAATTTTATCATTGCTGACTTACCCCCTTGTTATTGATTTTCTATCTTCTCTGAACTACTATAGACGATGTTAGAAGGTAGAATGTCTGAGCTTATGGTTTCCATGCAACTGAAGTGGATAGTAATTTATAAGGTTAAGCTGTAAGACATAAAGTAATTCATATAACTTGGTCGCTATATTCTAGTATTCTGAAGCCATGATCTGTACGATCAATATTGTTCATATTTTCTGCGTTGATTCAGTCATGAGATTTTCGTAGATTTTATATAAGGCACATTTTGGTCTGTTTATCACAAAAAGCTATCATACGTCTCCTATGGATACGTTTTATAATATTTTATTGGTGGTTTTCAATCTTTTTTGTAGCAAGGCATTTTCATTGTATGAAAAATTTATTAAAAAAGCCAAAGACATTTGTAACATTTGTTACAAAAAATTCTGTTTCAAATAAATGCCGTTCTTTTGAACTTTTTTTCATCAAAGAATGCTGAAAAAAATGCATCATAGTTTCCACAAAAAATTTAAGATATAACCGTATTTAACAGTGATAATAATAAATCATTCTTGAGCAGCAAACCAGCATATTAGAATGATTTCTAAAGGATCGTGTGACACTGAAGACTGCAACAATGATGCTGAAAATTCAGCTTTCCCATCACAGGAATAAATTACATTTTAAAATATATAAAAATAGAAAACAGTTATTTTAAATTGCAATAATATTTCACAATATTTCTGTTTTTACAAAATTTTCAATTAAATAAATGCAAACTTGGTGAGCATAAGAGACAAACCAACCCCACACTTTAGTGTTTAATTTCATCAATGCATAAAATATGAAGAGAAAAAAAAAGGGCCGGCCGTGCAAACATAGGCGATAAGATATTTTCATTACGTTTGATGTACTATTATATACTTCTATAACCCGCTATTAGCCTTGCCGTTCTCTACTTTATCTCCAAATGTATTTAGCACTTTGGAGTTTCAGACTTTTCTTAGAAATCACAGTTTCTTCTTTAAAATTTCTGAATGGATTTGGGGTTAAAGAATAGATTGCTTTTGAAAGAAACTGAAAACCATGTTTCTATTGTAAGGATTTCATTCTTCTGCATGTTGCTGAAATCTTTGTCATATCTGTCTGTTGAAGAATCGTTTATTCCCGAGTTAATGATTTACAGACCATCCCTGTTGAGTTGAAGAGTCCACACGGATTTCCTTGAAAGGCAGCAACTAAGAGATTCAGCTAGGAATATGCAGAAAAATGTGTTCCTCATCACCCAATTCCTTCAGTTCTCTTCATTCCCTTGTGCCAGAGCTGCTCTTCAGATTAAATTGTTGCGCAAAATATAAAAAAAAAATCTCCAACTTGTTCTGTTCACTTCGCATTGATCGACAGGAGAGTTATCAGGCCTGTCTATCAAAGCTGTTCAGTGGATGATTCTAACAATCACAGTTTTGTGCAAAAGCTTGGGCTGTTAAGATAATGCCCAAGTCGAACACCACTGCTCAGGGACGGCCAAATGAAAGTCTTTGTAACATGTACAGGACGTGATGATTGCCCGATAGTAATGGGCCCGCTCTATTGGTCGACTGTCAGGTTTGGACAGAGTGTTTGAAGAATAGGTGGTGCACCAAAGAGGGATGGTAACCTGATGTGACTAGACATAGAACACTAACTCTTTTGTCTCTGAATGGAGTTGAATGCTGCAGTTGTCTCTGTACTGAAACTGTTCTTGTCTTTATTCTGTCCTGTATTTTAACATTAGTGTCTCTTTTAGCAGTGCAAATACTGTAGAGATACTTTTTTAAATGTTTAAAAAATTTTGTAAATGTCTAGAACAATCATATCACAATACTTCTATCATTTGCAACTATAATTTTACTCGAGGTTTATTACAAAAAGTAATAATTTATTTTGTTTGTTTATTTAATCCATTTTTCAACTTCTCCCTGACCTTTAGAATTATTCAGTCCTTTTTTTATTTTTGCTTCCATGCCTCTAAGACTTCAATGATAACACTTCCAAACGACTGCATTTTGCATTTTATTTACGGGAAGAGCGTTTGCTGTCTGGTTCCATATATTTTGCATCGCTTCATTTGTCGTTAACTCTTTCCCCGCCAGCGTTTTTTTTTTTTTTTTTTTTGTTGCCAGTCACCGTCAGCATTTTTGATCATTTTCACAAAATGTTCATGGCCCCCAGAATATTTTGTTGTATGAATATCTGAACATATAATATATCAAAAGAAAGAATAGCCTCTGCTTTTAAACAAAACAAAAAAAACCTCATTTTATTTTAGCTTAAAGCATTCTTTTTAATCAACATTTAAATGTGGGTAAGTTTCATTAAAAAAAGCAACATTTTGAGCAAAAAGCTGAGAAAAACACGTTTTTGTCAAAGACTACGTCCAGATCGGATTCAGAACAATGATCAAAACATAGATGGAGTTTATCAAGCCCATCAACACCCCCAAAGCTCATCCTGGGCCGACATTTTATTCAGTAACATTATGCAGTTTTGATTTATATGCTGTTTAATGTTGAGGATCGTGTTCTCTTATGTATCTGCTTGCTTATAGACCTTACGTAGCCCCGCCCCTTTTCAGCGCTGCGCTCATTGTCTTTTGACTTCCGGTCTGTATTTTCACAGCAATTCTGCGTGTTTATTAATGAACGGCTCGTTTTAAAATATTTCCGGTCGACTGACATTTAAGTCATCTGCTTCATCAACATCACAGTCCTCATGATCACTTTCGTTAACTTTACATTAAATCCACTTCAAAAGCTAATTACTCTTGGACAGCAAATGCCATAGAAATATACAGAGCGACCGCAAAAAACGGAAGTTAAAAGACAATATTCTAAAGATGGCGGCGCCCTCGTTTCTCTGGCGCATAAGGTCTATACTATCGCTCGTTTCTGCTTCTTCTTCACATGTCTTTTGATCAGGGTATTCAGTACTCTTTCAGAAGATGTCATAGCGCCCCCGGGCCCTACCGTATAACAGTGAAAACACGGAAAGCCGGAATTTTCCGTCAATGCTGGGGAAAGAATTAACAGGCTTTTTGCAAAGCATGAATTGCATTATTGTTCACAAACTAATCTGTGCTTAAATGTGATCAGACTGTAATGATCAGGGACTTTGTTTAAAGTCACTCTTATGCTGGATCCAGTTTGTGAGGATATGCAGAACTGCACCCGTTTTGACTGAATTTACATATTTATATTTTGTTTAGAAATAATAGCTTATCATAATGCTTTCTTCTTACTGCCTAATGACTGAATTTACATATTTATATTTTGTTTAGAAATAATAGCTTATTATAATGCTTTCTTCTTGCTGCCTAAAAAAAATTGAAGATCAAATAGGCATTGTTGACGAGTAAATGAGAGTGGTCATGTTCACCTTATGTCAGGAGGTGCAATAGTTCAGAACGAGCCATTTCAGCTAAGTCTTTTCTCTTTTTAAAAAATCTTTCATGATATAACCGTACAGTTGGACTTGAGTGTCTTGCTGAAAGTAAGCTGGTCCTTTCAAATACTTCAGTGAGTAGCTCTGACATTTCTTCATAATGCATCACCATGTCTGCTCCCCCTGTCAGTACAGCTGAATTCAGAAAAGGTGTGATTTTTCAGGTCCCTCAGCTTTGCAGTACTTTAATTAACCCTGACTTTAATATTCACACATTCACTGGCACCCAAGGTGCTGGGGCCGCTGGGATGTCACCCTGTCAGCACAGGTTGTCCAGTCCACTGGACCCCGTTTGCTCATACAGTGTTAATGAAAAGCACGCCACTGAATGAAACTCCTCATTTCAGGAAGGAACAGATCGTTGTCTCTGATCCTTGTCCTTTTATCTTTAATCCACAGAAAATAAACTTTCTACTCACCACCACTGGCAGGTGAATTGAGAAATGTATATATAATCAGTGTTGGGTGTAATTAATTACAGAGTAATCCAATTACTGTAATTTAATTACTTTTCCCTTGAAAAAGTAAAGTAAGGGATTACTACTGATGTAATTGCATTAAATACTGTATAGACTATACAATTCTATATAAAACAATAGTGGTTTTAAAATCAATTTAATGTTAAAATGTATGTTTTTAATGTAACCTCCCATTACACACTTTGGTCAGTTCAAGAATAATATATGAAATTGTTTATTTGAAAGAATTAAAATTGCAGTTTCATGTCTATCCTTGTATTGTTCAACTGGTTGAGGTTGATATGGGATTTATAAAGTAATAAGTCAGTACTTTTTAGAGAGAGTAATTACAACAGTAATCTAATTACACTGTTGAAGATAGTAGCAAGTAATTAATAAATTTTTTAGAGTAATTTACCCAGGCGCTGTATATATAACAAATTCTTACCCACCTTGAAACTGTACTTTGTATTATTGTTGTTATTATAAAATGAATCCAAATTAATTTGATTTATTATTTATAACTATTGTTCATTATTTGTTATTTATTGATATAATATATTTATTCATATAATATGTGAGTTGATGAATGTTTATTTGTGAATAAAAGCCTAAATTCAGTCTGTTCAGCATTTAAAGCGATCGTGTCTCTTTGGACTAAACCACTCAATTCATATAGATTCGTTTTATGATCTCTTTATGAACTTTTTGAAGCGTCAAAGTGGTAGTTGTGTAGACTGTCAACGGAGGGAAAGAACGTTTTTAAATTTTTATCAAAAAGATCTTAATTTGTGTTCCGAAGATGAACGAAAGTCTTACGGGTTAGGAACGACATGAGGGTGAATAATTAATGACAGAATTTTCATTTTTGGGTGAACCCCTTGTGTTGCCACATTAAGTTTTGGAGAAAAAAAGTTGGTAAAGACTTGCAATTTGCTAGAATTGCAAAGGGTCATCTTGTTGCTCTTAGAATTCAGAACTCAAGTTTTATTTATTTATATGCCAAAGCCTAGTTTTACTCTCATTTGGGCCTAAGCAAGTGTTAAAGGTGAAGTATTTAATTTGGTACCACTGGTGGCACCAAATGGAATTGTGAAGGAAGGTAAAGGGTCTGCCATTGTTCAAACAAACAGGTAGTCCTACATGTAGGTCAAACTCACGCCATTGGTTGAGCTAATGTTACGTCAGGGACAATCAGGCCGCTCAAACATATTACAATTCCATTTGGTGCCACTAGTGGTGCAGAAAATTACCTTCTTTACCTTAATTTACCCTGCCTGCATGAGGTTTCCGGCTAAGACCTGGGATATGATAATGCTAGACTATCAGAGACTTTTTGGGTTAAAGGGATAGTTCATCATTTACTCACTACCCCCAAGTTGTTCTAAACCTGTCAAACCTGTAAAACATTACTTTTTTCTGAACACAAAAGAAGATATTTTAAAGAATGTAGACTGTTCACTTTTGGGTGAACTATCCCTTTAATGTTTGTCCATATGTAATGGAGTTACTCAACAGAATGTGCAGTGATTAATTTAGTCAGGTCACTGGCCATTGTCTCTCGTGTAGAGAGTTTGAGTTGTGATTTTTAATGATGCTTGTCTTGGTTTGTCATTTAGAAAGATGAAGGTTGTCAGTGTCTGAGGCAGCTGTTTCTCTCATCAGCCCTTCCGTTGATGCCGATCAATCTTTGCAGACTTATACTGTTACTGTTTGTTGCTGTTTTTTTATTGTATTGTACTATGTAAAGCTTTTTGCCTCTCTTTTTTTGGGAGAGGATGGAGAATACATTGTTCTGAATTATATTTTTCTCTTACACTGTTAGTACGTTTTTTTGTTGTTGTTAGTTTCATGACCGTTTTGTGTTTTCCACCCTTGGTCATTAGAATGAAATTTCCTAGTTTTTATTGATGCACCGTTAATACACCTTTGCAAATATTAAATGAGAAGAGCACTGACTGCACAGGGATGATGTATTTTTGAAACACAAAATTAAGTTAGCATTTTAGTGCTTCGGGTTCCATTAATCTGAAGTCAGTGGGTTTTTAGAGGGTTTTTGGTTTAATGCTTGAACGGTCTGTGGTTAAAGGGATACTCCACTTTTTTTGGAAATAGGCTCATTTTACAACTCCCCCAGAGTTAAACAGTTGAGTTTTACCGTTTTCGAATCCATTCAGCCGATCTCCGGGTCTGGCGGTACCACTTTTAGCATAGCTTAGCATAGATCATTGAATCGGACAAGACCATTTGCATCTCTCTCAAAAAAATGACCAAAGAGTTTAGAAATTTTTCCTATTTAAAACTTGACTCTTCTGTAGTTATCACTCTCACACGCCTGCTGGACTCATGGTACGGCAGCAAAGTTTCTTGATTATTACGCAGGAATGAGAGTATAGTTCCTAGCCATATCAGCCTAGAGAATCGCAACTTTTCATTTTCCGTCAGTCTTAGTACACGATGTAACTACAAAAGAGTCAAGTTTTAAATAGGAAAAATATCGAAACTCTTTGGTCATTTTTTTGGTTCTTGATAATCAAAATGTGTAAGAATCATCAACTTTTGTTGATCATAGACCTTATTTTCTGAAATCTAAAAGCCAATGGAAAAATCCTATTGGCTGTTTGTTGAGGAAACCACAGCGATGCAAACTCCCAAGATGGGGTGCAGCACTCTATGCACCACACATAGGCTACTGTTAAAATCAGACCGAAATAATCAGGGTTTGTGTTTAAAAGGAACTTCAGTTGCTCAGTACCAAAGCTGAGATCCTTCTAAATTCAGATGTTTGTGTAGCTTAGTTTCAATTTATGCTCTTTTTGGACCTGGAAGGAAGTTTTGAGTTCTGAAAGTTAGTGTGTTTTCATAGTACATCAAGCTCTTATCTCAAAAGATCAAGGTAAATTTGGTTTCTTATGATAAAACCTCTTTAAAGTTCAGCCACCTTTAATGTGATGTAGGCTTGACGGTGACTCACATGGGAATACTTTATTTACTGCATGTGGTTCTACAAAAAAAGTTTTTAAAGTTTAACTTGTGAATTACTGTCTTTGTAGGTTTCTCTTCAATGTCTAGGATGTGGAAACTCTACCGACAGTCTCAAAGGGTGTTGATAAGCTATCAGATGGCATCCCGACAGACCAAATGAGTTTTCTTTCAGCATGTCATTTTGTAAATAACATTTGAACTGTCTTGTCCACTAACGGATGAGCATTAATTTCTACTCATTGTGGTAGTGTATTTTCCCTTCAAGCATGTGGCATGGGGAGATAAGAACGTATGATAGGTTGGGTCACTGTCTCTGTTTGTGACATGGCCTGCCTGATCTTGTCATTTTCCTCTTCTTTAGATGACAGCACCTTTATCTGTTGTCACTTAATCAGCTTAGCTCCATCCGAACTGGGAAGACTGATGGAGAGTGTGGCAGAGAGAGTATAATCTTAACAGCAGAAGTCTCACTTCAGAGCACAATTTCGGGAGCTATTTCAGGGCACTTTTGGGACATTTTTTATTATTTTATTAAAAAATGTAATGCATTTTTGACCAACCCTGACTTTAAGCTGGTTTCCCCTTGTTTCTAATCGGTAACAGTGTGATATATGGGTATATTTATGTGATATAACTACTTTTATGGTATGTTGGCTCTTATTTGGCTGTTGTTGTTTCTTTTCGGTTTGACACACTGTTATGACTACACAAATGCCACAATTATATTGTCATGCAGTTTGGGATATTGTTTTGAACCGCCTGTGGTGTTTGGCCTTGACAGTGAAAAATGATGATCTCTGTCTCTCCCACCTCCTCAGGTCGCAGTGTCATCCGCCCTGCAGGCAGCGAAGGTGTCTCCACTCATAGAGAAAGTCAGTGACCACAAGGATTTCAAGAAACTTCTGAGGACCAGAACTAATGTTCTTGTTTTATACACCAAGTCAGGTCAGTCTATCTCAAAACTGTTGTTTTTCAGATGAAATAAAAGTATTACAGCTTTAGCAGCCAAAGAGGCCAAGATATCTTAATAAACACATTAATTCAAATCACAATTGCCAATAGATATGTTTTAGTAAATAGTTTTTGCAAATTTTATATTTGCAAAGGGAAAACAAATATTATTATTGCTATTTTAAGGCGATGTAGTTACATTGTACTTACTTAAATAAGTACTGGTTAATATTAATTAACTACATGTACTTACTCTAGAGTTGAGGTTAGGGTTTGGTTATGCATCATTTACTGTTATTACTATGGTAATTGGTTATGCATAATTTACTATGGTAAGTACATGTAACATGTTACAACGTCATCTTAAAATAAAGTGTTACCCTTTAATGAAAATTATTTAATAAAATGCAAATATAATCAATATTCAAGGAAATACACTAGAAAAAAAGAGACTGTTGCAAAAGAATGTTCAAATAAATGGCGTTCTTTTGAACTGTCTGTTCATCAAAGAATCTTGAAAAAAAAAGAAAGTATCACAGTTTCCACAAAAACATTAAGCAGCACAAACTGTTTTCAACATTTATAATAATAAGAGATGTTTCTTGAGCACCAAATCAGCTTATGAGAATAATTTATGAAGGATCATGTGACACTTAATACTGGAGTTATGGCTGTTGAAAATCAGCGTTACCATCACAGGAATAAATTACATTTTAAAATAAAATAGAAAACAGTTATTTTAATGTGTTATAATATTTCACAATATTTCTGTTTTTAATATATGTAAATGTAATTACTGACAAAAATGAAAATTCTGTCAGTAATTACTCACCCTCATGTTGTTCCACCCCCCTAAGACTTTCGTTCATCTTTGGAACACAAATTAAGATATTTTTGATGAAATCTGAGAGCTGTCTCACTCCTTCATAGACTTCTAGGCAATTTATTTCTGCCGGTCCAGAAAAGTTAGTAAAAACATAGTTAAAATAGTCCAAGTGACTACAGTGGCTCAACCTTAAGTTTATCAAGGAACAAGAATACTTTTTGTGCGCAAAACCCCCCAAAAATAACGACTTTATTCAACTATTCATTTTCTTCTGTGTGGGCCTCTGAGTGAGTTCACGAGAGCTCCACGACGCATGCGCGAGAACTGAGAAGTACACTCACGTACACTATTATATATAGTGTACGTGAGTGATATTATATTATATTTAGTGTATTATACACTATATATTATATTATTACATAGTGTATATATATAATATTATTATATAGTGTATATATATATATTATTATTATATAGTGTTATATAGTGTATTATAAATAGTGTACGTGTTCATTCTAAGTGACGAAAACACCCAATACAGTCAATAAAGTCCAGCTGCCAAACAACAATATGGTCATGATACAATTCCCCCTTAGAGAAACACTCACCAGGTGCTGAGTCTAATACAAATCCAATGACAGTCAATGATATTAATCCATGCGTGGTCCATGAAAATATTTTTACTTTTTCCGGTTACAACTCCACGGTGTGACAGGATGCGGTGATGATCCACTCAAGCAGGTGTCATTCATGAAGCCACTCCGGTGATGAGCCTAAAACGTAAATCCAATCTGCTGATCCACAATGTGACAAGATGCCGTGGTACTCTTGAATCGCTGACTGAGTTGTTTTGTCCCAGACGTGACTTCAACACATGCAATCGGACAGCAACTCGACAAAAAGATAATAAAGTTGGATAAACAAATTAAAATAGGACTTATTAAAACTAAATTAAAACAAGTTAAAATATAAAAAACCGGAGAGCAGCGGCAGACGTACACTCTCCCAAAAGGAAGTCGCACTTTTATGATAGAAGTTTATGAAGGAGTGAGACGGCACTCAGATTTCATCAAAAATATCTTAATTTGTGTTCCGAAGATGAACGAAAGTCTTATGGGGTTGGAACAACATGACGGTGAGTAATTACTGACAGAATTTTCATTTTTGGGTGAACTAACCCTTTAAATGGTTGTGTACATTGCTAACAATAAAAATGTGATCATTTATTTTGTGGTGGCGTCTCAGTGATAATGTTGGCTAAGCAGGTAATCAGAATTATTGGTCTAACTAGTCTAGCAAAAAAAATCCTTACTGTTCCAACCCTGTGTTAGCTATAAATAGGCTGGCTTTAACTTGCTCAGCAGGATTGTCTACCTTTCTGCCATGACAGTATTTAAACTGAAAGAGAACTCACCATAGAAGCAGATACTTTTGTTATGCCTGAGAATGCAAAATGAATGTCCATTGTGATTTGCATCCTGGCACATTTAGGAACATGATGCATATTAAAGTCAAGCTTGCATTGCTAGAAGTGTATGTGTTACATGCCCTAAGGGAAAATTCATTGAGACAGCTATGATTCTGTTACAGGATATGCCAACAAACCTATAACTGTATAGTATCTCACAAAAGTGAGTACACCCCTCACATTTCAGCAAACATTTTAGTATATCTTCTCAAGGGACAATACTATAGAAATGAAACTTGGATATATTTTAGAGTAGTCAATGTGCTCCTTGAATAGTAGTATATATTTACTGTCCTCTGAAAATAACTCAACACACAGCCATTATTGTCAAAATAGCTGGCAACAAAAGTGAGCGCCATTGTTATCTAGCATTGCCTTAATCCTCCTGGGCATGGAGTTCACCAGAGTTGCACAGATTGTACAGGATCCTCTTCCACTCCTCCATAATGACATCACGGAGCTGCTGGATGTTAGACACATGGTTCTTCTCCACCTTCTGCTTGAGGATGCCCCACAGGTGCTCAATAGAGTTCAGGTCTGGAGACATACTTGGCCACTCCATCACCTTCACCTTCAGCTTCCTCAGCAAGGCAGTTGTCATCTTGGCATCTTGGTGTGTTTGGGGTCGTTATCATGCTGTTCGGCACAGTTTCTGAAGGGAGGGCATCATGTTCTGCTTCAGAAATTCACAGTACATGTTGGAATCCATGTTTTCCTCAATGAAGCGCAGCTCCCCAATACCAGCAGCACTCATGCAGCCCCAGACCATGATGCTACCACCACCATGCTTGACTGTAGGCAAGACACAATTTTCTTGGTACTCCTCACCAGGGCATCGATACACATGCTGGACACCATCTGAGCCAGACAAATTTATCTTAGTCTCATCAGACCACAGGACATGGTTCCAGTAATTCATGCTCATGGACAGGTTGCTTTCAGCAAACTGCGGACTTTCTCGTGAGCCAGCCTCAGAAGAGGCTTCCTTCTGGGACGACGGCCATGCAAACCAACTTGTTGCAGTGTGTGGCGTATGGTCTGAGCACTGACAAGCTGACCTTCCGCTTCTGCAACCTCTAAAGCAATGCTGGCAGCACTCATGCGTCTATTTTTTTAAGCCAGCTTCTGCACCTGATGCACAGCACGAGGACTCAACTTATTTGTTTGACCCTTGCGAAGCCTGTTCCAAGTGTAACCCGTCATGGAAAATCTCTGTATGACCCTGGCCTGTACTGTAACTCAGTTTCAGGGTGTTACCAATCATATTATAGCCTAGGCCATCTTTGTGGAGAGCAACAATTCTAATTCTCAAATCCTTAGAGTTATTTGCCATGAGGTGCCATGTTGAACATCCAGTGGTCAGTATGAGAGAATTGTAACTGCTCTAATACAAGATACACAAATTTGTATGGTCCTGTCAAGCAGACAAAAACATGAACATTATGAATAGGACATGAAAGCTATAACGTAGGGTGTACTCACTTTTGTTGTCAGCTATTTTGACAATAATGGCTGTATGTTGAGTAATTTTCAGAGGACAGTAAATATATACTGCTATACAAGCAGCATATTGACTACTCTAAAATATTCAATTTCTATAGTATTGTCCCTTAAAAAGATATACTAAAATCTTTGCTGAAATGTGAGGGGTGTTCTCACTTTTGTGAGATACTGTGTTACAATAGGTACGTCAAGTTTGCTTTCACTACCAAAAGCATGTTGGTGCCTTTACATACTTGACCTTCTGTACACTTGGAGTTTTCTCTACTTACCACATTCATTAGCTGAGTAAATATAAATCTAATGGCCATAGACAGAGAAGAACTTAAAGAACAGAGAAGCATAAAAACTTCAGCACCCTCAACTTAATGTAATGCTTTTCTCTTTCCCAGCTATTAGAAAAAAACCACCCCCTAACACTGCATATTCTTTTAGCAAATCTTGCAGGCACAGGGCCATTTATGGGTACCGTATGGATGAACAGTCCATAAACAATCTCCCACCCACAAAGCAAGGAAAGAGCCTCTCAAGGTTTTGCTGTGCAAGATTTATTAGTTTCATAATTCACGACTCATTTCGAGCGCATGAGGTCATTGGATAAGACTGTGTATCGAACAGTGCGTTTGATTGATGGCTGACTAGCGCTGCTCATCCTGTGCATTTCCATTAGATGCATCCTGCTAACTGGGATAGTTGCTTTAGACTATAGGAACACATTCATGATCCGGTGGTAAACAGACACTTCTCATTCAAAAAGGTATTGGCTTCAACTCGATTAGATTAAAACCAAGACGTACTAATAGGCAGAACCCTGAAATGATTGTACCTTTGACCTTGGCCGATGTGATTAATGGGAACAAAAGCAGATTGCAGGTTCAGTGGTGTAGTATTAGATCAGAGACTCTCACAAATTTGTAAATCTGTGGTGGAGTAAAACTGTCACTGTGTTTTTACACTTAGTACTTTCACGCTGTGCGCTGTTGTTCCATACCGAGGTGTGTTGGCAAATTGCTTTCATTATCAAAGTGAGAACTATGGGCTGAAAAGCTTGTGAAATTGGAGAACAACATTCACTTTTTTTGGATTTTTAAAATATATATTATTTATTCATTTATATTTGATGAAAACATTTTAGATCTACTCTTTTTATCACCAAGTAAATGTTGTAAATATTGCACTTGCCCTAATGACAACCTTCACCCCACATTTTAAAGAAATGATGGATGTGCAACAATGTACCGTATCCGTAACTATATATGCCTTTCTAGACCAGACTGCTTTTTTATGTGAACTTGAGTTCATATAAAAAAAAAAAAAAACTTAACTTAAGTTTGATTTTATGAACATCTGGATTAATGTACTCACCAAGTGTGTGTGTGTGTGTGTGTGTGTGTGTGAGTGATCTTTTTAAAGTTTTTGAAAGAAGTCTCTTATACTCAGAAATACAGTAAAACAGTAATATTGTGAAATTATTACAATTCAAAATAATTGTTTTGCATTTTTATATATATTCAGATTTTATTAAGACATTACTCCTGTCTACAGTGTCACATGATCCTTCAGAAATCATTCTAATATGCTGATTTGGTGGTCAAGAAACATTTCTTATTATTATCAACGTTAAAAACGGTTGTGCTGCTTTATATTTATATTTATGCTTTATTTTGATTATATTTTTAGGATTCTTTGATGAATAGAAAGTTCAAATGAACAGCATTTATTTGAAATAGGAATTTTTGTAACATTATAAAGTCTTTACAGTCACTTATACTCCTGTGTTTCACCTGAAATGTTATTCTGAAGAGAGTGATAGGAATCATGTTTGTATGTGACTTTAATTTTGTAATTATTTATTTTTGTATGTATTCATATATTGCCCTGCAAACATATTTTAGTTCAAAGTATCTGTGTTTACATACAGCCTAATAGTCAGTTATTAATCTGACTAATAGCAATCAGAAAGAAAAACTTTCATGTAAACGCCAATCAAAACACTATACAAAACAGATTTTCTCTCTCACACTCACTCACACCGAGATCTTTTGAACTAGCGATGGCTTGCTTAGTAGGCTATGAGAATGCAGATTAGAAGCATTGGCTAAATGTAAAAATTCATTTGTAAAATAATTTTAAAAACATAAAATATTTTAATGGTATGTAAAATGTTAAGTTATTTTCTTTAATTTCATGTATTATGGAAAAAAAAGGGAGAGAAATAAAGTGAATTCAAGCATTATAATTGAGGCTATTAATAGCATGTGCTCTCTGTGGGCGACATGCAGGCTCAATGTGGGCTTCCAGGTGCCATGGGGACAGTGATGGAGACCATCCGCTTACACTGGATACAAGCTTATGATATTTAAGGGTGTTACTGTCTCTTCTACAGTCTTCTTAATGTGTTTTTTTGTGTGTGTCCTCAGCTTCGTCTGGAGATTCTCATCTAAAGCTGCTGTCTGATGTGGCTCAGGCCGTGAAAGGTCAGGGTACCATCGCCTGGGTGAATTGTGGGTGAGTCTCCATCGATTTGGCTCTTGTATTTGAGCAAGTTACTGCTAGTGTACTTTTTTGCCACTAAGGTTGAGGCAGCTGACATCCTGATCAAATTGTTGGTGTTTCTCTAATACTGATATTGTGTCTTTATACCAGCTGTGACGTAGTAATATAAACAGCAATACATGCGGTATGAAGGTAATAGATGCTGTTTTTAGACTAGAGAGGATATTTCTGGTCAAAACTGTATGTTAATGTTTATTTTAAAATGTCCAGGAGAATTATGCCGTGTCCGAAATCGAATACTTACAATACGCTTGAAAAACAGTACGCTAACAGAGTAGTATGTCCGAATAGAATTCGAAAAACACTAGGCAAAAAGTACCCGGATGACCTACTACTTCTGCCGAGATTCTGAAGTGAGCTTTCAATGGACACTTTACTATCCCATGAGGCCACCGGAAAGGATTTATAAATAGCAGTGAAGCGACGCAATTGACGCTGGTAGGTCACATAATACTAGTATGTCTGAGTTTCATTCATACTACTCTATTCATATTATATATAACATACTATTTTAACAGTCCTGAAGTAAGTTCTAATTGAAATGTAGTACCTACTCAGACAGTATGCAAATGCACTGTTTGATTATTCATAATTTGCCACTTAAGCTTAAATAATTGCACAGGTCATGTTTACATCAATGTCTGTGGTGATTACCTTGTATTGTCTTGTGGCTTATCTTGTTCCATTACATTCTAGTTCAGCTCATGCGAGTGCAACAGCTCAGCATCTTCTCAGCGTATTTCTCTGCTTTTAGAAAGAGATATCACAAAAGTAGTTACGATGTTTCTGATAATTAGCAATCAAAGCTTGCCTCTGAATCATTTCTTGATAAATGGTAGGATAAATGGAGCTTGTTCTAGCTTAGCCAAGCATCGTTTCTTTTTCCAGAACCAATCCATAAAGCACCTTTTTGAAACCATCTTGGGTACATTGAGTCCCCTTGTGAACAACTTATATAAAGCTGGGTTTAAAAAAAGGAACTCCTCACAGGCAGCAGTGTGATAGAGCAAAGCAGAGATACGCCCACACATTTTCTACAGATGACAGGGACCTGAAAGATGGCCAACTGCAGTCCACTGGGGTATACCATTAAGGAAGTAGGTCATGGACAGAGTGGGATCAGTGTGAAGAAAATGGGAATGCAATAATCCTGGAGTCTGAACGATCCAATTGGATATTTTGCGAAAATTTGTTGAAATAGGCCAGCTACTTTTTCTCCGGACCTTCAAACTTTTCTTGGCTTTCAACTTAATTTTTTCCACTCAACTTGTTTGAAGACAGCAATCTCGCCCACTAACTGTTTTTCCTCTTTCGCAATTTTGAGCCTTGGATACCCACTTCCAAACCCCCCTGCACGCAAAACTTATTGACTTGAACCGTGGTGCTTGAAAAGGATGACCCTTTATTTCATAGAGGCTGAGGAGGGTATGAAGGTGTATGTCTACGCGTGTGTGCTTATTGCCATCTGTGATCCTGAGTCAGTTCGTTCAACACACAGCATGCCTAATTGAGTTTCCCACATGACAGACTGAGCTCTGATCTCCGCCGCACCTATATCGGTCCTCCCACAAAGGCGTTATGTGGGAAATGTGGAACGCTAATGATGGTGTCTCATCTACCTTTAAGGGATGGAGCCGGTTGGGGGCGGATGCTGTCAGAAGCATAATTGAATTCTGTGTCTTTGAATTTCCATTAGCATGGAGCTTTAGATCGCTGCCGAGTCCTCTCTGCTCTTATTTGTCCTTATGTAATACATTTCCATGCTCATTATCGCTCAAGGGAAGGGAAGTCTTTTCAATGTAGCGATCTGGATCTCTTTGGGAGGGTGTGGGTGTATGTGCTGTGACAGTGGGACCAGGTAATCGTGGGTCTTTTCTGTTCTCAGATTCTGTTGAGGTGTGAGTGTTAAGATAGAGTGCTCTGTTGCTGCTGTTTTTTTTGTTTTGTTTTTTGTCATTGGCTGAATGACAAAGATGGATTTGTCTGGAACTGGAGTGCTCATTTTTTTTGTGCAATGAATTTAGCGAGCACTGAATTTTGAATCCCTCTGTGGCACTTTGCCATAAATAGGATACAAATAGGGCCAGAAACCCTTAGAAACAAAGGCTGTATTTATTTTTTCATCAATTGGCCAGTTAAAAGTAGATCGTCAGCCTCAGTCAGGAAGTTAAACTAAATATTAAATGTGCAGTTATGTATCCTCAGTTCATTTTCTATGATTTGCCATTTCTGTTTTTGAAATGCACATCAAATTGAAATTTCTAGAGCTTGCAAGTTTGAAACCAAATGTGTAATTGTTATTTATTTAACTTGTATTTCCATTTAAAATATTGTCGATTGTTGATAATGTTTTCTTACAATAACTTGAGTAACAGGGTTGAATTGTTGAGCATGATAAATGTGTAAAAATTGAGAGCTGCAAATGTTTACTTATCATGTAGAAAGGGTCCAAATGACTTTACTACTTGTGATAAAGACATTTGATGTTTAAATCGAGCTACTTTTCATGCTACATTGATTTTATGTTAGATAAGTTTATCTAACATATCTAATATATCCCACAATAAAGCACATGGAGTTAATGCTTAAAAAGTTGTGTGAACTGTCCCGAGCGACGTTTACGCTGACCCCGAGACATCAGGCAGGTCTTATTGTCGAGTCCTGCTTGGGATGAAAAGTATGCCGGATTGTGGAATGTTTGCTGTCTACACAATGTCTATCACCAGTACCATATATTTGTACAAAATCCATTTACTGCTCAGGACTTTTTGAAGCATGCTCTTCAGCTGTGATAAGTAACTAAAGCAGAGCGAGGAGGAAAAACATTTAACTTTGGAGGCTATACCTGTGGCTCTGAATTCAAGCAGGCAGACTTTATTATATAATACACTGAAGCAAAGGATGCTGAATGTCTTGTCCTTCAAAAAAAAAAAAAAGAAGATTGACAGGGTTTGCCAAAACTTAGAAGCGGCCCTTACATTAGCTTATTGCTGTGGTCATCTGTCGCTTCCCATGAGCGGTCTCGTATTGCTGCTACAGCAATTTATTAAATGTCTTGGGACATTAATTGTATCACTTCACTTTTTGGCTGCATCAATTTGCATGACAAATGTCCTTCAAGGGCCTGTGTTATAATAGAATAATGTGATTATAATATTTGTTGAGCATAATTCGCTATGACTTGATGTTCGCTTTCGCCTCTGTGTTTGTACAAAAAGTATGAAGTTAATTGATTGTGCTTGCAGACACTGTACTGATGGTTGCTTCAAACTTTGTTTTCCTTGCATTTCCACTAGGCTCGTGTGCCATTCATGCTTGAATTGATAATATCTTTAATATCCAATTCAATAACTAAGTTTGAATTCAGGTAGCAAACAAAGTGCAAATTTGTAATTAAGAAATTATGTCTGGAAAGATTCAGAAATAGATGTGAAAATTGGCGGCAGAAATATCAATAATTTCCGCCATGCTAATGAGACAACCTTATTAGCAGAAACCAAAGATGTTCTTGAAACACCTTATAGTAAAAATTCAAAAGGAAAGTGAAAAGATGGGACTCCACCTGAACATCAAAAATACAAAAATTATGTCAACAGCTGGAACCGGTGCAATTAAGGTAACCCTCAACCTGAGAAGAAATTGAATGCTTCTGCTTCTTAGGATCTATGATCGACCAAACTGGAGACTGCACACCTGAAATAATTAATTTCATTAGCATTGTAATGAAATGCTAAGCATGCACCAAATCTGGAGGAGCAAAGACATCAACCTCACAACCAAATGCAGGCAGCCCCTTCGATCAAGCAATTGTGTTTCCTTCGGCAATTGTGTGTCCTATATCAACATGTGAAAGCTGGACTATGAAAAAAAAAAACCTGATCGAAGGAGGATTGATGCCTTTGAGTTGTGGTGTTGGAGAAGGCTATTAAGAATACCATGCAGCAAGGGATACCAACAGAGAGGTCCTGGACTGCATTAAACCAAAGATGTCACTCGAGGGAAAAATTACCAAACTGCGGCTCATCTTGGCCGTGTGATGCGAACAACTTCACTAGAAAATACTATAATGCTTGGCACAGTTAGTGGAACAAGAAAAAGAGGCCGCCAAAAAAACGCGTTGGCTCGACACCATCAAAAGTATCACCTGCCTTGGCATAGAACAGCTGAAAAAGAAAGCAGAAGACCGGAAAGCATGACGGAAATGGCCCATAGAAACGCCCAGAGTCGGATACGACTGGAATGGAATTCCAACACATGAATTAAAAAGGAAGCAATTATTAAAATGAGAAATTTGTCCAAGCTGATATCTATCAAAACAACTGTTTTATATGTACTGTATGTGATTATTTTATGTGATTGAATATTCATGTTTTTTCTGTACGTTTCCCTCCACAGGGATTCAGAAGGCCGCAAACTCTGTAAAAAAGTCAAGGTAGATCCCAGCTCAAAAACCAAAGGAGTCGAGGTCCTGCATTACAAGTAAGAATAGTCTTCATTTTCTGAGGTCCATGTAACAATGGTAGATGAAGGTCTTACGAATTATTACTGAGAACCATGAGCTCAGCAATTCATCTTGTAGTTTTGTTCCTTTTAGGGATGGGACCTTCCACACGGAATACAACAGACCATCCACATTTAAGGTAATTTTTCAGAAAATTGCATTTTAATGAAGGCGTCTTTAACAAAAAATCACAGCTTTTTTGAAGCCTCTTTCAGAATCCAGTTTATCAATATTTCTTTGTTAGACACATGGATTGACAATCCGCATTTTCAGAAAATTCCATCTGTGCATTTTCGGATGCATACTCTGTCATCTGTGAGTGGATGATTCGCTCTTTGTTGTTATTTATCCGCTTGACGCCCACAGTTTTCCCATGGCTGTTATTTCATAGTACTCAGCCTCAAGAACCAGAAGTCCAAGCTTCATAAGTAGACGAATCAAATTCGTCTCCCATTGGTTTCCCTCACCTATCTCATTCTCCACACGCCTTTCAGCTCAATTATGAGCGAATGTGACGAGGCATTGATGAATGGCTCTGGAATGAGGAGAGCTGTAATGTGAATATGTTAAAAATGAATGAGCCGAGCTATGCTGGATGATGAAACCGTGATGGGACATGTTCGCTGGCGCCACTGGTGTGGAAAAAATGGAGAGCTCTTATTAAATGTACCTGCTGTTAAGTATCACATATTGCTCTTAATTTCCCCTTGGTATAGCAATAACACTGTACTTTGAGCACTTCATGTCAAGGGAGTGATTTGTTCCTAATGTCTAGGATTCATAGATTAGGAACTAAATTAATGTAATTGTGCAAGAGTGAAAGTTTTTCATTAGTGATAAGTCTCCATACTTTTTATGTTCAAGTTAGATCATGCTTAGAACAAGTTTGGAATATTACCTAAATTAGCAAAATGACCAAAAGTAAAAATTTCAGTAGTCAAAATGTAAATGTTCAATAACCAATTTATGCCACTGCAAATACTAATATGCCACAAACAATACAACACACTCCTTTTTTAAAAAGTTTTTTAAAAAAATAAAAAAAGGTAAATACTAAGAACTTAAGAACTGACTCAGTACTATACTGCAGAAACATTTGTGGTTGCATTTTTTTTAAATATATAATTTTAGTAGCGTGAAAGAATGTAATACTTTTATTTACTGCAGGATGCATTAAATTGATTAAAAGTTAAAAATAAATACTTTTACATTGTTACAAATAAATCTATTTTATATAAATGTTGTCCTTTTGAACTTTCTGTTAATCAAAGAATCCTCAAAAAATGTATCACAGTTTACACAAAAATATTAAGCAGCAAAACTGTTTTCAACACTGATAATAAGAAATGTTTCCTCTTGAGCAGCAAATCAGCATATTAGAATGATTTCGGACTGGAGTAATGATGCTGAAAATCCACTTTTGCATCACAGGAATAAATTGCAATTAAAAATATATATAAAAATGGAAAACAGATTTTAAATTGTAATATTTCACAACATTATTGTTTTACAGTATTTTGATCAAATAAATGCAGCCTTGATGAGCATAAGAGACTTCTTTCAAAACATTAAACATTTTTGAACAGTAGTGTACATCCTATTATTATAGATCCGTACCTCTAATCCCACAGTGATTCACTGTTAAAAAGAAATAAATGCACTTGCAGTGTCTTTTGACAGTGAAAGATGATTCTCTAATGGCCTCTCTTCAAAGTTTCTATCTATTCTCACTTCTCTTTTAGTCCATGGTGGCTTTCCTGAAAGACCCTGCAGGTGCCCCCCTGTGGGAGGAGAACCCTGAGGCTAAAGATGTTGTTCACATAGAGTCAGAGAAGGTAAGTATCGCTCTCTGAAGCACACTGCAGCGAAGATCGGTTTTCTGCTGAGTATTTATCAGGTGTGGGAATGTCACACAGAACAAAAGACTAGTAGCTGAGCAATCTGCATCAGAAGAACCTTCCTATTCTTCTGTCTCTAGAGGCTAAATCTGGCAGCTGGACTGAGTATCCAGGAACAAGTGTGGTTTTAAATGCCTGAAAATAGTTGAATCTAAAAATTCAAGACACAGGGTTGAAATTATAATTGTGATAATATTTTCCAGACATTACAGTAGTGATAAACATCATTTTTGTCAGGAAAGTCAAACTATGAATTCATGGCCCTACCATACACTTGCAAGTGTTTTTTGCTAGTTTCGGCCCGACGCAGTTATCATTTTCACGTCCTGCGCCACGTTGTTTATATAGTAAATGTATTTGCACCTATTTGTGCGCCCATGGTCTGCGCTGGTCTGTAAACGAGGAGTATTCAGGCGCATTGTTGGCGCGTTGCTATTTTGAGGCAACTGAAATAGACTGCGCTATTGACCAACAAAAACCTTGGTCTAAAGTCAATGACGCAATATTTTTTTGGTATTTAAAGGGCATGTTAGTAATATGCGCCTATAGGCAGTCGCACAATGCACTTACACTCTGCTTATTACACACACAGGGATGCGCAGCAGCACACAAACTAGCCAAATATAAAAAATTAAAGGATTATAATGTAAAAGATTAATATTATATACATACGGATATGGTAGAATCCGTTTTGTCCCGTAGATGGTCTGCTTGCTCGCTTTAACCTCATGCACGAGCAGATCTGTTTGCGCTCTGGAGACGCGTCCAGTCTTTCCGCTGGCAAATTCAGCCATGTAAATAGCAGTTCACCATTGCGTGAGCGCAACTGGCTTTTAAAGGGAATGGGAGATGAGACTCTGATTGATTTATTGCACGTTACGCCCAAAACACACCCATTACTTATTAAGAGAATAGGGAAAACCCTTTTAGACCATGCGCCAGGCACGCCAACCACTTTCCCCGTCATTAAAGTAGCAAAAGTGGATTCGGACACGCCCTAAACGCACTTGCGCTGTGAGCTTTATACCATGATCGTTAAAATAGGGCCCTCAATGTTAATTAAATATTTTACATACTTTATGTTTGAAAGAAATTGTGTTGTCCACCTTTAATAGATTTAAAATAAATTTTGTCGAATGTTCTGCAATAGCATCTTTTTAAAAACACAAATCAGACACTGCAGATGACGGTGGCAGATTCAGTCAAAAACAGCCACACTGTGCTGGTGTGTGATGGAGTAATGAAGCAAAATACCATGCTAATGAAAGAGGCCAGGGAACCTCAGCTCTTCTTTGTTGGTTTACTGAGGTCATTTGAAACTTTACTTAGTTATAGCCTGTTATAGTGTTTGACTCACTCACTTTGTCCTGTTTGGCTCGCAGGATTTCCGGAAACTGCTGAAAAAAGAGGAGCGGCCCATCCTCATGATGTTTTACGCCCCATGTGAGTCAGCCCTGTTTGTAATCTTCCACCACTAGAAACTTCATATGATGCAAACTGTGTGCAATCATGCAAGATGTGCCAAATTCTAGCAAAACAGAACTTGTAAAGTGTGATTGAGTGTGCCTGAATCAATGCAGGTTGTGAATGTGGTCGTGGTCTCATTAAGATGTCCAGCATTCATCAAACCATTAGCAAGAGTTTAACTTCCAAAGACTCATCTTGATTCCTTGTGTAGTGCTCAGAGGAACCCAAAAGCTCATTACTGCAATAGTTAAGTATTGTAGACGAGGAATGAGCTGAAATCATTATTTAGACCAGGGAACGACAACTGGCGGCCCGCCAGCAATATTTTCTGGCCCGCCGGATTATTTTGGAAGTCCTAAATGCTGCACAAAACTCGGGATTACATTTTAAAGTATAACTGTGCGTTCACACCGGACGCGAATAGCGCGTCAAATTCGCGCCTGCCGCGTCTAGTTATACGCTTCACCACTTTGTGTCCATTCGCGCGTCAAAAGACGGTAGCGGTCAGAACTCTAGTGTAGGCTACTTTTTTTTCTCTGCTGACAGTACAATGTTAAAATAGCCTAATATTTATATTGACACGAACACAATTTTTGTATAGCATTTATTATAGGCTACTTAATCTCATTCTTGCCGTTAGAGACATTTGAATGTGAGATTATGGAAACGAGATCTAAATTTTGCGGAACCGTCAGGTCGGGAAATAAAGCGGGTGAACACCGAGTGTATTTTAAGCGGTTGCTGAATAGAACCTTGTGGGAGCGGGACAGAAAAAAAAACAGTCCCGCGCAGAACTCCTTAAACCTTAGGTGTGTATGTGTGTGTCCCGAATAAATAATAATACAAAAAAAAGGAATAAAGTTCAAAAGTCGGACTGTAAGCGAATGAGTATGATTGCTATTCACACCTTTATTAAAATGGCTGTAATCTGTTACCACAATAGTACTTGATCTGTTTAAAATGATTTCCTTGATATATGCCTAAGGTGTTAAATTAAAAATCAAAATTAAAATTTGTCTAATCCAGTAATACATTTTTTCTATTTTTGATCTGAGCACAATCAGAAAATCAGAAAACCCATTGTTATTCGTTTTTTCATTTTAGTTCAGGAAATAAATAATGGAAAAACAAGTCGTTTTTCATCTTTTTATTTTTGGTTTTAATTTGAAAAAACTATTGAACGAATGATCCACGGACGGTGACGGACCCATCATATTCCGCGATTATAGGCCTATATAAAAGTATTTAATTTGTATCCATACTCTGTGTAGCTGGCCCGTCATCTACTGGCTAAAAAAAATATTGGCCCGCGGCCAAAGTTACTTGCCGACCCCTGATTTAGACTGACATAAAAAAAATTCCCTCCAAGAATCCAGACAGTATCCATTGAAAAGTGCTTCTTAAAGGGATAGTTCACTTTGAAATAAAATTTTGGTATGTTTTAGCTTACCTCAAGGGCATCCAAGATGTAGGTGTCTTTTTTTTCCGCAGTAGTTTCAATTTTGATATTTTTAGGTCAAACCGTTCTTGTCTGTCAGTCATATAATGCAGGTCGATGGTCACTTGTCTCAAACAGCATGCACAGAGTCCAAATTAAAACAATTCCCCATCGTTCAAATTAAACAATTCCCCATCGTAAGTACACATTGATGGCCTAAGACACGAAACGAGCGGTTTGTGTGAGAAAATGAACAGTATTTATATTGTTTTTACCTCTTGTACACAGCCACGTCCAAGTGATCTGAGAGCGCGGGCGGGTATAGATATATACACTAGATGTCGCCTTGGCTACTTTTTCGTTCCAATGAACTGCCGTAGCCAAGGCGACTCTGTGCATGCTCTTTGAGATAATGACCATAGACCTGCATTATATGACTGACAGACAAGAACGGTTTGACCTAAAAATATCAAAATTGAAACTACTGCGGAAAAAAAAGACACCTACATCTTGGATGCCCTTGAGGTAAGCTAAAACATACCAAAATTTAATTTCAAAGTGAACTATCCCTTTAAGGTTATATTTAACTTGTAGCCATAAGGTGAATTAGATCATCACTATTACTATTACTCATAAATAAATTTAGGGAATAAATTTTACTTGCAGTTTGGGGTCAGTATTTTTTATTAATAATTGTATTCAGTAAGAATGTAATAAATTGGTCAAAAGTTGCAGTTAAAACATTTACACTATTACGGAAGACTTCTTATTTTATATTCATAAAAGCCTGAAACTAATTTAACGGTCGCCACACAAATATTAAGCAGCACAATATTTTTCAACATTGATAATAATGTTTCTTGAGCACCAAATCTGCATAGTAGAAATTGAAAAGTTCTTTTCAAGTTTAATAGTATTTTACAATATTACTGTTTTTACTGTGTTCTTGATTATATAAATGCTGTATTGATGATCATAAGAGGTTTCTTTCAAAACCATTACAGTATCTTACCAACTCCACTCAGATTTTGGCAACGGTTTAAGTTGGTCACACGGATTTGGCATTTTGACCAGATGGAAAGCTGCTTGGTTTAAAAGTGATGGTAACACTTTAGTTTAGCGTCCAATTCTCACCATTAACTAGTTGCTTATTAGCATGTATATTATTAGGATATTAGCTGTTTATTAGTACTTATAAAGCACATATTAATGCCTCATTCTGCGTCCATAATCTACATCCCTTAATAAGCAATATTTAGAAGTTTATTTAGGCAAAAGTCATAATAGTGAGAATTGGACCCTAATCCTAAAGTGTGACCAAAGGGATTTATACATTTCAACACTATTGACAATAGACTTTTTTTTGCCAATGAAATTTCAGCTAAAATGTCACAAATGTGACCACACCTTAACCTCTAACATCTCTTCTACATTTAGGGTGTGGTGTATGTAAAAGGATGCAGCCCATTTTCCAGCAAACAGCCACTGAGACAAAAGGAAAATATGTAAGTACAGTAGCATGTTAGAATCATGGCATTTTGATTACTCTGCTTTCTTTTTGTTTCTTTCCCCCCCCCTTTTTTTTCCCCCCTTTTTTTTTTTTTTGCTAGACTGTATCTCAACCAAAATTATTATTATTACTTTACCATATCTGGTACAGTTGTTGAATCACTTAACAGGTGGATGTTTTGTGAAACCATTGATGTCCCTTTTTGACAGAACGTTTAGTTCCCCCTCATTAGAGCAAGAGGCAATTTTGCTTAAAAGCCCTTCTGCTGATTTCATAGTACAGTTATAAGATGTACTTCCTGCTGTTGAAGTCTATGGTGAAGTATGGATTATATGCCAACTCAGCTCAATATCTCTATGTGCACTGCCGGGAGACTCAAAGTACACTTCACCACACATTTTTCTCTCTCAGTCCTTCCCTTTTTTTATTTCCCTCTGTCTTTCTCCCCATCTCACATCACAGAATGTACACAGAAGCACAAACATAGATGGTTGAACATTCATTCAATCTCAAATTGTCCAAAGTGAAACGTTTTTAAAGGAGACTCCACTGTGAATGTCAAAGCTGGAATGTTGTCAACGTGGAAGCTTGCGCAAGTCAAGAGAACATTTGTTAGTATCGTGCAGCTGAAGGTTCTTATGGTCCTTTCTAAAAAGGTTCTTATGTTCCTTTTATTCAATGGTAAACTGAAAAAGGATAATTTATTTATTACTATTATGTTAACAATAAGGTTTAATTTGTTAACATTACTTAATACATTAGGTATCATGAAAAAAATTAACAATGTTTGTACAGCAATTATTAATCTAGTTTAATTTTTAACATTTCAACTTTCATGTACTATAATTAGTATAAGTATTATGAACATTAATTAACAAGAAACAGAATATGATCATGAACCTGCATGAATAAATTCTATAAAAGTTCATTCTTTGTTTATAATACCTCATGCATTAACTAACATTAACAAATTGAACTTTATTGTAAGGCCTTACTTATTGTAAGGTGTTACTAATATATATATATATACACATAATTATTTTTCCCCAGATACGGAGAGATATAAGCAGTATTAATTTCTCTAACCCCGGACTGATGAGTTAGCACTAGAAAATAAGCTGCTCGTTTAGAGATTTAGATAATGAATGGGTAGCTTCCTGGTATGGACGCGATGTGTAGATTTGCTGTCTCCTGTGTTTCTGAGTTTCCACGTGCACGTGTCGAGAAGCTGATAGCGCTGCAGAAACATTGATGGATTTGGGAAGTAATCGCTGGTCAGCAGAGTTTGTCTGCATATTTTTCATTGGCCTGACGGATGCAAACGAGGCACCGGAGACGATTTGTGACACTCTGGGATAATATGCATTTATTTTAGAATTCATTATCAAGCATGGCCTGTCATAACAGTGCACTTTGTTTCAAATTAGGGCACAAGCTATATTTTTTCAACTTAGCAATGTGACACGCCATAGAATTGAATGAGTTTTTTTTATGTTTTGATGCATTCAAACACAAAGTAAATTGAGTCTGTAGTGACTTAAAGTACATTTTCAACCCAAAATGGGTTGAAATTGTTTTCGGGATGCGATTAGCATGTCAGGTCAAGCCTGCAATGTCATGAAAGAGTTGGATATTTACTGCGTGCCACTTCACTGCATGCCATCTCTATCGACAAGCTTTCTGCGTACACTGATGTGGCCATTCATCTTCATTTTCCTGTGTTTGAGGTGCTAGACAGGGATTGTTTGTTTGGAGGCTAATTCATTGCTTTGGTGTAGGTGTTGGCTGGGATGAACGTGCACCCGGCGGAGTTTGACGGGCTCAAACAGGAGTTCAGCGTCAAGGGCTACCCAACCTTCTGCTACTTTGAGTAAGTTTGATTCTTCGTAAAAACCTCTAAACACAAACAATGTCACCAATTGAACTAAATCAAATGGACTAATTTGCCAAATATTAGAGCTGAGTGAAATAGCTATAAAGGATATTGTTTATATTTTTCAGCCTTTTCATGTTACAGTATATATCTCTATTTATATATTTGCTATGCAATGGCTTAAATGGATTTGTATTATTATTTTGGTAGCACTTTATTTTACAGTCCTTTTCCCCATGTACATACTATGTACTTATTATAGTAATTACAATAACTCAGTAATAACTAGGTACTAACCCTGATCCTACCCTTAAAACTAACCTTAACCAATGTAGTTACCTTATATCACCCAGTACTTTCTTAGGCAAATACACTGTAATGCACATACTGTCAAATAAAGTGGCAACCATTATTTCAACCAAACAGTCATTGTTGTCAAGTAAATTAAATGTCCTTCCTATTTTGTGGAATTAAATAATGTAACTTAAATGTAAGAAACCTAATGGCCAAAAAAAAAATCATTCAAGTTTATGGTGCAAGCAAAATCATTGTAAGTATTTTTTAAGTATTTGATATATATCAACCAGCCCTACCCATAATACTTTTTTTCTTTTTTCTTAAACCAGTTCTGCATTATTATAACACTAGTGTTATAGGGTTATACATTTGTGATGCATTTGGTCTGAAGGAGCCTGGGAAAGATGGATCAGAATGGTACTTTTTCTACAGTCCAATTAAGGGCCACTGGCTTCGTCTCATACACAACAAATGTTTTGAAAGGATTTTTGGAGACGTCAGTGCTTTTCACCAGTTCCTTCATTTTCCAAAGGCCCAAGTTCATGAAATGCCAGCATCAAAACTGTCTACTTGGAGTGTTACTTTTAAATGTGGTAAATCAACGGTTTTTATTGTTTTAATTTTGTTACTGACAAAAATACTGTTAAATAATGGTGAAAGAAAGAGGAAAGTCCAAAATAAAGATTTCTCATGAAACTTTCATTAAGTTATACTGTTCATCTATCAAAAGTTCCAAAAATACATAAAATATGGTAATTCTAGTAAATATTTGTTGAAGTATTTTAAACATATAGTTGAACAACATGTTCTTAACTGATACACAATGTAGCATTGCGGGAGTAGAGAAGCGAAATGCATTATTTGAAAAATTACTCGTTTCTTCCATAAAATAATCTTTGCATAATGCATATTAAATTCCAAAGGTTACAATGAATTCATTTCTAAGACATTTTTGGGGCGGCTTTTTATATGTAGCATGCTAGAACTAATAGCCCCAGCAAAAGGGATGATTTATGATTTTAAATGAATCAGAGAATGTTAATGTGTATTCTCTGCATGAGGCAATTTGTCCAGAGTCTTTTTCATGTATATTTATACTCGCGGCTGCAGCTGTGTGCATTTAGCTTCTGTTTAGTGCTCCTTCATTATACAGCTGTTTTAATTACTAGAAGGTAATTAAACACGATCTTTCGCGTAAATGACAGATCCTTGTGCCCACACCTCCCCACCTCATCACTGCTCTTTCGAATCAGTTGATATTTCAGTAATGCATTATATGTCTGTGATCACCGATCAAAGTGAGCATATTTTATTTTATTTTATTTTATTTTATTTTATTTTATTTTATTTTATTTTATTTTATTTTATTTTATTTTATTTTATTTTATTTTATTTTATTTTATTTTATTTTATTTTATTTTATTTTATTTTATTTTATTTTATTTTATTTTATTTTATTTTATTTTAGGTTTTGAGTTCCCTTGGAATTTGAAAATGGAAGGCAAAAATGTTTTTCTCAGACTCCAGATTTAGCCTGACACTAAAGTGATAATTCCGTTTGATGGACATGGGTTTTCCACTTTATTATTATATTTCTTTGTTTGGGTTGTCACAGCGCTTGTGGATCCTACCTGATTAGTGACAGTTACAAATGGCAGTCCACTGCCGGCGTCTCCGCTAAGCTCTCACTCGCTGCAGATTATTCTGAGTCACGGAACGGGAGCAGATGATGGCAGACAAAACTTGAGTTTCTGATGTTTGAAGCATTCTTCCACATTCAAGAGCATTTTTGTATACATCCATGATCTGCTTGTGCTTGTATGGATTAGTAAGAGCACAAAGGCTGCTTGCTGAGCTCTTTGATTATGCTAAGAGCCCTGGGCCAAATGGCTTAATTAGCTTTGAGTCAAACGCTCGTTTAAAATGTTTATTTTGGATGGCAAAAAGCGAGCAGCGGTCTTGGATGCCTTGCGTCTTTTTTGTGTGGGTACAAATATCCTACGCTGTCTAGTGCAATTTATGTTAAGAAAATAAGTGCTAATAAATATTGACTTCTCCCATTTAGTGTGTCCTTTTTTTGAAAGAAGGCAAGATTTGAACTATGTTTTCTTTTTTGTAAATCAATGCTAACAGCTTTAAACAAACTTTTCTGTTTTACAAACTTTTGGCCATGTTTTTATACAGACAGTAGAGAGAGGACAGGAAATAATGAGATCGTGATAGGACACGATCGGCCTGGATTGATCTGGAGTCTCATGCAATCACTGTGGCATGGGCATGTTTACTAATCACTAAGCCACGGCTCTGACCTATTTTACAAACTATTTTCATGCTCATGATGAAATTATTTGTTTTTGTTTGGATTTCCTCAGCCAGTTTATGATTAATCATAAAGATATATTCTGTCTTTTTTTTGTTCTTTTTCCAAAAAGGAAGGGGAAATTCTTGCATCACTATGAGAATTACGGAGCCACCTCCAAAGACATCGCTGATTGGTTGAAAAAGTGAGTCAATAAATCATCTACATGTTTTTTTCAGCTTTCAACAAGCACACACACCCTCTCTTCATTCATTCTAACACCCTTTACTATCTTAAAAGCTGTAAAGAATCACCATGTTTTGAAGAGGTGTGACATCTCGGACTTCTGCCCACGGTCTCCACCATTATCCAGGGAGTGTTTTACAGGAACTGTGGTGTGAAAGAAATGATGTGCACTGTAAAACACTGGACGGAAACAGTCCTCTGTGCCTCCTAACAGAGATGTGATGAGGCTTTAAGCTCTCTGCAGTGTCTTAACCAACTATCAAACTGACAGAGTGACAGCCTATGTACACATCACGTGAATTGAGTGCTATAACAAGACACATTAATAGTTTGTTAGTAGCCTTGTATTTTTATTGCTGTGTAGTCTGGTCCACTTATTCCAGTCAATAACTTCCCAATTGGACTGTTTGATCAATATGTCACAAGACCAACCACAGCTTGTTTTGTATTTTTTTGTAGTTTAATGGCAGAAATTCTGATTTTGAAATTAAACCAGTGTGGAAAGAATTCTGGTTTGCGAATACACAGCAGTTCAAAAGAGTAATGACAATTCAACTTTGCCATCACAGGAATAAATTACATTTTCAAATATATTAAAATAGAGAACAGTTTTTTAAATTTGTAATAATATTTCACAATATTTCTTTTTACTGTATTTTTTATCAAATAAATGCAGCCTGGCTGAGCATAAGATACTTCTTTTGAAAACAAATTATTGCCAACCCTAAGCTGAACAGTAGTATTTCAAAGATTTGATGCCACTAACCAGGCAAAAAAATCCAGTGATTGGTTGTTCCTCAAAAAATATCACTGTAGCAAACCGGCACATTATAAACACAAGTATATGAACACAATAAAAGTTGCTAACCAATTTGTTTGGAACTAGTGTTTTCAGTCAGCTCTTACCATTTTTGTGTGCTGTATACCCATGAGACAGTCAGAGTAGGGACTGTGGGTGGTCTATAGTTTGTGAGAAACAGAAAATCATTATTGCAATCTCATAAACTATATGATAGCTGCAGTTGATTGACTAATACAAGTGCATGTTAAGAGATTCCAATTGTGCCTTCCTGCTCTCAAAACACTTGCAGATGTCCCTGGCTTGTCTTGTAGAATTAAATTTGAATGAAATAAAGTAGGGGTGGTGGGCGATCTTCCCAAAAAATAAAGTTATGATCCTATAACACACAATCACCATCCATGATCTGAATCACAATCTTCCCAATGTTGAGATGTACTATAGAGAATATCCAGACTGGAACAAGCCTATGGATTTATCTCTTTGTGCAATTTAAAACACAACATTGAATTAAAGAATCAGTTGTCAAAATGTTCACCACGCATGAAAGACACATGATAGACACACATGATATAATTTGGCCAATCAGCACAGCCATCTAGTAGGCAGTCATTGTTGTCGTTTTAACATTATTATGAGGACATGAAAGATTGCGATCTCCACGATTCGCTTGAAAAGTAGATAGTGGACGTCTTCAAGATCGATCACGATATAAAATCGTCAGATCGCCCACCCCTAAAGTAAAGTAAAACCTCTAGGAAACCCAACCATTCAGTGTACTTAATTTTGAATGAAGAAAAGGGAAAACATTAGCAAACCCTACCATTTAGAGTTTTCTAGTGTTTGTCTCTGGCAAAGCTGCCTCCTGGCTAGTCTTTGTTCAGCCGATGTACTTCTAGGAGCCAAGCTTTTGACTCTTTGCGCTTTACGAGGGAATCATTTGGACTGTTCTTGTATGGGCACAGGGCCCATCAGGAGACCGATGTGAATTGCAGGCTCAGACTAGCTCTCTTCAGTCATGTGGGTGTGACCGTTCCCCACCAGATGTAGTGTACTGATGTGTACTCGCAGTGTCCAACTTAGAGCTTAGGTGACTCTCATTAGTCATTTGGAGAGTTTTGAGCCATGAAGCTGAGTCATTAAGTTCATAGGCTTTGAGACAACAAAAACATATTGACTAATGGAAATTATTTTAACTACTTGTGTTTATGTTGCATAGCCCTCAACCTCCACAGCCTAAAACTCCAGAGGTGCCCTGGTCAGAGTCCAGCTCAGCGGTCTTCCATCTGACAGATGATTCTTTTGATACATTCCTGCAGGAGCATCCTTCAGCCTTGGTCATGTTCTACGCTCCCTGTGAGTATTAACAACACGGCTGTTGCTGGTCATGGTGACTGATTTTTACAAGTATCATCTTTATTGTTCCTGGAAGAATATACTGTATCTATCAACCAATATGATTTTAGGGTTCGGTTAAGGGCTGGGCTTGGGGCTTGAATGACATTCAAATTTAGGGGTAGTTAAAGGGATAGTGCACTTAAAAATTCAAATTGTCACTTATGTCATTCCAAACCCATACGAATTCCTTAATTCCTTCAACTTGATCAATTAAAGCCAGTGACATTCACCTTTTTTGAGCTCTACGAGAGAAAGAAAATCCTACAGGGTTGTAACAACATGAGGGTGTGTAAATGATGACATAATTTTCATTTTTTGGTGAACTATCCCCACTTGTTAGAATTATGTTGGCAAGAAAGTTGTCAAAATTCACTGAACTACCATGTTTTTTTTTGTGGAAATGTTATTATAACAACACCCTAATGTTTCGCACACATTCTAAGGTAGAACCATAGTACTATTTGAAGTACATTGGAGTGTCATGTAAAATCATTGTACAGTACATGGATATTTTACAGTATGAGGATCATTACCAGTCATTTTTCTAGTCTAATTAGGAGTTCAAAGAGAGACAAAAAAATGTTTTTTTATATTGGTTGAACTTGAATTGCACTTGTGTGCTGTTGATGTTTTTGTCTATCAATTTTATTCTCAGATGAATCTGCCAAACACAGATTTGTTTATATGAGCATGTTGGTAGTACTTCAGTTTCTTGGGTGATTGCTTTTATAGTGATTGTAGGAAGATGGCTCTCAGGTTTCATACATTTTTGATTAAACACCTCTGATAGAACATATTCATTTCCTGTATCCTACCAATCTGCCACTGATCCTATAGTATACACAAACTCTCTCTCCGCATGAATACATGGAGAAGGTACGGAATGACTCGTTTACGTTCTCATCAGCTAGACCAAATGCAATATCCTTGTTTAGACACAAACCTCTGTTCACATGCACGCAGTTATCATCATGCCAATGAAAACATCAGTTTGTCCTCTCGACACACATAATCGACACTGCTGAGTTAGGTGGGGGAAAAAATTACCCTTTCTCTGCATCAGATTAACTATGAGAAGCAATGCATACTGAACCCCTTTAGTGTGCAAATTCCGTGTATCACTTCTATTAATAAATTTTTTTTTTTAACATTTAAATTGACACTGACATTTAAAATCAGTGACCAGATTTTTTTCATATTCCCATAGTGTAAATAAATGCATAATAAATCCAAGCTTGACGTAGTGAGCTCTGGTTTACGTTTACTGGAAAGGCTGTTATGATGATGTAACAGGTGGAGAATTGGAAAGGAATATCTTTAAATACTTGGAAGGGAAATATAATTTATTTCCAGATGATTCTGATCATTTCATGTTGTAGTCTTTTATGGATATTGAGTTGCTGCTGTTTTCATGCCAATTATGCATGACAGCCCTGTTGGAAGAAAAAAAACAGCTTAAACCGGCCTAAGATGGTTTGTTGGTGTTTAGCTGGTCTTCCAGTTTGACCAAAACCTCTTTAAAACAATCAAAGCAGGCCAGGCATCAAACCACCTCTGGCTAATCATTTATAGCAGGGTTTTCTAAATGTTTTAATGTGTAAACACTACCTTTCGTAACTTTAGATTGTATTTATTTACACTGGGAATATTAACTTTTTTTGTTTAAAACAGTTCCTATGTTCACGAGGCTGCATTTATTTGTAAAATACAGTTACTGTAAAACAGTAATAATGTGAAATATTATTACAATTTAAAATAACTTTTCTATTGTAATGTTAATATTTTAAATATTTTAAAATGCAATTTAATCCTATGATGGCAAAGCTGAATTTTCAGCAGCCATTACTCAGTGTCACATGATCCTTCAGAAATCATTCTGATATGCTGATTTGACGCTTAAGTAACATTTTCTTGTTGACAAAACAGCTTAATATTTTTGTGGAAACTGTGATGCATGTTTTTCAGGATTCATTGATGAAGAGAACATTCAAAATCTTTTGTATTGATATAAAAATCTTTACTGTTGCTTTTGATCAATTTAATGTATCCTTGCTGAATAAAAGTATTAATTTCCTTCAAAAAATCTTACTGACCCCAAACTTTTGAACTGTAACTTACATTTGTTTACTTTGTTCAACAAAATCTTTCGCAGAACTACATGCTTGTTTGTTTAGTTTTCATACTGTTAAAAACTAATGCTGTCAATAGAATAAAAATTACAATTAATGTCATAATTTGTGATCAATCTAGAAAGCAGAGTGAAGTAGTAATATTATAAAGTCTGATGAATGTAAAAAATCATTATGCTAGTGCACATTAACTTCGGCCCTACTGTATACATTTTGTAAAAACATTTTTGCTTCTCAAACTTTTTTTGGTTACATGCTAATGTTAAAATTATTCACGTTTAGATTTTCTTCCTTGTAATGGTTTTTAGGGTGTGGCCACTGTAAGAAGATGAAGCCAGAGTATGATGAAGCTGCTGAGATCCTCAACAAAGACCCAGATGTGAGTTTCTTATTACTAATTCTCTGACATGGAGATTGTATATTTGCTTGTTGTAAAATTCATACATCCTTAGACTTTGCAAGAGAGAACATAGAGACAGGATAGCACCTGTGTACTTAATGAAATGGTTCTAGATGTTTCATTTCTGCTTTGAGGCATTCCTCGTAAAAAGTCTGTGTCCAATTGACTTGATTGGAAAAAGCCAATTGTAATTTCCCATCATCCTAGACAATTTAATAACACCCTGTGGCAAATCCCAAAATAATGTTTTACTCGACTTCAACAAACTTTCGATTCAAAATGTCTGTCCTTCCATGATATGGTGTTTTTTTTTTAAGCTTTAAAGTTACAACATGAGACAATTACAGTTCACAAACATCTCTGGCAATGTTGTGCGAATGGTGTGTTTCTCATTTTCCAGGGCTGTCCGCTGCTCTGGCGCTGGCTCTGCTCTCTAGTCCACAGTTGCAGGCCAATTGCAGTCACCAGAGCCTTCTAGTTGGAGTATTTATCTCATTTTCCATTTCCTCTGTGCCGTCCCTCTAACCTTCAGCTTGGAGCTACTCAGAGTGATGCTCTTCCCAGAGTTCAATAACACCACGTTATGCATTATCTAATGCATGCTCTAGTCCTCACATCTTCTCCCTTGAGAGAGCTGAAGTCATTTATTTTTCTCATTCCTTTTGCTCTCGGCCATACACACAGTTTAAAGAGAGAGTCCACGTGTCAAAAATATTTTGAATTTGCATTTCGCTGAGAGTTTGGAATAAGGGTGTTTAAATGTGCATATATGACTGGGTTGCGAACATGACATTTTGCAAGTGGATGGTGGAGAAATTGAAGCGGCCGTGCTTATCTCTCAAGTGTGTTGTTGAAATGCAGTGCCGTTGCTTTAATGAGATGTGTTTGTGTATTGGTTGTAAAGCAGTTTGGTTTGAATACACTTCTAATTGGCTCACGGATCTGATAGCTGTCCATAGATTATTTGGCCCCTACAGGGTTGGTGCCTCAACTCAAACACAAATTCTTTGTTTGTGATAATGTCTCAGGCTCTCATTATAGATTTAAGGTATCCCACTGACAGATGTTTGCAAATAGAGGCAGTTAATTAAGTTTAAGCTGAGGAAACCTTCATAATGACAATCCATTCTGCATCTATATAATGGTGGGAATAAAGCTGTGCCAAGATGTGCTTGTTGTCTCCACAACTTCAATAAATTGATTGCTTTTAAACTAGGGGTGTAAATGCATAAATCTGTCTATACATTAGGCCTTTGTGCAAATATAATTTTCTGCAATTTGTTGGGTATATTTATGCAACAGTGTTCTTTGTATCCCTCTTGCAGAAAAAAATATCAGATATGATATTTCTCGAAATTTTTGTTGTTGTTTTTAAATCACATGAATTAACATGTTAACTTTTAACATTCCCTAACATTTTAAACCAGTTCGATATAAAGACAGATATAGTCTATCTGTAGATATACAGAAAGTGGTTTTAAAATGTAACATTTTAACTTAAATTTTAGATAATTGATGACTGTATTCTCAATCTCCTCTTCTGAGCTTTTGAAATTGTTGAATAATTATGCATCTCATCTACTCCACCTACAGGAGGTCCCTTCAACCACAGAACACAATCAGTATTAAAATGACAGCTTGCTCTGTTCCCAAATTATGTAGCCTCATGATTTTAATTGAGTTGTGCGTAGACATTTGAAACTTAATGAGTTCCATAATTGCTGGAAAGTTTCTAGAGAGTGATTTGGATTAAAAATGAGTATCTCTAAATTGCGTGGCACCTCGAGCACTTTGAAAAAGATCAGTTTGCATAGGCTTTTTTTTATTTAACAAATGGACCAACAATGTCCAACATGTAGGATCTATGTTTTTTTATGATCTTTATGTATTTTGATTAATCAGCTGTCAGATAACATAATAGTGTTGTTTTTAAGCTGAAACTCAGTAAACAGTACTTTTCTCTCTTTATACATCTATATGGTTTTAGAGCCCAGGTGCATTGGCGGCAGTGGATGCCACCATTCACAAGTCCATCGGAGAGCGGTTTAAAATCTCAGGCTTCCCCACTGTGAAGTACTTTGAAAAGGGCGAGGAGAAGTACACGCTTCCTCAACTTCGGAGCAAAGACAAGATCATCGAGTGGCTGCAGAAGTGAGTTAACGGTCTTTTCCACTTTGCGGTTCCATGGTTTACTGACCATCAGCATGAGAAATTAAATTAAATGTATTTATTATTATTTTCATCTCTCTCTCGCTACTGTCCCTATATTAGAGTGTAAAAAATGCCTTGAAGAGGTGCTGTTTTTGCAGTGCATCTCTGTAGAGCCGTTAATGTGCAAACCAAATAAAACACAATGGCTGTTTTTGACTGTGGATGTAGTTATGTTGGTGGATTGAGGTCTGCATTGGTAAATGCTTGTTTTTGCTTTCATTTATTTCTTCACACTTTGTAGTTTATTTATTATGGAGGTGGATTTAGTGCTCAACTAAGATCATGTACAGGTGAGGCATAAATTGCATTTCGTAGAGTTGCTCTTACCCTCTACAATCTCTTAACTCTATAAATAGTCAGGAAGGTCTGTTATAAATACTAAAAATGTGTCCAAGCACCCACTTTGTGGTTTTGTTTTATATGTTAAAGTGGTAGCTGAATGTTACCTAGTTAAAACTAGTGCTAGAGTCGGCGCCAATGGCCTCGTGGTCAGTGCGCCGACATGTAGTGCCTTTGCGCTCAGGCGGCCCGAGTTCGAGTTCCGGCTCATGGACCTTTCCCGATCCCATCCCCCGTCTCTCTCCCACCTCGTTTCCTGTCATCTCTCTACTGTCCTGTCACAATAAAAGGAAAATCACCAACAAAAAACAAACAATATAAAACAAGTGCTAGACTTTTGGGGAAAAAAGTGAATCTTTTCAGTGAGACGTTGCAGAATTGTTTGAATTGGCCACACACATTTGACCTGGATGTTTTTCACGCATTACTGAACTTCGCACTAAGTGGGCCACGTAACTGACAGGGGTTCAGTCAATGGGAACATGCTCTCAAAAACACACACTGACTGATTCTAAAGAGCGGCCTGGATGTGGGATGTGAGCTGGGAGCCTGAGAATTTACTTTACACTGCTACCTCCCTTGACTTTTTGGGATGTTCAACGGAGCTTGACTTCAATCAATCACTGCTAAACTGACCTCTCAGTGGAAGAGCTTGCTCTTGCTGTGATCCTGGAGCAGTCCTGCTGTGCGGGCATCAACTTTGAGTTGAAGTGCATGACTGTGCCATCTCACAGGTCCCAGAACGCCAGGGCCAAGCCTGTTGTCAGTCTAATGGCATTACTGCAGACTTGTAGACATGCAATATGGTAATATCATGGAACATGTGAAGTCAGGAGAGTCCAAGTTTAGATTTTCTTTAGTCCTGAAGTGCATTTACGTTTAATTTTTTATTGAGTGACATGCAAATACAGGGCTCCTGACTGCAGCCATTTTTTGTCACAGTGCCAAAATTTTTTGCAACTTTATGTGCAGGAGCAACCTGCAAATTTGGATTTCTTTTTATTTCATGTTGAAAAACGAGTAGGGAGCGAGCGAATCCTCGGTGTGTCTCGCTGTCTAACGTCACAGATCAGTCAAAAATGGCGACTCAAACCATTGGCCCTGTCCCAAATGGCACACTTCATATGCACTTACAGCCTTTTGGACTTAGAATGCCTGCCGTGTGCGCGTGATCGTGAAGTCCACGAGAACGTAGGATGTCCCATTTGTCATTTTAGGTTTCAGAAGGGTGCTCGCACGCGCCCCCTTTGTGGTCAATATGCATTGGTGCAAACTCTGCAGCAGACTTCTTCCCAGCAGCCAAAGAGCCATTACGTCATGAAAGTGCGGACTCGTAGGAAGGCCGCGAGTGTTTAGGGTGTCATTTGGGACAGGGCATTTTTTTCACCAAAGCTAGGCCCTCTACAGCAACAAATTGCAGAGAAGGAAAAATCAAATGACAAGTCAGAAGAAGAAATAAAAGGCAAGACAACTATTTTTCTGACAGGGATGTCTGAGGTAGTTTACATGGCTTAGATATTGCAAAAACACCAACACCATCAACTGTATCTTCTGCTCTCGGTGTGGTCTAAAACACACAGGGAAAACCAAGTTTTCTTAGGCAACCGGTACCGCAGTTTAAACATGACACACAAGAGCAGCTTGAAGCATAAAATATGCCGAGACAGATACATTAATGAAACTGCATCGCCACTTCCCGCAGCATTTCACAGACAGGAAGCTAACATTCAGTCAGCAGATGATAGTCAAATTTTACACAGCGTATTTCATAGCTAAGGAGGAATTACCATTCACTGAATTCAGTGACAAATTGAGATGTTAAAAAAGAATGGCGTAAAATTGAATCCTGCATACAGCAACGACACAGCATGCGCAGATTTGCTCAAACAGAAGACCCATGAGAAGATTAAGGACGCCACTTATCTCTCATTCATGATCAACATGACCAATGGTGACCACATGCTTTGTTTGCATCTATGGATGTACATTTGTTAAGCTTTGGTTCTCGTACTGTAATGATATCCCTGTGAACTTAAAATAAAACGGCACATTGTAATTTCTGTCAGTTAAGTCTATTTATTACCAAAGCATTTGTCAGCAAATACAGTTAAAATGGGGGAAAGGTTGATTTAAGGTGTGCCCCTGAATGTTCTGCTTGTACAGTGCTCCTAGTAAAATGCCCTCAAAAAGTATATCATCATTGCTGTAAATAACTACAATGATAATCACAAAAACACACTACCGTTCGAAGGTTTGGGGTCAGTAAGATGTAATTAATGTTTTTAAAAGAAGTCTCTTATGTTCACTAAAGCTGCATTTATTCTAATATGCTGATTTTTCTCATCAAGAAACATTTTTTATTATTATTAGCAGTGTTGTACTGCTTAATATTTTTGAGGAAACCGTGATTGTTTGATCAATATAGAAAGTTCAAAAGAATGGAAAACGTCAATGTATCAATTTGAAAGTCTTTACAATCACTTTTGATCAATTTAATTAATCTATGCTGAATAAAAGTATTCATTTCTTTTAAATAAATCTAACCCCAAACGGGTCATGTATATGTAGTGTAAAAAATACACTCTTTAGGGCCCAAGCAGATGGTGCGAGGACCCTCTTGGAATTGCTCCAATTATTCATTATTATAATTTTTGGAAACTTTATTTTACAGTGTCCTTGTTACACATGTTACATGTAGTTACTATAGTAATAACTATAAATTATGCATAATTACATGCAACTAACCCTAAACTAAACCCTCATCCTAACCCTTGCCCTATACTAAGTACATGAAGTTACTTATTATTACTCAGTACTAATAAGTCTAAGTACAGTGTAACACAGACACCTTTAATTAAAGTGTAACCTAATTATTTAATGTAATTCTGTGGCATAAGTGTCTAAATGCTTTTGGAGCCATTCAGTTTCGCTAAATTCACAGCTGTAAGTCTAAGTACATCAGCTTTTCATTCAGTATATTAAATTGATAATACCAATTTGTATAGTTATTATATAATGACCCAACTTGGCTGTGAGTATTATAGTTTCAGAGATCTCAGCCTTAAAGCTTACCTATTAAATCACAGGCTATCTCTCTCTCTCTCTCTCTCTCTCTCTCTCTCTCTCTCTCTCTCTCTCTCTCTCTCTCTCTCTCTCAGTCCCCAGGCCCCACCTCCTCCAGAGAAGTCGTGGGAGGAGATGCCGTCCAGCGTGAGCCACCTGGGAGCCGAGGATTTCAGGGAATCTCTGAAAAAGAAGAAACACGCCTTGGTCATGTTCTATGCTCCATGTAAGCCTTCTGTTTTTCTCAAAAATACCGCAGCTGTAGTTTCTGTCTCTCAGCACGTATCCAGCCTTCTTCTAAACCTTTTAAAATTATGGAACAGTATTTTGTTGCATCCTCCTAAAACATCATGTGTGACGGCAATTATATGGAGCACTGAAATGTGCAGGTGGCGTAACATCTGCCAAATGACACCATAGTTTCCTGCATATAATATTTTACAATGTTTAAAATATTCACAATAGGCCATACTGTAACAGTTTGAAATGATGTTTTCATCTCTGTACATTTCTGATAATATATATATATTCACATATGGCAAAAAACCATGGAAATGGAGATGAATTATTATTTATGAAGGCGAACACAGTTTAATGCAATTCATTTCAATTCATTTAAGTTATATAGAGCTTTTTACATATTACATAGTTCCATAGCAGCTTTACAAAGAATAGTGCCTTACAAAAAACCCTCAATAAACAAGAAAATGGTGACCATGGCAAGGAAAAAGGGCATAGAAAGAAATGAAAACGCCCCAATTTTCATTACTGTAAATGCAAATAATTTTTTACCATTAAAAAGTGCAACTACCTATAATAGTATTTATATAATATTTTAAGGCAGTTGCAATATGTCAAGACTGAAGCTTATTGCTCTTTTATATTGTACATCTGTGACAAAAAGCACCAGATTGTAGCCAATTTGTTGTAACACTTTTCCAATTTGCGTAGATGCTACAATACATTTCAAACTGTTTAGAAATCTGGCCAACCAGATCGTCAGGTTGGCACTAGCTTAAGAGCTGTGATGAGCAACAACAGCCAATGAAATTGTAAGAGGAAGGCTAGACATCGGGAAGCAGGAGCCAAAAACAAAACATCAAACTGCTGCCCACGTCTCCCACAATACTGTCTCCTCCTTATTGGCATTCGGCTCACTTTCTTCTTTGTCTTCCTTCATGTTGTTTGTTGACATGTTGTCAAGAATTGTAGTGTTGCTATGTTGAGTTTTTGTGTAAACAAATCTCAAGATCACAGCAATAGTCAGGGAGACTGGTCTTGTAATTTGATGCACGTTTTCTGCTGTTTGTGGTGTGAAGTTTGCTCCAAGATGACATAAAGCAAGAAACTGTCACTGAATTTGCATGCTAGAATACTACTCGTATCTTTCTATGACAGAAATAGTAAATGTAGTATGCTAGCATGTGGTTCCGAATTCAGCATTTGTGCAGGTCATTCTGTTTTGTAGTGTACTTGGCCATAATAATTTCTATACTTGATAATATACATCTAAATGCATTACGGCAATGAAAATTGAAGGGGAAATGTGCTTAATTTGTCATGAAAATAATGTCAGAATATTAAAAAAAAAACGTTTTACACACAATACTTGTTTACTTGATCAATTTAAATTATCTGTGTTCTTTAATTTGAATGTCGTCAGTAGATCACGCGCAGAACTTTCCACTCCCATCAATGCTTTTATAGGATTGCATTTTCATGCTAATTTGCCCTGTTTAGTAAATCCGGCCCTTAGTGTTTAGCCATTTTGGCTTTTGTCGTCGTCTTTTTTTTTTTTTTTTTTTGCCCAGGAGTGTATATACATCTGACTCGATTCTTTTGTACTGGCTTTGCGTCAGTCATTGGACTTTTTTCATTCTGTGCAGCATCAGTATTGGTTGTACACACGTTTGAGAACACAATTTCAAATTAATATGCCATTTTTGTTATCATAACTGAGGCGTGTAACATAATTGCAGTGTGTATTCAATGAACAATGGCATAATTATTTAACATTAGACTGTATTGTGTCATTCTCTGCATCTACTGAACTCTGTCTCACTGGGTCCTTTAATTACAGCTTTTTTTAGAAGTGTAATACAACCAAAAAGAATAAAAGTAGCTTTTGTATTGGGTATTGAAGAATGTTAATCAAAACTGATTAGGAGCACAAATTGAATAGTGAATCGTGCCGATTAAAAACCGAGCTATGCAGAGCTTTACTGAATGATTCCATCAGTGTTGTTTTGTCCTGGTGAACGTGCCATTTGATGAACACGATAGTGGGCAGCCTGGATTGCTATAGAAGCAACTTTCTAGTTAATGATAGGGCAGGTCTTTGCATTTGTACACACTGAAGGTTTAAATATCACCTGGCGACCCTGATAACAGTGGTAACACTTCGAAGCGAGCATGATAGTTGAAATGAGATGTTCTTATCAGAGGGTATCAAGCAGACTCAAGGGCTTTAGTTCTCCACTTCCAGTATGTCAGATGTCAATGTCAAGTCAGCACATAATTTCTAGGGAGTAAAAGTTTCAGTGCACTGGAATTATTTTGACAATTGGACCGCCCTAGAAATAGTTCCCAGGGCAGTGCACTTACTACTGAACTAGTCGATTGAAACGCTCCCAAAATTTCTTCTTGCATATGATGAAAAATGATTATGCTCTGTTATTTTAAGTACAGCTTCTGCCCACGCTTTGAGTTCTTGATTAGCGTATCTATCTGGGCACTGAGTCAGACTCGCATCGACCTTGCATGAGTCTGGAGGCCTGCCCAGCCTTTCTTCTCCTCATATAATGGCAACATGAGCCAAAAGTGGAGGTACGCAACTTTATGCTCCATTATTTATAATGACCCTTGTGTGTCTGAAATTAGATGCCTTGTTCCTCACACAAATAGACCTTTGTTTGCTGCCCTGCAAATTATGACCGTGCCATTAACTACCATTTAAAAGTCACCATTTTTCCAAAGTGAACTTAAATAACTTTCATTTAAAAACGTAAAATGGCACAAATGTGTGCAAACAAGATTGCGTGACAACCTAAACTAGCACAGTAAATGAGACGGTTTTTAGCTTTAGGCAGCTGTTTATTGATGGAAGTTGTTTGTTCTAAACATGTAGCACAAAATGCCATGCATAATTCATAATAAAACCGTCAGCTTCAAAACCACCTTGCAAGAACATGATGGAAATTAAAGTTTAGGAGTTATGAGAGTAGAAACTCTTGCCTGTTCTTTAGTAAGTTTGATTGACATGCATTGCCTCGGGAAAGCCACCGTTGTGCCTATGAGAATAATAAAGCAACTTTCGAAATGCTATTAAGATTAATTTAGTCATTTTAACCTGCTACACACAGGTGCATTTGTTTGGCTTAAGTTAGTCATGCGAGTAATGTCTTTATTTTTAAAGAATTCAGTCATTTTCTTCTGTTCTTTCGCTTTAGTACTCATCTCTATTTGCTGGGATATATCACCTCTTGCTGTTTGTTCTCTGCATTATGAGGTGAGACAGCTCGATGAATACTTATATCTTACTGTTTCCCCCAGGGTGTCCACACTGCAAGAATGCCGTCCCTCATTTCACCACAGCGGCCGAGCTGTTCAAAGAGGACCGCAAGGTGAGGCTCAGCGCCATTAAGGAGATTTCCAGACACTAAATAACAAACGCTTTAAAATGACTTCCAGGTTCTGTCAAGCGCAATCAGGTTCTCTCTTTCTCATTCAGACAGCCTTCACACATCCCAGAATTTAATCTCTTTTCATCTCCAGAACATTCTCAAGGACTTCAATGTCAGAGTCCCTTTGCTGTCTGATGCAGTCGACCTTCAAACCTCACTCATTATACTTGTAGTTTTTCCTCTGTTGATATCTGTATTGTAGTGTGTGGAAGATTATGCTGTTTTAGCCATGTCTTGTCAGTTTAAACATTTTAAACGACTTAGCTTCTTCTACCCTTGCATGTTTAAAGGGGTCGGTGTCTGTGGTATTGTGGGGGAATTGTATTTGGACATTTTAGCCCAATATAAATTGGAAAAAAGTGGTAGCACTTTATTTTACTGTAACAAGTACATAGTAATAATAATAATTAATAATAATTCATTACATTTATATAGCGCTTTTCTCAGCACTCAAAGCGCTTTACATAGAAGGGGGAATCTCCTCAACCACCACCAATGTGCAGCATCCACTTGGATGATGCGACGGCAGCCATATTGCGCCAGAACGCCCACCACACACCAGCTTACTGGTGGAGAGGAGACAGAGTGATGAAGCCAATCAGTATATGGGGATGATTAGGAGGCCATGATGGACAGAGGCCAAGGGGCAAATTTGGCCAGGATGCCGGGGTTACACCCCTACTCTTTCGAAAGACATCCTGGTATTTTTAATGACCACAGAGAGTCAGGACCTCGGTTTAACGTCTCATCCGAAGGACTGTAAAATAAAGTCCTGTTCCTCATACTATGTACTTGCTATAGTAGTTACAATAACTAGGTACTAACCATGAACCAACCCCTAAACCTAACCATAAACCACGTAGTTATCTTGTATTACCTAGTCCTTCATTAGGGAAGTACACTGTAAGTACATACTGTAAAATAAAGTGCAATCAAAAAAAGTGAAATGACGTGAAGGCCAAGTATGGTAATGCATACTTGGAATTTGTCCTCTGCATTTAACACATCCAAGTTGGTGCACACACATTAGGAGCAGAGTGTAGTGAACACACTGACACACACGGCAAACCATGGACACACACACCCGAAGCAGTGGGCAGCCATTGATTGGGTGTATAGGTGCTTTACTCAAGGGCACCTCAATCATTTCCTGCCAGTGTTGAGAACCAAACCCGCAACCTTCGTACTATTATTCTTGCATTATTTGTTAACAGTTGAATATAAATGAACAGATAATGTACATTAACATCATGTAGTGAAGAAGCTAACATGAAATGACAATGAACAACATTTCTACAGCATCTGGCTTTTTAATGTTTATTTATAAATATACACTACCGTTCAAAAGTTTGGGGTCGGTAAGATTTTCTTTATGTTATTAAAGTCTCTATGCTTATCAAGGCTGCATTTATTTGGTCCCGAGTACAGTAAAACAGTAATACTGTGAAATATTATTACAATATAAAATATTGAAATATATTTTAAAATGTAATTTATTCCTGTGATGGCAAAGCTAAATTTTCAGCATCATTACTGCAGTCTTCAGTGTCACATGATCCTTCAGAAATCATTCTAATATGCTGATTTAGTACTCAAGAGAAAAATCTTATTATTCTCAATATTGAAAACAGTTGTTCTGCTTAATATTTTTTTGGAAACCATGATACATTTTTCTTTGATGTATTTGGTGATTAGAAAGTTCAAAAGAACAACATTTATTTGAAATACAAATATTTAGTACTATTATAAATGTCTTTACTATCACTTTTTGATCAATGTAATGCCGCCTTGCTGCATAAAACTATTAATTTCTTTAAAAAGAATCCTACAGACCTAAAACTTTTGAAAAGTAGTGTATATATGTACCTATTGCATAAACTAATGTTAATTAATTAAACCTGTAAAATTGTAAAGTGTTAACCCATTATTATTATTATTTTGGCTTTATTTCACCATTCCCCTCTCACATGCATGACGTGCTCAGGCTTTGGCTATGATCTGTGGCATTTTGTCACGGACTAGGTAAGGGCTGACAAGCTTGTGTGCTTGGCATTACTTTTAAATTCACACATTGCATTCACTTTGAGTGTTTCAACTTTTCCACGCTTCAGACAAGTAACACTCCATCATAGATGTCTATGCACTGACTTTTCAGCATTCTCTAAATCTTTCCTCTTTCTCCCGAAACTTCTTTGAAAGTAGCTGGCTCTCTTTTGAATCTTCAGGGGCCTGTAAAACATTTCCCTGGCTTCTTTAACTACAGACATTTATCATTGGCAATAAGACAGTGATGTTGAATTGTTGTTCTCAAATGTCTATAATTCATCAGGCACAACGTCAGTCCTCTTCAATTTCCCTATAGCTCTTAAGTTTGCGCATAATCGTTATTCAGATGAACTGCAGTTGGAAATTCACTTTGCCAAGATTCAAATGGAGCCAATTTTGAGCTGACGCCCCTCTAGATATTATTAAAAACAGATATTGTTTGTCTGAAGAATAAAAGCTTGGTTCATGAAGCTCCATCTGCTGGTTTTTCCAAAACAGTGAGCCACTTCACATCATTTAAGGCGAGACACGGCAGGCAAAAACATAGATTTTTCATGCAGTGGTCAGTTTTGAGATTTTGGGCTAGTTTACTCCTTCAATATGTGTTCTTTCAAGCTGCTATCAAGAAAATATACATTAAGATGTTTATTTTATTACATTTTGTTTACTTGCGGCAGTAAGTTTCTCCCGAATTTACCAAGAAGTTAGCATCCCAACGTGACATGCCGAGTTCCATCTGTTTACTGAAGTCTGTCATGACCGGTATCGTTGTAAAGCTCTGAGTCTCTCTGAGTGTCCTGCACAACGCTATGTAACCCAAATATGGGCATTTCCTTTCTATCAGTAACCAATCGTGAATGTCCAAAGGGGGATTTAAAGCTAATGTCGAAATCTCATTCAGTGCTATTTAAAACTTTAAATGCCGTTTTCTCAAAATGAGTTTTTTGTCATTCTCCAGTACAAACATCTCAGCCTATGTAGCACCTATGTACACCAAACTTTCCAGTTATACACTTAGCAGTATTCTGAAGATATTTTCAGAGGGATTTGTTAATAAAACATTCCTGGCCTGATTTATGTGACATTTTAATTAAAAAAATATGGCGAAAATCGATTTTTTTTAAGGCTGTGGACAGTATACTTAGATTTCCTAGGTAATGAAAGCATATATCCTGAAATTTTGTGTGTAAACAAAATGAAAAAATTATTTTGCACCTGGCTTTATTATATGTTCAGATCTATCTACCGAAAATATATGCAAAATCGTGCATATTTAATTAGATAAGGCCTAATTTGCATAATTAAACATACAGATTTAAAAAACTTGTAATTCATTTTTTTATATACTTGTGTAAGTAATCAACTGAGGAGGTTTCATGGTGATATCTATTATTTAAAAATTTCACCCTATTCACCTGTTGTGTCTCGCCTTAAAATACAGTCAAGGTTATTTTCCCACATGCATAAACCTGTGCTTTTGTCTGTCAGTCAAGAGGCATATTAGACCACATGAGCATCAGAGCATTACATTATTTACACATTTTATCTCAGGGCTGTTGAATGCTGGATTCTAAATAACGAACATTCAAATCATGCTGTTATTTTTTTATGTAAAAACAAATCTAAACAAGTGAACCAAAACCTACAAAGACACTGACCATGCAAACAAATAATACAATAACAAACAATAGTATAAAAATGACATTTTACATTTTTCCTTCTAAATTACCTTTATTATCTATGGAAAGCATTCTTTCTTTTTCTTTCTTTCTCTCTCTCTTTCTCTCTTTGCACGTGTACACTGTGCAAACACACACTTGCACATAGATGAAAACATACACACGCTCAGAAATGAGTCGTCAGTGCTGCCCTGTGATCAACTTTTTCATTGAAATAGTTAGCAAACGATGAAAAAAATGACATTTCGCGATAGCAAGGTAGTAACGTAGCTGTTCTTGAAGCAAATAAACTTACAGCTGGACTATTAGTAGAAATGCTGCTGACGAACATTAAAGTCACACGCTTAATCTCTTTCTCATTCTCTCTCTCTATCTCATACCTGCATTAGTCTGCATATCAGTGGCTCAAGCCTTTGTTACTAGCTCTAAAATAAAAATGTTTAATTAGTAACAGAAGCTTGGGATGAGATGCATAAGAAATTGGTTCTACACTCGAGCACATTTAAAGGACGGAAACCAGACAAATGTCTTTAAAATAAAACACTAAGCATGCGTATGCACAAATTTGTGCGTTTAATCTGAGTATGAACATTTAAAGGTGCATTGAGTAATATTTAGGAGGATCTGTTGACAGAAATTCAATTTCATATACATAACTATGTTTTCAGTGGTGTATAAAGACCTTACATAATGAACCTTATGTTTTTATCTCTTTAGAATGAGCCATTTCTGTCTACATACACCGCGGGTCCCCTTACATTGAAATAGCCAGTATGCACCACCATTATGGACCATTATGTTTCTACAGTAGCCCTAAACGGACAAACGCGTTTCGTCACTATGTTGTTCTTCGTGCAAAGAAGCTAGCTAAAGTCAGCAAATAAAACACTGACACAATGATAAACAAGTAACAATAATATTAACAAAAACATTTAGTTTTTCTGAATAATTAAGTCAACCTCATTTCTTAATTAATCTTTGTAAAGAAACCTCATTGCTTAACTGGCTACTCTCTGTTGTCTCAGACGACGACATCTTTTCCTGCCGGCCACCGTGACTTCTGTTGGTTGCAATTCGCAACTTCACCACTAGATCCCACTAAAAATTACACAGTGCACCTTTGAAATTATTAACCAAAAACTTTCATGGTAAAATTTATTCTAAACTTACGAATTTTTTTTAGAAACAACTGAAACCACATTTACGCAAAAGGAACTTTCTCTGTGCGGCCTTATAATCGTGTTATATTTTATATAAGAAGTTATATTTCATCTTAACATGACTATAATTATATATATTATATTATTTAATTTTTATATTATATTATATTATTAAATTTTTATTTAATTATGTAATAAAATTTATAAATAATAAAATTTCATTTCATCTTAAATATATTTCATCATATACAGTGAAAGATTATAAAAAGCTGTGTTATAGATTTAGCTGTTTCTCTGAATAACGCAGAAATACAGCTGGCTAATGAGAGGTCTGTAATCTGGTTCTGTATAAGAGGTGTTTATTGTGTTTAAACTGGTTTTGAGGATGACACGTTTTGTCATTTGAGGTTTTGAGGTTGCTCGAGGATCTGGCGAGAGCGCGTCTAGAGAGCGGCATGTTTGACGAGAGGGACAAAAGTCTGTACAAGAAAAGTTGTGCAGAAATCCCTTATATGGAGATGGTTTGGGCGTGTTTTATGTAAATGACTAACCTTGGGCACACGGCCATTAATTTACAATACTCCAAATTCACTAGCATTAGAACGAGACTAAGAACAGATTCATGTGCGTACGCACGTGTTGTGAATTAGATGGAGATTTTTCATGGAAAGTTCTCCTGGGTGTACAAATACGAAATAATCCAAGCGATTATTAGTGAATGAGACCCAATATCTTGAGGTGTGGTAACCATGGTATAAACGGAATAATTGACTCCAGGCCGTTGAATTATTAAAAAATTAATGTACTTGACGCTTCGCATTGTGGCCGCATTACCACATTGGGTATGCATAATTTTTCAATATTTCAATGGCCTGTCGTCGTTCAAATCCTGTATATGAAACTGCTCACTCATTCACTCATCCATTATTCACTACAGTGAATGCTATCCTTCACTATATGGCGTAAGGTTGAGTGAAAATGAGTTACACATAAGGAAAAAACATTTCTGATCTCACCTCCCGTGCTGAAATGCATTTCCCCCCAAAAAATTTATTTATGATTGGTGAAGTTTTTTTAAGATGTATACAGAGATGGAAATGGAAATGGGAATTGAAAGGGAAAGGGCTGCCATATTTTTGTAAATATTGTGTTGGGTTGACTTAGGAAGAATGTAATTGTCTTCAATGTGAATTAAATCTGGATGAGGTCTTGCCTTCATTCATATAAAATCTGTGCAACAGTAGTAAGGGCAGGGCAGGGCAGGGCAGGTCCAGAACGTATGGATTAGGGTAGCTCAAAAATCTGATTTTAATTGAATTTCATTCAAACCACATATGGATGTAGTTTGGATTGGGTTTGCTTTTCAGACTACTAACAACTGAGTTGAATATTCCAAACAATTAGATTTTTTTTCCTAGCATTACAATCTATTTTTATTTATTTTTGCTTCAAAGGAATTATAGAGCAGTTCGGCAAAAGAACAGATGAATTTTGCAAATGAATGTGAGCCTGACACTTAAACAAGAAGGTTTGTTTAGATTGTATGTTGAATGGTTTGTTGTTCTGGTTCCACTTTGTCCAGTTATTTCTTCCTAGTTCCACTGTTCATCCTCTTTCTCATTATTGCTTATTTCCTTTATATTCAGTACATTAGTAAACATCTTGAAGGCCTTCTAGCAGCGCAGGGCCTCCAATTTTTAATGTGAAGCCTCTTTGCACTTTGTTTCCTGTCTGACTATTAAACATTTTTTGTGTGTAGTAAAAGCTAAACAGATGCAGTCCAATTAAATACAACAACTGTGGAAAAAAGGCTAATGGTGTAAATCCTAGTCTTGGTTCAGATGTTCTTATGTTGACCTGTTTTAACTTAATACCACCAAATGCAAAAGAAATAGCTTATTTCAGTTTCTTCTGTAATATTCATGAGCTCACTGGCTGTTTCATTTCCTTTGCACAATGACCTGAGCTCTTTTTCTTTGAGGTTGATAATTACTGTCTGAGAAGGATCTCGGTGCCTTTGTGAATGACTTCTTTAACCTCATCCTTCTCATAAACCACCCTCTGTAAGCACGAAATCCTCAGTTTCCTCACAGGCCACGAGTATTATGTTGCTTACATCTACTTATTGGCGAGGTTATAGCAAGATCAGTCAAGTGCCAGGAGGGTATTCCACCAACACATGAGGATCAATATCAGAATTGGCCGGCAACCAAATGTACAATCCCTTTCCTCTCGATTTTCTCCCGTCAATGTAAAGACCGACTAATCACAAGCACATTCATGTCAACCTCCAATGAAACCCTGTAATCTGGGAGGATCATGTTTGATTGGTGTAGCAAGATCCTTAGTATCTCTTTTTCATGGGAATTGTTTTTGTCTTAAAGTCCCCCTGTAGTCAATAATTGTATCCCTTAAAATTAATTTCTGATCACCAAAATGATCAAATTTAAACAGTTTTTCTGCTGTGTGTGAACTACACCCTTTCTTCATTTATTATAAGCGGATCCATGAATATGAAATTTAGCCCCGCTTCCACTCAATCACACCACCAGCGCAGAGATCCACTCAATCAACTTTACTGAATTAAAAGCTGCACAATGATATCGCTCTTTACAACGTCGGACTCATAACTGTAATTAATATGATTAGCCTTTTGCTTTACTACGTTATCAAACAGCTAATAATGTGTTGCTAATGTTACACAAACCATGTTCCCTTTCGCCATCAGACCGCTGCCTTCTGAAAATCAGTATCCTTAGAACGTCAGTGGAGAAAGGCTCATAGTTCATCATAACATCATATACATAATGCACCTGCTATATTAAATGTAACCGATTTTTCATATCAACAGAAAAATATACTGGGATAACCTTCTCTTGAGACTCGTGATTGGTTACAAGGTAGTTTGTGATGTAAGAAACACCAGAGATTTCAAACCGTGTTTTTGAGACTGTTTTTTTATTTTTTTTTATTAGTTTTATTATTAGTTTTAAGGAGAAAATACTCAGCAATGGTGTTGACTTGTGAATTTGCACATGGTTTGTCTTAAAGCATATTAAAAAACACATAGACCTTTAAAAAACATTTAAAAACTTGATTTTCACCACGGGGGACTCTAGAGTAAGAATACCTCATGGCATTTAGAGGAGAATTTATTAGGAGACGGCTGAACTGATGCAATCATATAGCGTCAAACACGGTTTCCTTGAAGATAAATATTGAGTTATGCAAATAGGGCTTTTTGTTTTCACCTTACGAGTGATAAAATGCAATGAATACCAGTTGACAGGGCTAAAATACACCTTGACAGCACCTTTATTTAGCAGAGAAAAAATGATGGAAATATGCCGCTCGCCAAGAGACATTTATGGTTCACTTGTTTGTTTCACTAACTGCCATCCTCTGATATCCTGAGCATTAATCTCTACTCTTGTTTTAATATTGGGGTGTTTGCTATATTTTTTTTCATCTTTGAATGGCCTTTTCTCGACAGGAGTGTATTACTCATTTTTCATTACCCTAGAGAAAAAACGGCAGGCTAAATTCAGGAAGTAGGGGTGCAGCGAGCGAAACAGTTCAGTCAGTGCCAAAGCAGCTGTGCTGTTAGATTTCACAGTTACGTTTTTACACATTAAAACTCTAAAGGGTAAAGAAGTTTGATTTTAGGTGCTTTTGACTACCAGCTTCAGTTTTTTTATGTTGCTGTCATTCCTCCTTAATTGTTTTTGCCATAAATGAAGGTGGTTTATATAAAAGCAAGTGGTCATCAAGAAGATTCAAACGTGCTGCCATGAGGCCTTATGGATTATTGAGCAGTGTTTTACATCGCTGTAAATTAACCCAATAAAAACTCCAAGCATTGTTCAATTCAGTCCACACATTACGCAATGGTTATCAATCGAATCGGGTTGTTTGAATAAAAACGTGTTTCTAATATACAGCTTTCTCTAGGGAAAGTAAATCTTCCCCTGAGTTTGGCACAATGGGTCTGCATAGCGCTGAGGAGTGTTAGCAATGACTATGTTTACATGTGTACCAAAAATGTGATTATTTCCAATAATCAGAGTAAGGACTTAATTGCAGTAAGATGTTTATGTAACATACGTAGGCCAGTAAGAGCTGTGCGTGTAAACCTCACTCCCCTCAAGAGGCACGCTAGCGACTGATGCTATCGGCTGCGGTCTTTAGTGTCCTTGTTCGCATGCCTGAGACCCCGGATCGAATCCCGCTCAGAGCGGGACGAGTAGGACCGGTTACATTTGGTGCCGTGACCCGGATGGGAGTGAGGTTTAGGGGGATGCGTGTAACAGACGTGGGCCAGTACGCCTACGCTGCATCGCTTTCTTGACACTGCCTCTGGATGAAGATACGGAGCAGAGACTGCGCAGTGAGTTGTGCTGACAATTAAGAGTTTAGTGATTCAGAGCATACCTGTCAACACTCCCGTTTTCCCCGGGAGTCTCCCGTATTTCACACCCATCTCCCGCCCCCCTCCTGTTTTGTTATTTCTCCCGTGAAACTCCCGTTATTTGTATGGCCCAAACGTCGTTATATGAATTATCACATCAATATATTATTCCAAGGTTGTCCATTTGCCAGATCTTGTATGAAACCCATCCTACTAGTACTCGCGCAATTAACACATTATACAAATTTCAACCCATTTGTGAGCTCAACCTGGCAACCTACAACCCAGTTGTGCCGTCGATATCTGCCCAGGTAGTAGACGCGGGAAGTTGAATAAGCGTTACTGGTAGAAATGGGAAAAGACTCAGTGTTAAGTAAATATTTAACGCAATTAACGCAGCATCCGTTTTTTTCTGTCATCCTTTGGCTGCATGGCGTCACATTAAATGATGCGCTTTTATTCTTGCTAATGCTTTTAAACCATTTCAAGCCAAATCTTAGGCTACTTATTTTATAAAAATATATTTATAAAAATATATATTTTAAAAGCGGAAAGCGCATCACTCATTCCTGGGAATACATTTGACATCGCTGCCTGACTTTGACGGAAATAAATATCCTACGCCAAAAGTAGGCTACCATAGAAAAAGTCTCAGCTGTGCTCAGATTTGTAAATCCTAGTTGCTTTGGTTTTTCAATCCAGTTTTGCCCCGTGGCTCAAAAGGGACACAACAAAAATAGGGACACACGAGAAAGCCAAAATAGAATGCAAAATGTATTAACAAAATAGAACTATACAGAAAAAAAAGAAGAAAAAAAAACTACGTAGCCTACAACGGTAACAGTGAACAAATTCATAAACCGTGCACGCTTTCGCAATCGTTCTTTCGCAATAGTTGTTTGTAATATTCAGTTCCTGTGAAAAATTGTGAAATACTGTTCCAATAGGTGAAGTTACACAACAATATGCTGATTGATTACATAACAATATTTGGATGTAATATTCAGGTCCAGTGAAAATCTGTTCCAGTTAATGGAGTAGGCTATACACAGGTGATGAGTAGGCTAATATTCACTACCGGTAAACTCCACCCGCTGGAACAGTTTCTTACAGTAACTGAATATTACACAACATCACCCGTCCTGTTCAGTCTTGAAAACTGTAGCCTACTCACAGATTTGTGGCCTATACCTTATTTTAGAAATCTGTTTTTCTGTAGGCTATATTGATTTGTTGTGTATTGTTAAGATGAATACAACTGTCTTAACTGAATTTTTCTATGATTTGGCGATGGGGTGTGTAATGTATAGGCTAGATGACATGAAACCGCATGTGGTGGAACTGAAACACCCCCCAGGTCTCCCGTATTTTGGTACCCAAATGTTGACAGGTATGATTCAGAGTGAAGGGAGAAATTCAGAATAACGTTTCATTATTCATTCAAAAACATTAATGAACTTGTGTGAACGACACACGACATCCGTGCACGTCCGAGCACATGCGCACATTGGTCAGAGCGGTAATAATGCGATTAAGGTGTTTACATGCTTGTTTATTGCGATTAAGTTCAGCGTACGCCAGATAGTTTTATATGCGAGATATTTCAATGCGAGTATGGTTACTATGATTGAGCTTAAATCGCATTAGTTTGAGCGAAGTATTGCGTTAACATGAGGTAAAGTTTAATCGCAATATTGCCGAAATCCCATTATAATGGCATTATGAGGGTACATGTAAACACACTCATTGAAACCATGATCAGGCAGCATAATTCCTCCCCACATGTTACATTCAGCTCAACTCATGAGTCAATCAACTCATGCCTTTTTAACTTTGAAAAAAAGTGTAGGCCTACTCTTATGTGTCCAAAAAGTCCTGATCGATTCTACCACAGCTTTGTGCATATCATATTACCATAGTAATACTACTGGATCTGATGCAACATACGTAGGGAAATAAAGTTAGTTAGTCTATGACAAAACATTAATTTAAAAATAATCATGCTTTAATTTCTTTCAGATTGCATATGCTGCGGTGGACTGCACAAAGGGACAAAACCATGAGTTGTGTAAACAGGAAGGAGTTGAGGGCTACCCTACATTCAACTATTACAACTATGGGAAGTTCAGCGAGAAATACAATGGGGAAAGAGGGGTAAGTGATCTTTCATGTGAGTGATTTGAATATAATACAATGGAACACTTAAACATTTATCGCATTTGACAAAATATCAAAATAAGTTGCATTATTGTAGCGAAAGCACTAGCAAACTTTTCAAGCAAAATATTTAATGGGTTTGAAATTATAATGATTGGATCATGATTGAGATCCTTCTGATTGTCAAACTTCAGGTACAATTAGATTTGTGCTCCATCTAGTTCCAACCATATGTATTGTGTTAAAATATGTGTATTTATTTAAACATAATTATTGTTTATGTTTTATGTTATTTTAAAATTTGTTATTGAATGGAATGGGAGCCCCAGGGCCCACTAACACCGTGTCTTCACTGAATGCCAGCGACGTGACAAAAGAAAATAGAACCCATTATAAACAGTGATGCTGTCTACACTGGATGCAGCATGACATGATACGACAAATCCCTGACCGAAAACTGATGCCTCGTTCTATTTATGATGTACTCCAAGCACTCATGAATGTCATGATTCTTCATAGGAAGGACAAATGGATTTGCTACGGTCACTTGTCGCATCCAGTATAGACAGCTTCTGTTGTGGCGTGTGTAGACACGGTGTAAAATTATTGTTAATATATAAAAATATTTAAATTATTTAAAATGATAAAAAAAATCCCCTTTCTTTTAGTCAAAAAGACAGCCTGACATCATCCTGTTGTATCATATCCTGAGTCTGAAGTAATTTCTTACGCTTTTCTAGTGCGGCGTCACCTTCCGTGAAACATGTCCACAGTTAATGTGATGAACTACAGTTCACCTGTGGTTACTTTGCTTTAAATTACCTGTGTGATACATACATGCACTAAAAATCCCAGCAGAGACAGAAAAGTTCTAGCATAATTTGTTTGCGAATGCCACATGGTTTATTTAGTCTCAGTTGTCTTTATTTGATATAAATTTCATGAATTTGAATTGAAGCATCCAAAAAAAATGTTGGGGCCACTGTGGTGATTATTTTCACATTATGAGATAAACTGTTTTTCATTTCTCACTGTGTATACTGTCTACACCATACAGGAAGCTGGCTTTACTGGTTTCATGAGAAGTCTCAGGGGCCGGGACCAAGAGAAAGTGGGCAAGCGGAAGGAGGAGCTCTAATAGTGTGGGCGTGGTTCCTGTAGATGGGAGGAGCCTATCATTGCACTGTGACTTGGGCAGGGACATCCCAGCACTGATGCCACAGACTTGAAACCTCAGCTTAAAAGGCTATTTTTTTATACAGCTGTGCCCTTATGTTTATAATACCAATGTATGACCATCAGACCACTTCAGATATTTTTGCTTTGTTTTGTTTTTTTATGTCCTCCGACATTTTGTGAAATTGTTTCCAAATACTGTGACTTACGTTACTGAAATCCACACCTGAAATCTATGCAACACTGGGCCCTCACTCGCCAGGGTCCCGTACGTGTGATGGGTGGCTGGTGTTTATTGGGGGAAACCAGTTTTTTCCAGGATACTCTGCCATCACTCCCATTCCAGCTAGGAGGAATAATGTGTACAATCGTATTGCAAATATTTTTGTAAAAAAGGAAAAAGGAAAAAAATGCCGTATGACATCATCAAAAAAAAGATGGAGAAAGATGTTGTAGCTGAACTTTGTGGCCTTAAATGTTTGAATAATTGTCGTCCAAATATTTTACTATTTTCGAGAAATACAGTACTTGCGCCAAAATACAGGATCAAATACAAGGACATGTATTCAAAGTATTTTTCCCCTTGTTTTATTGTCAGCTGTGACAGAATAAAATGATGTAACAAAACTGGAAATGCAAAAAAAATGGATAGAATTAATTCTGGAATCCTTGCAATTCTTGGCCCTTCACGTTCCACTGTAAGTTATTGTTCTGATTATTTTAAAAGTCTTGTCTGGTTTGAACGTCTAGACTGGTTATGTAGTCTATGACCCACCCCTCTTTCTGATTTACAATGCTACTCTTGATCTCTAATACACATGGACATTTCCTCTTCCAAGCATGGATGCAAAAGTTGATGATGGGAACCGAAGATCATAACATCTTCATTTATTCAGGAGGGAGATGGTTTGCTTTAAGGCATGTTGAGTGATGCTCATTTAACATGTCTCGCTGGTTTAAACAGTGTAGTGCCGGAGGATCCTTTTTACTTGCTCTCTGCCAGATGTTGGCACTCTTAGTGATACCACAACCATTCCCAATATCTCTGTGGCGACTACACTATTGTGTGTGTGGAAAACTCCCTGCTCTAGGCAGTATACATATTTAATGGTCTTGTAGCTGAACTTTTGTTGCATAATTCAGAAGCTTGGTTTGTTTCATTATAAATAAGGTTCTCAGGGATAGCGAAACACAATTGAAGAGCACTAGCGCTCACCGTAATTTGCAATCCAGTTGAGTGTTCTCTATTCACGTCGCCGAATTATGAATTGTTTACATGTGTCTTTGGGAGATGGAACACAAAAACAAAAAAATCATTGAACAGGATTTCAGTTTACATTTCCTTGCCAAATTTGCGGCAAGAAGCATTGAATAAAACATGAGCCAAGGAACGCTGATGCATAGATGTCAATTATATGTGAGATAATGGCTTCAAGTTCAAATACTGTCTTTAAGAGTGAAGAATAAAGATCACATGCTGGATTTGTATCATGTAGCTGATGGTAAAAGGGTCCAAATGAGGGGAAGGGTTGGGATAGCTTGTCAGAACATGTTCAATAATGGTCCAAAATGACAGATGTAATGAATGAGCGCTTGCACAGGTTTGTCTCATTACGTGACATTGTTGTCGAGACATGGTTCGTTTGTGCATTGACATTTTCATCAATATTTGGATGGTCAGGGACTTTCATCTGGTTCCTTTGAGTTTTTCTGTTGTGGAAAGATGTGCTTTGTCTTATCCCAAAGGTCTGTGAAATGTGGGAGCAACCACGATGCCAAGAAGTCACTGTCGCCTTTATTTTTTTTGTGCCCAGCCATATGTACAGTTTTGCTGCATTGATGAACACAATGCAAAATAAAAGGCATTCGTTTCCAAGAACCATTGTCCAAATTATTCATATAATATTATGTTAATATTTCTTATTTGGTTATAAACATAGCCATGAAATGCAAGCAGGGTTGTAATAGAGCTTCACTATTACTTCTTACCCAGGGGATGATGGTGAAAAAATCCATTGACTTAAATTGAAGGCATATTATAATACTTTAAAATAAAGATCTTATAATATTTTATAATAGAGACCTGGGCAGGCTCTTTTTGACAACATTGTGCTAAAAAATAATGCCCAGAAAATATTAGTAGCCACATTGCATCACTTTGGCATCATACCTGTGAGTTTTTTGGGGGTTTTTTTGGACAATTTGTTCAGAGCTTTTGTTTGTACAAAACCAAAGGACAAATGTGGGTTAGTTTGCTGATTTTGTCTGCCTGGCTGACAGATCATTTGTTTTCTATTTGGAAACTATTGTCTGCAATAAGGTGACATACTTTAAAAAAAACTTTTCCCTAGCATTCAACTATTTTACTTCCCTGTAAATGGGGTGAAAATACATGCACACATGCTTATTAGATATCAACTTTTATCCTACTATTTGAAATTAGACATTTTGTCAGGTTAATGAAGCCAACAGAGTGAGACGTCTGACCAAAAACTGCTGTTTTTGATGCTGTTCTTTTTTTTTTGTTCGTCTTTTTGTAGACACTCACATGGTAAATATGGGTAGATATGTCATTACTTTTGAAAAGTAGAAAATTATTCTTCCCCTGCTGTCAATTAGCACCCATGCTGTCATGGTTGCTACAACAGAGTACAACAAATAAACGACCTGATGAAACTGAGAAAACTAGCACTACTGTGCGGTTTCTGAGTAATTTCATATCAAACTTTTCTGTCAGGTGTTTCTGTTTACGAAAGTTTTCCTGGACTAATTATGTCATGATCTCAAACGATCCGAGGCCTTTGCCATCAAACCCCATAGGAACCCTTGTAAGAGGTTTGGCAGATTGGAAACTCAAGGGATGAGTCACTTTTGGACATTTAAACTGCTGCCCGTGGAGAAACACCTGCTGGTGAAAAGCATGTGTTGTCAAGTGCAATATGTGACTGTTTAATGGTTTGGAGAGAGGGATGGTTCCATCAGAATTACATGGAGGAAGCTACTGAGGGTGCAGGCAATTATTTTGCCTGGATGCACCAGTCAGAACCAGGGGTAAAAACAGGACAAGAAAATGCCAGCTTAAATGAAAGTAAAGAAATGGAAGATAAACACCTGTGTGTAATACAGAGTACATACTGTATGTTCCTCTGTATAATTGGGTGATGCCAAAAGTTAATAAAGTGTATCCATTCTCTCTGACCTTAAACATCCAGGATATAGTGAGCTGTCATAATCCAGACAGATTGTCAACCACCTCTTTATCTCCAGGAAATTGTTTGCCAGTGAAGATTGAATGCAGGCCAAAAACTTTGTATCCATCAAATACTAGCATAAAGCAACTACATAAGGGGTGGGCCGTGGGTGATACCGGTAGAAATCTTGCTGTGCTGCTCCATCACCATAGCTTATCATTTGAATGTGTTTTTAAGCATCCCGATTAAAAAACAAGTGATATTAAACCATTAAAGTGCAATAAGCAGCAAAAAATAACTAATTTCGCTATATGCACGTGCTTTCTGAGAGACTGTTTCTGAGCACTGTCAGTCTGAGAGACGCGCGCACATAAAGCCGCTGCTCATAGTGCAGTGAGCGAACAGTTCTTTTTGCAGTGAACAGTTGTTGTGCATGAACGGACGAATACACACACTTATGTCAAAATGCCTGTTTTTGCAAGTATCCTCGTAAACAGTCATTTATGTCTTAAGTGAGCATAAACAGTTGAGAAAGAAAATGCACGTGTAACAGTATATTGGATCCGTGCATTAGCTCTTAAAGTGACAGCAGCCTAATAAACCTGCTGCTGTCTGTCTTTAATGTTAATCAAACTACAAAAGAGAGAAAATCTCACTGTTCTTGACTGAATCACTTTTGTAACTTTAATGATAATTTACATAGTGATGACTGTTTTTTTTATACAGTGGATTATACCATTTATGTAGTAATTCTTATTTCGGGGGTTCGAAGTTTTTCATTTGAGTCTTTGTTCTATTGTTACGGTGGCCGAGAAGTGCAAAACAAAACACAATTCCAAAAACAAAACGACAAATTTATAACGCAATGGAAAGACTAAACACAAATTAACAAGTTAGAAAACACAATAACATTTATGAAAACAAAATAACAAATCTGAAAACACAACGACAAATCAGACAAAACGGAAAAGGTAGGTATATGAGTTTATTTTCCTATCACTTGTAATTAGTTTCTTTGTTCTTATTTAATCACAGACTGTTAACTTGTCCTCAGAGAGTTAAATTGAGAGTTTTTTTTTTTTTTTTTTTTTTGTAGTTAAGCTAATATAAAGTTTTTGTGATATTGACAAGAATTATGAAATTTCAATTGTATCAAAAATGTCAATTTCGTAAAACCTTATAGCAAAAATAACTATCCTGATATCGTGAAATAAGATTTTGGTTATATCGCCCACCCCTAAATACTGGCATAAAATTGTCTGCTACTGAGATGTTTTCCTATTCTCAGGCAGGGAAGAAACCTTTCAAGATCCACGTTTGACTAAAAAACGAATGAGCCGATAATAATGCACCGATTATGAAATTTCCTTATCATTAATACACAGACACAGTGTGTGTGAAAGGCAAACAGAATGACAGGAGTCCCTGTACTGTTAATCAATATTATATGTAAATTCATTTATACCCATAATTCAATTTTTGAGACCGTGAATCTATAAAGCCTGATATATTATTTTGTCAATACTTGACTACAGTGCAAATTGTCTCTCCAGTTACATTGCCCTGTTTATAGAGCATTGTTTCACCTGCTGAAATGATCAGTTAGTTCAACACAGTCCTTTCAGCTTGTGGCGTGAAAATGAATAGCCTGTGGAAATATTCAATAATACACATCAACAGGACAGATCTCTCACTGACAGAAGTCAATGGCATAAATACAACCCCATTATGTGTAGACTAGAGATGACGCCAACATCAGCGAGGACTTCAGATGATGCCAGCTCTGAATCAACATACACCACTGCCAAATTTTCCATATATTTTAATCATAATGATCAAAACTTGTCCTATAATTGCTTTAATGAGATCATTGCCCTGCCTAAATTAATACAGGATAACGGCATGATTTGTATTATCTTAGAACTGTAGGCTACATTTTTGACATAGGCTATGGACATTACTTGGTCACCTCTGATAACAGATTACTCTAAATTGAAATGTAGATTTCTGTAAAGCTGCTTTGAAACGATATGTATTGTGAAAAGCGCTATACAAAATTGAATTAAATTTAATTATCTTTACTGGAGGAATAAAGATTTCCTCCACCCTTGCTCTGAAAGCAATAATCAAAATGATATGCACCACTTGCCAAGAAATCAATACAAGCTTAAGTTTAAAAAAAAGCATATGTTTTTGCAGCAGCAACATAATAAGAAAAAACACTTTTGAGCTGTAATTGGGTTTAATGAAAAAGACAGAGGCTGAGTTTAGCATCCATTGAAATGCATAATGATTCTGCTGTTGTTTTTAATCATCCATTGAAATGATATTACACAGACCTATACTGGATCAGTCATTATAGGGGTGCTTTAGGGATGAATGAGCATTTGACGAGAGGTAGCTTTTCCTAGTAATGTCTATATCGGCTTTGCCCAACCCACTGAGCTTGATCTTTTACTCCTCCATATGTTTCTGCAGTATTTTCAGAGGTACAACCACGGCACAGTCAGCCCACTCTACCACTCCACATCCTGTCAGAATGAATGACAACATCTTCACTTGTCACCCTGACAGTCCTGCACTAAATACATAGCTTTACAAATGCCGGCTATTCGTCAAGCTGTCCGTGTAGAACATCAATCTTTAATGCATGGCTGTGTGGAGTGGATGTTTCCAGGAGGTCACTTTAGCCTGAAGAGCTCTCCGTTTCATCCTTGTAAAGACATGGAATTCAGAAGAGCGTGTGATGGATGAATTTGAACGATTCACATCAAAGATCATGCTATTACTATTTCAACACTGACAGAACTACAAAAAGCAAGTCTGATTTTGTGGTTTATGATCTTAAAGAATTTTAAGATGTTATCTTTAAATTCAAAACTGGGGCTGCAAAATTGATATGTGATGATGTGTATGCAGAAGTCACACAACATTGAACATGAAACATTATAGGATAAGATTTCCCTCCACCTTTTCCACTTGACCATCACTAAATCACATTTGACACATTAATCGACCGTCTCTGCTCTATTTTTTGACGTGTCATCCAACAACAACGTTTGTGATGTGATTTATTCCATCAAAACAGTTTCGTGTTTGTTCATCTATTTTTTGTCACTGAATGAAATTGATTTACAACCCCATTTCCAGAAAAGTTGGGCAAGAATCTGATTTGTTCAAAGAAAAGATGTCCAATGTAAATATAAACACATTTTGATTTTGATGGCTGCAACACCTTAAAAAAAAGTTTAGAGAAATTAAAAATAAAAGTCAAAAGATTATAGAATATATAGATTATAGAAGTGCATGCGCCTGCACTCACTCACTCACTCTCTCTCTCTCTCTCTCTCTCTCTCTCTCTCTCTCTCTCGCTCTCTCTCGCACACACACACACACACACACACACACACACACACACACACACACACACACACACACACACACACACACACACACACACATCTAGCCTACATTCTTCTGATATAACAAATACATTTTGGGAAAAATCAGAGGACAAGCTACTTTAATCAAAACCCACAGCCAATCAGAACAGCGTGTGGGCGGGCTCTCGCGGCAAGTGCACAGCCCTGTCCCAAATGGCACCCTAAGCACTCGCGGTCTTCCTCTGTGAGTCCGCACTTTCGTGACGTAACGTCGCTTTGACTGTCGGGACAGTGCAAATGAAGTGTGCCATTTGGGACGGCAATTGCAAGAAAATGGATAGGCTACATAATCAAATTCACAAATAATACACCATTTAAACATTATTCAAATACATAGGCTACTGAGTTACTAAAACAATCTTTGTCAAATAATACACTTGTTTGTTCACAGTTTGAACGTTATTGTTTCCATTTGTTTAATTTCGAGATCTGAGGTGAATTATCCATTGTTGCTTTTACAGCTACAAAGCTGGAGCACTAAATGATATTCAAAGTCACATTACACGCTTTTAAGTAAGGAATAATTGACGACAGGCCGTTGAATTATTAGAAAAATAATGCACACCCGAGGTGGTAATGCGGTCACGACGCGAAGCGGAGTGGCCGTTACACCTCGGGTGTGCATTATTTTTCTAATAATTCAACGGCCTGAAGTCAATTATTCCGCTTATACTACAGTTACCACACCTCGAAACATTGTTCAGATTATGTATTTCAAGACGTTTGTAAAGTTTTTGTCATTAAAACGCTCTTGTATGTTCACACTGCAGGGCTTAATGCTCAATTCCGATTTTTTTTTAAAAATCGATTTTTTTGCAAGGCCGTTCACATTTCCAATTAAATGCGACCTTTTGTGATCTCCTGTGTGAACGTGAAATGACCCAGAAGTGACCCGCATGCGCAGAAGAGTACTCAACGGTCAACGACGTCACTTGTTGTTTGCGGAAGTAGCTAAACTTTAACTGTGATTCTCTCACACACACGAGCGCGCAGCGACCGTTACACAAGAGCCAGACAGCAGCCGCTGACCTATCTAATATCAGATTCAGCACAAATAAGTTAACATAACGTATATATAATGGCCGTGGGCTTTTTTTTATTTATTTTTTTATTAACGGGCTCGTCGAGGTCGACCCGTTTGGCAGATTTACCTCAGCTCGACGAATATGCAGTCCGTTTTCAAACCGACGACTACTTCAACGCAGGATTATGACGTTTTTCGTGTATCAGTGACGTGCGGGTCGGATACATGCGACCTGGCCGTTCAGACTGAAGTCGCATTTGAAAAGATCGGATATGTATCGGATTTGGGACCACATACCCAAGTGGCCTGGGTCGCATTTGAAAAGATCGGATCTGTGTCGTTCAGACTGTCATGAAAAGATCAGATACAGGTCGCATAGGGGCAAAAAAATCGGAATTGGGTCGTTTCAGCCTGCAGTGTGAACGTAGCCTAATTTCTTACGCATCTAATCCCATGCCTCCGTTGCTAATTCCAAAACGTAATTTCAGAGTTAGTAACGGAGGTTTGAGCCGCTGATAGCAGACTAATGCTGGGGACACACGACTAGCTGACACATTCTCTGACTGTTTTCATCGACTGCAGCAGATTTTAAACACCGACTTTGAACACAGACTGAACGCGCTGAACACGCGTTTGGGCATGATCAGTCATAAGTATCAAATTACATTCATAACCGGCCTTAAAGTGTGTTCCCGGCTTTATGCAGTTATTAATGCAGTTATTAGAGAGAGATGTTGCAATAATGAGACAGAAAAGCATGTGCGTCATTATTATTTTTTATTTATTAATTCAATTCGTTTTAATTAATTCGTTCATTCTTTTTTATTTTTATTTTATATTTTTGACAGATGACAGTAGACTAGCCAAATAAATGAAACACAAAGCCCTTTCAACAAGTAGGCCTATCAATAATTATTTATTTGTTAAATTATCTGCAATAAAAATCCGTGCTGCAGGACTAGCCTATATCCATTTAGCCTATATTGAGTTTAATTTTCTATTGATTATATAGGACTATACTTTATTTATTAAAATTAAACTGCATGTTTCCATTGATTGTGAAGCTAGACATTGAAAATTGCAGATCAAGCGCATGGGGCTAAATGTTTTTTCTTGTTATGAATTGTATCCTATTTTCCGTTATTACAGTTGACTACGCGAAGTGATATGGAACTGTAATGCGGTCAAGACCTGCCTGGAACTACTTTAGCCGTGCGTTTCCCTGAAAATAATGCACACCTTAGAACGTTCTTCAACCAATCAGATTCAAGCATTCAACGGCCCTGTAGTATAACATTAAATAAAGCACATAAACTGTACCTGAGATTATCATTGCCACACTTTTTGTTAGTTGTTCCAGCGCGATGTTGCAGAAAAATAGAAACCGTTTCTAAAATAGAATCGTCGTGTGTCGCCGTCGCGGCTGGTTAGGACACGGTGTAAATCACACCTTCATTTAGCACATTTAGTAATTTATATAATTTAAAAAATGATCTTCTTATCCAGAGGAACATTACACCACAGAAAAAAAAAGTAGATACTAGGTTTCATTTGATAATGCTAAAACAATACTAAAATGTAAAAATAAACTACTAAGATTCACATGAATTTGAAAATCTTAGAGGGAGTTTTGTCATTTTTATTGTTTTTCAGTTTATGCCAAAGTATTACTTTATAAAATCTTAGTGTCACATCCAATTTCCCCCCCAAAAATGATTTCACTAACTGGTTTGCTGATGTTCACTTTTAGTGACCCATAATGCTTTTCCTCCAGCCACGTCACACAGACTCACACACCGACGAACAGAGCCGAAGCGAAGCCGAACAACGACGAAAATGAGACGAAGACAGCCGAAGCTTTATCAAACGTTAGCAGAACCGTCCGCTATGAGACCTGCAGGAAGAGCTCAGCGACCACAATAATACATCAGCAAAATCATTCAAAAAGGATTATAATGTCTTAATATGTTTTAAAACGGCTCATGTCAGTAGGTATGTAAAGCTATCAGTGATGATAATGCATGCAGTGTCACTCACGCTAGTCTTGCTATGGTAGCAGTGGCATCTACTCCACATCACTGCGTATAATTGCAATGTGTAGTTTTAATTGTTCGCGTTTAATTAAAGTATAATAACTCCGTATAATCAGATGTGTGATTTTGGTGAGTACATAGAACCATCAGCCGATGTTATGTGATAAGTTGTCAGCAAACGTGCTAATGTTATGATTAGCCTAGCACAGTGTGCTGCAGATGTCATGAGTCTACGTAGAGTTTAATATTAAAGTATTTATACGTGAGTCTAGCTATTTATAGGTTTATTTATGTTAATTTAATATCTACTTTGTATATTACATTCTGTTTTGTCAGCAGAAAACACGGGAGTGGGGAAAAATGGAGTATTGTTTGCATTATTTGCACTGAATGATTAATTTTGTCCTGTTCTTCCAGGTGTCCACTGAGCTGCCTGTAAGATGTCTATGGTCCTGTTTGCCTCTGTGGTGAGAGTGAGGGATGGTCTACCTCTCTCGGCCTCCACTGACTATGAACAGGATAAAGGGCTTCAGGAGACCAAGAAACATCTCAAGAGTCTGTCCAAAAAACTCAGCCAGTTTCCTGATCGCTGCTCACTTAGATCTGGCATATACAACATCAAGTGAGTTATCAATGCAGTTTGCTTGAGGATGTGTGTGAATGTTGTTAAACCATTTGAACACTGTCGTCAGTGTGAAAACAAACTGGTGTTTGCAGTGCACTACACTGGAAATGCATTTATAAAGCCATTTTTGACAAGGTCTGCATGTTCCTCCTTGCAAAGGAATTTTTATTTGAAACGCATAATTACTGAGCCCCCTCCCCTAATTATTAACATAACACTTAAAGGGACTATGTGTAGCTTTTTAGGTATTTTATTATCTAAAATCAATATTTTTATTCATAAATATGCCCTCAATGGTGTACAAATACCTATGCCAATGATCAGACTAATCCTCGTAAACGAAGAATTTATTATCTTTATATACATAGGACGGGTAGGTCCACGGAGGCTTCCATGTAGTTCCGCCATCTTGAAAAACTATAATAGCAGAGAGGGACAAAAAGTACTAGGCCAAGGCGTTTCCACAACGCGTTTTCGTTCAGAACCAGCGTCACGTGACTGAAGCCAGCAGAAGCGGAGGCGCAGAGCAGTGAGAGGCGCTTGTCACTGCCGCGGCAAGTTTAAAAGGATGCACACTGCACGATTATTTATACACCGTTCATTCATACATATGCTGAGTCACAGGATAAGGAGTCCTTGTCATCGAAAAAGTCCAAAATAGACCGTAAAAGGAAACGTGACCGGAGATTACAAAAACAAGGGTTAATGTCGGGATAGCTAATGCAGGAGAAAGCTTTCAAAAGAGACCCTGAAGTTTCCTGCTTTCTTCTCGACAGGTAAATCAATGTTACGGTCTTAATTACAAGCTTTTTTTCATTGCTTGGTTGTGTACTTTATTATATAGACAGTCGAACATTTATAGTTAAAAGTTAAACAGGCTCTTTGATGAATAGCAGCTATTGAGTAAAGGAACGTTAGAGAAGGCTCTGATGATGATGATGATATCTAACAATGCACGTACTTCAAAAAATATAACGAGTAAAGGCGGCATTACTACTAATTACCATAGTTAATGTTTTTCACAGTCAGTAATTGATAACTGTAACATTCTTTTTTTCGTTGTTTCAAGTTTCAGTTTGTTTTAAATAACAAACCTGTTCACCCGATGAAAAACTCGAAGTGCTATTATAAGACATCCTGTCATAGCTTTTTGGTACATAACGGCAACCGTAGATGCAACGCGCATTTGAAAAAGTGAGGCGCTGGAGAGCATTATTCGTTTGAATGCAAAATACAATTTCACCACTAGATGGGAGAAATTCCTACACACAGTCCCTTTAAGTATATATTATACTGAAACATCACATTTTAGTAATGAGTTCCAGAATGTTGTTACTGTTGCTTATTAAAGCTCTGGGTCGTGCCTTCGAAATTCCCTGTAAATCACGGCTTCACTGGGCCTATTGCTTTTATAAAACATTTTTTCCACATACCCGGCAAGGTGTCCTTAAGTAATCACACACACAGACACAAAAATGTACCGGTAATGCTATTGATAAAAATTCTTCTTCTTCCGACAAGCAATGTAGTTCTTCAGAAGCGGAATGGTTGAAAAGCAACTCACAGACGCAGTGGCGCTGTAATACTGATAATAATAATAGTAATACTGGTGCAGTAAAACGTCTGAATCAACCAATCGGAATCAAGGACTGGAACTATCTGTTTTATAAGTTCAATTTAATGCATCCTTGCTGAACTATTGAAAATATATACAGTACAGGCCAAAAGTTTGGAAACATTACTGTTTTTAATGTTTTTGAAAGAAGTTTCTTCTGCTCATCAAGCCTGCATTTATTTGATCAAAAATACAGACTTTTTTTTTTAATATTGTGATATATTATTACAATTGAAAATAATTGGTTTTCAATTTATTATACTTTAAATTATCATTTATTTCTGTGATGCAAAGCTGAATTTTCAGGATCATTACTCCAGTCTATCACATGTTCCTTTAGAAACCATTGTAATATGATGATTCATTATCAAAGTTGGAAACAGTTCTGCTGTTTAATATTTTTTCATAACCTGTGATCGTTTTTTAGGATACTTTGATGAATAAAAAGAAGAAAAAAAAGAAGAAAATGTTTTAAAAATAGAAATCTTTTGTAACAATAATATACACTACTGGTCAGTAATTTGGGGTCAGTAAATTTTTTTAATCTTTCTTTTTTTGAAATAAATCAATACTTTTATTCAGCAAGGATGTGTTAAATTGATCAAAAGTGATCGTAAAGAAGATTTATATTATTAGAAAATATATATTTTTTATTTTGAATAAATGCAGTTCTTTTTAACCTTTTATTCATTAAATATATTAGGCAGCAGAACTGTTTCCAACACTCATAATAAATCAGAATATTAGAATGATTTCTAAAGGATCATGTGATAGACATGTCACATGTGACACTGAAGACTGGAGTAATGATCCTGAAAATTCAGCTTTGCATCACAGAAATAAATGATAGAATTTAAAGTATAATAAATTGAAAACCAATTATTTTAAATTGTAATAATATATCACAATATATAAAAAAAAAAAGTCTGTATTTTTGATCAAATAAATGCAGGCTTGATGAGCAGAAGAAACTTCTTTCAAAAACATTAAAAATAGTAATGTGTCCAAACTTTTGGCCTGTACTATATATATAATATAAAGATTTTTTAGTTTCATTTACTTTTAAATATCTGTAGATAGCTTTAGCATAAAGAAGGATAATATTTCTTTGTCCTGTTGTGTGACAGTTCCTCAATATTTAATTTTGTGCTTAGTTTTCTCTCAATTCCCATACACTGCACTATACAGGAAGTTGTGGTGGCCACGGAGGCTAAATGTAGAAACTATTGTACATGCAGCATCTATTTCAATTCAGTTTGGTGTGAAAACATTTTGATACATTTGCAGCTAAAGGAACAGTTCACCCAAACCTAAACATTCTATCATTATTTACTCACCCTCACGCTGTTCTTTTCCATACAATGAAAGCATATTCATGGGTTTCATCAGGTCCCTTTCCACAGGTGTATAAAATCAAGCACCTAGATTATGAATGCAGACTGCATTGTGCTTGATTAATACACCTGTGGAAAGGGACCTGATGAAATCCATGAATAGAGTGACATGGGCTGTCCAGCTCCAAAAAATAACATAAAAGCACAGTAAACGTGGTCCACTCATGCATCCATTTTGGAGCTTGACAGGTTGTGGTCACTGCATGTTAGCTAATAGCTATATGCATACACTAATGGTAGCCGTACCATTCTTCAAAATATCTCCTTTTGTGTTTTGTGGAAGAACTCATGCACATTTGGTAGAGCTGCACGATTAATCGTTAAAAGAATGCGATCTCAATTCAAACCAGACAAAATCACACTAGAACATTCAGATCTGCCACTGACCCAGAGAGAGCAGTGTCATGTGTATAGGTATTAGGGGTGGAACGGTACATGTATTCGTATTGAACTGAGACGGTACGGGCATCACGGTTCGGTGCATGGATACACACGGAGAATACACGGTATAAAAATAAATAAAACTCGCGTGCAAATTAATTAATGTAATGCGGAACTACTGTTAGATACGCGGGTTCTTTAGGGACACCTAATCTGTAGCTCCGCCTTAGCTCTGAAGCTCCGTGGCTATAACTTATGGGCTATAATCATAGACATAATATCTATGGCTATAATCATAGACAGGCTATAATGGACAGGCTGCGATGTCAAGTTTGCAATGCTGGAAAATGTTGTGTGTGTGTGTGTTCAGAGAGGCGCGGGCACGATCGAACAGTGGAAACATAAAAACAAACTCATTTTGTTCATTGGACATCATTCAAACTGCAAAGTGTTTACTTATATTTGTGCTTTTGTCAAACTGTAAACTTTTGTCAAACTGTAACCTACAACTGTCACCCAACACAGTGAGTAAGTTACACATTCTACATTGATTAAAAGAAAATCCAATTTGTTTTTAATGGTAGTATTATTTTATACAGAAATAAATTATTTATAATTCAGATGAGAATAAAGTTAGTGTTATTAAAATTTTAAGGAAAACAAATATATTGATCTGAAATATAACAAATGAATTTTAAATTCATTCAGGTACAATTACCAAACATATCTCAAGGTCTTTTTGTCTTTTTTATTAATTTAATTAATAAACTAATTATATAAAACTATTGGCAATGCACTACAAATAAACTGGTTCTATGCCTTTACTTTATTAATAAAACTTATTTAAAAAATACAAGGTTTAAAACATTTATTTTCCATTGGTGGAACAGCCTACAGACATGCACAATAAAAAAAATTGCCTTTTACATTTTTGTTTTGCTTTTCCCTCCATTGTACCGAACCGTGATGTCTGAACCGAGGTATGAACCGAACCGTGACTTCTGTGTACCGTTCCAGGTATTAAAGTTAAACAGTCTTTTCAACCACATGGTGGTATTATTCTTTCTGTTACAAATATTTAAAAAATAAAATAAAAATCACAGAAGTCCTTGGATATAAGTTTATATTTCAGATTAAAAAAAAAAAGACCAGTTATGTCTAACAAAATAGAATAAATCACCTTTTGAAAGTAACGTGGCGCTTTAAATAACTATTGCATTGATTACATCGTTACGCTACTAGGTGGTGACAAGTTACGTTAAAAAAATTATTTGTCATTGAATCATTCATTCAAGAGATTCTTCAAAAACGCTGATTCATCCAGTAATAAAACAAGTGAAGTATTTATAAGTGAGTCATTGAATCATTCATTCAAACAGATAATACTTTTTTTTTTTACACTTTTAAAAACTGCTGCAATTACCATTTTGTCAGAACCTCAATCTAGTAACAAATTACATTATTTTGTTTAGTTATCTGATCAGAATCCTGGGAGAATCATGATCTCTATTTGAAACAAAAAAAAATCATGATTCTCAATTTATCCAGAATTCAAACTCTAACATTTAGAATGCCATCAGTGACTAAATGATGACACATTTTTCATTTTTGGGGGACCATCCCTTTAATTAAAACATCCCAGCAAAAACAAATGACACAGTGAGGGTGGAGTGCTCTGATTGCCAATTTTTCTGTTGCCTAAAACTTCCCCTTCAGCAAGGTCTAATTCAGATGCGTTGCACTGAGAGACCCAGGGGTGACCATTTCATAGCCTGGCTGCTATTCATCACTCCAAACTTCACAAGCAGGCAGAAACGAGTCATCTCTTTCTCTCTCTGGAGTGCCTCAATGGATCGTTTCATCTCTCAAACAGACGTTAACATGAAGAGACACGTTGACAAAGTTTCTTCTTTCCTGAGGCGAGTTACTAAACTGTTCAGATCTAGAGCAGGTGTAAAACAGAGGGTGAAGGGTGATTTTTATACGCTTTGGACGTTTGGATTCTCATGTCCATTGAATGACCTTCCCCACGCTATCTGTGACAGACGTCATGTTTTCACGCGTTGCCACCCAACACTGTCAATGTACTGTATGTCAACATAATTTGTCCTTAACTTAATTGAAATTAAATCGACTCTAAAAAGTATGATGCAAACTATGACTTATCTTGCCTTCCATAGTTTTACAAGCTCTCTCGGAGTTGGGTACATGATGGTTTGCACAGAAAACTATCCCAATGTCCTGGCCTTCAGCTTCCTGGACGAGCTTCAGAGAGAGTTCATCGTCACGTATGACACCAAGCGGATCAACAGCGCTTTGAGGCCTTTCTCTTTTATTGAGTTTGGTGAGTTTCTAAAGAGGATTGGGACAGGTTTCAGAAATCAGTTTTTCCAGAAGGGGACTATAATTTTTTTATATAAAAATAACATTTAAATTTGTTTTCAAAATATAAATTCTCAAAATTGTATCATGTGTATCTTCAACTACATTGTCTTATGAACAACCCTCAAGTCAGTAGTGATTCTGTTTTAAGTTTGCTGAACCTTAAGTACACAAAAGCTACCTTATTTTTATATGGATATCACTTAAAGTAATAATAACTTGATGTTGATTCAGTAACCATTATGAACTGTTTCCCCCAAAAGCATTGTAAGCCTAAGTAGATCGTTGAAACCCTTGGCACTGCAGCATTGGTCACTATGACCTGTTTAGGCTAACAATGCTTTTGGGAAACGCAGCTCTGATGGATTTATCAGGCTGATTCAAACCAATAACCATGTTTTTTTAAGAATTAAAAGAATCTGTTTAGTGCCTATAAGAGTCAGGAGAACTCCATAGAAAAATATTTTTTTCTTGCCATTATTTTGTTGTTAATTATCTATAATTATCACATTTAGTTTTTATTCAACACTGAAAAGTATGTGTAGTAATTAGTTCTACATGGGCAGTTTCACCAATCTTGAGCATTAGTTGAGTCTCTGAAGAGCATTATGCACATGGTGAGTTTGAGTAAACGTTAATGGAGCCTCAAAAGTGACTACATTTAAATGTTCCACATAAGATGCATCCTGCAGACTTTCCATTTAATGTGATTTGAAATGAACTGAAGCCATTTGTAACATATAGACCATGTAGTGATTGAAGCATCTATTTACTCTGCCGTTTCTATGATTTCGACAGATAACTTCATTCGGAAAACCAAGCAACGTTACAATAGCCCACGTTCCCTCTCCACCAAGATTAATCTAGCCGACATGCAGACTGAGATCAAGCTCCGGCCTCCTTATCAGCTCTCCGCGGAGGACATTGGATCAATCAACGGCTTCTCAGAACACAAGCAGTCTAAATATAAAGGCATTGGTAGGGAACACACTGTGAACACAACTTGTAAACTTCCCTTTGTTCTCAAGAAGTAGAACATTTTGAAAGACCACTCAGAACAGCCTAGCACCTTGGCAGAAAGTTTTGCACCGCAGGTTTCCTGAAGAAAATGTTCAAATCTAGTTACTTTGCTACAGTTTGACATGGATTTTCTGCTTGATTTCTTCCTGCAGCTCCTAATCAAATGTTGGAGGCCGTCACCCTGTCGGGTATCGTCGCCTGCATCCTAAGTGTCCTGTGCGGCGCTCTTAATTTGCTGCGGGGAGTCCACGCAATAGAAAGCGTATTGCAGGTAAGGCACTTTATTTTGGGCTTTGTTTCTTTTTATTGATTAACACATCAGACTTAACATTACTTGTAAATGTATAAGTGCCATTGTAATATAATTAATCATACCTAATGGATAGTAACAGCACTCTTGAATAATTTGTCAGATTTTGCACTTAGATGTAATGTGATTTTCCTCTACCATAAACAGAACAGTTTTGCTTCGCTTTTTATATTGCACTGATAAGTGAGCCGTCGAGTCCTGACTCTCCCTTTCTAATTCATCCTGTTTTAGCACATGGCTTCCTGTTGTAATTTGTCCACTCTTTAACACAGCACACTGTCATTTCTCTTTTTCTGCTCCATCTGCAGAACGAGGATGAAGACTTTAATTACGTAATTGCTTTTTTCCTTGGAACCGCGGCCTGTGTGTATCAGGTAAGTGACGGCAGTCAGACCGTGAATTACTGTCGGCCTGCCAGGCTTCATTTCTTCTGCTCTCTGTCTCGGTCTGACCAACCAATGCTAATATATCACACTTTTCCTCACTGTCGCGTAAAAGCGTAATCTGGAAAATTGAAGAAACATTGCCTTTTTACTAGTATCAAAAAACAGCAGCTGGCATTGTAGATGCTTTTTATTAGTAGTAGTTTTTCAATACCCTCACTCATATTCTGCACAGCCAAAAAAACAACAACAAAAAATCTGTATTTTTGCTTGTTTCCCTGTAAAAATATATTCCTAAAACAAAATACATTTTTAGTTGAGAAGCAAAACTGAGATTACGATAATAAGACTTATTTTCAGAAAATACACAGAAAAGAGCACCAAATCAGCATCTTAGAATGATTTCTGAAGGATCATGTGACACTGAAGACTGGAGTAATGATGCTGAAAATCCAGCTTTGCATCATAAAAAAAATAAATAAAATAAAGCAAACTGATTTTAAATCGTAATAATATTTCACAATACTACGGTTTGTTCTGTTTTTTTTTTTATCAAATAAATGCAGCCTTGATGAGCATAAGAGACTTTTCAAAATCATTAAAAATCGTACCGACCCCATGGTTTTGAATAGTAGGGCCTAAACCTCACTACATTCTCTTATATTTATAGGGCTGTCCCCGACTATGGATTTTCATAGTCGAATCAGAATCGTCATGTCTTGCCTATAGTCGACTAATAGTCGAATCATGTGTATGGGGGCGGGGCTTTAACGTTTCAAAGCCGCGATGTACAGAAAATCAGACAAAGATATAGAAGAAAATGTATAAAAACATTTTTGATCAATAAAACTAAGAAATAACATAAATAACTCCAGAAAGGCCACACTGCAGATTTGCATTTCACATGCAAATCAAATTAAATCGGCTAAATTACCTGTGCGAGCAGGCCAGCCTACAGCACAACATCGATGCACCGAAAAAATAAACAATTAATTTACTAAATCAAATTAGAACAGAATATACCTTTCTAATAAATAAAAATACAAAACGAAATAAATCAGAATCAAGTCACAGGATGAGGAGCAAATGTGTGCAAAATGCCTGAAGTGCAGGGGAACATATATATTCAAAACACAAGCCACAAATAGTTAGATTAGATAACCCTGACAGATTAATAAATAAAATAAAAATAAAGAAATTATTAAAATAACGATAGTAGCCAGAATTTTCAACTTTGCCTTTTTAACTGCAGAAACAACAATAATGCTAAACTGGAGAGGCAGTCTTTTTAGCTAAAAATGTTCACAGCATCCAAAAATAAAATTAGAACCAGCTGAAAAGTTTTGAAATCACTTGTACCTGATACCTGATCGAGAGAACAAATCCAGTCTTTCACTCTGTCTGTCCGTTGGAGTCTTTTCAAATTGTGCGCGCGGATAAAATACATTCTAACGTGAAACCCAGTCTATGCGTGAAACATGTTAACGTTGGCCGGCAGAAGTGCGATCATGGTTTTCCTGATGCTAAATCCAGCCTTGGAGAATATCCTTTCTAATCGTGTACATCCACACTTTAGATTTTCTTATCCCAGAGACATTGTTAAAGATTTAAATCCTTGCCGCGAAGACGCTCCTCTGTCGGTCACGGATTGAAAGTGAAACTTAAATCTGTCACGGGGTGTTTGGATTTATTCACGCACGTTAAAAAATATTTATTAAAAGCTTCTTTCTTTGCACATTTTTATATAGGCCTACAGCATTATCATAATAGGCTGAATATAAATGTATTTACATAAAAGCTAGTTCTATGTGAAATCAGACATTGAGCGCCCTCATATAGCCAAAGTGGCATGATCCTCGTTTCATAACACCTCTGCGAAGATTCGACCGTGAGATCGGTAGTCGAATCAGGCTCCTCCTATCGAAGCATCGAATCTTCGACTATTCGGGGTCACCCCTATATATTTATTCTTAAAACAAAGCTGAATTTGCCTGTTCATGCTTAAAAATGCATTTCTCTTGTTTCTTTTTCTACATGTAGTGTTATTTGTTCGCCTACTTCTCAGTTTGGAGGAACATCAAGTCATTCCTGGCCTTTGCTATGATCTGCCTATGCAACATGTATCTGTATGAACTCCGTAACGTGTGGCAGATCCTCTTTCACGTGACGGTGGGTGCGTTCATCACTCTGCAGATCCACCTTAGAGGACCGCAGGGCAAAGCACCCGACTACAACGTTTGACCCCCTTGAACTCTTTTAAGACTGCATAACAGCCCAGCATTTCAACCCAATCTGAGGATAAAAGAACTATGGATTGTGAAGCAGGTTTTACAAATTGTTTTGATATTGCTTAAGATACACTTCCTGCTGTTTCACATCCAGTTGAGATCAAAGATGGAAAACTGCTGTTTTGGTTAAAGCAAAAGGTTCATAACGGTGACTTCATACGCGCACAATATTGGATTCATGCATGAAATATAAAAGCAAATTGCTAGCAGGTAATTCAGATGTGCACAATTAATTTATTTTCCAATAGGGAGGCATTGTAGTTATTTATAGTTTTAATTGACGTCAGAGCTTAAAGAGACAGCTCACCCTAAAATGAAAATTCTGTTGTCATTTCTTGAAGAACATGGCTTCATGTGGCTTTCCTCCATACAATGAACGTGGATGGTTACCATGGTCTGTCAAAAATAACATAAAAACAATAAAAGCATCAAACTACTATAAAATAAAATCTTAAACTACTTAAATATATGCATATTTTGTAATAAACGTAAAATACGTTGTTTCTATATGCACAATCAAAATCTTTAAATCTATTGTTTTATCTTTTTAATTTGATTGTCATTTGCTATGTAGTTCCTTCCCTCATTAAAGCCGTTACGTACACAGTCTTGTAAATCTTTTTGTCCAATTTTCAAGTAGTTTTTTTTTTTTCTCGCTTCGCATTAAAGTTTGTAATGTTGTGATTCACCTTGTAGCTGGTTAGTTTGGTTCATGGTAACTTTTCAGTGAAGGCTATGTGAAACATATTTCCAGAACCAAGGGCACTGAAAAAGTGTGTGGGTACTGTTGCACTCTAGCTTTGTGTGAGAAACAGACCAAAATGTAAGTTATTATTCAATAAAAATATTGCTTGACAATTGTGGTTATTATTCACAGTTTATTGTATGGTAAAAAGCTGCGTAGACATTTCAGTTAAACATCTCCTTTTGTGTTCCACCGAATAAAGGAATGATTATGAATTTTCATTTTGGATGAACTATACCTTTAAGCTGTCATTTTAGAATTCTTTAGACAATTGTTCCTCTATTTTGATTGTTAAAGCCAACTCGTATGCAAGACTTTTTATAGCTGCCTATATATATATATGTGTGTGAAATGTAATTTTCACTCATTTCCACACGCATTTTTGTTTTGTCATACAGCTTAATTTGAGTGTCAGTGTGTTTGTGGTCATTAGTCAGACATCTCTGCCCTGAAAGCATAATCAGATGTGTTATTTATCAATCATGTCTGTGCTGCCTGCAGGTGTGCTTCCTGCAAATGAATGTGTTTGGCTTAGAGGGAAATGGAATCGCACTAATATACAGTCTCCGTTGTTTTCCCTGTTTGCTGCCTTTTGTCAACGGGTCTGTTCAGTGACCATGTTGAGCGGACTAATGTTTTATTCTCTTTCTATTCACCTGGCTTGTTTTTGCATCCTGTTTTCATTGTGCAAATGAGAGGTTGTATGGATGATTGACAGATTTAGGGTCAAGGGGTTTAAAAATTCCTCAGATGTACATGCATTTTCTTTTCTTTTTCCCACAAGTGTCAGTGATCTAAGATTTTCAAGTACCTCAATGCTCTCTCTCCAACAGTAGTGCATTGCCCTTTGGCCAAATGTGTGTTTGTGCCATGTCCTGAAACCATCAGTAAAAACCTTGAATTTGTATGAATATGCTTGCATCTTGTGTGTTTTTGTTAAATGCATTTTACACATTAATGAAAATCAAAGGGATAGTTCACTCAAAAATGTAATGTGTTGTCATCATATACTCACCCTTATGTTGTTCCAAAACTTTATGAGTGTCTTTCTTCTGTTGGACAAAAAAGAAGATATTTGAAAGAATGTTGGTAACCAGACAGTTGAAGGTCGCCATTGACTTCCATAGTGTTTTTTTATTTATTTTTTTACTATGGAAGTCAATGGGTGCTGTCAACTGTTTTTTACTCACCAACATTCTTTAAAATGTCGTCTTTTGTGTTCAACCATAAATAGAAACTTACACAGCTTTGAAACAACTTAAGGGTCAGTAATGACAACATTTTCATTTTTGTGTAAACTATCCCTTTAACAACTTGAGTAGGGATAGCAGGATAGCTTTCACTACTTCAATTAGACTTTTTTTTTTTTTGCTTCACATTAAAGTTTGTAATGTTGTGATTGCTGTTTAGCTTGGTTCAGCTTGGTTCATGGCTTATAACTTTGTAGAGAAGAATAAAAAAAAATTATATAGGGAAAATACTTCCAGAACCAAGGCCACAGAAAAGTGTGTGTGCATTGTTGCACTCTAGCTTTGTTATTATTCACTATAAATCTTGCTTGATGGCCGTGGTAATTAATCACATTTTAGTGTATGATAAAATGCTACTTAGACGTGATTTAGCCAAAAACTTTCTCGTTCACTTGTGAAAATGCTTGAATATGTACTTCTGAATCAGTGATGTCAAGTGTGGGAAGAAGCTTACACAATTTATAAACTTGCTGCCATTCTCAAATTCTAAGAGCTGCAATGATGAAGATGATGATGATGATGATTGTGGTTATTAGAACAATTCACTTGGCTTATAGGAGCGTGACTAATGAAAGTAATGTTCTAGGTGATGCAGTGAATGCTTTTGTGTATGTGAAAATTGCAGGCCATTTAGGCTTTTTTGTACTTAGAGAGGGGGAAAGTCTGTACATTTGTGACGTCTCTGTAATTGATGTTATTTTATTTTTTCCAGCTTATGTTCACTGCTGATCTAATTTTATAGTTGCACAATACTTCATTTTTGGAAATATTTTATTTTTTAGTCAAGGTTAACATATAGGCCTACACATTTGAACAAATATGTATGGACAAAAATAAGTGACAAATTAAAAAACTGCTACAACAACAACAAACAAAAAAATCACCTTGTAATTTACTTCCTTGCGGTTCAAGGCTTTCGTAACGGCATCATCAGGGTGAGAAATGGTTTGAGTTTTTGTTTCTTTGATTTTTAAGACATTGTGCTTCGCCTCAGGTCTTTCTAACCTTTTGACTGCTGGATTAAACCCAAACCAGTTGGCCATTAGACTGTTTTTAATGTCAATGAAATGCCAGTCCCACGCCCAGCACAATGGCCTTTCTTTAATGCTTCATAAAACAGCTTTGCTCAGTCAAACTGACCAGATCGGACACATGCAGACTAAATTTCAAGTGAACTCAAACGTGGCTATTTCACAGGCACATTATTAAGATAAGAAAGGTCAGGTATGCCAGTGGGGAAAGTGAAATTATGTGAATTATAACATGCCTGGGTGACCAAAAACCGCTCTGTGGGGTTCCTGTTCTTTGTTCTCGTATTTCTGGACACATTTTGTTTATGAATAGCCTACTCTGAAAACAGCTCTGTATTTGAGGTTCAAAAACAAAAATAAGGAAAAAAACAAAGGTGCAGATTGTTATAAAACTAACACACTGTGGTTAAAGCATTGTACTAACCTGTACAATGAGAGCTGCACACGTTTTCATACAGAAACATTGGCACATTGACATTGAAGGCAAGTAAAGCAGGAATTAATTGTATGGCTACTAGATGGGCATTGAAAGCGCACTGCTGCCACCCTCTGGGCATTTAATGTGACATCCCAAATGTTATTTTTGTCCAAAAACAGTAATATAATCCACTTTATTTTTTAGGTAAATTAAGCGCGGGCGCGGCCATTTCTAATGTTAATACGTCTGGCTCACGGTGCCATTACCTTACAGTTATTTTTAGCTGTACAAAACAGCTCGTTATGCTGCTTGATATTGCAAACTGGTATTTCTTACCATATTATTTTAATGTATTGCCTTAAATATAAAAACGCTTGTTTGTAGCGCAAACAAAATACCGTTTACGGCACTTAGATGTATTCAGTTATTCTTAAGTCTTCTAGCGGCTAATAAATCGGAAGTCTCGCACATTCTCACTCACACACACACACACACACTTTACTTCCGCGTTGAAAAATAAGGCCACAAACATATTGGCACGAGGCAGAAAATGAATTATGTTAAAGTTAGGTATGGTGCCACTTTACCTTTAGCATATTAACAACCGTCTTGCTGACGTCCACAATCATCTGAAATTATGTCAAAAGAAAGGGCCAAACACAATTTAGTATGCAAATATTATAATAACGATGTCAGGTAACAAATCGTCGGTTACAAGTGCAATGTTTAAGGTTTTTTTTAAAAGTTAATGTCTCCTTCCATTTACTTACTTTATTATATTGGAGTCTGTCTTTTGAGCTTGAGTGGACAAAAAAAAAATATTCCACAGAGAAAATAAATAATAGACACTACGAATCACACAAGAACCTAATTTAAATAGAGTGCTGCTTTGCAAACATAATAATTGTAATCATCTACATGGTTTCAGGATGAGTTTAATGTTATAATAGTTTAATTGGATGTAAAAAAAAGAAATAAAATAAAAAATACAGCATTGAGTTTTGACATGGCATACAAGCAACCCAAGATGAAGCTCCACTGGAATAGTAAATGCCAGTACTCAGCAGGACAGAAATGTGGTATTTACTTGACATCTCTTATCTCAGTGCTTTCATTTGGATGGCAAACACAGGTGAATTAAAGCTGAAGTTTGTAATTTTTTTAATGTTAAAATATTCACTCCTCCCAAAATGCAGAGATAATACCTACAAGTAAGCCATTCAGAAGTTAAATTCTGTGATAAGATTAAAACTCTCTTCTGTTGCGTTGTCAAAACGCTGTGAGAATCCCGACACAGCAACACTGGCTCAACCAATGGCGTGAGTTTACAGGCGGGACTAACTTATTGTTTAACCAATGGCATATAGGGGGCGTGTCCAATCCAGTTTGGCACCGCTAACTGTGGAAAAATTACACACTTCACCTTTAACTTAGGAATTCATATGGCACCCGCATCGTCATTTAAAGGCCATACTATACATGAATCACGATGACATTAAATACAAAAACATTCAACCATATATTTTATTTTAAATTTGCTGGCAAGAAAGTGGCACTGATTTTCTTGTGGGAAATAAAGACTGAAGTGACTCTGGAAGCCCAGCTGAGTCAAAGTTGTGAGAAACTAGAACAGGACCAAATATAGTTACGGTTTCATAACACTTTCAAGGAAATGCAGATTACACATTATCATAATCCTCTGTATGGACTTAAGATCTTACACCGGTAAAGAAAAAAAATTAAGAAAAGAAAAACTTTTTATGGACTACCCTAAATGTTTGTGTACAAACTCAAATTCTTCACATACAAAGGCCTCATTGGAGAAAATGGACATTCATTGGGTCGTACCATCACACTGAGAGGGAAGAGAATGCTGGTCGAGCTGCAGTGCATAAATGGTGAATATTTGTGGCATAACGGAAACATCCCTAAAGGATCCAAACTCGTTGTCTCACGCACCATAAACACAAGGCTAAAATCAATATTTGCAGATGTGTTTGCCAAGCTTTAAACGACTGTGGCTGTTCTGAAACACTCACTTGTCATTTCGTGTCCTACAAATCCATTTTCTGCTCATAATTACATTGTAGTGCACTTGACAGGATACAGAAACCCTTTTTGGAGAAAGGCCAAACCTATTCTCCTTACTTGGTTACAAGGCTAGCTACTGATTTTATTTAAATGGATGCAGCGACAAAAAAGGGTGACTGATAACTAGCAAATTACCTCTCCCTCCTGTTCAAATGTGCAGGACTGTAGCGTTCCATTATATATATATAAATATCTAAATACACATTGGTGTTTATAGACATTATTTAAATATATTAATGTACAAAATATAGCATCTAAAATAGCTCTGACAGTTTGGCTTTTAGAGTCAAAATATAAAATGTTAAAAATACAAAAACAGCCACATTTGGCCATTAATGGTGTCTTCAGTGTAGACAAGTGTGTGTGTGTGTGTGCAGTTTTGTGAATGTAAGTTTGTTTGGAACACAAAGTTGAAGTCTCAAGCCACGTTCATGCCACCAGAAACTTTCTCGTTACATTGTTACACACTGATTCTTTTTTTTGTTCCATCTCATCCCTTGTTGACATCAAATCAATCATGCATCATATTAAAGATGAACGAGAATCAGTGTGTGCTCGAGCATTGTGGACGGCCATTTATCCGTTCCGAAAAGCACAAACGCTAGGCTATTTGGGCTCACACACACTTAATTTTCATATAATACGCATCAGTATTTAATACTGTCCCTGCGCATGGTATAAGAGACACATAAAACTGCGGACTACAAGGACAAACTTCAGTCGAGCTGATTCTCAACTACAGTTGCTAAATGAAGACGTTGCATCGTTGGACCTGGCCACAACCCGGCACTGAAAACGAATGACTTTGGGTCGCTTCAAGTTGCGGGCGGCGTGAACGGGGCTTCGTTCTCAACTCTAGATTGCTCAGAGGTAACACTGTCTGTCAACACTAGCTCCCTTACCAGTAACAACCACAGTCGCTGCAGCAAAATTCGGGGAACCATAAAGGGTTTGTAAAGCTGCTGTGCTCACTATGGCCTTCTACCATATATAAGCTCATTGTGATATCTCTATCTATTGCGATATCGCCACGCAACAGGACCGTATGAACAGAACTCTTTAGTCTTTACATACACTGAAGTATATACCTGTAAAACACATGTTTTATGTGTATATGATTCATCAGTGTTTTCATGCAGTTTTGATTTGGAGCCGCCAGGACCAGTTGGTGGAGTAAGATCGCAGTCCCGCCGCCTGAGAGAGCCAAAGCCAGGTGCATCTGTCCTCTCTTAGCAATATAAGAATTATAGAAGACAGGGAGAACTGCTTTGTATGCCTTGAGATTCCTTTGTTTCTTTGGTCTCTGAGGTTGAACGTCTTTCTGAGCTGTTCCATACCTTAAATAAAGGGGGCAAAGCCCTCCGTTAATCCTATAGGAAGTCTCAGTGTGCAAAGAGGCCACTCTTAGACTGGCTTTCCAAACGCATCCTATTGTGATTGGTCCAGGAGGATGCCCGTCAACAGCCTGGCTGGCCCGGACCAAAGCGTCTCCTCACCATATCATCTCAAAAGTGTTCTGAATGTCAGACGCTGAGTGTTAACTGCTGTTGGGTCCTCCGTTTAGGAAGTAGGTCGCCATTTCTCCTTTGCCCTTCACCTTCACAACGCCTCTGTACTCCAGTGTGTAGTTATATGAGCTGAGAACCTGGTAGAGGTCAGTTGTGACCTGACACAGAGAGTTGACAGATTTACAGATCCAAACATTAGAGACCACCAGTGAAAATGCTTCTGTTTTGCATTTTTGAATCATTAATAATTAAACAAATCATTTAATATGATCAAAAATGCATTCTTCACCAATTATATTTATATATTCATTTCAAATTGTATTATTCATAAAAATTTAAGGGAATATTGAAAATGTAAAACAGCAGCACTCAACATGAAATATTTCTTATTCGTTTCACATCATGTTTCTTTGTTTAATTAAAGTCACCAAGAAATCCAAATTGACAATTCTTATTTTTTATGGAATATTGCAGTATTTTTATGAATAATTTATCCGTGCACATCATTATTTTTTAAAAATGCATGTGCCCTTGTAATCTTTAATCAAAATAACTTCCCCTCCTCCTTGCAGTATCATCTCTTCATTGATGACGTGCTAATTGGCAAGAGGGCGGGACAACCTGTCACTCACATGAGATTGACCAGTAGCAAACAACATTGATCCAATGATCCAATCAATTCCTGATAGACAAAATCAAGTCCCACCCTACATGTTTTCTTGTTCAAGAAGCCGTTTCACACAAAACATTTTCAGCATCCTAAAATTGTATATATTTCCAAGTTTAATTTAGATTCTGAATCGCACATTTTCAATATGGACACTATAGTAGCATACATAGGATATCTTTATGAATTTGATCTGGACAATCACAGAGACCAAGAATACATCTCACCTGTATTCTCTCAGGTACCCCAGTGCTGTCCATTCGGCTGGCTACATTCACAGTATTCCCCCATATGTCATATTGCGGTTTTCGAGCCCCTATGACACCAGCCACGACGGGACCCATGTTAAGACCTACAGGAAAATATGCTTTTTTAATTTTACAACAGTAAAATCATGGGTCATTCTATGAAAGTCTTTGACTAACAGACTATATAAATACTACAGGAATGTAGCATTTTTTAAAGGGAAAATTCATAAAATTAAAGATACACATTAGGAAGCTGATTGATAAAATGTATTGGTTATTTAAAGGAATAGCTCTAGGAAGATACACAAAGGAAGATATTTTGAAGAATGTTGGTAACCAGATGAACCCCATTGACTTCCATAGTAGGGAAAAAAATACCATGGAAGTCAATGTGGTACATCAACTGTTTGTTTACTGACATTCTTCAAAATATCTTCCTTTGTGTTCAGCAGAAGAAAGAAATCCATACAGGTTTGAAACAACTTGAGTAATTATGTAAATGTAAGGAAGGAGTAAGGAGTAAGGAAGTAAATGATGACAGAATTTTCATTTTTAAGTGAGTTAATCCATTAAGGGTGGCTAAGCCAAATCCTTACCGATCTTCATTTTGAAGTTATTAAATGAGTGCTCATTGATGTACTTCATCTGGTCCATGAGGCGCATGGCATAGTCGGCTAGAGCGCGAATGTGCGACCTTCCTACTTTATCATAAGTGGAGTCATTAAGCCCAGACGCAGCCATGTAGGTGCTGCCAATGGTTTTGATCTTTTCTAGTTGACGAAACTGATCCTCACTAATGATCTGCAAGAAAAGAGAAATGAGATGATGACTTCCATGTAGGAATGAGAAGGCATATTCTACATTTAAGAATGTAGTCACATAACGTCTACATTTCTAAGAATGCACACAGTTTAGGAAGATTTGAAGATGCAGGTCCAGTTTCACACACACAATTCTAATTTGAAACAAAGACCAACTGTTAAAATTAAAATGTTTAATGCAAGAGCTAAAACAGTAAAATCCTAGTTAAAATAATCAAGGGTTGTTTCTACTTTTTATGTTTCAAAAAAAAATTCTTCAGTAAAAATATTTTATCTTATTAATATATGTGTGTGTGTATATATATGTGTGTGTACATACACTCACCTAAAGGATTATTAGGAACACCTGTTCAATTTCTCATTAATGCAATTATCTAATCAACCAATCACATGGCAGTTGCTTCAATGCATTTAGGGGTGTGGTCCTGGTCAAGACAATCTCCTGAACTCCAAACTGAATGTCAGAATGGGAAAGAAAGGTGATTTAAGCAATTTTGAGCGTGGCATGGTTGTTGGTGCCAGACGGGCCGGTCTGAGTATTTCACAATCTGCTCAGTTACTGGGATTTTCACGCACAACCATTTCTAGGGTTTACAAAGAATGGTGTGAAAAGGGAAAAACATCCAGTATGCAGCAGTACTGTGGGTGAAAATGCCTTGTTGATGCTAGAGGTCAGAGGAGAATGGGCCGACTGATTCAAGCTGATAGAAGAGCAACTTTGACTGAAATAACCACTCGTTACAACCGAGGTATGCAGCAAAGCATTTGTGAAGCCACAACACGCACAACCTTGAGGCGGATGGGCTACAACAGCAGAAGACCCCACCGGGTACCACTCATCTCCACTACAAATAGTAAAAAGAGGCTACAATTTGCACGAGCTCACCAAAATTGGACAGTTGAAGACTGGAAAAATGTTGCCTGGTCTGATGAGTCTCGATTTCTGTTGAGACATTCAGATGGTAGAGTCAGAATTTGGCGTAAACAGAATGAGAACATGGATCCATCATGCCTTGTTACCACTGTGCAGGCTGGTGGTGGTGGTGTAATGGTGTGGGGGATGTTTTCTTGGCACACTTTAGGCCCCTTAGTGCCAATTGGGCATCGTTTAAATGCCACGGCCTACCTGAGCATTGTTTCTGACCATGTCCATCCCTTTCTGACCATGTACCCATCCTCTGATGGCTACTTCCAGCAGGATAATGCACCATGTCACAAAGCTCGAATCATTTCAAATTGGTTTCTTGAACATGACAATGAGTTCACTGTACTAAAATGGCCCCCACAGTCACCAGATCTCAACCCAATAGAGCATCTTTGGGATGTGGTGGAACGGGAGCTTCGTGCCCTGGATGTGCATCCCACAAATCTCCATCAACTGCAAGATGCTATCCTATCAATATGGGCCAACATTTCTAAAGAATGCTTTCAGCACCTTGTTGAATCAATGCCACGTAGAATTAAAGGGGTGGTTCGGGATTTTTGACATCGGACCTCATTTTTAAGTCAGCCTGGTTGTTATTCATCAGTGGAGACATTTTTTTTTCAAAATTATCCAGTCCTTATATTTGGATAGTTAGCCGATGCTAGGCTAGCGCGAGTCAATGGTATATGTTAGCCAGCCATTAAAAACCGTTTTACCCACTCCACAGTGCACCAAACGCAAATCAATTATAACACTAGACTATCGATGCAAATGTCCGTTGAGAGAATAATGTTAGAAATCAAACTTACCTTTCATCTCAATGATCCCAAAGGAACTAGTTTCTCAGCAGCTGCGGAATTTTACTTTGCTCCGGTTAGTAATGCGGCAAAAAGTAAACACAGAACAGAAGCGCACTACAGTCGTTACATCCAGCTAACGTTAGCTAGCATTCCTCAGCGATATCAAAGTCGCGGCAGGTAAATACACTTGCGTCATGTGTGTACCGGCTCACTCGGTTGCCTAGGTAATCAATATCACTCCGCTGCTGCTGTAGACAAGGCTTATGATTACAGGGAACAAATTATAACTAATGCAATGTGATGAAAAGGTAAGTTTGATTTCTAACATTATTCTCTCAACGGACATATACATCAATAGTCTAGTGTTATAATTGATTTGCGTTTGGTGCACTGTGGAGTGGGTAAAACGGTTTTTAATGGCTGGCTAACATATACCATTGACTCGCGCTAGCCTAGCATCAGCTAACTATCCAAATATAAGGACTGGATAATTTTAAAAAAAATGTCTCCACTGATGAATAACAACCAGGCTGACTTAAAAATGAGGTCCGATGTCAAAAATCCCGAACCACCCCTTTAAGGCAGTTCTGAAGGCGAAAGGGGGTCAAACACAGTATTAGTATGGTGTTCCTAATAATCCTTTAGGTGTGTGTGTGTGTGTGTGTGTGTGTGTGTGTGTGTGTGTGTGTGTGTGTGTGTGTATATATATATACACACACACACACACACACATTTCAATTGTGATTGTTTTTATTCATATTTTTTATGAATAATCTTCAAGGGAATTAGGCTTTTCAAAACCAACTGCAGCTTTTTCAAATAAGGCTTAAAATAAGAAACACTTGAAAGTGTTTCCCTCATATGGAATCAGAGTGGAACTGCAACCAGTTCAGAAGCCGGAAATGTACTGAGAGTGAAACTTCTCACCTTATTAGACATTCTCTGGTATCACGCTCTAAAGTAGTTTAAAATCATCTTGAAAGTCCTGAGGTTGGTCAAAAATTGCTGTACCTCATCAAAGTCAGCGATGATCTCGTTGAGCAGTCTCAAGCACTCAACACCTTCATTATTGGCCTCCAGTTCCACATAGAACTCGGAGAAGTTGCTGATGGAGGCGAACATGACGGCCACACATTCGCACGACTGATAATACAGCTCGTCGTTCCGTCGCTCGCGCGCCAGAAAGTGTGCAGCCACATCTTTGGGTAAGATGTTGTGGAGAAGCCGACGGTTGTAGGCCTGAAGTTCTTCCATCTCCTCTTTCTCCTCTGTAGCCTGTGAATACAATAAAAATAGAGGATGATGCTATGAATAAGGATGAATAATTAGATAAACACTGCATTCTGGTTGCACCAAAGTGACTGCAATAACTTGGCGAATCTATGCTGAATTCACATCATCAGACTCTATTTGTATCTATGATAACACTCAAAGGCAAAATGGACAAAATAGGTTTTTGAAAGAAGACTCTTATGCTCACCAAGGCTGCATTTATTGAATAATTTAAGTAAAAACAGTAATATTGTGAAATTTTATTACAATGCAAGATAACCGTTTTCTATTTGAATATATTTTAAAAAGTAATTTATTCCTGTGATGCAAAGCTGGATTTTTACTCCAGTCTTCAGTGTCACATGATCCTTCAGAAATCATTCTAATATGATTTGCTGCTCAAGAAGCATTTTTTATTCTATATAGTTATATTTTATTATATGTTTTCACAATTTTTTCTTCTGTAAAAATATTTTATCTTATTAATATGTGTGTGTGTGTGTGTGTGTGTGTGTGTGTGTGTGTGTGTGTGTGTGTGTGTGTGTGTGTATCAGATTTCAATTGTGATTGTTTTTATTAATATTTTTTATTATTTTTTACTATTTTTATTATATAGTAGTTTTTTTTTTTTTTTTTTGTGTGTAAGCTACAGCAAATAATTAAGAACATGAAGCAAGAGTAGGGAAACTATATCCAACAAATTGATTTGATGGAACAGGAGGTACAGCAATTTTTAATAAACAGCTTTTCTGTCCAATTACAAAAGTATACACAGCTAAACACACCTGTAACTTCCAGAGAAAGTCCAGTCTGGCAGTGGACTCCACCTGCTGTGCATGAAGGTAGAGCGCTAGCACAAACACCGTGATGACTACCGGAGTCATGATCTTTAGAGGAACCCGCATGTCTGTCACACAGCTACAACACACACAGCACTGAGTGTCAATAAGAGCATGCTGATCTAATCACATCACAGTATGCAGCTACATATTCACACACTTGATTTACTCCTATTGTGCAATCTTTATAGGCATGCAATGAAAAAAACATGCTCACTGATATTTCTTTCAGATCAGGGTTTCTATTTGACTGGTTTTATCTTACCTTGTTCCATTAATATACTCTCTGTGAATACAAAGAAAAAGCAAATATATCAGAAGGATGGAGCACAACAGTAAAAATGTTATCTTCAGATAGACTCAGTAGAGCTGATATAAGCCAAATCAGCAAGCAGACAATCAATAGTGGATTTGTTAGCATGGGTTTATGTAGTGGTAGGCTAAAGCTGACTGAATTACAGTCATTTTCTGAATGAAAAAATATTGATACTGTGCTTGGTCCCTTTTTAATCTTACTGACCCCAAACTTTTGAACAGTCAGTAAAAGCACAACTGTTTTCACCATTGATAATAAGAAATGTTACTTGAGTATCTTATCATCATATTAGAATGGTTTCTGAAGGATCATGTGACACTAGGCTGCTAAAAATTCAGCTTTGCCATCACAGGAATAAATTACAATTTAAAACACTGTATAGTCAAATAGATAACAGTTTACTGTATTTTTGATCAAATAAATGCAGCCTTTGTGAGCACAAGAGACTTATTTCAATTATTTCAAGAGACTTATTTCAATTCAATTAATTCAATTCAATTATTCAAAAACATTAAAATCTTGCCAGCTCCAAACTGTTGATTGATAGCAGTTACAACTTTGATATAGAAAAAATGCTAGGGAATATTTAGCAGTCCCTTAAATTTGGAAGAGACAAACGTCCATACTTTAAAATAAATAATAATAAATAAAAAAACGACATTTAAAACACAGCAAAATAAATAAAAGAATTATTTATAATTTTGATAAGGATCATGATGATGATGATGATGGAAAGGATGCTGATCCAAGAAAATGTGCTACTTGGCTAAAATCCAGATACTCACATGGCATTGGCCATGACCAGCAGGTCCACATTGTCAAAAAGGCTGACCTCAGGCACCTCCATGATAAGCACATACAGGATCTCGATGAAGAGCATGAGGAAGAGTTTACCAATACTGCTGACCTGTAGGAACACTGAGCAGGCCAGTAAACTGAGCAGCACACATGCTGAGAAGTACTGCAGCGGAAGAGAAAAACATTCAGACATTAATCTTTTGCTTTCCCTTCAACTTATTCCAAGTATGATTGATCAAAAGACAAGCATTTCAGAGCAGTGCCTCGAATTAGACCCTTGAAAAATAAATGCAAAGACATATCACTGCAGGAAAATCCAGATGAAAAGACATCCAGCTGTTTTTTTGGAACATGGTACTATAGCTGGTTTCGAGCTGCTCATTGCTATGGTTACAAAACTGGACTGATCTGAGAACAGTGCCACACCTCTGGGAAATTGCAGGTGGGTGACGAGCTGTTGCAGAGTCTGTCCTGAGACCAGAGAGAGTAGTTGAAGGAAGAGCTGCGGACATGGCAAGCGTTCACATCTCTGGGGGTGATGTTAAACTCCTGTCCTAAACACGTCTTCAGGTCATCTGTACTGCAGGTGAACTAAAGGACAGATAAAGATGTTACATGTGACATTATTAACCCACTAAAGATCACGTGATTAACTTTTCAATGTCAAAAGCTAATTACTTAAAAGCAGGCGATTTCTGTGCCATTATCAACACTATACATGATTGAAAAACTAAAGATTTCTATTTTTGCTATTCTGTTTGGTGCCTCTAGTCCTGTAAGTCTTTAAATATTGTGACACATGTTAAGTGTTAGTTGTATTGCTGTATGGTTAAATATCAAAGGCATTTAAGGACTGAATCTTGAGGTTAAGACTCGTGGGACTCACAATGTTAATGAAAGCGGAGAGAAAAACCAGGACGATTGTAAAAACTCCCACCAGGGTGCTGTTGAGTCTGGACTGAACAATCCTTTTAGACAGAGTTTGCAGAGGCACAGGGAAAAACTGGCAATAGAGAAAAAACATGATTTGAGTTTCTTATTAGAGGTAACGCCACAGTATCTGAAAACGATTTGTCATCACATGATGAAAACCAACTTTTATTCTTTCTTCTTTTTTTTAAATAAAAGAGCTGCTGTTTTGAACTTTCTACTTGAAAATAAATGATGGTTTCCAAAAAAAAAGAAGAAAAAAAGCAGCACATCTGTTTTCAACACGCTGATTTGGAGCTCAAGCAACGTTTATCATCAATATTACAATGATTTCTGAAGGATTATGTGACACTGAAGACTAAAGTAATGGCTGCAGAAAATTCAACTTTAATAAATGAAGTAATAAAAAATAAATATATTTTTTTTTTTTAATTAAAAAAGACCTTGTGGGGATCTTGTGGGTTTGCAGAGATTCAGGCTTGTGTGAAAGACTTTTTACGGGTCAGGAAGTTCAGAATCTAATTCCACAGCATCTCTAAGGAAAGACCTGTGACGCCCCTAGCCGCCCATGGAGCAGTGTAGTGACAGTTCCACCTCAGTGTGCACAAATGAGCTGTCAGCGCTATATTGTGTCTCTGTTATTGTTCTGTGTGACTCATTGTCTCTGGAGACCTGCTCAAAGTTATGCAGCTAAAAGCCCAATATCAATCAAACCCACTCCGGTTATTTTAGTGGAGAAGGTTGATAAACACTTGGATTTAGCGATGATGTGTTTGTGAGAGTGTTAGGAAATGGTCTGTAAGAAATGCGTTAAGAGATGTATTATTTGTAATATTATAGGGCTTGTTTTTGTGTTTTGCTGTACTTTAGGGACAAAAAAAGGGCATGTTGCTCTAAGCTTGACCTCTATTATTTCTAATATAATTATTTGTAATTACTATTTACTATATCTATAATAGTTCAATTCTATAGTATTATTATCATTATTTGTGTCTGAACTTCTTTATATTACACATTAACATTGTATAGGCTCGATCTCATGTGTACAATCCCAATATTTCACTTACCCCAAAACAGGAGTAAATGGCTGAGATGAACATGACGGCCATCAGGAGGACCAGGCACACCACATAGAAGCCAATCATCAGCCCGGAGCTGCAAAACAACAACACACAGGTATAGAGAGGGAACCAGGTAAATAGAAAATAGCTATTTATCATTTTAAACATAATATATATGTATATAATATAATTTTATGTCATAGTTAACATGGGGTCTGGCGGAGAAGAGAGACCTGCTTTGAATGTTTTGGCTGCTCGGGTAATAACTGTCTTCACCTTTACAAAGTCAAAATGAATGAAAGCTTCTGTGTATGTGACACTCCCATTCAAATTTAAACAAAACCTTCACTAAGCCTGTGGTTTGTCTGAATGGTTTTAAAAGCATTTGCTAGGATCAGGTTTTTAACTGAAGTGTACTTACTGTGGCACAATGACGATCTGAATGAAGCAGATGAATAAAAAGACGAGGGAGGCGCAGGCTACGTATGCTCCGAACCTGGCGTCTACCTGCTTGGAGTACTGACAGAAGGTGAGGAAAGAAGAGAGAAAAGAGTGGGGATACAAAAAACGTTTAAATGGCATGTGAAAGTGGTGTTGAACTGACAGAAGGGAGTGTATGAATACATGTTGAAATATTTTAGCAGAGTATAATTTGAAAAAAAATACATTTACTTTAAGTTTATCTGGGCCTGGAAATCACAACAGTAAAATTTCCTAATTGTTCAAAAGGGAACTTTTTAATACAAATATTAAGTTGCAGTATTGCTTGGTTTAATAAAAAAATGGTAAGTTTGAGTTCAGCAATAATTTTTAATAGAACTCTCTTATGCTCACCAAGGCTGCATTTGTTTGACCAAAAATACAGTAATAACAATAATATTGTGAAATATTATTGCTATTTAAAATAGCCATTTTGAATTTTAATATAATTTAAAATGTAATTTACTCCTATGACGGCAAAGCTGAATTTTCAGCATCATTACTACAGTCTAGAGTGTCACATGATCCTTCAGAAATGATTCTAATACGCTGATTTGCTGATAAAGAAACATTTATTTTTATTAATGTTGAAAACAGCTGTTCTGCTTAATATTTTTGTAAAAAAAAAATAATAAAAAAAAACCATTTATCTGAAACATGAATCTTTGGAAACATTATAAATGTCTTTACTGTTACTTTTGATCAATGTAATGCATCCTTTTCAAATAAAATAATTATTTATTTCTTTTAAAAACAAAACGGTAGATATGTAAAATATCTAACAAAATAACATCAAGTGAATTTCTTCAGAAAAAGATTATGAAGGATAATTGCTTAGACATTCTGGACACAGACAATGAAAGACAACAAAAGCAATAATTATCTCCACTACAAACCGGAGGCAAGTCTCTGAAAGAGTCATCTAATCAGTGCTAGAAGTACGAGGACCAGCATGCAACCTGCTAAATGTGTATGCGACTGCAGACGGAGGAAGAGGCCGTAAATGCAGAGGCTCAGAGACTTCCTTTCCATTACCCTTTCGTCACCATCTTTACAAAGAAACAGAGTCTTCTAGTTACAAAAGGTTTGGGCATGTCTTTGAGGTAGGGGAGGTCAGTGGTGACTAATGCTTTGAAGGTAACACCATAAAATGACTTAAATCACAGCGCAGCATGAAGACGTCAATTTCTGACTCATTCCGAACCTGGACCTTGAATTTCATTGCCTCTATTCATCTTAGCAGCGTGCCACATCTTTGAGCTATGCTGAATACTTTTAGGCCGCCTGCACAACAGTACTAACATAATACACTTCTGATTGGCTCTATGCTTTATTTTTGCTATGCAATTGAAGAAACACTTTACCAGTAACATTAACTAATAATCTGTTAAATTGTTAGTTCATGCTCACAAGTCGGCTAGATCGTTTTAGCTTGATGACGCATTTAAATCAGTACATCTGACAACTATTATGTCCAATATAGCACGGAAAACCAATTGTGTAAGCTTATCAGGCATAAAAACACAATCATAAACAGGTAAACAGGTGTAATAAAGATTTCCAGTGGACAACTATGTAAACAAAGTAATTTTTTTTGCCTGTTCTTCACAATAAACCTTCAAATAGCTTCAGAAGACCTGAAATATAGTGCATAAGTTATATTGGTTACTATTATAGTGCTTTTATGTCATTTTTGGAGTTTGCCAGGTATGATAAGCGTTACTTTTTTGTACTATTATATTATATCGTAGTATACATTAGTACTATAGTATACTATATTATAGTATACTACTATAGAATTTATTAATATTTTGAACATTTTGGAATGTTTCCACATTCCATGGAACACAAATATTGTGTGGAATGGATTAGCATTCATTAAAATCGCGCTGTGGTGTTAAGGTTCATCTTATCATTGAAGCTGGTCACGTAAATGAGAGCCATACCTTCTTCTCCAGGTCAGGTTCTCGGAATGTCAGCAGAAATTTCTTGACGTGTTCGGACCGTAACCGGTCGATGCTCCGAGCATCAATGGCGCGGCCCAGAAATTCGTCCACCTCATCCTCGGGGTTCAGGTTTTCTTGCGTGTTTCTGAAAATGAAATGTCTAGATAACACAAGACGAGATACCGTTTTTCCACCTTCTTCCTCCCCTCTTATTCTTACAATTCTATACAGCCAGACCACCAAAAAGTAGAAGCGTCGGCCCACAAAAAAACAAAGAATGATGACAGAATTAAGGTTTATGAATAGCAATTTTGTCAGTGAAACTGAGTTGATTACGTTGAGAAAGAACAAATCATCTGCTAAAGAGTTCAAGGCCTTGTCGTCATGTTTATGCAACTCAATAACTACTAAATCACATCAGCACATCTAGGTCCTGTACTTAAAGTATTTGAACCTTAAGCTAGCAAGGAGTGTGGAAATCATCATATAAACCAAAGACAATGGGTTTGTAAGCTAAGGTTTGATTATGAATTGCCTATAGAAGCAAACTGGTTTGCATATCTGTACTCACACCTTTTGATATCTGCTGACTAGTTAATAAGACAAGCACAGCGATGCATGCATAAGCATCAAGAGAGCCAGGATTCCAGGTCTTAAAAGTAAACTTTTCAACACTACTGTAAAAGCGATGGAAATGCTCACACTATGTGCACATAGTCCTATTAGTAAGATCTTTGGTCACACTTTAGATTAGGGTCCAATTCTCACTATTAACTTACTATTAACTATGACTTTTGCCTCAGTAATCTCCTAATAACTGCTTATTAATAGTTAGTAAGGTAATTGTTAAGTTTAGGTATTGGGTAGGATTAAGAGACGTAGAATATGGTCATGCAGAATAAAGCATTAATATGTGTTTCATAAGTACTAATAAACAGCCAATATCCTAGTAATATGCATGCTAAGCAACTGGTTAATAGTGAGAATTGGACCCTAAACTAAAGTGTTAAAATATATTTTATATAAAAATGTACGGTAAGTCTTAGTAAGTAAGCCTGCATGGAATCTGTGCCAACAGCTCAGCAGTTTTCTGCAAACTAGGACTGTATATCATTTACAAATTTCAACGCTTCCCCTGTCTCTTGTGTGATTTTGTTTTTACCCCCATTTATTTGTTTTTCCAACTAACTGTACAGTAACAATGACTAAATGTCTTTTAACTACAAACAACTGTAGTAGACCCAACTCCTTTTTTACCAATTTGTACCATAATTGAATCCATTAGGCAGATTTTCCCCTATAATAAGCATAGAAAACATGACAAAGAGCACAGATTATACACAGGCCTACTTATAGGACACTGAACATAACACAAAGCCGAGCTTAGTTGCTGAAGTGCTTGCTTCATTGATATATATTTCAACTGATGAGTTGAGTGTATTGGCTATCCAATTTTGAAGTTCAAACCTCAAACATGCAGAACTAAGAGTCTGAAGTTTAATCATATTAGTTTTACTTTTTATATAGTTATACAAGCAAAGCTATCTATGCACCATTCAAAAGTTTGGAGTCAGTAAGATTTTTGACAGAAATTAATACTTTTATTCAGCAAGGATGCATTAAATTGGTCAAAAGTGAGGTACATTTATTACAAAAAAAAATTACATTTCAAATAAATTATGTTAAATAGAGGCTTCTTTGAAAATATTACCGACCCCAAACTTTTAAACATTTGTGTATACATAACAAATTCTGTAATCATCTATTAATAAAATAATAAGCATGCGGGATAGAGATAGGGAGATGTGTTCCATATACTCACTTGTCTTTAGGATCCTCAAATCCCTGCAACAAAATTGGAAGAGAAAATGCATTATACATCAACGCAGAATGAAAGAGCATTAGAATATCTGCATTTGTACAGTCAGCACAACAGTGACTCCTTCTGGAAAACTTCAACAAAAACAGGGCAAGGCAAGAAAGCTTCATAATTATAGGGGATTAGCGAATTCAAAAGCAAATGAAAACTGTTTTTTCCTGGAAGATGTTTGGACCACATTCTTCTTTTTGTGTTTGAGTAACAAAACATGATTTTCCCAGCACTCCATTCCAAAAACAAGTCCCTACATCCCACAGATAAATCTCTATTCATTTATTTTACTGTCATAGAGCACATAAGAGGACCAGTGACAGTTACAAGAGATAAAGAAGGGAGGGATTGGGGAGTAAAAGAAATATATAATATTTAGGACAATCATTTATGGACAACCTCCGCAACAATGTTGTAACACCGAGAGCTGCTGTGAGACTGAGGATTAAATATTACCGTACTGATTTAACCTAACACATGATGACTGACATTGTGTATAATCAAGCTGAGAGCTGATTCTGTTTAGGGTTAAAAGTTAAAATTCAGACCCCAATGAGAACAGAAGTAAACAGAGCTGGCTAATGAGGCATTGATTTATCATGGTAGGACATGGGAAACACGGAGAGGAAACCAAATAGGCACATGTTGTGCATCTGCTTTAGCGGTTGGTGTTTTGTCTTTTCCTTTGGGGTTTTAACTATGATTTCACACAAACATTAAAAGTTACAAAACTTAGTGAGCAGCCTGCCTACTGCCTACAAAGACAGCTGCCATTGATTTGGAATGCTTTACACAAACAGCACGAGACATTCAGCATTTTATTTCAACAGTGTTTGAGATTATGTTTCTAAGCTAACGACAACTCTCTAATATGCATAAAAATATACAGCAAATACAAATGTCGGGTAAAATATTGAACTTATCTATTGTTATCGGTAAAATATACACAAATATATATATATATATATATATATATATATATATATATATATATATATAGAGAGAGAGAGAGAGAGAGAGAGAGAGAGAGAGAGAGAGAGAGAGAGAGAGAGAGAGAGAGAGTACAGGCCAAAAGTTTGGACACATTACTATTTTTAATGTTTTTAAAAGAAGTTTCTTCTGCTCATCAAGCCTGCATTTATTTGATAAAAAATACAGAAAAAAAAGCAATATTGTGATATATTATTACAATTGAAAATATTTGGTTTTCAATTTATTATACTTATATTTATTTCTGTGATGCAAAGCTGAATTTTCAGGATCATTACTCCAGTCTTCAGTGTCACATGTGACATGTCTATCACATGATCCTTTAGAAATCATTCTAATATTCTGATTTATTATGAGTGTTGGAAACAGTTCTGCTGCCTAATATATTTAATGAATAAAAGGTTAAAAAGAACTGCATTTATTCAAAATAAAAAAAATATTTTCTAATAATATAAATCTTATTTACTATCACTTTTTATCAATTTAACACATCCTTGCTGAATAAAAGTATTGATTTATTTCAAAAAAAGAAAGAAAAAAAATTACTGACCCCAAATTACTGACCAATAGTGTATATTGTTGTTACAAAAGATTTCTATTTTTAAAACATTTGCTTCTTTTTTTTCTTCTTTTTATTCATCAAAGTATCCTAAAAAACTATCACAGGTTATGAAAAAATATTAAACAGCAGAACTGTTTCCAACTTTGATAATGAATCATCATATTACAATGATTTCTAAAGGATCATGTGATAGACTGGAGTAATGATCCTGAAAATTCAGCTTTGCATCACAGAAATAAATGATAATTTAAAGTATAATAAATTGAAAACCAATTATTTTAAATTGTAATAATATATCACAAATTCACAATATTACATTTTTTTCTGTATTTTTGATCAAATAAATGCAGGCTTGATGAGCAGAAGAAACTTCTTTCAAAAACATTAAAAATAGTAATGTCTAGTTACTCCAAAGTTACTAGTTACTAATGTATAGTTGTCGCCAAAACTGACTTTTAAACATTTAAGCAAAAGCCTTTAGATAATATTTTAAAGACCATGAGAAACAAATTAAGTCATCAAATGTGTCCAAACATATTCTAGTTTTTGCTGTGGTATTTGTATAGAAAATTGCAGTTTCACTTGTATTGGTGTAGACTGCTGAAAACCAGTAATATGAGAACCCAGTCTCTACAATAAGTGCTTTGAATAAAAGCATCTGCTAATTGACTACTTTATATATATATATATATATATATATATATATTTATTTTTTTAAACATCAGATATGTGGGTCAAGGAACAGTCTGAATGTTCCCATTACATATCAAATGACCGTTTTAATGGTAATTTCTAACCACTAAACATTAAATTATGGGAGTAAAAATCATCCATGGGACAAGTTGCTAGATGCATAATAATAGTCAGTAAATTTATAGTCTCAGTAGACTCAGATGCACTCCCACACACAGGCTTCCATGTATTCACTCGACAGAGACTACGACCCAGTCAGTATGTTGATGTGTTACACCATTTGTTTCTCTCCTTGGACAGAGCAACACATTCTGGGCCAACTCAAGCCTCTAGACAATACAACAGACAAAAATAGGTGCTGTTGTTATTATGAAACAGATATTCTGCTCATCAGAATACACCGCATGTTTATTTGCCTTCATCAATGCTCCGTATTTATGTAGGCGTGGAATGGATAGATATCTGGCAATAACATGCCAGCCCGGCAGGATATATCGAACAGGATTATCTGTGCCACTATCACCACCAAATGCAATTGCAGAAATAATTACAAACAGGTTCCCCCCATCTGCTGTTTATTGGACAAACAGATATTCCAAAAGCAAGATCCACTGATTTAGCCAATGTTGCTGAGTTATGCTGTTCAGGATGATTAAACCAAGGGGTTTACTGCTACCCTCTGCTGATAGATGCTGTAACTACACCATTTATTTTTTTAAACATTCAAAAGATGCTGACTATCATTCAAAAGTTTTGGGCCGGTAAATAAGTCTTCACTGTTCACCGAGGCTGCATTTATTTGATCAAAAATACAGTAAAAACAGTAATCGTGAAATATTATTACAATTAAAAAAATTACTGTTTCCGATGGCAAAGCTGAATTTTCCAAGTAGTTCTCGGCAGGACGGTAATAGGAGTTACCAGATCAGTGGGCGAAGCCATAAACAGAGGGGCGTTTTCGACATCGTTACCTAATTTGCCCAAGTCACAGTGTGGGTAGGGTTTAGGGGTGGGGTCGGGGGAAGGGCATCATTTTCATTACATGATTTATAAACACCCAACAGTATGAAAACACCCACAAATTTAGAAACGGCCACTTTTGTTCCGCAGAGACCCCATACTCAGATTTTCAACATCATTACTCAAGTCTTCAGTGTCACATGATCCTTCAGAAATCATTCTCTAATATGCTGATTTGCTGCTCAAGAAACATTTATTATTATTGTTAAGGTTGAAAACAGTTGTTTTGTTTAATATTTTTGACTAAACTGTGATGCAATTTTTTAAGTATTTAAAAGAACAGCATTTAAAAAAAAAAAAAAAAAATCTTTACTGTCACTCTTGAATTGAATGCCTCCTTGCTTTTTAAAGAACTTACGGACCACAAACTTTTGAAAGTGTTTTTCATGACAGTATAGTAGATGTTGAAAAACGGATGTGGCATATTTATGTTGGAATATTCAGTGTTGGGGAGTAACTAGTTACATGTAAAGGCTCATATCTAATAAAAGAAAATTAGCGGCGTTACCTAATTTAATTGCAAAATAAATGTGACTGTAATCAGTTACAGAGAAAAAAAAAGTGTTATTAAATTACAGTTACTTATGAAAATGTTAAAGATTACAAGGGGTTGCATCTGAATATTTTCGGTAAAAAGCTAGGATATGTTGAATAATATTAATTTGTTGCTTTGCCAGTTTTTGATGTGCACAAAGCCTCCTGCCATTTAAAGGCCGTTTAGTAAAGCGATGCTATTCTGATGCTTTTGAAGTTGCAGCGCTATTTTATAAATTTGCATAAAAGTATGGATTTGGTCTGAGTCTGGTTTAAATGTTTGAAAATGATTAACAGTTGAAAACCTTATAGTTAGAAATCAGAAAGTAAACACTTACATTAATAAAGTAATTGAAATAGTAACACTGTAACTTATTACATTTTAAGGGTAACAAATAGGGTAACTTGTAATCTGTAACCTATTACATTTCCAAAGTAACCTTCCCAACACTGAGAATATTTTAAATCATAAATTTGGATTGGAAAAAGTGTAGACATCTTTGACAACTGATTTTGATTGATTACAACTCAATTTGACGTGTGTCAGTCGTAGAAAGAACAAGTTAGGCTGGATTTCTGTGTTCTTTCCTACTATGTTAACTAAGATGAGAAGGAACAGGTGATTCAGCCAAAAAAATAAAAGGGTATTCCCATGGAGTGCACAGGAACTAATTGCTGGTTCCACTTTGCCTGATTAAATCCCTCAGGGCGATATGTGAGGCAGTCCAGCTTTATTTAATTAGAGTGCTGTTCCCTTCGGGTTCCAGAGCCGGGGAAAAGCAGAGAACTGAATGAAAGAACAGGGACTACACAAAGGGCAGAAGGCCCTTTACATATGACTCTAAAGCAATGTCCTTGGGATTGTTTTGGCTTAGTTAACACATGGTACAAAAAGCCTCCCCTGTCAAAGGCCTTATCCTCCAACAGAGGCGGTAATGGGTTTTAGACATGGCAATTAGAGTAAATGCAAACCAACTGTTTTTCAATAATCAGATAATGTTCTCATCCTTTCAAAAGTGTAGCTTCCTCACCATCCTCTTCATCTCCTTGGAAACCTGATTGCCACCCAGGTGATTGTAGAAGGGCCGGTCGGTCCAGTGAGTGCTATTATGAGTGACAGAGTTGGTGCGTTGCCGGTTCATCTTAGCAATCATGGCCTTTTCTTCTTTCTGTGAAGGGAAATATAAAACCTTTTTTAGAGCATAGTCATTAACTAGCTTGTTTTTTGACGTCACATTTCCCTGAATTTATCTATGCAGCTACTTTGCATTCATCTACTGCCCTGCATCATGCCAGTCATGCATTTGTTGAGCACTAGGTGTTTCTGCTTTAAAAGGATTTTCATATTAACAGAGAATCATAGCTGGTCAAACCCACGTGTTGTTAATGTGCTATTCAAAATACACAAGAGCAAGAACACTCTAAAATGTATTAATTCACTTGAATTCATTATAAAATTGGACTGATATGGATTCTCACCCGTTTCTGACTGCAGCCCACAATGAGGTAGGTTTCAATGTTGTGCTTCTTGAGATAAATATTTCTTTCTCCACCAAATCCAGGTTCCACATCATAATCCCCATTCAGGTAGTTCAGGGTAGCCTTGGTGATATGGATACGCCTGAGATGATAAAAACAACTTTCATGTGGCAAGAAGTTGCCCTGAACTCAGTCAAAAGCGGCACATTCGAATTGGAATACTGATGTACTGAATACTATGTACCGCTACTCATGGGCGTAAGTTTGGTTTGAAATGTGCTGGGGACAGAGACACATTCGGAAGTGCATTTTCGGAAGTGCTGGGTACAATGACGCATTCATTTATTTTCTCTTTCGCGCAGGTCATCTTTTGAAAGACGATGTCCTGTAGCTTACTAATGTAAATAAATATAAATGTTTAATAAAAAAGCGTTGCTAACACAATTAAATGTAAATACATTTGGTTTAATTTGTCGTTTAATGAGGTCTAATATATATTGTTGGTGGTGAGAATTTTCACGTGAATAAATAAATAGATCCGACAATTTTAATCGTGTAGCCTATTTAAGTGGTCCAGTGGCAGAATTTTTGCCAAGCGTGTCAGAGGTTCTGGGTTCTAATCCACACTCGTATAGGTTTTTTCTCTCTCATCAAAACCGATTATGTTTATCAGTGGTTGTATATCAGGCAAGGACACGTTTGTGTGCATTTTGTTTTGTAATTTCACCGGAACGAATAGAGTCTCTCCACAACGGATTGAAGCGCGCGTCCGAGTGAAGACTGTGCACGAGCCACAAGAGAACACAGTATCCGCGCCACTGATCGCAGCGGCAACGAGCACTTTGATCACTTGATTTAAAAAACAACACATTTCAGCGCTAGATCGACTCTTATTTAACAAACTAATTAAATGAATGTTCTGCTAGTTAACTGGAGATGTTTTATTTATTTGTATTGGAACATTCGTGCCGCGAGATGTTTCAAAAGTGGTGGGGACAATATTGACCTTAGCAAAAAGTGGTGGGGACAAGTCCCACCCGTAAATTACGCCTATGCCGCTACTTACTGTATACACATAATTTTATTTTATTAGATCTGAGTCATTTTCACATGGATTTTGATTGGATCGATATCTACAATACTTAATGAAAATTCTTTCAATTCGTACATGCATAAGATAACGATGTACAATGAGAATTATTTAATAATCATGTTTAATATTAATGGATACAAACACAAATTTGTTAGTTCACTTTGTCAATTCAATGTTATACAACTTTTTAATTTTAGAAATATATGAATATGTTTAGCTGTATTGGAAAGTGTTTCCTATTTGACTATTATGTGATACAATTATTTCCTTCATGTTCATGTTACAAATAGTACTTAAATACACAGAGGGCCCTATCTTGCACCCAGCGCAATTGACTTTGTACACCGACGCATGTATCATTCCTATTTTGCACCCGCGCAAAGCGGACTGTTCCCTCCTCAGACGCACATCGGTAAGTTAGGAAATACACTTGCGCTCCCGGGGGCGGTTCAGCGCAAAGAGGAGGCGTGTTCCGGCGCAAACGTTCCCTCATGCTATTTTGCAGGTTTAGAAAACAATTGCGCCACTAACCAGGAAAAAATTGTTTAAAGTCAGTGGCGCGTAGCGCATGTTATTCATATGCTATTTTAAAGGCGCATGCTTGGCCATAATCAATGTAGCGTGTGCACAACGCGCACTTTGATTCTCTCATCTACACAGAAGCAGCAGTTTTCATTTTTGCAAATCATACATTATTACGATAGATAGATATAGATAGATAGATATAGATAGATAGATAGATAGATAGACAGACAATTTATTATAAAAGCATACATCTAGCTTACACATTTACCCAAATTATCATACGCCTGTTTAACCGAAGTTAATTTGGGTGGGTTTCTCCATCCCCAATGTCCCTGACGAGAACGTCGGTCTCCTCGGCTGTGAACCGCTCCTGGCAAATCCGCCGTTATAATAGGAATCCGCTTTAGAACAAGCGTGCCTGCTCTTAAAGGGAATGTGAGATGTCGCTCTGATTGGTTTATTTCACGTTACGCCCAAACCACACCTATAAATAATGAAGCTACTTCAAACCAACCCCTTTTAGATTTGCGCCGGGCGCAAGAGGCATTTATCCCGCCGGGAAAATAGCAACAGCGCCCAAGACCCGCCCACAAAGTTACTTGCGCTTTGCGCTTGACACTTGCGTTTCAGATGGTTAAAATAGGGCCCAGAGTATGTATCTGACATATTTAATGTCAAATATACTTTACTTAATCACATGAAATTCAAAATAAACATTTAATGCAAAGACTGAAAGTGAAGCGTGCATTTCTCCATATGAAAACCAATAAGACGATTACTTAATAAAATAAAGCTAAAACTATTTAAATAAATGTATAAATGGCTCAAAAATAAATAAAACACAAATTTATACAAATTATTAACTTGAAACACAAAACTGTTGACTGTTAAGCCCATTGTATTGTAGACCTCAGTCATCCCTGGAAACTAAATTAATGATTAATATTAATATCTTTACTTAAACAAAAGGAAAAAAAAACAAAAAACAAAAGTATGAGTGTTCATAATTTATATTCTTTGATAATAAATACAAAGCATACAGTAACTTCTTCGCTTTGCATAACATTTTTATTTTGAATTTAATTTGATTAAATACAATATATTTGTCATTAAATAAATGTCCATTCTCTGTGACTTTAAGTACTATTTGTAACAAAGCAAAGGAAATAATACTATCACATAATCCGGTCAAATGGGAAACATTTTTCAAATCGAATAAAAAAATACGTGTTCTGCAGCTGGATATATCTCATGTACTACCTTCCATTTTTATAGTGTGTGAAACAGAACACATTATGGAGCACTTACTCTTTTGGAAAATAAAACGTTTATTTTCGTCATTGAAGAAAAAAGAAAAGTTGATTGGATTGTGGGAGCACTATGCATAATTACATAATATATAATATAACATAATATTATGCATCGAACAGTACCTGTTCTGGCCTAGTTTTTTTATAATTATATAATTTGTCATTTAATTTATATATAATATTCTCTATTCGTGTTGATGTTTATTTTTAGAAAATTGCAAAAATCACACATTTTATGATTTGAAGCATATTTAGACATTTTGGTAGTAGTAGTAAACCAGTCAGGTATTACATTCAGACAGAAATACTATGCACAGTATACATACTACAGAAAGTAGTATGCTAGTATGTAATCCGAACAAAACTATGGTGAAGAGAGATAACTGGAGAGACATGTCTGATCATATCTTGCATGTTCAGATTTTAAAAGTGAAGAGACTCAAGGAGTTCAGGTGAGAAAACATGACCAAAAAATAAATAAAAATCCAAAGTTCATGAACCCACCCTGCTTCGCCCCCAGCTTCCATGTGATTGGCCAAGGTGACATCGTTGGACCAGACATCAAACTGCCACTTCCTTAATCCCAGCACCCCGCAGTGGACGCGCCCGCTGTGTATACCCACACGCATGTTGACGTTGACCCCAGTGACTTCCCTCACCAACCTGAAGCACAAAGACAAAAAATTTAGATATACCTGCTGTTATTTTTGTGAATCATATATTTTTATACCATGCATCAACAATATGCTAAATTTGAACTCTGAAGGTGATACTAAACTTCTAGTTTTACTAGAAAGAACTGTGAAAGCTGTTTAGATGTAAACTTTGTTGAAGCATGTGGGAAGAATGACATAAGTTCTGTCACATTATATTTAAGTTGTCCTCTAGTCAAGGAGACAAATTTAAAACTACTAAACTTGGTATCAGCAATCAATTGAAATGAGAAGAATTCAAATATGTCCCAAAAAGAATGTCCAGGGGAATCTGTGAACAATTGACTTATTCAGAAGAAAAAAAAAAATATATATAAGCTTTTGAGTAAGTAATAAGTGGGCTAAATTTGTGATAATTTTCTCTTTGCTAGCTTTCCCTGTCCAATTTACCAGTATTTCCTACATTTTGATCCTGGCACACAGCTACCATATTAATATATGACATAATTCATAACCTTACCCATTGACACACTCATCTCACTTTATACCTTTATGAAAAAGTCATAAGGTGGATTAGCGCTTCCTGAAATGCACCTTTCCACTCAGCACATCAACAAGTTAACACAGCACATTCTGATCCCGACATCACACAGCAAACAAGCCATCAAACTACTCTGAACATTGAGGGCGACAAGCAAGTCTGCGGAAAATAGTCTCGTCCTGTGATGGGGCGCTGGGGCGGCTGGCTGCAGCTCAGAGAAACACAGACACGTGCTCATTGGAGCAGAAAGCCAGTCACCGCCATTCCTGCCTTAACAAACAACTGCTCAGAGATACTGAACATTAGAGAAGTCAGGCCTGTGGACACGTTCGCATGCACGCAAGACAAATAACTTGGAAACAACTCAATTAAGAGATGACTGACCTGACCAATTAGAAGAGCAGGACAGACCCACAGAGGGTAATTCAAAGTTTCTAGAAAAAAAAACCTAATGCTTATAACAGTTTAGTCACGATTAGTGAGGCAAGTAAATAAGATTAAGTGTTCTCTCTCAGCTCAACCTTTCTGTGAACCTTCATACAGTCCAGTAATAGCCGCACTTTCCATGAACAGGGGACAAAATAGGGCCTGAAACTCCTAAAAAAGCATTTTTTCAGTCAGTTAGTCAGTGCAAAGATGCACCTTCCGAACCTTCAGAAGATGTTGATCAATGTACGGTACATTTCAAAGGAATTCAAACAAAATATTATTGAGCAGATTTATTTGAGGTTTGCACATTTGTAACCCTGTTATCAAAATGTCTAAATATAGTTTAGGAATCTGCAATTTTCTAGAAATAAATATCAAAGGAAAAAAGGAATAAAGGGAAAAATATTTTTTGGAGGTCTCCGACAACAGGTTTACATGCATCAAAGGTCAAATACTGTATGCTTTCACGTTCTCATAATATATATTGCACATCACCACACTTTTTCAATGATTTTCAAACGACTCGTCCGATGATTCAGTCTCTCTAAATCCCTCCTCTCTACGAGCCTACTCTGCTCATATTGGTCTACCGCTTACAGCGCTTTTCGGAAAAGAAATGTCCATTACCATAACTGAATTTCAGTTCCGGAGGCTTCCTAAAGCTCAGCGACTGTGCGCACTGTACAGTAACGATAGTTCATCACAAGGATGTCTTGAACAGGACGTTTCTCAGTGATGCGCTACTCAGTTTGATGTACATTATGAGATGTTGCAGCTGTAATTCCTCACCATCAGCATTAACAAGTGTATGTCCATCAACAAACAGATGTGCATGTTTCAAATTTAACATCAAAAGATCAAAACATGGGACATCAAAGTGTGTCTATATTCGTGGAAAGTGTCAGGTCCTGCTTCACCATAGCGTCTCTTTTGTGTCTCCCGGGAGGCATTTAAAACAAGACACAAAAGCCTGGCTGTTCCTGTCTGATGTACAGAAGCAACACTTTAATACTCACGAGATTGCTTCGATCATGTCCACACCCATCTCCACGCAGCAGTGCGCATGGTCGGCACGGGCCTCGGGCAGCCCCGACACGCAGTAGTAGCAGTCGCCCAGGATCTTAATCCGCAGACAGTGATTCTCCTGCAGACACACAGAGAATGACCAAACAGTGAAAAAGATTGGGCTGGTGTAAACGGTCAACACATTTTGGCTGTTTGAGCTACTGTAGTTCACCATGTTTGCATTAGTTTCTATAACACCTTCACTCAAAGGTGAAATCACTTAATAGTCATCAGAGTCTGATACTGGTAATCTCATACAGGGAATGTGTTACATATAGCCTTTCCGCCATTAAAGCCCCTTCACATACCGCACATGGTTTTTCCTTTTAAGGGTGCGGATTTTCACAGGGATTTATATGATTTATGAAGACAAAACAAACCCAAAACCCCAAATGGCTGTTCCCAAATGGCTTACAAAAAGGTCAGATATTAATCTGTGTCTACAGTGTATTTTTTATGTAGTAAGTTTGGCATCCCACTATCATAAATTCAAAAATCCAACCCAATTTGTCCTGATATTTTGCTTGGAAAACATGAGTTTTCTGAAAGTTTAAAAAAGGCAATATAATATTTGTTAAAATAAAATAAATAAATAAAATTCTGTCCTTATTAGTTAAAGTGTGTTTTTGCATTCTTTTTGAAGCTTGAGACATGAAGCTTCACAAAAAAAGAACAAGAATGTTCTTCAAACATTGGAAGGAACATAAGGTTGAATAAATAATGACAGAAATTAGAGGAGAAAGAGAAGAAACCAGTGAAGAGCAGAAGAGGAAGCCTTGGGCTGAGCACAGGACTTACAGCAGCAGGCCTGGGTCTTATGACAGCCACCTGAATGTCACCCCAGTGCATGCCTTGATTTAACCCGCTGCCTGTACAACAACCTCTATTGTTGACAATCAGGGTGAAGTGCGCATGCATACTTTTTTGTGTCTTTGCTTGAAGGTTTTGGTAAGTGTGCAAACATCTGAACAGACACCAGATGGTTTCCACTTTGAGCGACATCTCTCTGCAGCAGCAGAGTATATGTGCACGAATGCATGGCAACTTGGCAGCGATGAGTCACCACCACTGGTGGAGATAACGAGGAGATAGTTGGGCTGGAAAACAGCGGGAAGCTCAGTGTGCGAAGCGTGATCACAAACACTCATTTGACAGGAGGGAGGGCCTGTCTATCCCAGTCAGCTGTGTGAGTGGGATGCAAACGGAATTAATATGATTGCATCTCAGCTTGCCACCGTGTTTTGCTAAAAAAAGAAAAAAAAGAAAAGCTGCTTGGCTGAGGGCGTGGGCTGTTCTATGGACACTTACGGCGGCTAGTTTGTCGAATCGTGCGAAGAGCTCGTTGAGGGTCATCACTAACTCCTGGGCAGTACACTGGGAAGCCAGACTGGTGAAGCCCTCAATGTCAGCAAAGAGGATACTGCGGATAGAGAGAGAGAGAAATATTAAACAGAGTTGGATGTTTCATCAGCAATAGGCACTTTTATATTTCAGTGTTTATCTTGTTTTTGTATGAAGGTCTCAGTAGATCCGTCTTGAAGTCCCTTTTATTTTTTACCATGCCATCATCATTTATATTTACTCTTCAAATACTTTTATTAATAGAATTTATTGTTTTACCCTTCTCCAAGACTTTCAATACTAAATCTGAAAATCCATCATAATATGGTTAATTATTATATAAAGATGATAAAATAATAAATAAATAAACAAATAATCTAAATATTAATTGTATGTAATTCCCGCAATTGTGGCATTCATTTCAAGCAAACATTTTGTCACTTTTCCGAAATCACAATCACTTACTGACCCTTTCTCAATACCAAATACGGCATGTTATTTATATAAAACAATATTTACTGAAAATGTATATTTCAATAAACAATATTAGCCATTATAAATGTATAAGAAGTTTGTACAGTAGGAAATTACCAAGCAAACAGTACAGTCAAAAGTATAAAACCAGAGCTAGTTATAGCACAGGATTTCAGTTAAATAAAAATATAAAGTTATGAAACTTAACTTTGCCCTTAGCCAAATTGATTTGCTCTGGAACAAGTAATAGATTAATAAGACCAAAGATTGCACAATTGATATACCCAAAATGGAATTATACCTCGTGTTTAAACACTATCTACATAAGAGCTAGCAGCAAATTAACAAAGGACTGGCTGAGATAAATCTGTTCTCGGAGGGTGTGTGAGCTTAAACGGCTGCTTACGGCCTGGAGTTCACATCTCCAAAAACATCTTACTGTCAAATAGGCGCTATGTTTATATAAAAGTTGCATCTTTGAGGTCTAAATAACTACATTCTCGCTTAAAAAAACTTTTAAAATACATTCTGTGACACTATAGTATTTGTAAAATGATGGTGATTGCTTGTCCGCCATGACACTCTCTGAAAGAAATCCTGTAAGCAGAGCGACACAAACGGTGAACGGTGATACTATTGGGATACCGGTAGAATATCCGATAGCCAATCAGAATCGAGAACCACCAGCATTATGGATAAAAGCATTTGCCAAATAAATAAACCCAATAAAAAAGCAGGTCATTCTCATTTATCATCTCAGGCTCTCATCCCCACACATTAGCACAGTGCACATTCACCTACAGTGTATATTACACGGTTGCCACGGTTACCTGGCTGACAATTGAAACCCTCGCCCACAGCTATTCATTTCAATTGAATTGCGAAGCATACTTTACATAGATACAATATGAGCTAACTAATGTGATCCCAGCATCACAGCTCAATTACCATGGCAATGGCACAGCAGACAGGTTCGTTTGGGAGTGCGCACTCTCTATAGCAATAGATGACATTCACATTAAGAGAATGTTGGGCCTACAGAGACAAGAAAGTGAATAAAGAACGATATTCCCCTGTGGGAGCCGGTAACCGATATGGCTCTTCTTTGTGCACCTTGAATAAAAGACAAAACAAAACCTTGTGGGCTGTAATGAATTTTCCTATTCAATATTCATCTACAGAGCTTTTACTAAATTTAGTAAATGCTGACATTGATCTAGCTTTATCCAAACAGCTCTGGGCTGGTCTGACACTCAAGCTAGCGTGACAGTAGAGAGACACTGAGGTTTGACTGAAGCCCAAGTTCCGGGTGAGTGTGACCCCTCCGTTTAGACTTAATATCAAAGTCGATTTCCAAAAATGTTTAAAAGGGGCCCAGAAGGCAGGCTGTTCTCGAACAACAAACTCATCTCATGTGATGTGCGCCACTCCCTATTTCGAGGCACACAGGCTGCTTGGTTCCCTGAAAAAGCCTGCTTAAATGACTTACTGGGTGAACTTTGACACTGCAGACTTTCTACATATTTTTCCAAAAAAGACCCTGAAGTTCAAACCTCAATTAAATGCTTAGATGTTTCAAATTCAGCTAAAACAGCAGCTTAACCATCTTAAACCAGCTGATTTAAACAGGCTTTTTAAACATTTCATGACCCTAAAGAAAAAAAGAAAAAAATTATAAATAAAAAATGAATAATATTACATAAACAAATTGTGGTATCATTCATGTCCTTAGAACAAAGAGCAAGACGAGTTACACTGCCAAGTAATATTTTTAATTTGTTTTGCTTTAGTAAATCAAATCCAAAGAGACTTACAAATGAGAAATAAAACAAAGCAATTGATCCTAAGCCAAGTTTGCTCAAATCTCTAACTTTGAGTATGAACAATAGTAGCAAGCATCAGCAATTGTTGTTGTTGTTTTTTTTGCCGGATTTAATTATTCAAATTAGATTATTGGAATTATTGGAATTGATTTGTGTCCCTTAACATGCCCCTGTCGGTTATATGATACGATTCAATGCACAAAAGGACCCAAAAAAAAACTTAACTACATTTAGCCCACTTCCTACTCCATAATGTCAATACACCATAATGAATTAATGATACCACTTCTTCATAGTAAATCAAGTGTACAAAGAGCATCATGAAATTGTATCCTATTCATAGACTGAAAGCTGTCTGAAAGCTGACAAAGAAGCAGCACAGGAATCTTATTACAACAGCCCTGATCAAAAACAACTAAGCAAAAGCATCTAACAATTGTAAATTTAATTGAGCTGAATTGAATTAACTTTGTTGGTCAAGTATGCCTGAGCATACAAGGAATTTGTCGTCGATACACAAGTCTCTTAGGTTCTGCCTTGAAACTAAGTCAATCAAACTAAAACAAGAACTTTGACTGTTTGGACATTAGAAAACTCTTTGTAAACCTATATTGCTATGGTTTCTCTTATACCTTTTTGTTACCTGGAAGTTGCAAAGAACTTGTCATTAGCACAAATTGATCATTGGAGGAAGAGCCATGCGGTTTTAAGTATGTGACTTTGGAAAAAAGGTTCCTGTTGCCTCGATGTGTGCAATTTATCATAGGAGACATTCATTACTGTTCTTGAAAAGACAACTGATAAGCATGATAACTAAAAATAAACATATTAGAAATAAATTTGAAATGATACCCGATTAGCAGATTTAAAAGAATAGTTCACGCAAAAATAAAGATTTTGTTTTTCATTTTCCAAAATATCATATTTTAGAATGACATGAGGGTGAGTAATTGATGAAAGAATTTTCATTTTCGGATGAACCAATATTTCATATTATATTATGTAAAAAAGCATACAGGTTTGTGACTGCATGAGGATTAGAAAATATTACAATTATAATTGTGAGTGAACTATCCCTCTAAAAATCCACAGATATCTAACAGCACAAAAACAACATTCAAACCCTTTCTTATACAATATAGCATGCTGAAATCCTTTTATTAGTCACAGATCAAAGGTTTCTATATAGCTGACAGATCTATTAGAGCTGCTATAAATAAAAGCTCAAATAAAAGGCCTCCCCTGGGTGGGTGGATTAAGGTTAGTTGACTCTGAAAGTAGACAGAGTGCAGTGCTCTCTGAAGGCAGGCCTGGAGCATCGGGACTGCTATGAGCATCACAGACGGATCTTTAAACCTCATTTAATCGTTAACACGGAGGTGACTCATCAGCTCCCTGCAGCTTGGACCAAAAATGTCGCTGCAGTGTGGCACAATGGCAGGACGGCTCTTTAAAGTGAATCCAAACGCATTACGGCCTCTGGAGCATTTCTGCTGTCTATTACGAACACACTCTGGATCCTTTATTAGGTGCTGGTAATCTAGGGCTTTTAGCATGTAAACATGAGGCAAAGTATTTAATCAAATCCAATCCTAGAAGAAAGACTGCCTAGACCGTCAGCTTTCTGGAGACCAGTAATGCCAATTATAAAGGAAAATAGCAGTGGTTAAATGTGTCAAGAAAAAACATTTGGAAATTCACATACATTTGTACATATAATAATTTTTATATCAATAGCTTTTTTATGCTCATGAATTCTGTATTTATTTTATAAAAAATGGAGTAAAAACTGTAATATTGTGAAATATTAATTTAAAGCGTTTTCTTTTTGAATATATATTAAAATGTAATGTAATGGCAAAGCTGAATTTTCAGCATCATGATCAAGTGTCACGTGATCTAAAATGCTGATTTGATGCTCAAGAAACAGTTTTTGTTATTATCAGTTGAAAACAATTGTGCTGCTTAATTTCTGTAGAAACTGTGATTAAAATGATTTTTTAAAGATTATTTGATGAACAGAAAGTTCAACAGAACACCATTTATTTGAAATATAATTTTTTTGTAACAAAGTAAAAGTCTTTACTGTCTCTTCTGATCAAATGAATGCGTCCTTGCTGAATAAAAGTATTAAGAATAAAGTATTATTCTCGTAGAAGCTGGTGAGATATATATTGTCTCAGTGGAGACAAAACAATAGTTCATGCCAGTGGGAATGTTAATGGATTTGTAGTGACAGCAACCCTAAGGTCAAATGTAGCTGCTCTCTGAACATACCAAATTACCATGGGAGCCAGAATAGCAAAGTGCTGACAGGGAAATTACATAATAAAATGGCAGGAAGTTTAATAAGTGGAGTGTGTAGTGGGTCAGCAACAGTCTGGTGAGGGACATCAGCATGAAAACCATTTCATCAAAAAAAAAAAAATTTGGCTAGAAGGAATTTTGCATGAAGTCACACTTCCTGCTTATATAACATGGCCTCTTAAATCCATCAAGGGTCACTGCTTGAGAGGTCTGACCTCTTGATCCCTCTCCCCTGAAAATGCAACGACTGCTGCTTTCTTTTCACCCATCAGTTCTGACTCTGTAACAGATCGCAAAACCATAGTTCATACTACCTGCTCTTAATCTATACTATAGCTTCCTTATAGCTCTTTTCCTTCACCAGCTCAAGCTGACCCTATCATTCCTTAATTATTATATTAGATATACAGCTGTTGCCTAAAAGCCTGTCTACAAAAGTGATTTGTAGAAAAGTACAAATTAAACTAATCAAATATTTCAAATTAAACATAAAAAACATGAGTAAAATATTTAACTCGCAACTATCATGTTTCCTTGTCTCATAAAACCATTTCGGTAACACATTATTTTAGGGTCCAATTCTCGCTATTAACTAGTTGCTTATTAGCATGTATATTACTAGGATATTGGCTTTTTATTAGTAATTAAAGCACATTTTAATGCCTTATTCTGCATGACCATATTCTACATCCCTTAATCCTACCCAATTCATACTACCTTTTTAATTATTAATAAGCAGTAATTAGGTGTTTATTGAGGCAAAAGTCATTTTTAAAAGCTAGTTAAGAGTGAGAATTGGACCCTAAACTACAGTGTCACCACCATTTCTAATGAATTAAATGAACTAATCCAATGCGCAGCATTTGAGGAAGTCCACTGTAAGAAAAAAAATTAAGTAAAAAAAACAAAAAACAATTAATATCCTGCCAGAAAATTACCAGTACTTTTCCCATAAAGTTCACCGAATTTTCCTTCAACCCTAAAACACATGCGTAAATGCAGTGGTGGACAAAGTACTCAAATCAAGTACTTGAGTAAAAGTAATATTACTTCAGTAAAAGTATTACATACTCCCTTTAAATTTGACACAAGTAAAGTACAAAATTAATTGACTGATTGATTAAGTAGTAAAAAGTACTCTAATGTGTGAATTCGTGAAAGTACTTATCGATGAATTTGTATTTTGTAATTTTATATATTTGCATACTTTAATATAATAATTTTATATTATACATTTTATATAACCCTACTGCTCAACCTGGGAAGGGGGTGTTGCTGAGTTTGACATCATTATGATTTATTATGAATTGTCAAGTAGCACTGGTCAGTAAGGAAGATTAGTGGATGCAGATACAATTTGTATTGATCTGCAAGTAAGACATTTTTTTATTTTATTATCACAACATTAAGGCCATAATTTACTAAACAGGGCAATTTAGCGTGAGAGCGCAGATGGGAGTAGAAAGTTCTGCGCGTGATCTACTGACGACGCACAAATTAAAGAACACAGACGCAGCTGGATCATCTCCATAATGACCAACACAATCTACCACTTAGAGTCTGGTTTAAGACGTGCTTTTTTTGGGTGGTAAATAATGGTGCAAATACCAGTAAATTGATGAGCGCAAACCTTAGTAAATCACCTTGCATGAATCATTTAAATACTCTCCTCCCATAAATTTTGAGTCTGAAATGGAAACACCTTCAAATACATATCAAATATGGTCAGCCGGAAAAATAAGTGCTTTTCACCACTAATTTTTCACTGCGTGTCTTCAGTAAATCCTGACAGAAATTTTTTAACGCCAAAAATAGGTTTGCGCTGGCGAAAGCTGTTAGTAAATCTGGCCCTAAATATATTAAAATATCAATTTAGGTTACAGATACTTCATGTGTGCAAACAAGTAATAAACCAAATATAATTAGTTATACTGTTATATAAATCGCATAGGGCAAAATACATACAATTTTAAGAAGAACACTATGCAAACATAGTTTTATATCATTTGCTGCTACGGAAGATGCATGGGCATTAATTTGCATTATTTTAATGTAAAAAAAATTAAACATAACCAAAAACCTACCCCGTTACACAGTCTGCATTCAAGTATTGCACAGTGGGCTTAAACCGCTCACTTAAACAGATTCATTTCACAAACAACTGACAGTCATGACCTAAATATGATTTTCATTTACAATTATCAATCCTAGAATTTGGCATTAATAACTTACTTTTCACACCATCAGTCACACGCATACTCAAGCTCAGAGGATCTCCTGGTTCTTGGCTCATTTTGAGTCAGACTTGTGAATTCACCGAATCGTTAACTGGAGACTCGCTCAGAACAGCTCACTGAATCAGAGTTGTTGACTCGAGAACAGCAGCAATCAGATCAGTCCAATTTTTCATTCCTCCAGCAGAACTGCCAGCCTCCTCTTCCCATTATAGTGTGGGTTTTGTTCAAGAGCAAATACTCAGATACAGACATTGTTATATAACCGTTATCAGCAATTAAACTACTGGGTTCTCTAGTAACACACTTATCAATATTCCACTTAGCAAGATATCGCTTGACTGCACACTTACATAATTCCTCTGATCATGAAGCCTGTTTGGTTGGGGCTTTACTGGAAAAGGAAAACAGACAGACCCTCGACTGCAGACAATCTCACTGAGTCTCACTGCCCACTGGCGCACAAACCTCAAGTTCATGTTGCACTTTGTTGCTGTAGTCTATCTGCTATTTGATTATAGAAAAGGGCTGGCAGAGAGTATCAAACCCCAACAGCCATTAAAACATTGGAGGTCACCAAGTCTGTGCTGTTGTTTTCTAGTAGGCGCTGCTCTGCTGATTGGCTGATCGCTATTGATGTCACACCTAAACTCAGGATAAAAGCCTGAGTTGACAGAGAAAGTTGATGATCAGCGTCATGGTACCAACAAAGCCTGATTGGATTGGTTTGGTTTTGTCAACTCAAAACGAATACTGTAACCCTGAGTGTGTTCAACTTCCATCATGGTACAGCCCCCAGATTTAGAATTCTTTACAGTGGAGAATCAGAAATCACCACATGGATCCCAGAGTTCTCTTATGTCATGGACCTGAGACACACATGCTTTTAACACTAAGTACATTAGAAGCAAACTCAAGTCTTCACAAGACAAAAGCTGAACAAATCAAAGATAAACATGAAAGAAAGAAACAACAGGCTACACCTAATAGGGCCTCTTGTGATCGTGAGTGTCCTAACTAGCCTGGTGCTGTGGAAATCAACTTTTAATGAGTGGGAATGTGTCTGGAGCTGTCCAGAAGAGCTGTCGGGACGCATGGACGGTCTGGTGGAGATAGAGATGAGCCAGTGTTCTCATCTCTAAATCCACAAGAGGGTGCAATATCTAATGCTTATCAGAATTACAAGACACTTACAAGCTCTGTTCCAAAAAACTAGAGAGCTGCTTATCAAGACAGCATTTAATCTGAGACAACACAGCATATGTTCCATAAATATAAAAATAATTCATTCATTTAATAATAAAGAAACTGTATCATGTTGCTAAAGTAACATGATACAGTTTCTTTGCTCACTAGGTTTTAGAACAGAAATAAGCACTCAACCTTAATAAGTGTTAACATAAATGGCTTAAAAATATTTGTAATGATTATTGCAGGCTTTAAAAGGTGCTTTGAGGTGCAAACACTGACTACCATCTTTCAGGCTATTTGAGGAGTCACTCTTACCTCACATTGTCATGCTTTTGAATATAGATCTTGTGGAACATCATATCCTCTTGTTTGGCATTTATGTCGGCTTTCATCTCCATGGCGACATGTCGAGGAAGCACAGAGAGGAGAAGGCGTTCCTGCAAATGATGACAGTGATGGTAAGGGGGAAAAGAGGGGAAAGACACAAACAAAGAGAGAAACAAAGACATCGTATCATAGTATCAAGGCACGGTAAAATCTCAATATATCTGCCATACTGTCAAGAAAAGAGCAAACTAAAGGACACTGCAGAAAATGACATAAATTCTACTTTAGTCCTATACCACTAGTACTGTGGTAGCATGGTACAGTGATAGTATCAGATGCTAGATAGATAGATAGATAGATAGATAGATAGATAGATAGATAGATAGATAGATAGATAGATAGATAGATAGATAGATAGATAGATAGATAGATAGATAGATTTTCCCTCAATTTATTTGATTTTAATTTATTTGATATAGGCTATTATTTAATTGTATATTTACAATTTTATTTGAATGTATATAGTAACTAAAACAGCTTTATTTTTTTAGTTACTATATAAATTCAAATAAAAAAAAAGAACCAATAAAAAAAAAAAATCTAATAAAAAGCACCAAAAATAGGGCTGGGGGAATTAACGCGTTAATCTTTGCGATTAATTTGAGATGTTTAACGCGTTAAAAAATAAATAAATAACGCAATTAACGCAGCACTTTTTTTTTTTTTTGCCTCGTTTTAATGGCTTCCTCTTGCGGCTGCTATTGAAAAGGCCGAAAATATGCTGTCCCGCCCCTCCGTGTTCAGCGATCAGGTTTCATTCTCGCGCAGGTTTCATGAGCGGGTCTTTTCCGTTCCGTGTGTGTGTGTGTGTGTGTGTGTGTGTGTGTCTCTGCTCAATGTTCCGCTCCGTGTTTGCGCTGCGCGTTCTGCTCTGTCGTTAAACGCTCCAATCATGTACCGATCACGCACTGGAAAAGCAAAGTCCGCTCAAATAACGTGAAATTTCTCAGTAGTTGACTTCTGTTTGCGATAGCCCTTCTGAGCTGGTTTAGTCATGATGGGCAACAATGGTAAAATGACCTGCTCTGATCACATGCTCTGGTAATAATAGCTTTGTAGGACTATATTTTATTTAGATAATTTGTAAAAAAAAAAAAAAAAAATCTGTTAAATTGATTATGTTGATTGATTATTGAAATAGAATAATATATTGATATATTGATGTTTAATATTATTTTAATATAGGGCTATTTTCTGTTCCTTTTTTTCCTGTGTTGTTTAATTTAATTAGGTGATTCTACGTTTAAATATTGATGATTACAAGCTTGGGGGAAATGCAATTAATTGCAATTAATTACAGCAAATTGTGCAATTAATTAGTTAACTTTTTTTAATCAATTCCCAGCTCTAACCAAAAATAAATAAATAAATGAACGAATGAAATTTCATGTTCCATATATTAAAAATATTACACTAACTGTGGAAGGATAATAGTTATTTAATACTGGTAAGTTATCTAAAGGCCATGCTGTTATTTTTGAAAGACTTGATATGAAAAAATAACATATCACGTTTGTCGAAATAATGATGCGTGGCTCCTGTGGGCGCTGTGTGTGAGGAAACAGCTATTATTTTTTCCCTTTGGTGCCACTATGAATCTCCACACTGTTGGATGTGGTTCTAATCTCACAAATTAATCAGCACTGCGTGTCTCCATGCACAGGTTTCCTCATAGCTTCAGTTCCATACTGAAAATCATTGGACATGTGAATGGACTCGGGTGAAATGCTGTCCGTTCATTTAGCTCTAATTCAAGCAATCTGCAGCTATTTCCCCACACTATTTCCCCACACATGTTTGAGCCTGTCTTCTGGGCATACTTTTTTCCTCATTCGTACAGCTTAGAGGAAACATTTGCATTGAACAATTATCATGCTGCTAATATAAATTTAATATAGTTTTCATATGGTTCTCCTAGGTATTTAAGGGCCCTTTCACACCTACCTTGTTTGGTCCGGATTTTCAGACTTTTCAGTTTGATCCGAATCAAAATTACAGGTGTGAAACCTCCCCCGACCACGGTCCGGACCAAACAAACGAAATTTGGTCTGATGAAAAGAGGTAGTCTCGGTCCGGATCAAACTGAACAAAGGTTTGGTTCGTTTCTAGTGTGAAAGCGTTTTCTGTATGGTTCGGACTTTCAGACCATTTACAGGAAGTTTCGGTGGTTCTCGCAGGATTGCTTGCAGTCTTCTCCTCCTTTCCTGCCGGCGACGATAATGTTCGCAAAATGAGGTTCATTTGGCGAATTTGAACTAGCCTTGAGCCTTGCTATAATAATAACAGTATAGTGGCAACGAAATGCGTCTGTTCATTCATTCTTGTCAAAGTTACCCGCCGAATTGACAACACGCTGACGTCAGACGCACGTCCGTTTACAAACCAATGTCAAGATGCAGCCCACATAGATGATGACGACAGGACGCAAGTATGTCATGTAAAGTTCTTTAGTGCACTCGCATAATTGCAATGTGAAACCAAAAACCAAAACTAACCGAATGTATAAAATGTATCAAAACATGAACTTTGGTTCGGATCTTGGTGCGGACTTTCAGGTGTGAAACTAAAATGAATGCTATATATTAATCATGGTATTTTTGTTACCCAGTTATGGTATTTAGGCACTTAAGCCACACTTAAAATTGTATGAATATCTTTCCGCTATAAGACAAAATATCAAAACAAGTGGCTTTTATTTTAAAGAATATATTAGGCTATATCAATCAAATTTACAATAAGATTTAATTTGTTTACATTAGTTAATGTATTAACTAACATGAACTAACCATAAGCAATACATGTGTTACTGTTGTTGTTGTTGTATCTGTGCTAATTGTATCTGTGTTAACGTTACTTAACTAATGTTAAATAATGAAACCTTATTGTAAAGTGATACCATTATATCTATCCATCTACACTACCGTTCAAAGGTTTGGCTCAGCAAGTTTTTTTATGTTTTTGAAAGAAGTCTCTCATGCTCACTAAGACTGCATTTATTCGATCACTGACCCCATACTTTTAAACAGTAGTGTACCTGTGCCTAGGAAATCATCAAGCTAAGCATCAAATCTTTCAGACTCACAGAAAGACACTAGAAATTAAAACATAATTTTAAAAGAGTCCTCTTGATTTCTGTTGGTCTCTTACCTGTTGCTGGTTTTCTCTCTGAGAGTGCAGACGAGCTTGAATACATTCTCTGGTCTCCTGGAAGGCTTGTCTCTGTGAGCCTTCTGCTGGGTAGTGTGTGCACACGCCAACTATATTAGTGCAGGAGAAGATCAGGACATTGGACACGAGCTGTGAAAGAAAGCAGAATACAACATCATCCTTCAGAGACCCAAATATTGGCATTGATGATATGCGTGTTGACACCTTAAAGGGGTATTTCACTAAGAAACATAAAATTATGTCATCATTTATTTGCAGGGCTCCAGACTGCGACTAAATGGTTGCATTTTGTGACTTTTTTTCCTACCGGTGCAAATAAATTTAGTTTCACGCTGCCCAACTGCTAAGAGCAAAATATGCGACACTGTTTCTACAGGGCGCTGGGACATTCAAATTCCGCCCAGAATTCTCTGCTATAAACCATAGATATCAGATCAAGCAGCGCTGACGTGGAAACCAGGAGAGACATTGTGCCATGAACGAAAAAGTTAGAGGGCTTTTCAGTCCACAAATCACCAACATTCACCATGGATTTAATGTAGTAACGCTAACTGTAACCATGGTATTGTGGCATAAATAGTCTAATGTTTTTACATTATTCATTTAAACCTTTTCAGAGTGAAATTCAAGCACTTTTCAAGGACTTTCAAGTGCTTCACACAACTTTTTACAGCACTTCAATGCTCTAAATATGATCCAATTATGGTGGTGTTAGAAAGGCAGCACACTGTCTTTGACTTTAAAAACCCCTGACCTAAAAAGACATGGGAAAAAAAACATGAAATTACGACAATAACCAGTAGAGGAGCACATATTGGCTTATTATCCACTCCCTTATAGAGCTTAGATCGGGCCCAACAAATCAAGCCCGACCCTACCCGAGCCCGAGCACGTTGTGTCCGAGCCCGGCCCGGCCCGACACGTTCACTGTAATTATGAGCCCGAGCCCGATTTAAACCCGACCATTTTTAATATGTGGGCCGTTATAACCAGGGGCAGCGCCAGATTTTTTTTTTAACGCAGGTGCTGCTGTGCTAGATCATTTAGGCTACAGGGGGAGCTGTGCAGCTATATATATTATATAAATACTATTAATAAATGAGCAAAAATTGGCCACTCAATATTAAATATTCAATTATTTTAATTATCACAATTAAAGTTTTAATTTTATTAAATTGAACAAGCACAACATTCAGCATTCAATCAAATATTCTTAAAGATTAGTTATTATTAATAATGTTACTTCAACATATTATTTCAACATAATGTGTGTGAGCAACAAGCAAGATGTGCATTTGAAAATTCGGTGACAGCGTGTGTTACGAGTTTCAAATGGTGTAAGTGACCACGGCGCGCCGGCGACTCCATGACATGATTATATTGTCTGCTATATTGCTTTTTATGTATTAAATCCAGGCAATTGGTTGATGAAAAATGAATTAAAATTAAGATACAATTTATACTAAAACGAAATTCACTTTAAAGAAAAGCTTTCTTCAAAACAAAACTTAACAAATTTGAAACTAAATGTGCTTATTTAATGGCTAAAACACGTAGGCTACTACAGACTCTCTTTTTGTACAAACTGCAGCACATTCATTTAATTCAGAATTTTGCACATGTAAGTTGAAAGGTATTTGTTTGTGCATAGTAAAACATATCTGTAACATTTATCAAGTTCATAATTGTGCGTGCATTTATTAATTATCATCTTAATGAATAATGCGACAAGGAAGAAGCATGTAAACTGCGTTGTTTGTTTATTCAGAAATAATTGAATGGATCGGAAAAGTAACAAAAGAGGACATTGAGGGCTGAGGCTGACTACTATCATAATTTCTGTCATGGCAAGACTGCTTCATGTGTCTGTTCTTCGTCGAAGTCCCCGTTTTTTTGCTGTCATAGGCGAGCAGCATGCCGCATTTAATGCACGAGACAAAGCCAACACATATGTTGTCACTCCCCACGACTAGTTTAAAATGTTTCCAAACTTGCTCAAAGTTAATTCTCCTGTTCAATTTTTTTTCTTTGCTTCTTCAAGCTCCATGTTGCACTTACGCTACATAATAGTACAGCACGCACAGCAGGTGTGATGCGTCATGCGTGCGAGACTGCGAGTGCGAGTGGACGAGACGCTGCGCATGACACGTGACGTGCTTTATCAAGGGCCCGACCCGACCCGGCCCGAGGACAGTGGCGGGAAATATCGGCCCGACCCGGCCTGCGGGCAGAGAATCTAAGCTCTATTCCCTTATAAATTTAGTCACACGTTTTCCTTTTGATTTATATTATTTAGACATTAGGAAATGTCCTTAGGCACTTTTTTTGTCCTTAAATAGGAAAAGTCACAAAGGCTCACGAAAACAAAAAGTTCTAATTGCGACTGAATTACACAGACAGCAAGCAAAGAGCGCTCCTTTTATAAATCACTGAAGCTGTCGGTCAGTTCAGTATGATACTATAGAAGAACAATGGTACATTTAATAAGAGTAAAATATCAGAATTTTTCCCTATAAAATGAGGTCTTTGCATGTTATTGTTGTTAATATAAGTTAATATTAGCAATAGTAATATTTAACAATAGTAACAATAAAATAATAGTAATTTTATAATTAAATTACCCCCAAACAAGATTGGACCCCAATTACTTTAATTCTATTGAAAAAATTTAATAAAATAAAGAGACATTCTTCAAAATATCTTCTTTTATGTTTCACAGAAGAAAGTAAGTCATACAGGTTTGAAACGACATGAGGGTGAGTAAATGACAATTTTCATTTTGGGGTGAACTATCCCTCTACTATCTATTTAAGAATCCACTTGTTATAAAAAAAATAATGATATTTGTTTTATTTTCAGTATGTTCATCTCAGAGCACTCTAATAAAGTTTCAGTAAACTAAGTTGACAATCATCTGGAGTAGTTTATCATCTGTTGTGTAAGTCTTGGCATTCTTGGAGTTTCAAACTAATACATTTCTGCCAAACAATTTTTTTTATGATAGTGTGAGCTGATGTTTTGTATTATAACCCATTTTTATTAAAAAAGATAATATATAATTCTTACTATTACATTTGGTTACTCCAATGCTGAATATGTGGATACAGCCTTGCTGTCAAGAAGTTAACTGGAAATTGTAAACCAGAAGAGTTTCAAACACACATACAGAACACACACACACACACACACACACACACATTACTTGACTTTTACATTGTTATGTCCAAGATGAGTTTGTGGTTAAGAGAAAGCAAATCCAGGATGTCTGCAAACTTAAAATAGAGCATATGATAAAGACTAGCCAAACAACCTGAAGCTGTTCAGTGTCAACGCGTTTCAATTTATCAGGGTTAAAAAGGCCCTCCTCCCTCTCTTCCACAAGCGGGGTCAGGAACAGGGCATCTCTTGACTCCTTCCAAACACTAGTATCAGGGGCAGCGAGACGCATTCCCATTATCTTTGCTTGAGCTGGACTGAACTTCAGTGGACATACTGTATCTCTGCCATGACCTCAGGGTCCACAACACAGTCGCACCAGATGCTTCACCCTTATATGGACTGTGTTAACATAACTTTGCTTTTCTTTTGCTTTATTTTGTCTCTAAATGATCAGATTTGATGGTCTAAACAGTTACTCTACTTTACTCTTTATTGTGTATTTTTTCTTTAATGATTAGTATAAAAGTTGAAATTATTCAGTGATTAGGATGGACCATTCATTGTCGAAAAAAAAAGTGAACAAATGTCAATGACACAAAAAACATGAAGCTGCAATAAATCCAATAAAAGATGCGTATTAGCTTAACACTTTTTTTGTGCATGACAAGGTGAACATGACATTAACAGGGAAAGCTTTAATATGCTTCTGCTTTAATGTTTTTATGAAAACGCTAGTGACATCTAATGAAACACAAACAGACACAAAAGCATGTTTGCTGAAAGTCGACTAATTTCATGATTAGAAAATGGAGAAAGTGGAGAAAGGAAACCAATAATGATTAAGGACGGATGGATAAAGTGAACACTTGGATGGATGGAGGGACGGACAAGATGGATAAAGTGAAAGCTTGGATGGATGGACAGACAAATGGATAAAGTGAACACTTGGATGGACGGACGGACGAACTGATAAAGTGAACACTTGGACGGACGGACTGATCAAGTGAACACTTGAAAGGATGAATGGATGGATGGATGGCTAAAGTGAACACTTGGACGGACGGACGGACGGACGGACGGATGAATAAAGTGAACGCTTGATAGGATGGATGGATAAAGTGAACACTTGGAAGGATGGACGGACGGATGGATAAAGTGAACACTTGGACGGACGGACTGATCAAGTGAACACTTGGACGGATGGACGGACGGACTGATAAAGTGAACACTTGGACGGACGGACTGATCAAGTGAACACTTGAAAGGATGGATGGATTGATGGCTAAAGTGAACACTTGGACGGACGGACGGATGAATAAAGTGAACACTTGATAGGATGGATGGATAAAGTGAAAACTTGAAAGGATGGACGGACGGATGGATAAAGTGAACACTTGGATGGACGGACGGACGGACGGACGGACTGATAAAGTGAACACTTGGACGGACGGACTGATCAAGTGAACACTTGAAAGGATGGATGGATGGATGGCTAAAGTGAACACTTGGAAGGATGGACGGACGGATGGATAAAGTGAACACTTGGATGGACGGACGGACGGACGGATGAATAAAGTGAACACTTGATAGGATGGATGGATAAAGTGAACACTTGGAAGGATGGACAAAGTGAACACTTGGAAGGATGGATGGACGGATGGATACAGTGAACACTTGATAGGATGGATGGATAAAGTGAACACTTGGACGGACGGACGGATGAATAAAGTGAACACTTGATAGGATGGATGGATAAAGTGAACACTTGGAAGGATGGACGGATGGATGGATAAAGTGAACACTTGGAAGGATGGATGGAGGGATGGATAAAGTGAACACTTGTTAGGATGGCTAAAGTGAACACTTGGAAGGATGGACGGACGGATGGCTAAAGTGAACACTTGGACGGACGGACGGACGGACGGACGAATAAAGTGAACACTTGATAGGATGGATGGATAAAGTGAACACTTGGAAGGATGGACAGACGGATGGATAAAGTGAACACTCGGAAGGATGGACGGACGGATGGATAAAGTGAACACTCGGAAGGATGGACGGACGGATGGATAAAGTGAACACTTGGACGGACGGACGGATGGATGGATGGATGGAAAAAAATCAGCTGATACCCAAAATGGTGCTGATATATTATGCATGCCTAGAAAAGAGCTGCATTAAGAGCGGAATAAAATTGCAGAATTCAGGTTTCAAGTTAATGACATAGGCTAATTTTCTAATTTTGGTGAACTATCTATTCATGGCTACCACCACTCAGTAAAGAAATGCAGGAATCACAACAAGAGAACTCATGAAAATAAGTCAGAAGTAAATAGAGAGACTGAAAGCGAAGTGTGAGAACGGAATGGTTCTGTGTCACACATCCAAATGAACACATCTAGACCTCAATTTATTACATGCATGTTGATCCCTCAGCGATCGCAGTATCAAGGCTGAGGGAGTCTAAGACGAAAGGCTGTGTCTGGCCCTGAAAGTCATTTAATTTCAGCTCAGTTAACTTCTGCAGATTGAATATGTGATATCAGCCTATAACATGATCTGGGATCAGCAGCTGCAGTGTTGGGTGTCTGCTGCATTGAGCGCAGGAGCTTTGGGCCAGTTGTGCATTAACTTCACCAACGCCATTGAAATACATACAATAGACACTGCAATGAAAATATTCCTGAGCAATAATCCTCTCTATTAATACACTCCCTTTTCATGTTCCGTAATGTCCTTATTAGGATGTTAGGAAGGTGGAATCCCTCTGTCACCGAGTAGGAGGGGATGCATAATAGTGCTTCTCAGCCGTAGGAATGCGGGGCATTCAGAGTGGGAATAAATATAGTAGGAGCTTTTTTAACGGATTAATGTATGCATCATGCTTCTCAAATTAGCCTTTTGTGTATCATCTTCATGTGCTTCATGTGTTATTTATTCATGATGAATAGTACTAATGCAAACTGCCACCTTGACAGATGTAGCCAATATTCTACATTTGTTTGACATATTCATAATGAGCAGAGCAGCGGGAGGATGGGTCAGTCATGGATCCTCTGGGAAGCCAATTACTCACTCACTGTCAAGGCCAGCCAGTACAGCAAACCTGCAGGTGCCAGTTGCAAACCCTATGAATTGGAACAGCAGGATGCTGTCTTTGCCAGGAATCTGAAATGTTGGTCAGAGCAGTGCGAACAAGATGACAAGTAAACTCTCAAAATACTAAGGTGATGATATGATACGATACGATACGATACATGTTTTGATTATGTTTTACTTAGTCTCAAGTTTTGACTTTCGGCTTTAAAGCAGCACTCAGTAGCTTCGGGACTTCTTCGCTGTATTCTCGCTTTTTGCTCGCAGGTTTCTCTCTAGAGCTCCCCCCACAGCTTCGGAATAGATATTTGACAACACTGTTGTAAAAACTCGTTGGTGATTCTCAGACACCAGAGGCTATAGATCAACGACATCAAAGCAGATGGGACGTTCTTTAAAACGTCTTCTTCATTCGGGTTCGGACAGCGTGAGGGAGCGCAATAATGACAGCATTTTAGCAGATTTCTTTTGGCCGTAAAGCAATTGTTTACATCGCGAGACCTGATATCACGCGAGACTTCCTGACGCAGCGGCCGGCGGCCCGCCGGCTCAAAGTTGCAAGTGCGTATTTTCCGCTCACGGGCACCAGGGGGGTGCGAAACAACCACCATTCAACCCGAAATAAGTAATATAACCATTCCAATGACTCCGAAGCTGTTCAGTTAAGGTAAAAAAAGTTACTTAGTTCACCTTTAAGGGATAGTTCAACCAAAAATGAAAATTAGCCCATGATTTACTCACCCTGAAGCCATCCTAGGTGTAGGCCTATATGACATTCTTCTTTCAGACGAATACAATCGGAGTTATGTTAAAAATGTCCTGGCTCTTTCAAGATTTATAATGGGAGTGAATGGTTTTTTTTTTTGGGAAGTCCATCAAAGCGAATCCATCCATGATAAAAGTGCTCCACACAGCTCTGGGGGGTTAATAAAGTGGAGCGATGTGCCTCGTGTAAGAAAAATATCCATATTTAAAACTTTATTGACTAAAATAACTAGCTTCCGGCAGACGGCCGTACGCATCGATTTACGGCGAAAGACTAACCCTTGAACTTGACGCACAACGTATTGTCGAACACGGTTGCACAGCCCTGTTTGTTTGAACCACGAGAGGAGTCAAAGATTACGCTACTCCTACATCCTACGTCATTCATCGTCAATAGGGGTGGAACGGTACATGTATTCGTATTGAACTGAGACGGTACGGGCATCACGGTTCGGTGCATGAATGCACACGGAGAATACACGGTATAAAAATAAATAAAACTCGCGTGCAAATTAATGAATGTAATGCGGAACTACTGTTAGATACGCGGGTTCTTTAGGGACACCTAATCTGTAGCTCCGCCTTAGCTCTGAAGCTCCGTGGCTATAACTTTTGGGCTATAACAATCATAGATATAATATCTATGGCTATAATCATAGACCGGCTATAATGGACAGGCTGCGATGTCAAGTTTGCAATGCTGGAATATGTTGTCTGTGTGCCTGTGTGTGTGCCTGCGTGCGTGCGCGTGTGTGCCCGCGTGTGTGTGTGTGTGTGTGTGTGTGTGTGTGTGTGTGTGTGTGTGTGTGTGTGTGTTCAGAGAGGCGCGGGCACGATCGAACAGTGGAAACATAAAAACATACTCATTTTGTTCATTGGACATCATTCAAACTGCAAAGTGTTTACTTATATTTGTGTACACTCGTAATAAAACACAACATTGTGCTTTTGTCAAACTGTAAACTCTAGTCAAACTGTAACCTACAACTGTCACCCAACACAGTGAGTAAGTTACACATTCTACATTGATTAAAATAAAATCCAATTTGTTTTTAATGGTAGTATTATTTTATACAGAAATAAATAATTTATAATTCAGATGAGAATAAAGTTAGTGTTATTAAAATTTTAAGGAAAACAAATATATTGATCTGAAATATAGCAAATGAATTTTAAATTCATTCAGGTACAATTACCAAATCTCAAGGTCTTTTTGTCTTTTTATTAATTTAATTAATAAACTAATTATATAAAACTATTGGCAATGCACTACAAATAAACTGTATCTATGCCTTTACTTTATTAATAAAACTTATTTAAAAAATACAAGGCTTAAAACATTTATTTTCCTTTGGTAGAACAGCCTACAGACATGCACAATAAAAAAAAAATTGCCTTCTACATTTTTGTTTTGCTTTTCCCTCCATTGTACCGAACTCGTACCGAACCGTGATGTCTGAACCGAGGTATGAACCGAACCGTGACTTCTGTGTACCGTTCCACCCCTAATCGTCAAGTGTTACTCTTTTAGTGCAAGTCAACTTGCGTACGGCGTCTGCCGGAAGCTAGTTATTTTAGTCAATAAAGTTTTAAATATGGATATTTTTCTTACACGAACACATCGCTTTACTTCATAAAAGCCTTAATTAACCTGCCAGAGCCTCGTAGAGCACTTTTATCATGGATGGATGCGCTTTGATAAAAATAATATACCCATTCACTCCCATTATAAAGCTTGGAAAGCCAGGACATTTTTTTATATAACTCCGATTGCATTCGTCTGAAAGAAGAATGTCATATACACCTAGGATGGCTTCAGGGTGAGTAAATCATGGGCTAATTTTCATTTTTGGGTGAACTAACCCTTTAAAGTCTACATCTGCTTAGACAAGAAGAGATCACCTGACTGTAAAGTAAAGCAATCAACCACAGTCAGATTATCTTTCTAAGATTTGATGGCACTAAACTGGCAAATTTTGTAGCAACTACACTGGTTAAAAAAAAGGACATCTCATTCCCAAATACAACTTCCATTCGTCAGACAATCTATTTTAAAAGTTCTTTGAACTAAAACGTTAACATTACAAACTTTATTTGACTTTGTCAAATTGTTTAGTGAGGTCTGCTAAAATAAAGTTTTACATTAATAATGTGAAATATTAATACTCATTTTGAATTCAAAATGATATTGAACATAGATCCACAGGTATAAATTATTATTACTTCTGAGTTTACGGAACTTATTTTATTATGTTCACTAAAAGCACAGAGACCAAAAGTTGTTGATCAAGCCAATCAGAGCAATCTCATGCACATAATAGGATGTTGAATCTCAATAGCAAAGAATCCTCATATGAACACTGTGTAATGGATGTTCCAGCTATGCATTACTTCAGCAAGGTGAGCAATGGTAATGGTAAAGTATGAGCTGCAAGCTCAACCTTGAGGTCCAACACACCTAATGGAGAGCTCTGGCAGATCTGAGCTAGATAAACTATGCTATTAAAGAAAAAAAAAAGTGATGATGAACAAGAAATGGCTGGTTGTAGCACATACATACTGTACAAACACCTTTAATGCTTCAAGGCCTGAAATATACTTTATGCAAGCAAATACAAGAATCTAATGCATCTAGCTACACAAAGAACCCTACTAAACTGTTGCTTACCAAGACATTTCATTTCCGCTCTCTGTGTGCGAGTGACTTATGTTCGTGAGTGCTTCAATGAAAACAGTGCATTAATATTGAACGGTGATTAAACTGACTTGGAACTAACTGTGCATTAAACAGTTTTTATTGCACACCTTCCAGCCAATCAGAATCGAGTATTCGGACAGACCTTGGTACAATATATACTCCTTACATGCCAGTGGCACATACATTTGTAGGTACCTTTTTCACTATCTAGTATGAGTATATGTTACTGTCATGCTAACGTGTTGACCAAGCATTTGCCTCTGCATTTGAATACTTGGTTTACTGGCCTTTTAAAGAAGAAATATGAGAATGCTGGCCTCAAATATAGCATGTTCACTAAAGCTCAAATATTATAGTCAACATACTGACGTGCCAGGAGAAGGTCCTCCTCATGCATCTTTGATGAATATGGATTTAATAACAGACAACGGGCGCAGTGCATTTATAAAGAGCACAACCTGAACAATAAAACACAGTCAACAACTCATTTTCTATGCAATATAGTCGTCAATCACGTGGGAGCAAACGCAGGGATAGAGCTGTCATCCCTGTTCCACACGGCCGTTGGAGAGGCATGGCTGGCTGAGCTGTCTGTGTTCACAGAAGCGTACTGCCTCAGACAGCATGAACTGTAACTAGGGAACAGGCAGCGCACAGCAAAACATTATTTTAGAGAGATTAATGATTGCTGGCGGCACCATAAAAATCCCACCGAGCAAAATGTGCCAAAAGTCAATATTTGTCCGAAAGCGAGTCCCCCGTCTTCCCTTCTCCCAACCTCTTTCTGATAGTTCTGCTATCTGTATTGGTTCAAAACAAAGGCTACATCTAAAGGATTTTACCTGTTTAAGGCAATGAATTATCTTATCAGCAGTGTCGGGAATAAACCATCAAAAAATAGTAATAACTACTAGCTTTTTTCAGACTACTATCATTCAAAAGTTTGGGTTCAGTAAGATATCTTTTTTAATAAATAAATCCTTTTATTCAACAAGGACGCATTCAAAATTTATCAAAAGTGACATTAACAATGTTACAAAAGATTTCTATTTGAAATAAAAATCTGTGCTTTTGAATTTTCTAGCCATGAAAGAATCGACAAAAAATGTATCAGTTTCCACAAAAACATTAAGCAGCAACATTGATGATAAGAAATGTTTGAGCAAAATCAGCATATTGAAAATCAGTATATAAAATCAGACTGATTATTTTCTAAAGGATCACGTGACACTGAAGACTGAAGTAATGGCCGCTGAAAATACAGCTTTGCTAGAGGAATAGATTACATTAAATTATTAAAATAGAAAACAGTTATATTATTTTTAATTGTAATAATATCATTTTATTATCATATAATAATAATGAAATGGTTTATCAAATAGATGCAGCCGCCTTGGCGAGCATACAGTAAGAAACCTCATAGCCTACATTAAAAAAAACATAACCAACCCCTAACATTTTGACGGATCAAATTCACTGAAAAAAAATTCACCAATTGATGAATAATGACTTAATCATGGCTGCTTAAATTGATCATCATTATGTAGTCTAAATATGTATCAAATTTACTGTACATTTAATGTCCCTCAGTGTTTTTCAGATAAATTAAATATATATATATAAATAAATATAAAAAAAACAGATAGTTAAGTTTAAAAAGGCATCAACGTACTACTTTTTGTTAGGAGTGTTAGGAGAACTTAGGAGAACTGCAGGTAAACTACTTTGAAACTGAAAAGGCTATTTATAATTTAAAGTCGTTCCCAACAATGCTTTGAGTCAGAAAAAATTATGGCATTCATCATAAATGAAGTATGTATATAAAACATCTGTGACTCTACAATAACAATCGTTTGTCATTAAAAAGAAGACAAAAGAATATTTGTCACCATTTCTCTCTCTTCCAGGAAAGGTCTTTTGAACTCTTCCTTGTGATCCCTTGTTCATGGAATGAAGCTCATGCGACCTCACACAATAGATAGGTCACGACAGTAGCTATAGCCGAAATCCCCAGAGTCGGCTCTAAAATACAAGTATCCGCCTACAGGGCTTTATCCTGATCACGTAAAAGGAGGTTTCGATAAAACATAGATAAAGATGACAATACACTTGAAGAGACGTCCATGTCTTTTTGAAGGACACTTCTCCCTGTGAATCCAGCACAGAGACCTTCAGAGTGCTCTCACAGTAACATGGTGTGATCCAGGTCTGATTTTGAAAGGGTTCTAAATGTCACATTCTGAGAGTCACCTTTGTAGAAGACCACGAAAAAAAAAAGAAAAGGAAAAAAAAAAAGAATAGAAAGCATTTTAAATTTTTCATCCACCACATCAAAACAAATAAAGCATACACATACTCCAAATATAGCCACAGCAAACACAGCCACATGTGGCTCTGGGCTTTGGCAGCCCTTTGATGTCACTATAGTGAGGCTCTTATTTCCATCCACATCATTCAGATGTAAGCAAGAGGCAAACGTTAATGCATTAAATGAAGTATATCCCCCAGTCAATGTCATACCAAGTAGATGTAAAACAAAGTCAGAATCATCAGTATTGTACAGTATACGGTTCAAAAATAGACCAATAGCAAGTGCTTTTAACAGTTTGTGCAGATAACGCTGCAGTGAGAAAGTTTGTGGTAGATAAGGTTTTTTATGTTTTTGAAAGTCTTTTATGCACCAAGGCTGCATTTATTTGATCGAAAATAGTCATATTGTGAAATATAATTTAAAATAACCGGTTTCCATTTTAATATATTTTTAAATCTAATTTATTCCTGTGATGGCAAATCTGAATTGTAGTCCAGTCTTCAATGATTATTCTTCTTCTTCAAAAAAAAAGAATGTCTTGAATGTAATTATAATAATACATTAATTTGGTGCTGTTATCACTGTTAACAGTTTTGTTGCTTAATGTGGAAACGGTGATACTTTTTTTCATGATTCTTTGATGAATAGTACATTTAAAAGAGCAGAATTGTGAAATAGAAATCGTCAACTTAATGCATCTTTGCTGAATAAAATTATTATTATTATTATTATTATTAAATCTTACTGACCCCAAATCTTACTGACCCCAAACTTTGGAATGGAGTGTACATCAAGTTTAAATCAAAATGTGTTGTTTAATAAGCATAGATTATTCAAGTATGCAATTTGTAGGAGATACTAAATCTAAAGTAGAGCTGCACGATTAATCATTCAAAGGTCTCGATCTCGATTCAAACACCCACAAGATTTAATGGCAACGATTCGGCTGTTTATTTAACCTTTGACAAGTCCAATCACAGCAAAACATTCAAATTTGCTTTCGTGCTGGCCCTGAACCAAAGAGAGAGCAGTTGTCACATAGGCTATAGGTGTTAAACACATTCACAAACAGTCTTTTCAAGCATAATATCATTATTTCTGTGTAACAATAATTCAAATGATCACAGTACTGGGATAAAACTAAAAGTTTATATATAAGTTTGGATAAAAAACAATGATATGGTAGCGAAGCTTTAAATTAAGATTGTATCACTTTCAATTACATTGTTACACCAGTAGGGGCGAGAAATTAACGTAATTTTTTTTTTGTGTGTCATTGAATCGTTCATTTAAAAGATTGTTCAAAAACGCTGATTCATCCAGTAATGAAACAAGTGGAGTCTAAATGAGAAAGTCATTGAATCATTCATTCAAACAATTTAAAAAAAATAATTTATTCAAATCAAAAAAAAAAAAAAAATTAGACTGCACCGAATAACATTTTGTCAGAACCTCTCGAAAATTACGTTATTTTGTTTTGTTGTCCATTCAGAATTGTGGGAGGACTGTGATCTCTATCGTGATTCTCAATTTATCCAGAATTGTGCAGCTCTAATCTAAAAGGAAATAAATCAGCTTCAGACCGCTGCTAAAATATGACCTTGATCAAGCATACAAAACTACTGCAGCTTATCAGACACTTATGAATTTTGTATACAGAAAACTTCACCAGGGAAGACATACATTCACCGGGAGAAAGAAGCTGGAAGATTTCCAAGGACGCATCTTGCAAAACAGAGCATTGAGGATCTTGGGAACCTCTCCCTTACCTTAGCAGAGGAATAAAGGTGACAAAAATGGAAAGAATGCTTCTCTCTAGTGGATGGATGTAGTCATCGTTTGCTGTTACTTCACTCCATACATCAACAGACATTAAGTGCTGATGCTACGCATCCATACTTATGAATGGCCAAAGAACATTCATAAGTAACTGGCCAAATCCCATTTCCTGCCCTACTTTTTGAAACTGACTTAACACAAAGATTTTGTTTGAAAGACATTATAAACTAGTCAGTCATGGTGCCTATAGCCTAAGGGTTAGTTCATCTAAAATATAAAATAATTTCACCAGTTATGCTTATCATGAGTCATCATGACGTATGAGGGTCTCTCTTCAGTAGAACACAAATGTTCAACAGATTGTATGAGGTGCTTTTTTTCCACATATGATGAAAGTTAATAGGGATGGAATGCTGTCAAGCTCCAAAAATGAAACAAAGGCACCATAAAAGCACAATAAACATAGCTTAGGGATGCACCATCAATATTACAATTCTGACCAATAACAAGCCAGTAATTATTATCTTGGCAAGGCCGATAAATGGCTGACATTATAAATTCTACACCAATACGTTTAAATTAAATCAGTAACAACTAATACCAATAGTTTTACATGCTACAAGTAAATTAGGCATAAATTATGGAATTTATTATATAATTATTATAAATAATGTATAATTTATTTTATAGCATGACTTTTTTTTCTTTTTTTTTCATTTCTCAAAACATCTATTATTTTCATCAGAAGACAGAAATACAGGTTTGGAAAAACATGAGGTTAAATAAATAAATAAATAATAAAAACTTTTTGGGGGAATTATACTTTTAAAAAAATTCAAAACTGCAAAAAGCAAGAGTAATCAAAGACTATGGGTTTCATTCACCAACCGTGAGTATGCACTCATTTGTGAGTGAAATCTGCCTACAATTTCACGAAAAAAAACCATGATTAATCAATAAATCAATATGCCATTGTGTTCTTGATCAGAAAGATTCTCAAGCATTTTTACAGAGCGTCATATGTTTGCTGAGAGTGATGAAAGGCTATAATGGAAAGGTTTTGTGGAAAGAACTTATAGGGAAATGGGAGTGTTTATGCAAATTACTATCATTTAAATTGTCGCTCATTTAAAACACTCCAAATTAATTAACATTAGAACAACGTTAAAAACAAATTCACGTACATTTTTGTGAGAAGTTCTCCAGTGGATATAAATACAAATAATCCACCCATTTTTTGTAAACAAGACCCAATGACTTGTAAATACACTCAATAGTAACTCAGTTTAGATTACTCTGCGTCTAGATGCCCCCAAAAAATCCATAATTCAATGTAAAATGACAGCACTGATGAACTTTTCTGAAACGGAGCCGTTTCATTAGAATGTACCGTTTACCGTTGTAATTCTGTTCCCCTCACTGTGGGTGTAAATCAGACCTAAGACATTTTGGGATCTGGTTGGAATCCCCGATTCTGCTGCGTGTCCATAACTCCAATTCACCATGACAGGCGGATATACACGGCATTCCATCAGTGTTGACAGCCATCAGCTCATCCTTATATCATTGCAGCCTTTAGTACCAACATTATCATTTACCAGTGGGTTTTTTTCTCCAGTCTTCAGCTGGAAAATCCAGGATTACTCCTCTAGGGAATACAATTCTCTATGACAACTGGAACAAACTGTTGCTAGGAAACAACAACCGCAAATCACACTATTAAACTTCAGTAAATGTCAGTCTTTAATGAATGTCATCACCCTCATTATGATTAGCCTTATTCAAATGACTGTACTGCTCATTATACCAAGGGTGGATGTTGTTTATAATCAGCCAATTAAGTTATTTAACAAGTACCTGGTTTTATGCATTCATGACGCACTTTAAAACCTCCTCGAGGATGGGTTGAATAGACTTTTTGTGGCTACGACACGATGCTTGGAGAGACACATCCAGCAGCCTTTCCAATTCAGGTCATCTGAGGTTCATCCAAGTAAAAAAGCCTAAATGTCTAACAAACCTCTAATCTCTAGCTCTAAATGTCACAAACCAATCAAGCAGTGTCCTTAAAATACAACAGTGCTTTCACACTAATGACTCGTCAGAGGCCTGTTGTATGAAACCGGTTTCAAAATTCTTTTGAGCTCTTTGTGATAAATTATTTAAATTCAGTGGATTCACATGCATTGATATAGTCAGATATGTTCCTTCATAATCTCTTGCTGCAGCAACAGATTATTCCTGCCTTGTAAATGCGTTTAAATTCATGATATTTTTCATAACGATCTCTTCATCTATAACAGAGTGAATTGCGCTGGCCCTCTCGCAAAAAGAGAATCACACTAGAGCTCTCCATGTTCCGTGTGATTGGCTGTTTGTACCACGTCACTAGGGGTGGGAGAAAAAAAAAATCGATTCATCGATGCATCGCGATTCTCTCTCCAACGATTCTGGATCGATTCTGAGAATTTCAGAATCGATTCTGAACTTAGTTTTTAACCAGATATGCGATGACGCTGAGTTTGCTTTAGAAACACCCGTAGCCTAATCTGCTTTCTTCCAATTCCTCACACACATACATACACCAATCAAACTTTCCGTAAAATAATCTTTCACAAGTTCGGAAAGGTTGAAGCGAATTACAACATTCACAGGCTTCATTGCACAGGATGCGCTGTGAGAGCCTCGCGCTTTGTTTGATGTTACGTTACACTTGAAGCGTGCTGTCTCACCTTTCGGAATTTTCCTTACAAATGCTCCACGAAGTCATCATTTATGTGGTTTGGAATGCAATGGCCTTTTATATTTAAAATATGAACCTCACTAACAGAAGGAGTGTAACGTTAGTCCTCATCAGTCAACAATGTTTTCATCATGGAAACTCTTACATGCAAAACACCGTATATGTTATGAATCTTACACTAAATTCACCTTCATCACAGTTTAACTGATGGTAATGGAAAAACGTGCATGAATGCAACCTGTTTTTAGCTTTGCCTTATAAATATAGCTCGTTACCGAATCAAACAAAATATATTTTAAACTTTACCAGTATCGATATGCTAGCTTGATAGTGAGTACTAAAAGTCATCTTATTTGTTTATATTTAGTGATAAAGTTAGGTATTTTATTACATGTGATTCTGACATGATGTCACTGGATGCACTGCGCTCCTTCCTCTCCACTCGTCTCAGGTAAATAAATGCGTCTTCCAGCTGAGCCTGAGCGTTTGGAGTCGCGCGTTCATGTGTTTTGGGGGCGTGGCTTTGGAAGGAGCTCAGAAGGGAGGGGGTGGAGTGAATGGAAATAATGAGCTGTGTTTACAACAGTCGTGAGAGGTCTACAGACACTCGATTTTTATACTCTCTTTTTCAGAGTACTATAAGAAATTATGGTCTGTTCCAAACCACTTCAACTCCAATATATATATATCAAAATGTTCCTTCACTTAAAAGAGCTTAATTATCATATAGAGACGATTACATCCAATCTCAGTAATATGAAAATAGTATCACAGAGGCACAGGTGTCACCTATAGCTTGGGAGTGACTGAGGGCAATCGAGAACCATCTTGATTAAAGGGACTTCAAACAATCTTATCACTTTAACCTTTGGCTGTTCTTATTTGAAAGAATAACAGAGAACCTTCTGTGGGACACTAGGGACCATGGGGTGTCTCAACTTCATTAACATACAGACCACAGCTGTTGTAAGAAGAGCAACTTCATTTACATTAAGACCAGGATAAAAGGTTTAGGATGGGGTATGTTCGGGGTTCATTCTGATGCCGGTGAACCCAAGGTGCTTCATGTACCTTGCCACTACTATGCTGTAATAAACTTCATTTTTTGTGAGATCTTCGACGTCCACTTCATTTTTTCTTACATTGGCGAGCCAGACCCAGGAATCGACGGATTTCCAACAAAAAAGGGAAAAGGTAAGAAAAAGCTGTTTTCTTTCATTTATGCTGTTTTTGTCAAGGAATTCCTCGGTTTAAAAAAATCTAGAAAAGAAAAATTAAGGACAGAAGAGATCGAATTTGGTTTATTCAGTATTAGCAGGAGAATTTTAAGCCTATTCCGTACATTTTTGTTAAAGATTCTAACGTAACTGAATAAGCCCGAAGCAGTGTGGTAGCAGACTTGTATTGGAATTGTTGTTTCTAAAGTAATTGAAACAAAGTGCTTAAGTGTAAAGTTTCTAAAGTAACTGAAATTTGGAGTTGGTCTCTTATAATTCTGTTAAGATTCTAAAGTAATTGAATAAACCCGAAGTGGTGGCAGAGTTATAATAGATTGGTTGTTTCTAAAGTAACTGAAACAAATGTATATGTTTCTAACATACTTGAAACCGATTGTGAAGTTGTAATAATTCTGAGGAAATTCTAAAGTAATTGAATAGACCCGACGCAGTGTGGTCACAGAATTATTTCACAACTATTGTGTGTTATAGCATAGGCTAGACTAGTGAGTCTGATGTGCTGTGAGTTTGTGAAGTTTAAAACAAAGAACCCGAAGCAGTGTGGCTTTGCCCGACGTACTGTGGCATTGTTTTAAAATTCATAAATATAGTTTGAACCCGAAGTACTGATAAGCAAGCTGTTTTAAGAAAATAACATAAAAACCCGACGTAGTGTGGTTGTGTCCGACGTACTGTGACAGTGTTAATTTTTTTTTATATTGTTTAAGCCTGACGTACTATGGCCAAGTTGTTTTAAGAATATAACATAAAAACAGACATAGTGTGGTTTTGTCCGACGTACTGTGACAGTGTTGCATTTCTTAACTGTTTTGCGTAACGAAATTTAAGGACCAATGGATTGTGACTGTGGTTAAGTTTAGAAGCCTCAGGTAATGTGGCTATTTTGATCATTTGTGTCCGAAGTACTGGAGCTGTGAATAATTAGACTAACAGATATCTTAAAGGAACTAGATAACGTGTAGTCATTTAAATCAGACTTTGTGAATAACTATTAGATCACGAGATATTTTAAAGCTTGATAAGACTTTTGAAAATGGAAGAAATTATTGTTAAATACATCGCTAAACACGGTTCTCAGGGAATGTTTGACGGAATAGAGAATATTGTTGATAAACCGTACAAGTGGGCTATCTCTAAGTTTGAAAATGATCCCAAAATGCCTAAGAACAAAAATGGGAAAATTGCTAATGCGCTTCAAGCACTTTTTGCTTCATACAAAGTAACTAGGAGGAGAGTAGATGAGTTAGAGGCTGAAAATGAGCGACTCAGTGTTGGGGTAATTTCTACAAAAAATTACCTGGCTAGTGAAACGATATGGAAAGAAGAAAAGATCAAGATGCAGAATGAGATTTCACTTCTTAGAACTAACAATAGTATGCTTAAATCATCTGTGGAAACATTGTCTAAAAATTTGGAGGAGGCGAAGGCGGCTTGTCAGTTTATGATAAAGAATGGCACAACTGAGAAAAACCATGGTAAGACATTGTTAGGTGTCACGTTGTGTAACCCAGTTCCAGAGATGCCAGATTTGGAGGAAGACAGTGCTGAGGGTTTGGAAAAAGATTATCAGTCATTCAGTAGCCAATACTCTGACTGTAGAGTTAGATTTCCGATGGCACCAGTTCATTCTACTACGACTACGCCTGCTAGAGAAGGATGGGAGGAACCAATGACCACTACCATAGTCCGAGGATTTAATCCAACTGAACTAGATGCTGTGATCAAGAATATTGGGAAATTTGATCCTGCCAAACAAGATCCATTAGATTTTCTAAAAAACTTGGAGGAATATACTGAAGTTTACAATTTTACTGATGGTGATGCGTGCGTTTTGTTAAGAATGTGTTTGCCTGAGACTTTGTCTGGAGCCTTAACTAAGAAAGTAAAGGACAGAAATGCTAATAAGTCAGAGAGGAAAAAGGCACTGCTTGAAGTCTTAGGTGTGATGTCAGTTAATTGGGATAAAATATCTGAGATGCAAATGAGAAAAGGGGAACACCCAGCAGCATTTTCAGAACGATTATTGGAGATGTTTAAAACTTTCAGTGGCAATCCTGACATTACTAAGAATGATGTCACTTTCAAGTCTGCCTTGATTAACAAATGTGACAAACTCACCCGGTCTGCTGTGACAATGCATGTGACACCACTATCTGAATATAATGACATTATTGCTAAAATGACACAGTTTTACAACAATAATGTTCATGCAAATAGTCAAATGAAAGCAGCCAAATCTAGACATCCAGTTGCTGCCTTTGGCGAGAGAGAATGTTCTATTACATTGCCTAATGGTTTCCATCATAGACCAAGGAGATTTGCAAGAATAAATTCAGAAGGTGTTATTCTTTGCTATGTATGTGGAAAAGCTGGTCACATTGCTAGACATTGTCAAGACAGTGAGAGACCTCTTCAAAACTTTGTCTGTCATGCATGTGGAAAGGATGGTCACATTGCAAGGCATTGTTTGGAGAAAAGAAAGGAAGATCAGGAAGTTGTTTGTTTTGCTTGTGGAAAGGATGGTCACATTGCAAGGCACTGTTTAGAGATAAGAAAGGAAGATAAGGAGGTTGTTTGTTTTGATTGTGGAATGATGGGGCACAAGGCAAGACAGTGTCAATTTTCACACAAAAGAAAGATGGACTATCGTTGTTTGCTTAAGAAAATAGGCAATTTAGAAACCCAGTTGGCACTGTTGAAAGGAAATAAAGAAGTCATTCACACCTTGTCAAATATATCACTGCACCAGCAACATGACTGTAGCTCAGTCACAAGCAAAAGCTGATGCAAATTAGAATAAGTTTTTGATAGTAACACATTGTAGAGAAAGGTTTACTATCAAAAGGGGGGGGGGGGTGATTATTTATGATTATTTGATTGTTTGATGTGATTCTTTATGATTTTTTGATTTGTAAAGTGAAATTTTATGACATTAATAATGTTTGATGTTTATTTGATTAAACCTTTGACTTTAATGTTTTGAATGTGAAAAGATGATTGTGGGGAAAAGGGGGGGCAACTTCTTTTTGATTATCATTTCAGATATAAGCATAAAGATGTTTGCCTGAAAGGAGTAACCTCATGTAGAAACATGACATGGTCGTTTGAAGGACGAGAAGGAAGTACTGTAGAACCAGTGGAGCCAGGGGATTTTCTCATGAAAAATTACAGAATACAGAGATTTCCAGACCTGCAAGATCATGAACTGCAGGCCTAAAATACCTAAAAACCCTGAAACCCACCATGGGATGGATGGAACTGATGAAGAGGCACAGACTCGAACAACACCAGTGACTGCTTCTTCTAGAAGGACTTATGGTCCAAGTGGAAAAGAATTGACAATGAAAAGAGAAAGAAAAGGAGATTTCAGAAACAAACCATTTCTGAGACTATGGACAACAGTCTTTCCACAGAGGGAAAACAAGTGGATAAAGGATGTCCACACGGAGAAAATGGACACAAACACACACGTGCACAGTACACACACGCACATTTTATTGTCTATTGATTGTTGATAGTTTGAGTTATCAAAACTAAACAATATGCTAATATCACTGAGGCAAAGGAAAGATTGAGACATTGTGAGAGCCCAACAAGGCCTTGAAGAAAGAAAACAAATGCTTGATGGACACTTTGAGATATGCCCTATTCTGGTTCAATTTGGAATGTCACATTTAAAATGGCTGTATGTATCTTTCTTATTATTTGCCAATGCATAATGTTATTTGTTCCATGTTGAGACGTAAGATTGAAGATAATTCTATGATCAATATTGAATGTTCTAATTGGATATGATGGTTTTTGATTACCTCTTAAAAAAAAAAAAAAAGAAAAAAAAAAAAGATTTTTCTTTCTTAAAAACAAAATATGATAATTCTGCTCAAGTGAAGTAGAGCCATAACTCAGTGTGCAGGAGGTGTTTGACCCTATGACGGGTAAGATTCTCTGATGGCCATAGATGGGAACGACCTAAGACACGGGCTACACCGCCACTGGGGCACCTGCCCACCAGGTTTCGGGAGGTGTTATCTGAAAAGGGAGTGGTTGTGATGCTACTTTGGGCCAAGAGCATCAAATGGGGGTCTATAAGAAATTATGGTCTGTTCCAAACCACTTCAACTCCAATATATATATATCAAAATGTTCCTTCACTTAAAAGAGCTTAATTATCATATAGAGACGATTACATCCAATCTCAGTAATATGAAAATAGTATCACAGAGGCACAGGTGTCACCTATAGCTTGGGAGTGACTGAGGGCAATCGAGAACCATCTTGATTAAAGGGACTTCAAACAATCTTATCACTTTAACCTTTGGCTGTTCTTATTTGAAAGAATAACAGAGAACCTTCTGTGGGACACTAGGGACCATGGGGTGTCTCAACTTCATTAACATACAGACCACAGCTGTTGTAAGAAGAGCAACTTCATTTACATTAAGACCAGGATAAAAGGTTTAGGATGGGGTATGTTCGGGGTTCATTCTGATGCCGGTGAACCCAAGGTGCTTCATGTACCTTGCCACTACTATGCTGTAATAAACTTCATTTTTTGTGAGATCTTCGACGTCCACTTCATTTTTTCTTACAGTACTTACATTTTAATTATGTATTGGTATATAAAGACAGTTTAAACATTTTTATTTTTTTAAATCCTACCTACCCTGCCTTTAAAGCCTTGCTGGTTAAACATTTCATTCGCGTGCTGATGCGCCGTTCTAATGTGCACTTTTCTGAGCGCATACACCCGAAGCGCAGGAACTAACAGCCTGTCAAACTGCGCCTGGTTACTGGACTAAGTTATCTTTAGAGTCTCATTGCTCTTATACTGTCAAATACACACAAGGTTTACATAAACAGAGTTGGTTGTGTCTAAAGTGGAAGCAAACATTTGAGAGAAAATCTGGTGCGCTTGTCATGTGCGTGTATTAGATGTGTCGCGTGCCGGTCTTAAAGCGACAGTAGCCTAATGGTAAACATGCTGCCGCTTGTTCATAAACGGATAGTTCACCAAAAAATTTACATTCTGTCATTATTTACTTACTCTAATGTTGTTCCAAAAAACCTGTATTAATTTCTTTCTTGTGCTGAACACAAAAGAATATGGGTAACCAAATAGTTGCTGGTCCCCATTGACTTCCATAGGAGAAAAAAACAATACACTGGGGACCAGCAACTGTTTGGTTACCCACATTCTTCAAAATAACTTTTATTTTCAACAGAAGAAAGAAATTTATTCGGGTTTAAAACAACTGAGTAAAATATGACAATTTTCATTTTTGGGGGAATTATCCCTTTAATGTTAATAAAACAACAAAACACAAAGAGAAAATCACTCACTGACTGAGAACATGAATAGTAGCTTTAATAAGAATCAATGTACAATTTATACAGTGAAGTCTATGTAGTGTTTTAATTTCATATTTGTTCATTTAATTATTTTCTTCAAAGCTACTGCTAAATACACCTACTGTATCTGAAATAATAAAGCACTGTTTATTTAATTTGTATATTAAGTTGTGTACTGTAATGTGTATCTTTGTTCTTATAAAGATTTTTATATTCACCACTTTGGCCTAAATGTCTACCATTCTTTTTTCTTTTATATTTTGTTACCTAAGGCTTTGTTTTTAAAATAGGGACATGAATTTGGCTGTAATGCTCAGTCACTTGCAAAACAGTAAAACCAGCTTAAAAAAATCGTGAATTGTGATTTTCCTGAAAAAATCATGATCTAATATTTTTGCCATATCGCCAACCCCTACGCTCATGTAGTCGAAAGTTTCCGAACAGCCACAGAAAAACACCTACTCTCCGCCTACTGACCTAATGCGTAAACATTACAGGAAGCGCGTTAACCAAAAAACTTTGTCGGCAGAAGACCCAAGTTTGGTTTGAAGATGAAAAACGAACCAAGCACGATGTTCTCTCACCATTCCATTTCGGCTGTCAGAGCAGAAACATACATTTACCCGCCCATGGACCCTCCCCTCGAAGAAATCAGGACAGAAGTGGTTGAAAGTGGACAAAAGAGACGGATTAAAACACCAGGTGTAAACGGGTATGTGTCTCCCTCGTCTACTTGTGATCCGATCGACCAAAGCGCATCTTAATACCAGGTGTAAACAGGGCCTCTGATGCACATGCTCTAGAGTTAATCACAAACACTGGATCAAACCCTAAGTTGACACAGAACATTTACACAGAGCATTGTGAGCCCGCTGAACCTGATCTAAACCAAGATGGATTTGTTTGTATTTGTCAACTCTAAACCTACTCTGAAACTGAGTTTGTTCAACGAGCTTCATGCAACAAGCTTCAGGCAAAAAACACAGATCTGGCTGCTCTTGTTGTCAGGTGCATTACACCATCCGTGCCAGGAAACAACTGCTATGAGATGTTGTTGTATTATTCTTCACGTTTCTAAAGCTCATTTTTCACTGTTGTTAGCAGCTGACTTTAAGTGTACAGTTCAGTGGCACATGGAGAGCAGTGACAGATGATACCCAGAGGAAAACTATCGCTCGGAGGTTGTTCTTTCACAGCTCAAGAGGCATAATGTTCTGTTGCACATTAACTTTGTCTCAGATGTTTCTTCTAAAATCCCCTTAGAGGAATGAAATTAGAGACAAACAAGACCATCATTAAGTATAGAGCTATAAAACTCATAAGACCACTTTGAAGTTTGTCTTGTGATTGCAGACTTCGACGTCACCATCATCAAGACCTCTTCTGAAACTCTAGAGGTTTTCAATCCTGGTTGTGCGGATCCACATCACTGCATGTTTTATAGGTTTAGGACTGCATGATATTGAAGAAAAATGCAATATGAAAATTATGATTAAAATTAAATAACCTACATACGTGCGTGTTTCACATTCTTTTTGTGACAAGAAAACATCCCTACAACTTCTGAAAGTGAACAGCAGTGTTTTACTGAAGCATAAGAAGTGTTATTTTAACATCAGCGTAAATTATGGTTCAGGGTTTCAGGTAGGCCTACATTAGGTTTATTTAACAACAGAAACTGAATAATCTGGATAAAATGTGAAAATAAAACACTGTTTTCACTGTATGAATTAAATATATAGCCTATACGGATTATTATTAAAGCTATAAAAGTTATTCAGCCAAGAGCAGTGAGTGATTTTGTCTTTGTCTTTTGTTCATGACCCCAGTTATTCCAAGCCGATATATACATTTGTGATATTTCGATATATTGTGCAGCCCTATTTTCTGTTATTAAACATACCTGATTCAGATCATCAGCCCATTAGCAGAGAGCTTCATGAACTGAAGTGAGCATGTCAGATAACAGAGACATACAAAATGTGCAGTGCTGTGGGTCCCTGAACCAGTTTTGAAAACCACTGATCTAGAAGACACGAATGAGATTACTTGGGTGTTCTTCACAGGAGAAAAATCTGAGATGCAGAAAACTCAATTTGCTCTGCATTAAGAAAACAAATGAGAGATTTACAAATAAATGAGCTCATTTGTGATTTTCCAACCAGTCCAACAGCCAATACTTGGCCATTTTGAAATTGGTACCAGTGGCCAATATCTGTGCCCATTTGGCAGATTAAAACAAAAAACTGTTGGTCGCTTTTGTCACTACCATTATCTACAGACAACAAAATCAATGAACAAATCCACATTGTTGTTTTTTAGGGTAGACTAAATAAATGTTAATTTCAGCAATTTTGAGAAGGTTTTATTGGTTATTATTAAATGAAATTTTTAAAGAGTTAAATGTTGCCAACATCACAATTAGCCATTGGCCACCCATTTTGGTTGACCACTAATGAGATACTCACACTAGCTGTTTCCATCAAAAGTTGCAAATTTAACTTGAGCAAAATTGGAATATCGCATTAAACATTTGCAAATAAAGCACGCTTTCCATCCAATGAGTCAAAGAGAACAAAATCGTTACTTTCTGATAAACAGACACTAAATACCACTAAGAAAAGTAGGAGAAGCCACTGTATATAATTTTCACTTATAATAAATTATTTGCGCCTCAGATCGTGCAGACGAAACAGATACTTGAGGGAGAGGTGGATACTTTGGGAACGCAGTCATGTAAGAGTTCTGGGAGAGAATTATACCGAGCCACTTAAACGACAGACTTCGCACAGGAATTTCAGCATTTCAGATGCCGTGTAATGAGATCGGTCCGCTGGTTAGTCCAGTTATGCCGTCTCATCGCGCAAAGTCACATGACTTATTTGATGTGCATCGAGAAATGTATTCAGTAAATGCGTTTCCATCGTAGTTTATGCGTAGGTTTTCTTATCGGATATATATTTGTTCTCAAATCTCAATTGAGTGCATATGTTTTATTTTTAGAATTTATGTTTCCATCCACTGTTTTTTTTTTATGCACTATTCCAAAATGTGCCTAAAATTAGGTGGATGAAAACATAGCTACTGAGACATGGACTCTATTCCAAACCTAGTGAGCTCTCTTGATGTATATGCCCTACATAGGCAGCTGTTCCTTCTAAGAAATTTCTTAAAATGGAAGCTCATGTGATCGATTTGAAATGCTACTCTGTCTGCTATAAATAGCATTCCCAACACAAAAGACAAGAGAGACGATTTACATTTGATTGCAACTGAGTTTAGTTAACACTAAAACACAATACCGTTTAAGAGTTAGGAGTCAGTAAGAATATTTTTCAAGAAATTAATCCTTTTATTCAGAAAGGACTAATTAAATTGATCAAAACTGACAAAGACTGTTACAATGTTACAAAAGATCTCCATTTCAAATAAATGCTGTTCTTTTCAGGGTTAGGCTATTTCAGGGTTCTTTGATAAATAGAAAGTTTATTTAATCAAAGAACCCTGAAATAGCCTAACCCTGAAAAGTATCAATTTCCACACAAATATTAAGCAGCACAACTGTTTTCAACATGGATAATAACAAGAAATGTTTCTTGTGCACCAAGTCAGCATAACACAATGATTTCTTAAGTATCATGAAGTATCTCTGAAGACTGCTGAATTTTCAGCTATAGTATGACTGTTTTATATAAATCAACTATTTATAATTAAATGCTGCCTGCCTTTTAGAACAGACTTTGTGTCTCGAATATATATGTATGATACTTTAAAATGCTGCCTACATAGTAGGTTTGTAGCGTAGGTTTCAGAACAGAGCCATGGAGTTGGGCTCATACTTTCTAACAGCCAGCCAAATGGCAACACAGACCACAGATGCACATCCAAAGGGATGCAAGATGGTCCTCCAGTATGCTCTGCCTACAAGGGCAAAGGACTTACAGCATCATGGGATAGTGGTTGGAAACAACTGGTCTGTTAGCATGAAAAATGTAAGTAGGTCGTGCTTCTGAATTGGTCTCTTTGTTTTGAGCTGACTGCGAAGAAGGTCTGCAGAATAACACATGAAAGTGAGACTTCAGAAGTCTTCAGATAGGCTATGCCGGAGAACATTTAAGAGAAAAGAAGAAGGTGTGTAAAGACAGTGAGAGCGATAGAAAAGCAGCGAACAACATCAACAACTCTGTGTATTGTAACCGAGAAACATGTCTGCAGGCCGGTCACATGAAACTTGTTTTCGTTCGGTTTTCTTCAGTGGGATATGGACCTCCTGCAAATGGAGGTTCACTTTAATGTGTTAACCTGTTTGACCTCTGTCTGATGTTGGTGTCCTGTCAATCATCGTGTCACAGTTAAAAAATCCTCTATTAAATCTCATTTAATTCCCTACCGTTTCGGAGAGAAATGTAGTAGCACGTTCATCTGCCAGTGGGTCTTTTATGGAGACTGTCCTCATGTGTTTGCAATTTGAATATAATGCATTTAAAAGTTGAAAGGACGTCGCTCAAATGCCTCTGGGCGCAATTGGATAGACCTAAAACCAATCAGAGCGATCGTCATCGTGTAAAGCCCGCCCCAACGTTTCTGATTGGTGCCGCGATTTCAACGGCATGGAAATGGGCTTGAATGAGCTCTTTGCCAGACTACTTCTCGAGCAAATCTGAATTTGCCGGAAGTTGTCTGGGTTTTCCCAGGCTAGGGAAATCCAACTTCATTTCTATTTATTTGTATAGCGCTTTTCATAATAAATTCTTCCAAAACAAAGAAAAGAGACTTGGAAAACACTTGCTCAGCAAGCCAAAGTTGAAAAAGTGGCCAGGAAAAAGAGTGCTACTGAGTGCTATTGTATGTAAAATCCTATTCCCAAAAACTCCACAAGTTCTACACATCCCCTTGTGTGTTTATTTGTTAATAATTACCGTAGTTAGAAAAAGCTTTAAGCTACTAATAAGGGTTTAGAACTCCTAACTTTGTTTTTCCAAGATTAAAGGGGTCATGAACTGGATTACTTTACTGTATAATGTTTCCTGGGGTGCCCTTATAATGTTATAATACATTTTTTTCATAATTTAGAAATAAAAGGCATTTTTCCAAGCCTGATTTTAGCCTCTGATTTGAACGCTCTGTTTGAAGGGGCGTGTCTGCTCTGAGACTTCAGTGTAAACGCCCACTGCTGAGATTGGCTAACATATTTGCATATGAAATAGCTAGTATTACAAGTGGAACTCTCTCGAAAACTTTGACCACGTTTTTACTATTACAGCTATCGAGATTAACGAATCGTGAAAAGTATTGATCATTTATTTAGATCTATTCCCATCACATGAAAGGTTTGTAATGGATTTTTTCTAAACCTGACTATCTAGTATCTGCAAATCGACACTTAATAAATAAATATGTTGCGTCTACAAATCGACACTTAATAACCTTATACTCTCTCTGCGTCTTCCGTCGACAACTGGCCAAGTCTCTTACCCTAACTTCTTTGCTGCGCAGCATAAATAACACAAGAGACAGACTTCAGTAAATGTCCCTCAGATGGTTTATTAGATTATTATATATATATATATATATATATATAAAATAGAGTAGCATAAAAAAGGCTGCTTATGCTGAAAAAAGCTAGTTAATTAAATGGATTCTCCAAATCTAAAATACAACAGATGGACTTTTTTTTTTTTATTCCCACAAGTGCATATGGCATTAATTCTGGAGTGTGGGAATCTCCAACAGAAATAAAAAATCTATGAATGAGAAGTAATGAATTATAAGGCTGCCATAGCATGGTCTGTCAATCTCACAGTGAATACAGACAGAGTTTCAACCAATCCATTTCAGGACCAGAATGACAAAAGTAAAACATTGCCTGTCACTCAACAGACATTTTTTGCTTCAAGTCTTCACTGTGTTTGTTCTCATATCCTGAAATATTCGACCGGATTGTGTGATGCATGCAGTCTCAAAGCCTGGGTTAAGAAGAGACTCTTCAATCAACCTCAACTTTTCAAATCTGACTTTTTTCACGTTTAGGTGCTATAATCGGGTCCCCCGTGCATCTACCAACCCAGAAAACGTGAAAAGTGACAACCCAGTAACTGTTTGGTAAGCCTTTCTCTGCAAGCATGTCAAAAAAATAAGCTGATCAGAGTTCACTCCCCTTCTGAAGTAGGAAGGAGATCTCACTATAATATTACCGCCCCTTAATCTGCCCACAGCGCCGCCGCCATTTGGTTTTCGCAAGCGACAACAGTGTAACCAGTTCTAACGCAGTGGCAAAAGTTTGAGTAAAGCATGCAAACTGTTCTGTGGTTGACTGTATTAACAAGCTCAGAACACTATTTGACCAAAAACTGTCACAGTTGTCTTATAAAGACCTCAGCGAACTGTGTCAACTTGTGTAAAAGTTAAACATGACGGTAAAAAACAAACAAACAAAAAAACAGATATAAACACTTATGTTTCGTTTAACAACAAGGGACCCTCAGCAAACTTCCAAGGGGGCCACAGGATTACTTAAAATTATTATACATTTTAAAATGATTAAATACATACACACACACACTACATTTGCCCACTACAGCAATAAATCACACAGCCAAAAGACAAAAGCTTGAATTGATGTTTTCATTAGAAACCTCTGCAGTTTATGTTGGAAATACATCCTCTATTTTTAGGCTCATTAAATGCATAATGTCTTGGGCTAATTCACATGTTTCACCTTTTGATCGCTTATGGATTATGGTTACAGGGGACAAAAGTTTGGACAGTGGGCAGTATTGTTCAGGTCCTCTGAGCCCCCATTACCGAGCTCAGGCAAAGCTGCTAATGTGGAGCGCAGCTAACCAGAAACAGCGCTAAGCCCGGCATGAGAATTTCAATCTCTTACAGAATACACAGTCAGTCTACAAACCGTGCTGTTGACACACTAATGACATTCCTCAACTTTGGAGTTTAGACTCCAAAACTTCTTAGGCTTTTAAGAGTACAAATTGTTTGTCAAACATTAAAAGAGATCAAAATATCCCAGAACTTATGTTCAAAATTTTATAATCATACATGAATTTATTTGTGTTGCTCACAATAACAAAGCACTAACAAAGTACTTTCAATATCAATATCTGAAAATAGGTGGATCTCTATAAAATGTTATGGTCTAGAATTTAAAAGGAGGTAAGTGATCTCTGCGCAACCAGTGACACCAGAAGTGTAAAATCTGGAAGCAAAACTTTGAATTCTAAATTCTTTGAATCGCTTTAGCCACTTTTCCACCATCGGGCCAAAACCTTCTCATTGCTTAACCGTTCCATTCCGTGCCGATCTGGCCCAGTTGGTACAAATATGATTTCATTTTCAAACCGTGGAGCTGATAACTGCCACTCTTTGGAATGTAGGCTAATACAAATGCATCAGTCATTGTCTAGAAAAAGCAGCGGTTTACAGATGAAATGAGGACTTGGTCAGACACAGAGTAACTGGCAACAGACAAGTGACCAATCTAGAGTGGCGATGTCACTACATGCATTTTACCAGCATGTTTATCTAACTATGCAGAGAATTCTGGGTTGAGAGCGGTTTATAATCATGCAGTGCCTAACCAATCTCAAGTGGAAATGTAACCGGAACGCCCCTTATCGCTCTTAGAACCGTTCGACCCAAGTGTGCCACACAAGTCCTGAAAAGTGAAGACAAAACTTTTCGATCGGCCCCAGGTGGCTGGACCCAGTATAGGTCATAAACCTCGCCCTCTCCATATATCTAATGGGGCGTGAGACAGTAAATAATCAAATTACACTTTTCTACAATGGAAGAGAGTGAAGGTGCATCGTCCATCTTTTTTGCGGTCCATGATTCAACCCAACGGTGGTTATGTTTTACACTGTTTTATAAACCTGAAGTTTTATACAGAGAAAGAGTACACATTGTTAATTTACAATACTGACATTGTAACAATACAAAGCGTGTGTGTGTGTGTGTGTGTGTGTGTGTGTGTGTGTGTGTGTGTGTGTGTGTGTGTGTGTGTGTGTGTGTGTGTGTGTGTGTGTGTGTGTGTGTGTGTGTGTGTGTGTCTGTGTGTGTGTGTCTGTGTGCGTCTGTGTGCGTCTGTGTGTATTTTTATGCACCATAGCACCACAGTGTATATATGTTCTTTGGCAAGTCATCCTACAAATGGTTTGTAGTCGTCTTTGGATATTAAATTGAGATAGGAGAAGCAATTTAATATTTAAATATCAAACAAATGAAACTTCACAACCCTCTACGCAGACCTTGGCAATAGAATCACAATTGGCTCAGTGATTCCCACACATAGACTAAATCAACACCGGCCGCCACAAATTGCGTTTCGTTATAAAAAATTTGTTTACGCTATTTAAAACATGCAGCGTGTTCATTCAGCTGCATTTCCTTTCCCTGCTCTCCCTCCGTCTCTCTGTCACTCACGCGTCTCTCTCTCACAAGCGATTTTTTGTCTCGCCAAAGCCTTATTTGATCGGTGAGTGATGTAGATGACTGCTGCGCTTGCGATAGGGCGCATATTACTGAAAGAACGAGCAGAGAGAGAGAGGCCCGGTCGCGCGCGCACCCTCACCGTCTTCAAACTATCTTGCTCTCTCTCGCTCCCTCGCGCATATTAATCAAAATCAATTGAGAATTGACACGATGGTTAAAGATCGGAAGACCGAAGTTTCACGTGGAGCATTCGGGTATTTTTTTCCCGTGCTAAAAAAATCTAAATTACGTTACCTTATCTTCTCTGAAAAGCATTCCGCCCATTCAGCTGACATGAAAAACACTTTCAATAAACAAAACAAAACTATGATGATATGTTTTCTGTGTTGACAAATCTTGTGCGATGTCCTAACTGCCGGAATAATCACACAACGCGTAGGCCTACAAGTCCGCTAATGACACGTCCGATTCGCGAACTAATGACTCCTTTGAACCGATTCAACCAAAACAATCTTTTAGTTAGACTGTTTACGGTAAATGCAGTTGGGTTGTCGAGGTCAAAACTCTAAATAAGCTGTGAATCAAATAAACTTACTATAAACAATGTTATGTCATTTTTTACTCTTACACTGAATATTTGGATTTTGTGAAGGTGTGAATCATTTTTGATTAACATTTAATATAATAAAGTTCTGTGTAACAGATTATTAACGGAGATTATTCCCCAAAAAGTTGAATAATGCACAATGAACAGGAAAATACAACAAATAATATTGTTTACATGTAGCACGTTGATTCTGCGTGGTATAAGACACTGGCTCTCTCTCTGCATGTGTACGAGAAACAGCGCTATCAGCAAAGAGACTGCTAGTCGTGCACCTTCACACTAGAGTTTACAGTACGCTGTGCATCCATTGAGTTGAATTAAAATAGTACAGATCGCTTCACAGGGAGCGAAACTCTCAAGCGCTCAGTCAGTGTTCAGCGAGTGAAAATATATAACTTATACTTAAGCCGCCTTTCCACTGCAAACAACAAACGACAGCCGTCGGACCGGAAGTCATTCATTTCCTATGGAGAGACGTACGGGAGCTGCGGGGAGTTCCGATCATATGCGGAAATTTCGGATCCGATTTGAGCTTCGGATGCGTTGAAATATCTGAACTTCTGCGGCTAGACCGTATGCGACCAGTCGACCGGATGTGATGTATTCTAATCAAAACTATGAGCGCGAAGCTAGAATGACCAATATTTTAATACTTTAATGTAAACGCTATTCCTGCAAAATGACGGTTATTAATAATTATGGCTGAAAAAAATATTTGTATCATATTAAATCAATATTTATATTGATTAGCTCTATAAAATCGACTGTTTTTTATATATAAGATGTATTGAGGGTCATTTGTTTTGTGTGGATATATTCATGCATGCATTACATTAATTAAAATCATTCATTTTACCATTGTGAATAGCCGAGGGTAACGGTTGCATCACGACCAATTTCAAAGTTCCGTGCGACTGACACCAGGGGGCGAAATGCGACAATCGAATGCGAATGTCGTGCGCAGTGGAAAGGCGGCTTTAGCCTCTAACTAAGAATTCATTAGCCAATGGCTAATGATAGACATTATTTAGCTGCCCAGAGTAAAGATTTAGGCTAGTCTCCTATGCAAGTGATTTACTCGCATTGTAGAGGGTTGCTTGAACAAAAAAAATTGGCAAAATACCGCTGCTTAATCTCACACCTTTAAATATTGGAAAATTGGCACAGGTAGCCTAAACTTTACTGTGCTGGACATTTTAAAAACACATTTACCACATGCAGCTGGCCACCGGTTTTGCCCACTTTTACCTTCACGTTTCTAAAGCAACTGAAAACACAATTCCAGCAAATAATAAATGCAACTCAAAAGCTCTCATACTCCTGGTTTTCCTAATTACAAGATTTCTCAAAAATGCATATCGTTGGCTTTGAGACAATGGAAAGAGCAGCCCAGAGGGCCAGGCTAGCAGGGGGAGCAGAGGGCAGGAGGGGGCTGACTGCCAGATTGGTCCCACTGAGCCAATGTTTCCTTCATATGTTCAAGTCCTGGCACCATCCTTCATACCAGTTCACATGTAACCAGGCAACTGTACAGTCGGCTGGACGCAATGCCTAACTGAAAGAGTACAAGTGCTCCTATTTAATAGAGAATGAAAGGAGTTTCATAGAAAGTCAGACGACTGAATCTTTTTAATTGAAGTGACCGAATGATCATGATGAGTCAAATTATGCTACTCATTACATAATTTATTCAACTGATTCATTTAAAGACAAAAATTTATTTAGTGACTGACCTAAGAAGTGAATCATTGAATCAGTCAGTGAATTCAGGAATCAGTGTTTTTAAACCAATTCAGTGACTCACCTAAGAAGTGAATCATTGAATCAGTCACTGAATTGGTTTAAAAACACTGATTCCTTCAAAAGAAAAAAAACATCACTGCTCAAAGATGCAAACGGTTGCTTCTGAAATAAATACAGGTTTACTGAATTATTTTAAAAACATAAATTGTAATTAAATTACAAGTTATGTATGTTTGGACACTTGCTACAGTAGAAATGTTGAGGCTAGACAATTTGGAATTAGAATAACCCTGCTCTAAAGTTTACTCCCAAATACAATTGCTACATGAGGTCCATATATGGCATGGCTGAGAATTTCTCTCCTCACTAAAGTATGATTTCATTCGACTCCTTGTGTATCTTTAAGAGTGCTTTGCTGGAGAAACATCAGAGTGGGATGTTTTTAACACAGCATAATGATAACCACAGCATAACGCATATTTAAGGATATCTCCGTCTTGCCAAAAGCACAATCTGTAATTTCTGGGCCAATTTTAAACCAAATCTAGCCTCCTTCTAAGAAATGAAACAGAGCAACACAACCTCGAACATGAATATAAAATAGCTAAATCTTTAACCAAACTCCCTTTTTTGATTATGTATCCTTAAGAAAAATGTCCTATCCTAAAACTATAGTTTCACTAGTATTGTCAATCAATTAAAAATAAAATAAAATAAAAAAATGATCGAATTAATGCTTTCTTGACATCTAGGTAGATATTTAGGGTTCAGGGAGCATGATTAATTGTATTTATTTATTTTTTTGTGCATTTAAAAAAAAAGAATTACCTAAATTATGGCTCGACTTGACAGCCCTAGTTTGTATATAACTTCTACCCAAACTGTCAAAGATTCCAGCTTTTCCACCCACTGGAGTCTTGACTATTTGCAGAGGCTCTTGCTACCAAGGACGTTACCAAGTGTCATTCAGTTGCCGTGGCAATCGCTCCTTGAATACAGTCAAGTTCATCCTCTGTGGCTGGTGTACACACATATGCACCTCAAGCCATCTACAACAGTTTTACATCTCATAACAAAACATTGGAAAGCAAAAATAGGCAGCGGAAAAAGGAGAAAGATTAAGAAGTCAAATATTGCATCAATTGATTAATATGAAATATATCAAATAAATATCAATATCAAATAAATAAAAAAAGAGCAATAAAATTTAGATGAACATGAACTTGCTTTGTAAAGAAATAGGCTACATCAAGTTCACCCTGATCACATTTGCACGTCAGCCCATCTGATGTGAATAAGCAATTAAATTCTTTCCGGTTGATTAAATGGATGAAAACAAGCTAGACAGAAAATCCGGAAGAGCGATGATTTAAAACAAGAACATTTCCTGAAAAGGTATGGCATTTAGACAGGGAGAACATGAAGTTTCCTGTGAGCGACTCAGCTTTGTTGTTAAATGATGTCAGATCTACTCAGCTGCTCGGAGATAAATCAGATGCAATGGATTTATCGAGGCACAACTGTGCTAAACATTACTGTTCTTCATTGACTAAAATGGGATCGGTGTGAAAATCTCCCTCTCGCTCATCATTCTGCACAAGGACTTTAAAACGCAAGGAGGAGATGGGAGCAAAGTTACATTTCTTCTCTCTTTTGCAATTACTATAATGGCACAAAATTATGTCTGTTCATCAGCTTAAAATTGCTAACCCATAAATCATAGGACATCACTATTCAAATATTCCCATAAGTGGCAAAATGCTGTGTCAGTGCTGTCACTAATTGCTCAAGTATTGTGGCTGCCAATCATATCCAACATAAAACACTTTCCGGCAAGAAACTTTACAATTATATTCTTTTTTCATAAATATGATTTTATTTTACAATTACAATTCTAATATTTACGGTTGTTTTAAGTTCTTCATTTTTCAACATAAAAACACCAAGCTTGTATTTTGGTGAAAAACCATCCCATGTTGACTTTAAAGATATATATTCGGGTTTCGGTATTTTGTGCATAACCTTTTTGAGTGAGAATTATGCAAAACATTGATTAGTAAATGCTTTGAAACTACCTGTAGCTTTTTTGCCAGCATGCTGCATGGTTCAAAATAATGAATTTAACACTGGTCCCTGGCACAATTGCAATCATATGAAACCAATCCATACTACCATGCGAGATTTAATTTAGACCATTTTATTCATGTACCAGGCCTGAGCACCTGTGGCCTTGTTTCAGTCACCTGGATTTACTACAGCCACCCTGTGATTAGCACAAATATCTTGTTATATTAACAAGCATATGGGCTCTCAGAGTGAAGCCACAGCTAGACAGCTGGGATATTGTTTCCCTGGATGGAGCTGCTCTGGTCTTTCCATGAGCCACACAAATTCTCGCTGTTGTATTCATGGAATTCACAAAGCTCAGAGCTTGGATCCAAATAACAGCTGTTACCGATACATATGAGAGACCGGTGAACCTCGCTTTGTTTTGTACAGCCTAATCACTTAATGCAAACTGGAAAAAAAAAAAAAAGCTACAAGGAGAGGCAAATAGGAGCAAGAGGAGAACATACGTCACACTAACGCTCTTTAAACACGTCCCAGAGGACTGATATGGTGAGGTCATCAATTTTCCACTTTGTTTTAATGCATCCGAGTTTTTTTTTTTTCCATTACTTTAAATGGACTGGTAAGAAACTCATTTGAGGCATGCTAAGTGCTACAGTAGTGTATGTGTGAATCATAGCATTACAGAAATTCTGCACACTTGTTCTCACATTTTCTGAGCAGATAATTTTCTTAAAATCTTCGGAATTCTGTGGAATGGTTTAAATATGACAGTGTTAAACACAGTTTAGAGTATTACACTCTTATTAGTAACTTAAAAGCATTATCAACAAGCCAAAACATTTAGCAAAATGAACATTAAATAAAAAATTCTGTGGACATTTATGGAGTTTTCTATAGATTTCTGCAAGCAGATTCTTTGGATTATAGTCACATACAGAATTGGATGACACAACACAGCATGTGTGTCTAGGCTATATTTGGTAACACAATGAGTAAGCTTTAAATCCATGTAAAGTATAACAGAAGCACTAGGAGGAAGATGAGCATTTCTTAACTTCTCTAATAAATTATCAGAAACTGCTCATTTTAAAAAGGCATAACAACTTAAAGGGATAGTAAACACCCTCATGATGTCATTCTAAATCTGTATGAATTTCAATAAAAAAGTCTTCAAAAATATTAATCAATGAATTCAGTTAAGAACAATTAAGGATTTGTTATGTGGTTTACTGAATGTAGTAAACATAAATTATGCACTGATGATACTTTTTTTAGTGCGTTTGCATCCTTTTTTAGTGCATTTGCGTCCTTCAGTCCCCTTCGTAATTGGATGAAAGAGAGCATGAAAAATTGTTTTAAAATGTTCCCAAAACATTCAAGAAAGTAATACAGATTTGGAGAGACATGAGGGTGAGTAAATGATGACAGATTGTTCATTTTTGGGTGGAGTATCCCTTTAAATGTTCATCGATGCATTCCTCAAGTGCTCCAGATCTTAGTATCAGTGAAAGGCTGTCATGATGGGGGTCCTGGGGCTGTCAGCTGGGGCTTGCCATAAAATTATAGTTATGAGTTATTCCATGTCTCTTTCAGGATGTAGACAGAGCTGGAGAACTTCTTCATGCCTGCCTACCATAGCCACATTGAAGGTCTGTGTCCCCAGAGACAATTAGGTTTTATTCGCTACAACACTGAAATGCACTGGTAGGTTTTTTTTATATAATAAATCTTTTTTTAATCAGAGACATTGCACATCTTTTGTCAAAAAAGTTTCATGTTTACTGATTTTCCAAATGCTCGGAACCTACTGCATACTTTAAATGTGTTAATCAACCTTTGTGGCATAAAATACTTCAGTGTCAGTCCTTTAACTTGTGCATACGCACAGACAGGCTCTGAGGAAAACATAACTCATAATGATTATTACAGTATAAACCATAGTTTCCTTCCTATTGTTCAAAAATGTTTAAATATTATAAATAAAGACTGATGGTGGGTCCGTCCTAACTTTTGACTGGCCGTGTATAAGAAGGGAGCTGACCGATAAGCGTTTTGGCCTAAACATTTCCATTGGGACTGACTGGGCTGAGATTACAGAATATTTTTACAACCATCTAGACACGTGAGTAGTTAAAAATGGCTTCAGATTCTCCAGAGACACCAAAACTGAGTGTGGGAGTCTAAAAACTATGGGAGAGCAAACTTCAGTCTCTGAAAACATGGAGTTTCACATGTGAAATTATGAGCATTGTAATGTTTAAACGAGCGGTTCATTCATAAATCTGCAAGATCTTACCTTCATGCTGTGGAAATATGAATCAGAAGACAGGACACAACGAGCGCAGCGTTAAAAAGGGGCGGGACAACATAAAGTTAGGGCTGGGCGATATATCGATATAAAAAATATATCGATATATTTTTTAAATGCGATATGGAATTAGACCATATCGCATATATCGATATAGTTAAAATTTGCGCTGTGATCCTTGCTCCCCGCTCCTCCTTTTCCACTCTGCGTGCGTGTTTAGAGCATGTTATGTTATGAGAGGCGAATCATGACTACTTCAGAAAACCCAGCACAATAGGAACTACAGGCAGTGACATAAGTGTACGCTGAAAAAAAGTTTTTCACCTCAGAAAGACTGACTGTCTTGTCCTGTCAGCCGTTATCCTGTTCTCGTAGCGCACACTCTTCAATTGCACGCGCAAATGCGACGGCGCGCGCGCTGTATCGCCTCACTGATCAAGTGCAAAAGAAACTACGAGCATGCAACGCCGTTACGTTGTAAATTACACGAAATAAAAGTAATGCAGGTATGATTTTCATTCTATTTACCAGGAGCAGTTTCCATGTTTCATTAACAGTTATTGTTAATATTGTGTATTCACCATGGTAACTGTCCTTTCCATATTAACCCCAAAATGCCACTATTTTTCTTTGTGTTATTTTTTATATTTTTAAATGACTGTAGTGGCTCATACCAACATTGTATTAACAAAAACTAGTTTAGGACTGCCATTTAATAACTTTAGCATAGGCCTAATGTTTATTTATTAGTCTTTACTATTAGTCATATTCTTACAATTTATGTTATATATATATATATATATATATATATATATATATATATATATATGTATATGTATGTATGTATATATATATATATATATATATATATAGGCAAATTATAACATGTTTACACAAAATTTGTTTATAGCTTATATATATATTGAATGTAAACTTTGATAATCATAATTAATAAATCGCAATTACAATTCGAAGGGAATAATTGGCAATTATGATTTTTGTCATAATCGTGCAGCCCCAACTTAGGTGAAGAAACCTGTTTATTATTTATTCATTTGATTTTGCAACTGTTCACTGAAATAGTTGGTTTCAATAAAACTACTTGTGACGTCATATTTGGCTTTGACTTTGAACATTTTCTCTCACTTTGCGGAAAAAATATCGGGATATATATCGTATATCGATATTCAGCCTAAATATATTGCGATATGATTTTTGGTCCATATCGCCCAGCCCTACATAAAGTCTATAGTTACAAGACATTTTAAAAGATTTAAATTTACATGTTACACACACACACACACACAAAGCCTACAGCCCACAAATACTTTCTCAAGGCTGGTTTGGGACAGAGTGAATGAACCTCCCGTATTGCTGCTGTCATCATCCAATTAATAGGTCGACTCGACACAAGACCTGCCGTCCTTTGGCTCACTGACACGACCCTGTACATCACTGTCATTATCTTACAAACTGGATCAATATTATCTAAATTTAGAAATCCCATGTTTTACCTATGGATAATGTTTACCTATCCAGGATCAGGTAATCCATCTTTGTTTGTGCCGGTTTTTCATAGCAAAATAGGATTGGATCATCCTGATCCAGATACACACTTTTTCAGATTACCAAAATCTGGATTACCAGAGCTCCAAATGGGGTTATTTCACAATGTAGGCTGCTAGCTAAAGAACAACAGGTAGAAGAGTCAATATGGGGGTCACTTTAAGTGTTTTTATTTGAAGAGAAAGATAATAAACATACCCTTCCATTTTCAATTGCCTTTAAACAATCAGACCCCCTACGGAGGCACTAAAGCAACATGTGGTGATGAAAAAAAAAAAATGGAAAAAAAACAGGAGAAAGATTATATATTTTAATGCTTTTGCGTTCTCTCACAAAAGTAATGCGTTTCCCAAGAAACTTAGCGTTTATTCACAAAGAACTGAGAGTGAATGCAAAGTTTCTTAGGGGAACGAAAAACATCTGTGAGAGAACGCAAAAGAATTTTTCCTCCCTTCTTCCAATTATTATTTTTTTTTGGTTGAGTATTCCCAATTTAGTTGGTTAATCTAATCATTATCTAATAGTTTAGTTATCCAATAATTTAGTTTCCCTAATAGCTTTTATAATTAAATTGATAATATATCAGCACCACCATATGAAGAAGTAGGCTACTACATGTGTTAATTTCAGCAAGGTGAATAAAGACCTTGTATAATATAACATTTGCAAGATAACAATGGTATATCAAAGTTCAACGTCAATTATACAGGGCTGAATAGTTGACTATACCCATGTGGTTCCCTACTCTAGTGGCATTACAAAAAATTATATTGCCATCAACAATACAAAATATAATTGTCAACCTTAATGATGATAACTGTTAATCTAGCAAATGGCAGGTGTTACGAGATACCTCCAACTAGGTTTCCTTTTTAGCCAAGCGATGGGATTCATGGGATGCAAAATCAGTTTCATGGGATATTTTCTATAAATATGAATCCAGATAGATGATAAAAGAGGAGTGAGGAAAAAGTACAATCAAGGCAACGGATAGCAGAAGCGCACATTAAATTTTCATCACAGCAGTCTAAGATGAGAAAGAGCTTGGCCTTTATATATATATATATATATATATATATATCCACACATATATATATATGTGTGTGTGTGTGTGTGTGTGTGTGTGTGTGTGTGTGTGTGTGTGTGTGTGTTCCACACCATGTCCGAGCAATTCTCCTTTGAAAATATATTTTTTTTAAATGGAAAAATAAAATTGTTATTAAAACATTAGCAATTTATTTGATTACTCATTTAAAGCTGCAGTCCGCAGTTTCTCCTCTTTGTCGCCATCTCTGTTCGAAATCTGCAATTGCAGTTATTCGCGTAATTATCAACTTTACGTGGGTTATGCTATTGGATATATTGGAGGTATCTCGGCACAGCGCGGATGAATCCAATGTTTTGAGGAGAATGACAACATCAGCATTGCGTGACTACATTTAATGCCCTTCCAATATTTATCCTTGTTTTCACATGGGCCGGTTGAGGTCTCTTTTTTTCTCCGAAGTCCGAAGTCTTTCGCGTTTTACAGCGGGTGAATCTCCAGGTGATTGTCATTTGAACCTTTCTGGATCCGCCATCAAATTGATAAGTTTAATTATATCAAGTGCTGAGAAAAGGCTATAAATCTCCTCCTCCAACATCCTCACACGCAATAGCCTACTAGCCGAGACTCCTTCTTTATGTGTACAGATGTGACGTAATGACGCAAAGACATGCTCGAATTTCCCGTGGAAATCCACCAGTACCACTGGAATAAAAAACATTATTACAAGCTTGCCAGATTTTGAATCGAGCTAAGGCAAGCAGATAGTGTTGAACACTGGCTGGTTATGTACTTGCTCAAAAACTTATTTTGGATAATTTTTAACCCAAAAAAGCTACGGACTGCAGCTTTAAATATTACATAATTAAAACTGAATAATAAATAATTTAACAAAAAACATGAAATGTCTGCAGCCACAATTTAGACCTGCATATTTTTGACTACTTTATTATTTACACCTTACACTGTAAAGAAAAATCACCAGAAGTTCACAGTAAAAAACAAACAAAAATTCAGTATTATGGGATGGCATATAATCTATTTTACAAACTTATAAGCACATTTCATTAAGTAATATAATGTTAATAATATAGCCTAGCAAACTTCGTGAAATTTCACGAATTTGGCGAATATTTGGACCTGTGCTAACATAAATTAACAATGAGCACGTGTATTTTTATTAAATAATATTAACAATTACAACCTTTGATTTTAATAATGTATTAGTAAAAGTTGGAAATTAACATTAAATAAGATTAATAAATGCTAGAAGTATTTTTCATTGTTAGTTCATGTTAATTTAGTTAACTAATGTAAACAAATGGAACTTTATTGTAAAGTGTTACCCTTATGGTTAACCAATTAACAGTAGCATTTTCAAAAATTCTTTCAAAAAATCACAAACATTTTTGTATAAACTGTATAGATAATGTGCATGTGTAATAAAAAAAATTGAAATAATTAAGATCTGGATTTTATGGAAGAATCATAATAAAATGTTGCTAAATGTACTACCACTCAATTGAACTTTTTTTTAAAAAGTTTTCTCAGCTGGTTTGTAACATTAAAAAGTAACCAAACTCCATTGTTCAAATGAACCCTTTATAGTCCAGTAAAGAATTCGTTTGCAATTCTGGTCTTGGGGACCCACCGCTCTGCACATTTAGTATGCTCCCTTATTTCTACCTAATTCAGATAAATCACCTCTTTAGCAAAAAGTTAAGATAAGAGACAAAATATGAAGAGCGGTGGGTGCAGTAAAGTCATCATTCTGGATAAATACTTTTTCAGCTCACGACTTTCAAGGCCAAAATGGCGTTCTTTTCTAGTAAAATATGTCAAGAAACACAAATCTCACTCCAACAGCAAGCAACTGCTAGAGTGAGAAGCAGATTAAATGTTTGTGACATCAAACTTGAAATCTGTTCCTTAGTCAGTAGGACCGGGTTATTTACAAAACAATGGCATCTGTTATGTGGGTGAGCTTTTTCTTTTGCAGAGACCCATTTTACAGCATCTCTTTAGAATGATAAAGTAACAAGGAAAAAAACATTATTCATGTGCATATAGGCTACATATTATTTAAACATTTATCATTGTGTAGCCACTATACAGTCTAAAGACTACAATCCCTCTGTATGGAATCATCTAAAATTAAGCAACAGTATTACATTATTATTATAAATTAAGTCCTCAAACGTCTGCAAAGCATCATGTTTTCAAGACTCTATAAATGGAAAGTATATCGACAGCTTTCAACCGCAATGTGATGCTTTCTTATTTTAAACAAACTCTGTCATATATTTGAATGCTTTACCTGCTAATTTAATTAGATTAGATCTAATCCACTGCACATTTCTAACCCTGAAATAGAGCACATATACAAATCTGATTTGATCTTTCCTGACAACAAAGTCGCCTCACACAGATATGGACACTGCGGTAAAGAAAAACAAATAATTGTTCATTTCATAATAAAAATGATTTGAATATTGGCAGAAGAGGTCATTTGCCTGCCACAAATAGAAGGATATAGAGTTTCTCTTCCTGGAAAGTAGAGAGAGAGAGAGAGAGAGAGAGAGAGAGAGAGAGAGAGACAGAGAGAGACAGAGAGAGAGACAGAGAGAGAGAGACAGAGAGAGAGAGAGAGACAGAGAGAGAGAGAGAGAGAGAGAGAGAGAGAGAGAGAGAGAGAGAGAGAGAGAAAATATGAATTGTAACTTATGCTTTTTGAGGAATGTCAGAAAGAAAAAAAATCAGTTCAGTTAGAAAAAAATCTGTTCAGATATTTTACAAGTATATGTAGCCTACATTTCTAATTTAAAGCCTGATGATCTGGATTCTGGAATAACTTGAATCACACTTTTCTTTTGTTCTGCATTAGTGAGGTAGCCAATAGGAAAGCGCTCATCACATTTGAGTGTTTAGCTATATGTTCCTCTTGACTCTGTCATCTTCTGAATCTATGCCTGTCGGTGCTCTTTGAGCTGTTCTACAGAGCTACATTTCTTCAACAACATGATTTCACCAAATGGTTTGTGGAACATATTTAAAGTACAAGTGTTTGAGAGTGTTCTCCACACCCGAGCTGCATGTAAAACATTGTGAGAAACTGCTTATTTCTGCTTGCCATACAAAAATGAAAATGAAAACAAGGCCAACTGGCTTCCCTCCAGTATCCTTTTGCAATAGTGACAGCGCTATGGAAAGGGCTTGGACAACTTTTGAAGACTGTTCAGGAACCTGACAGTGAAAATGAGCAATGATGCAAACATTGGAACTGGCTTAGGGACCTACAATTTATTTCTAGAGTGAAGGAGGCATCTGCTTCTGATCACGCTAAATGACTTGGTTACAACAAGATACTAAACCGTTCAGGTTCATCAACTACTAAGAAGAAAAATGCAGAATATCCAGTAACAAACAACTATGGCATAGTACTTATGATCTCTACTTAAAAACCTGGGTTTCTAACTTTGTAATTGTTAATAATTAGAGAAATACAATGGCCACAACAAAGTACATGGCATTTCCAAACAAATAATTCTAGGCCTTTTCTCACAACTAACTTCACCTTTAGAGCATTCAGTTATAAATAATTGCCAAAAAATTGCTCAAAAAGTGATGTATGAAGCCATTTCCCTTCAAGTTAAAGGGGTACTTCACCACTGGCAAAATGGGCTTTCAATAAAACTTGGCTGCCAATGCAGAATGGCGTAGTAAATTGGTGCTTCCCTTTTGCCAAATAGGTTAAAAAAAAAAACTTGAACAGAACACCCATAATGCACTGGGCATGTCGCCATCCAAAGCCACTCTATCTCCTATTTTGCTATGGATACACTTGACACTTGAGTGAGTCAAATACCGCCTTGCTTTAGTAGGAAATATTTCTTAGAAAACTTTTTGCCATTATGGCGTAGACTTGTATTGTTCCCGGGTGCAAGAATTCAAAGAATAAAAGTTTAGCGGGAAATCATTATTTTCAGTTTCTAGTGAAGGATCCAGCATGTTGTACACAGTAGCTAAAGGCTGAAAATAATCATAAATATGGAGAGAACACCATAACGGAAAATCTGGAAAAACATGCTTGTTTGTAATCAACATTTCAAACTGGATGACAACGAAAACAGTGTTTAGGCCAAATGGAGAGGAAAAAAACTGAAAGAAACCGGCTCCATCAACTCCGCCCGAAGCAAAACACTGTCACGTATGGTAACCATTTTTACCATAATGCTGTTTAAAGAGTACACAAAGTAAGATACAATTTTGATACATTGATAAACCTACGCTTACAATAACTTCCACACACTTTTTTAAATGAAGTGGCCAAATACTTTTAAATATGACAAAAAAAAAAAAAAAAAGTGGGCTACTCACACAGCAGGTTGACACTAAAATTACATGACAAACATGTTGACTATGAGCCTGCCATGTACAATTATAAAATTAGCACGAATACATGATTTGACACTATGTGGGTCTAACAAATACACAGTTTGTAGGCGGCAACAAGGCTTTTTGCCTTGGGATTTTTGAGAGCAAATTAGAAAAAGATGGGTGACAAATAAAGGAGAAACAGAGGGTGGTTCTGCAATAAAAATAACATGCATGAGTTTGGTTTGAATCAGGATGCATTCCTGAGTCTCCACAGAAATAATCGGCTCCACGCATGGCACATCTCGCATTCATTTTGTGTGAGAGCATTACAGGAGTAAGGAGAGAGTGGTTGCTAAATATTGACAAAATATCAACAATGAAAATGACCAGATGTCTTCCAATATATTAATCCAAATCCTGTTCATTTCATGTAATTCATCGGATTCATCAATTCAAGAGCCAAAAATGTGTTGAGAATGTGGTGATCTCATTACGATAGTCGAGTGAAATTAATCAACATGGAAAATGTTTTGAAGATCGTAAAGTTACGCAACTAAATGTGTTTCACGGAGATGATTCACAAGACACAAGCCTGCATTTAACCCTATTATGAATGTTGAAAACAGTTTTTGCTATATGTGCTGTCAGATTAAAACAAACATCTAACATAAAAGTTTTTGTTTATATAATGTGTGTACTGTGTATGTATATAAAATATACATATAAAATATACATACTATGTGTACATATATTAAATACCGTGTGTGATATATATATATATATATATATATATATATATATATATATATGCTATCAAATAGATTAATCATATCTAACAAAAGTTTTTGTTTATATAATGTATGCATGCATGCATGCATGTATGTATTCATGTATGTACGCATATCCCTCTGTTGATGAAAGAAATGTACGTAATGTTTTTTTATAGAATTTTTTACTTCCTTGGAATGGTACGAAACTTGGTAAAGGTTTTGACACTTGCTTTGTGAACACACAAAAAAAATCATGGATGTGATTTCGAAAAGGTTAAATGTTCCAAGAAAATATAGCTCCTCGCAGTCATTGGAAATAAATGGGAGATGAATTTCATCTAGTGGAAATCTAGTGGTACTGCGGCCAAACAAAATCTTGCTGAAAGGTAATTTTTTTGAGATATCAAGCTCAAATTTGGCACACAACTTGTTTAGATTTATGACTTTGATTTTCTTGCAGTTTTAGAGTAAAATCAATTTTTGAAAATGTATATTTCATATAAAAAAAAATTATTATATTTTTGTGTATTTTTCATAACAATAAACTTAAATTCTGTAACTTTAAGTTCACTTTTTGAAAACTTTTTTCACTTCAGCAATAATATGCCAAGTGTCGTCTTTGAAAAGAGATCAAACATCAAACATAAGTCTGTGCTCTAAACCATTCAAGATTTACAACAGTTTAAGTTGGAATTTAAATTTTCAGGTCTATGCTCAAGTAAATAAATGGATTATAAATACAGCGTAAATATAATTTGGTACCATAAAATCCCCTAAAAATACAAAATATTAAATAAAAAACATTATTAAACTAAAATATAATGCATTCATTTTTATCAGAAAAAATTCAGAATTCTGTCATTTTTGACTGAAATGCGAAGAGCACCAGAGGGATATACAAGTGCTGTCAAATCGAATAATCGCATCTCACAAAAGTTTGTTTATATAATATGTTTGTGTATATTATATACAGTAGGGGTGTGTGTGTGTGTGTGTGTGTGTGTGTGTGTGTGTGTGTGTGTGTGTGTGTGTGTGTGTGTGTGTGTGTGTGTGTGTGTATATATATATATATATATATATATATATATACACACACACACACACACACACACGTACACATATGTACACATACACACATATATGTGCAATATAATACAAAAAGAATGTTACACAATATATGATAAATAATCACATAGTGAATAACTTTACAATGTGCCTCAAGATGTGGCTCCTAATAAGACATCTAATATAAGCCATAGACTGCAGCAATTGTTTAAGAGATGTGTGGGCAGCCACCCACACACATCAGAGCTTGATTACCCTCATATATACCTTGACAACGGAAAAAAAACAATGCCCCAAGCGGGGAGAGAAGAAGAGAGAAAAGGCCCACAGCACCAGGGGCACTTGCACCTTAATTATCTCAATTTGAACCTCTAATGGTAAGATCGCACATTCACTGGAGGTGGTTAAGAGATGAAAAGCAGGGGTCCTCTCACAGGGAAGCCCTGAGTGCTTCTGGATGTTGTTTGTGAGAACAGGCCTTGGTTGCTAAGATACAAGAAGCACAATTGAGGGTCTGCACTTATAAGAGACATGTCAGAATCGGATCTTGAGAGGTAACACAAACTCACTCCTACGGCTGCATTATAAAAAATAAAATAAAGAAACTTCAACTTTCCCAGAGCTTACACATATAGTTGTAAGCCCACTCTTAACTTGTAATGTCTTCAAGTAACCAAACAACATCTGCAATAAAGTTGATTGGCTACTACCTCACAATACAATACACACTGAAGCATAAATATAAATTAGTGGATGTTTCCTTGTTAAATAAAAACATACTTCCACGTCCAGGCACTCACATAGTTTTAAAAAGCCTACACATTTAAAACACCAATGTATATCAACCCAAACAGGCCTTCATCAACCTGATGCTTAGGTATTATTTTTATTTTTTTTGAGTACCAGATTAACACTGTATACAACGGTATGAAAATGTAACAATAAAATGTTTATTGTTAAACCAATACCTGTTTCAGTACATAACTCATGCAGCCATTCCTTTTAGATGTTTCTTTTTTGAAAACATTGATGCATTATTGATCATTTAGAAGTGTTATTTTTCTACTCGTATTTTTTCATATGCTGAAACTAGACATTTGCATGTCATATTGTTTTTATTTGTCAACATTATTCAATACTCGAGTACTACTTTGTTTTAAAGGGGCTTTTATTGCTTTTATTGCCGCATGCAATTAATTGCATATTAATTTGATTACATTTTTAAATCAATTGACAGCTCTAATTTATTATAATGTATCATTATAATGACAATATTAGTAATAGTAGTATATTAATAATAATGATAATAATTCTTAGTATAATAATGATCATTGCTATTTTTGATTAGAATGTATTATTATAATAATAATAATAATATTAGTAGTAGTAATATAATTGTATAATAATAATAATAGTAGTAGATGTAGTATAATAATAGCATAATAGAGGTGTCTTCAGTTGCAAATTAGTTGTTTCTTTTTGCAAAAATTTCACTGATATTAGTCAACAACTGAATGTATGTGATATAATGTAAATCTACTACTTAGACAATGTAAAAGTGCAGCAAAAGTTGACAGTATATCAAAAGATCATCTGTGTGTGAGCTTTGCATTAGTCCCTAGCGGTGTTGCTTTCTTCAGCGAGCCGCTCTGCAGAGCACGTAGTCAGCCTGGCCTGCTGAAAGGTTAAAGTCAGCATGAAACGGAAGTTAAGATCATCTTTTCTTCCCTATTGTGAAGTATACCCGTTCATTCATTATAATTACTGCAATATTCCATAAAAAAGAAAGAATAGTCAATTTTGACTTGATGGTGACTTTAATGCTTCCATAGGGGTTGACTCAGAAAGGCTAATTAATAGCAGTTCTTTCAAGAAGGACAGGGAGGACATCTGTTTTGAATTCCAGTGGGTCTGCATGTTATAGAGTGGGGCAATTCAATTAAAGCAGCCACAAACCATGTTACAACTGGAGATGTGCCATGCAGGTCTCTGTCCACCTCTTCTGTTTTCCCCCTAGGGGAAGCTCCTCTAACTGAGTCCCACCTCCAGCTTTAATGAAGCACACGGGGGAAATGGAGCTGGAGATTGTGAACTGTCAATGATCTGGAAGACAATCCTGAAAAGCACCTTTGATTTCTTCTTATCCTAGCCTGCTGCTGCACTCATCAGGACTTTATTCGTGCCAAAACAAGCCAGCTCTAACACCTCCAGAATTGGTTTTGAAAGTGGATTCCCAATGCTTTTAGAAAAAAGATATGCTATGATCTGTACATATCTTTAAAGAAAAAAATCTTAAAAAGTACAATAAATAGGACTAATCAATTTGTATTGAACCCGGAACGCCCTTTAAATCTCAACCGAGGAACACTAAAGTGACCTGATCTCCCCTTAGCCGTCGTTCCTGCCCCAAAACCTCTGACCTCATAAAAAGCAGCACAGCACAGATCATCACAGCCAGATGAAGGCTAGTCATCTATGAGAGCACTCCTAATACATCCTTCATCCCAGGATTTCTATAAAACAACAATTATTGGAGAGTCCTGCTAGGTCCCGTGTAAACAGAGAGAGATCTGATATGCTAAAGACAACAGCATTGTGTGGAAAGAGAAACAAACACAGCAGTCCGTTCCCACACACCATTCAAAGAGTCTGTATTTTCAATGAAAACATAATTATGTCTGAAGACAGAGGAGTTTAAAGCACATTTACTATAAAATGTAATAATAAAGAGTCGAAAGATTGCAACTGAGCATGGTTAAGTATGCATAACCTACTTTGAAAAATTATACTAATAAATCATTACAAAATAATTCAGTAACTCAAAATTGCACGCATACAGTATGATGTTAAAAGCTGCCGTTATTAGTCTACAGTACTAAGTTATATATTTGTATTTGATTGCATTTTTTTTTTAAAGACTATGTTTTCCTTCTTTGCACGTCACTGCGCAGGTTATCACGTGCAATATCCAAACACGTCATTAGTACAAAGAGACTGCAGTTACATTCATCTGACACATTTCCATCACTCAACGTATCTTGACCAAGTCACCCAAAAAGAGAAAAACTGAACAGAATTTAAGAAAGCATTCTTTAAAGTATGTGCTCTCAACTAGCCTACATATCCAGAGGCTTTGCAGAGAAAACAAGTGTGAGTCATCAACTTTTGTTGCTTTCAGAAGAAAATCGAAGTGCTTTTCAAAAAGACCTAGCGTTGACTAGCCTAATAAACATTATTTCAGACTCATTATTTAAGTATTTCCCCCCCATGTAAACAGACTCTTTAACTTAAGCTGAAATGTTTGGCAATTCTTCTAAAGGTCTACTGAAATTGTCAGAAGAATTTTTTTTTACGAGAGAACTAAATAGTTAAAGCAGTTGAACAGTGCAGTAAACTGTTCTTCAGCAATAAAAGAATGACCAACAGCGCCTTATGAGAATTTTTGTCATTGAAAAGCAACGTTATAATAACGTATGGTTAAAAAAGAAATTTCATTGCACAAAATTAAATGTAAAAAAAAAATTCACTTTCTGTATAATATGTAGGCTATGTTGCACAACACTGCACGTGAGTATAGCTGTGTATCCATTCTGCTTTAACACATTTAAGCAATTCCATAAACTCTATAAAAGAGCAGGGAATGGGAAATGGAAAATACGGAGTGGAGCTGGAGCGGAGTGATTACAGAACACTTGAAATAGGTGAGGGGGAATGTGTCACTCCGCTCCCCTCACACAACCTTGTCCAGACTGGCTGTCAGTCCCTGCGGTGATTCTAGCAATGCTTGATGCTTTGACTTCTTTTGGAATCTTCATTGACAGAGAAAACAAATTTAAGACCTGAATAAATTCTCATTATTAACTTCTTGTTTACACAACTGTTGCATGAAAAGAGTATCACACGGAATTGTGTACATAACTAAATAGACTAATCAGCCTTGTAGGCTACCTATTCGGTCAAATGACAACCACTGACAGAGCCTTAAGTGACTGACTGAGCATGCCTACGTATGCAAGTAAATGAATAAATAAATACAATTAATTAATAAAATAAGGGGTTACTTCAAATCCAAGCAATAAAGTAATGAAAGCATATATACTGCACTCACCTGTTTCCACAAAAATACGTCCCTTTCGTTTAACTTCCATGAGACCAGCACATGTATGGCAGACAGTATAATTCCAGTGATGACCGCTGCTCTCATCCGCACCGGCAGAAGTGTGTAAATGACATAGATGAAAAACACGGTCCACCAGATGCCTTCAGACGCGCTCCGCGGCTCCACCAGCAGCACACCGATCACATGTACAGCCAGCACCACCAGAATGAGCACATAGCAAACTATCCACATGTGATCCTGATGGAAGCCGTTCCTGTTGCACACGACAATCAGCGTGAGGATGAGTACGATCGTCGTGGAGAAAACCACAACGTAAGTGAGCCAATACACTCCTCCAGCGCAGTGGAACCCCAGCATCACTGCGCACACCAGCACAAGAACGGCCATGAGCATCGTCAAACTGCTCTGGTTGAGTCGGAAGAAGTAGCGCTGGTAAAGCCTCTCCAATTTCTCCGACTGGAACTTCTTGGATTTGAAAATCTGCATCACGCCGTTGCAGCACGCGCTCATGGAAAAGTTAACTTCAGGCATGAGCTCCTCCTCTGGCTTGGACTTGGTTCTCCTGTCCTCCAAACCCAACTCCACGGACTTGGGTCTCACTTCTCCATCTCGGTACCTCGGGGACGATCGGTTATTGTTGCGACTCTCCTCTCCGTGTTCTTGCCAAGCAGACTTGGATCTGAAACTAACCCGGCTGACGGTGGTCGTGGCTCGGCCCGGTTGTAGCTCGAAGTCATCGTCCTCTCTCCACCGACTGTTGGACCGTATGAGCTTTTTGCAGGAGGATCTGGCCGAGTATGGACATCCGTTCGCCACGGACTCAGACTCGCCCCAAGCGGATCTGTGCTCCGTCCCTCCCCTCAATACAGGAGCGCCAGCGCCGGGTGGGCTCACGCTGTTAGATCTGGACATGATCTCGACTACTACATGCAATTTAAGACTTCAGTGTGCGAACCATTGGGGTTTGACCTCCTAATTAGGGTTTTAGTTCAAAGAAAAGGTCGGGGGGGTTCTTACAAGTTTGTTTCGTGCGTTTCAGCAGTGTTTTCAAATAACGTGTCAGTAGCCACGAAAGTTAGTCAGAGTCTGCGCTCGCGAACAGACATCAAATCACCTTTGCTTGAGGAGGTGACCATAGCAACAGCTGCTTAGTAGCAGTTTGCATAATATCCAACGATGCATAACCACTATTATAACTTATCAAGTTATTATAGATCAAGTTATTATACAGATCAATTTTTTTATTTGACCACTAAAAGTCAACGAATTATTCGTACACAAATATAAATGTCAAATTTGTCAATCATGTATATGATCCTGCAAATAAATCGTTTTTACACTAAAGAGGGGGTGTTTCAGTCATTATATGAGGGAACATATTATATTAAATGTATTTAGCCGATTCAAGACACAACGTTGCAGTCAGCTGGTGATTCAAAACAAGAAAAGAAAATCAAAGTTAGATCCACACGTGGATCTCATTAAAAAGGAGATAGTAAAAATGGCCCTGAAGAGTTTTTCATTGCAGCATTTCGCATACTGCTTTTATAAAGTAGGACCAATGTGAAGTGAGAAAAAGTATTTAAGTAAAAACTCTCTGGAAAAGAGAAAAGCATTTTGCTAATCAATCCACTCTTATTTTTTATATCATAATACATAGAGGACTTCAAATAATTAAATAAGCTATACAAAGTAGTCATTTGGGACACATCCTCAGTTGGCTAGAGCACATTAGAGGACGTAAACGGCAGAGGGAGTTACTGTACGCCACATTTCAATTCATAGATTTCAAAACACAAACCACCTCTGGGTACAAATTACGAGGCTCAAACCTCCCAGCGAAAAAAAAAAATGTGTGAACGTAATGAAAGCACACAAGTAGCCTATGTATACAGTATATGTAGGCTTATATATAGGGTTCAAAGTTTCAGCACTAAATAAAAGTTAGATAAGTTAGTCAGAGAGCGTTTTTTCACCTGTCGACAAATAAACAGAAGCCGCGTTCGCTAGATGAGGTAACCATAACAACAGTAAGCTGCTCGCGAGCCTTCAGTTTCGCACGATATAGGTCCATAAAACATGACAAGAACTATTATGCATCACTTTAATATACATTTATATATCAAATTTTTCTCAACTTAAGTGTTTAGTTTAAAAATTCTTTCAGATAACTGTCTGACATTTAGATTACTGTGCTAGTGGCGCCAAATGAGTTTGCGTTAGCACGAGATGTAACGTTACCTCGAAAGAATGTGCCCCCCAACTAAATGTAAATTTAATAACTTAGCAGATTTCTTTCTTTAAAAAAAAAAAAAAAAAAAGTTCGTTTCAAATAGTCGAACCCCCTTGAAGTCCCTATGATTCGCACACTTCTTAAAACTGCTTGTTTAGTCCAAATCAATGAGAACTGACCCTACGCCCATCACGCTAGATCTCCACGTTTTCATGACAGGGGCAAATAGTGTCCACAAAAGTGTGGTTTGTTTGGTAAGAGACGACCGTGCAGAGTACGACTCCATGGTGCGTATGCATTGATGCATTGATCCACACAAGCTGTACACCTGTGAATATGTGGTCGCAGCCCACTAGATGATTACATAATCACGATTGCTGTGAAAACCTGAGCTTTCCAACGCTCCTGCATGGTAAGTTGCGTCACCCCAAGATGACCTCACAAGTGTCCTTTAGCGAAGGAGTCTTCATCCGTGCTGTGCAGATAGGTATCTCCAAAGCTCTTGATGCAGTGGCAGCAACATCACCAGCGCTGGCGTATAGATGAGAGATGAATTGTCACGCGACAGGAGCGTCGAATCCGCCCTGCTCGAAAAGAGCTGCGTATTGACTGTGACGGACAATCCTTTCCCTGCAGATTCTCAAGACCGAAGCACACAGAATTGATTAAGCGTTATCAGCCGTTTTGGTCCTTCTTGTCTTTGTATTGCCATTCAACCAAGTATGATCTTTAGGCCCCGCCTTACGTGCGATCCTATTGGATAGTTGGTTGCACAAGTTGCCAATCAATTTTTTCATTGGTGAAACCATGTGTCAGTTCGATAGTGATTTGGATAAGTGGGCGGGTCTACCTACACAGCTGTATGGAAGAGAGAAAGATGTTTGCTTAACATAAACTAACAAGGTAGCAGGGCAGCCACAGGGGTTATATAAATACTTTCAATTTTATAAGTTGCTTTGGATATACAGTATATATATATATATATATATATATGATGCAACAAAGATTGCTAAAGTCAACAGATTTAACTAATAGACCTACCACTCTCTGTGTAAAAATAAAATAATGATGGTGAAAAGATAAACAAAATAAAAAAAGATTAACAAAATAAAAAATTTGAGCCGGGGAAGTTACCGAAATTTGACACGGACTGTCCCAATGTATATAAAAATTATTAACCACTGGACTGGACTAAGTTCAGACATGCTAAATATTAAAAACCTTTTACTGGATGTTTTATGTAAATGTGAATAATGTGCACAGGAATATTATTTTTTAAAAGGTTATATTTCAAATAAAGTCATTCTCTTATTCTTCAATGATTCAACTGACATGACAGTTTTTCCCCATGATAGTTGTGTCTGTTTTTTATCATCCCATGTCTATTGACAATTTTTCAATTTTAATTAAATATGCAGGATCATATCAACTGGCAATGGGTTGTCATGATTATGTTATGTTTGTGTTTCCTTTAGTACCCGTGTTTCCTTCTGTGTTTAGTTCCTGTTCCCTTTGTTTCCATTGATTATTATGCTTGCCTTCACATGCTATCGGAAATTTCCTATATACTTCCCACTTCTGAAGTCGTGATTACAAGCTCATCGCATTCAAATTTTGACTTAGAATTTTGTTCCTGTCCTATTTTTGGAAACTAGTATTTTCGATAATTCCAATAGTATGTGAAGGCAGCATTAGTTACTATGATTTCTCATTGATTATTCATCATGTTCACCTGTTTCTATAGTGTCCTTTGTCTTAGGCTACTCCTCCGTTTCAGTTTTTTATTCTCGGTTCACGTTTACATTTAAGTGTGTCATTTGTGTTTCCTTGAGTTTTAAATTTGTAAATAAAGATGATATATTCTGGAATATCGCACTCGTCTTCATCATCGTGCTCAACTGCAACCACAGAACCTTTGTGACTTGTGAAGTGAATTGAGCTATTATGTGACAGTCTGAGAAGACAAAAGATCTTACTGTTTGCAATCAGCAGAGTCATGCCTCGGTTTTGTTTTTTTCATAGGTCCCATGACTCCCACCCTTTAAACAGATGAGATGTTGAGATACAAACCCTAAGGAAATTTGCTTTTAAGCTATTTTTTCCTGTTTTAATTCTGAACACTCAAGAGAATTATTTTTCAGACTTTAAAAACTGAAATATAATTGTGTCGATTAAAAAAGAAATAAAATCTGACATAAAGATAGGACTGTAATAACCTTGACCTCAGATTTCAAACTGTGTATGTATTAGATAAGCTGATTTTATATAATTATTTGGTAACACTTTACAAGGTCACATTAATTAACGTTATGCATTAACTGACAATGAGCAACACATTTCTTACAGTTTATATTAATCTTTGTTAATATACAACTGTTCTTTGTGTCAGCTCCGGATCATTAAATAAAATTACGGATGCAACTTCTGATTTCATTCATATATTACTAAATGTTGAAATGAACACAAACTAAGATTTATAAATGCTTAGAAGTATGTTCCATTGTTAACTCATGTTTAAAAAGCCACATTGTTGTAAAGCATTACCAATTATTTTATATAATAACAGGAAGGACATAATTGTGTTCTTTCGGCTTTACAAACCTTTCTAAATAACAATTAATGCAAGCTTAGGGCTAAAGTTCCAATGAAATTCAAAATGTGAAAAAAAATTTTTATCTTACAAAATTTAAATCTTTTTAAACACCAGATATATTTATTAATTCTTATTCTAAAAGTTAATTTCTAGTTATTATTATTAATTATTTCTAAGTTATTTTAATTATTCAGATGGGAGTGTTGCTTTACTGAAATAAGTTTAATGTATTTGACTGTGTTTTTATAGCCCCAATTACAAAATATTACAATAGCTTTTATATAAAACATATATCTATTTATTTTAACTTGAGCAGCATAAATCAACAGTTTAAATTGATCAGACCTAATGCTAGGGTTAGGAATAGATCTCTACTGCCATCATGTGAAGGAAGAATGAACATGGTAACCAAGAGTGAAGTATACTAAAATAAATGTAATCTAAATAAAGACACAATACTTCTAATTACACTACAGGTTAAATACTAAAATATGAGGAAGAAAGTGCCTTTAATTGTATAGAGGCATATATCCTGCATATATATTTACACAAATTAGCTTTGCTTCCCATGTTATGGTTTATTGTAAATATATATCATCGTATTACTATTCATACAAAGTTTGCTGGTCCCATGCAGATCTTTAATATCAAAAGCTTAACAATGTCGGTGTTTTTATTTGAGTTAAGGGTCATGCTTCTATTAACCAAGGTACAGCCACACCACTTTTACATGCAGTGCTATTCAAAGTTGCACTCCAGCTTTTCACAAGCATCCATCCATCCCATGCTAATATTTTCATGAATCGGCTTCATAAGGAGAACAGGCTTACCACTTTGTGTGCAATAGTGTGGCTCACACTTCAATACGAGATATTAATTTGCATTGGGGAGGCTGAAGTTGGCTGTTCACAATTAGGCAGACGGGCAATCAAGCGTTAAGTTAGTCTTGACTCTTAGCTTTCTCTCCACATTATTAGATTTGACTCATTGGAGAAGCATGACTGGAGGCACTCGAATCCAATTGGCCTCCGTTAGCCAAGGCTTGTGTTCGTTTCTGCTCAGCATGCGCTCCCGTAGCCCTCTCCTATCCCAGCCAAACACTTCCACATCACCAGCTGTAAAAGCTCCTAAAGTGTCAGCTGCAATCTCCTTCTATGACAGAAATGCACATCTAGTACATTAGTAGTATTGACTGTGAGGTCCGAACCCAGCAACTCAGCCAATTTCTTTGGGCGATACACCTCTTTTCTGAGCAAACGGCCACAAACCAACAATATAGATCCAATACTGAATAAAACAACCGGTTAACATTGATCCTTTAAGAAACACAGCACAAAACAAAGAAAGAAAATGCTAACAGTAATCATGATGGGAACATAAGCATTGTGGAATATTAGAATTCAAGTACAGTTTGAGTTATGACTCATACTCAAATATAAAGAAAAGGAATGAGTTGAGGAGATATTTAAGTCAACTAGATTCAGTTGTCTGAAATACAGTGTACAGAACACACAACACAGGAGAATTATGGGACATTTCTTCTGATTAAAAATCACCAGATGCTGCTAACTGTATTTTTGCCCTTTTTTGAATTATATTTGCTACAATATTTGGTCAGTAATTCTACATTTAGAATTGAAAATAAAATAAAAATGTCACACAGTAGCTGATGTATTAGTATGGTAACAACATCCCCCTCCCTCTAAACTGAGGGAAAGCCATTAGTGTAGTTACAGGATCCCTAAAATCACAATCTGCACAGTTCTTGAACAAAACATTCTGCATATCTGGCCTGTTTTTCGACAAGACGGCCTTGTCTTCTTTTTTGAAATTCTGTAAATTGTGGCTTTTAAAGGTTATGCGCTTGTTTTCCGTTTTGCTATCAGTCTGCTGTGTGAGGCGCACTGCGGGCCGAGTTATTCCACTTTGCTGTACTCCTCCACGTGACCCAGAACTTTCTTCCTCTGGCGCATCATGTGGAAGTAGAGCTGAGGAAATACTAAGGAACACAGACAAAGACGGTCATTAACAGGAACAGTGATGTTCATTCACTGGACAAGAATGAGCTTCAAGAGATTTTGCTACACAAGATCAACTGAGGAATCTGATTATTTACGGATGGAATATATCAAAACAAAGCATTTTGAGAAAATATGATTTGTAATCTCTCAGTTTAAAAGTTAAAACGTACAGGGGATGTAGGAGATCATGATGAGGATGAGGAAGGTGTGGTAGTCGAAGGAGAAGTTGTACTTGTTAGGCAACGTGATGGAGTAGAGCCCTGTTTTTTGTACGTATGGAAGCGCGGCGTAGATCGTCAAAAGTTCCCCCGACACTCCCATAGGGTACAGCACAATAAAAAATGTGTACCTGTGAAGATCATAATAAGTAAAACACTTTTCTAAAAATAAAAAAAACAGAAGACTGACTCTGAGAAGCTTTACCTTGCCCATTTGATGAGGTAAGGCAGATGGTTGAGCAGGCTGAAGGTGTAGAAAGAGTAACGGATGATCTCCGTGACCGTCCAGGCCACCACAAAAAGGAGAACACTGTCTTCGCTTTGGACCTAAAATGAGAGCGAACTTTAAGTCACAAGGGGAAGAGACAAATCTTCTCAAGCCGCAAAATTTGATCAAGAACCATGCAGTTATGTTTGCTACCATTTCATCGCAATTCACTGAGGCTACTTGACACAACAGAAACGGAAACACTTCAAAACGCATTCAGGCCTGTCAAAGGCTCTAACATAGCCTCTACACACATACAGGCTTGAAAGGAGGTTATTTTAGCAACAGAAGCGTACACAGGCACACGGACACTTTGCATATTAGTATTATTCTTTAGTTTTGGGTCAAGCAGTTTTCTCGTAGGAGTAACTTACACACCTATACACTTCAGCTCAGACGTCCTTCTCTGGGATAGACAATCAAAACCTGATTCTTAGTTACAAAGAACTTTAAAGGGGAATACAATAAATAACATTGCTTTCTTCACACTAAAATTATACTAAGTTTGGCTCTCGATGAGCTTTGAAATATTAAAACAGCTGTTGAAATCCATTAGATCCACTAGATGGCAGTAGACTAGAGCAAATAAGACAAACATGGAAATATGGCTCATTATGGCATTGGGAACATTAATGATAAAGAGTAATTTGAGATATTTATCAGATGATTATTTGATACTGAATTTTCATAACCAGGTTTTTCTTATCCATGGGAATCCTAATTATAGACTTTACATCATCCTAAATAATCATTCTAAATATTTTCATTAATTAAAGCTGAAATAAAATTTAATCTAAATATTCAATTAATTTATATAATTAAAATACATATACTTTAAAAAAAAACTTAAAATAAAAAATTCTAATAAATACTATTACAGTACATAAATAATTCTAAAATGACTCATGCACTTACTTCTCTAACGCTGTGTGTCACTGCCCAGGTAAGGAAAACCCGTGACATCACTTGAAACCCAGTCAGGACCACCGAAGAGGGAACAATTCCTTCACAAAATTTAGAATGTTAAGTAAAGAGATTAATCATTTGTGTTTTTTGCAGGGTGGGTCTAATCAAAGTAATCATGCAGAGATGAGTTGAAATGGTTTCTATTCTTTCTTTATTTCAATGCATTACACTACACATTGAGATAGACACAATAAGACGGAAATTAATCATTATAATAATATAATTCAAGAGAGTAAGGACGGTTATGATATGACAGAGTACTGCAGGACTGGTTGTTTGCACTGGGAAAGGTCACATTAAGCATTAAGTCTCAGATAATGAGGTGTGGACTGTGAACTCTACGCTCCACGGGTGCAGACTCTTTATCGCATTATCACTGTCAGACTGGCAGAGAAAGCTGCAACCTTGCCGGCGATGGCACTGCTGGGTTAAAAAAAGCTTCCCTGATATAGACAATCTGATCTATATACTGTGCTGAGTGCATATTTATAGGAGAAATGAATAAGAGACTGTTATTAGCAGCTGGTGCACTTACCCATGGCACAATGCAATATCTGTGAAGAGAGCAAAGAACAAATATTATAAGGTGCACTCAGCCTCTAGGAAATATAATTTTTAGCATAAAGAATATTTAAAGAATTACATATATTTATATGATTGTAATCGAAATTATTCAACCCCCATTGCAAATCAGGTTTATTGGGAAAATGTAGAGACTTTCAGCAAAACAAAACAAACAAAAGTAATTGAAATAGCTTAACAAAACAAATGTTTCAAGTGGTTTCCCCAAATTCCAAATCAGGTAACTGGTGGCCACTGTAGAATCTTCCAGGACTTCATCTGCAACCAAGCCTGGGTGAAATTTGAGGTATGCTTGGGATCTTTGTCCTGTTGGAAGGTCCAAGCTTCAGCTTCCTCACTGACGGCATGATGTTTTCTCCTAGGATTTTCAGATACTTTAATGAATCCATCTTGCCTTCCACACGCTGCAGGTTTCCAGTGCCAGAGGATGCAAAGCAGCCACAGAGCATCACAGAGTCACCACCATGCTTAACTGCAGACAGAATGTTCTTTTCAGCATATGCTTCATTCCTCTTCTTCCAGACATACTGCTGATCCATAGGGCCAAAAATGTTTCATCTCTCCACTGAACAGAACCCCAAAACTTCTGTGGCTTATTTAAATGATTTTTAGTAAATTGGAGCCAACTATTCTTGTGCTTTTGGGTCAGAAGTGGTGTTCGTCTTGGGAGTTCTGGCATACGTTTAGTACGCACCTTACTGTGCAAGCTGAAACCTCAGTTCCTGTTGCCACCAAGTCTTGCTGTAGGTCTTTTGCAGTCACTCAAGGGTTTTTCTGAACCTGCCTTCTCAGAAATCTGGTTACAGCCGTTGATAGCTTCCTTTTACCGTCCCGTCCAGGTAGTATAACCACTGCTTCTTTAACTTTGAACTTGCGAACTATGCTTCCAACGGTGTCTCTATCTGTCTCTAGTGCCTTTGCTATCTTTTTGTATCCTGTTCCTTTTTTGTGAAGGGCGATGATATCTTCTCTTAACTTTTTGGACCATTCTTTTGACTTGTGCCATATTTCTAACATGCTGTCAAACGTGACACTCAACAAACCTAGCCAGATATTTCATGTGTTCTAGCTCAAGCACACCTGGTGCAACTAATGAAGCCCTTGATAATTTGCATCATGTGTGCTTGAGACAACACCTGTTTAGCAGATTTGTGCTGTTGTAAGGGATTGTATATAGGGGGTTGAATAATTTTGAGTATGCAGAAGTCATTAAAAGTTGCCTTTTCAGTTGAATTTGGGGAAACGACTTGAAACTTTTTTTGAAAGTATTTTTTGCTGTTCAAAAGTTAGGGGTCTATAAGGTTTATTTTTGTTTTTGAAACACATATTATGCTCACCAAGGCCTTTATTTAAAACAGCAATATTGTGAGAGATTATTACCATTTAAAATAGCTGATTTCTATATTAATATATTTTATAATGTAATTTATTTCTGTGATGGCAAAGCAAAATTTTCAGAAGCCATTACTCCAGTCTTCAGTGTCACATGATGTAAAAGTCTTTACCGTCTCTCTTAGGCTATATTTAATGCATCCAAAAAGTATTAATACTTTTATAGAAAGCGACTTACAATAATTAAATAAATAATCTATTTATTATTTATCTATACATTTTGATACACATTACACTTGCAAATAAATAAATAGAGCTAAATTCATAATTATGAATTAATGTAAATTAATATAGCTCCCATACAACTCACCTCAAGGAGTGCACCAGTCTGAAAGAATTTAAGCGGCTTCTCTATCGAGTAATAAAGACCATGGTAACTTCCTCTGGCCAGGTATGCTCGAACAAGACCAACTGCAATCACCAGCCATCTAGATAGGAAACGATTCATAGAGTAACTTTGTTGTGCCACTTGCCCTTGCTTTGAGAAAAGAGGGCATTTCTGCAAAGCACACAAACGTGGAACTGCATGCAAATCTCTTACAACACAGCACTTAACGGCCAGTTAGTGGCATGTAACAGTCTCATTCAAATACATCCAGCACATTTATAGCTATTCACATGCATTGATGTAGAATGCATTGAAAATAGCTTTTTAATACACTCGTTTCTCAAAAGATTTTTTCCCCTATATCTGTCACAATAAAAAATTTGCAGCTGAAGAGATGAAGACAGTATCAATATGTCTATATAATAAATGAAACAGCAAAACAAACAGGACTGGATTGTAATTGGTATTCAGATTGAAAATAATAAATGCACACAGTAAAGGACAATGTTTAATGTCCATTTGAGATATCTTGAAATGGTCTCTAACTGATAAGAATCGACTGAATTGCATCATCAAACTATTCCTGACTGAATTCTGGACTCCAACAGACATGACGAAAATGTAGCAAACCCTGTTTGGTAACTGCTGATGCAACCTCTTTGGGAAGTTCGATTGATTTGAGCGAATCGGTTCTTTCGAACACTTTATGGTTCCTCCTATTCAGTCGAGTGATTTAAGGATTCAATTCAAACGAATCGATAAAAAGAACTATAATAGAAAACGGTACGTCATTTCCAGGCCTGGAAAAGGGATATCAAATCATAGAAATCATGGAAACTTCTGTGGTGATTTATTTTTTTATTTTTTTTATAAACATGCTCAGCTGAAAAGTATTTAATCGTTCTGTGTGTATGAGTGCAATCACTAAAGATAAAACTCAATTCAAAACACCAAGTGTGATTTGACAAATCGCTCGTTCGGATAAATGAAAACACGGTTCTTCGATTTATTTGAGGCATTATTCAAGTGTTTAAGTACTTGCTTTCGACGTTTCACATTTGCAGTAGCCTATACATTTACATTTTCGAATAGATTACTCAATATAAATGTGATAAACAGTTATTATTATGATGTATATAGATTATATTATCTTTATAAAATGTTTCAAATACTGTTGTTTATGTTTCCAACATGTAATCCCATCTCAAAATCCAGACGAGTGATTTATAAACGAATTGGTTCTAACTTACTTATAGCAAATTGATTCGTTCCCGAAACGGACATCATTGTGCAACAGTTTCGAGGTTAACGAGGGACTCGTATTCAAACGGTTGCAACTGATGACTGAACTGTATTGTTACATGTAAATTAACAAAGACAGTAAATTCACTCGTACTTCCATACATGACCAGACAAACGACAGTAAGAACAATGCATTCATGCAACCAGCCATGAAGATTATATGGCGCGTTAAATAAGCGTTAATAGGCTTAACATTGCCAAAAATTTAATCATTTTTCTAAAATATTTCAATATCAAAACAAACGGTCTTAAAAACCATTCCATAAACTCAAATGGGAGGTAACCGCGATTCTGTCAAGCACTCTGAGTCTGTCTGAAAGCTAACCATTCATTCTTTCTTACTGTCACACGCTTGAACAGAGAGCACGGAAGCGCATTTGATTTCCATACCCTGCTGTCATAACCACGTTGTAAATGACCAGATAAGCGATGGCCAGCGTGCTGGGTCCCTTTTTCCTCTTGTTACTGGAATCACTGTGCGCTGTTTTGCTGGTCCCCATGGCAGGTGCCGACATGACTGAACTATCATTAGAAAAACTGGTTCATCCAAAAGGGTCCCGGTTACTAAAGGCGTGTGGCCTTGCTGACATGTATAGAAGGTGCTTATGAATGGAGCGCCGCCTGTCGAGGATAGAGTGTAAATTATGTTTTGTTTGTTACAAAGCTACAGTTTGGATTCGCCTTATTGACGGACATTTAACGTTACAGCAATAACAAAAAGTAATGATGACAATAATACATATAATACTAATTATAATATTTGAGTTACATTTTGGATTACAGAGAGCGCACAAGCATCTATTCCAGTCGCTAGATGGCAGTGCGGGCTCGAGTTCAGAACGCACTTGCCTTTAAAAGGACTCAATTGTGATGCCTGTCAGAAAAATAGATTTATAAAAACAAAATAAATAAATAATTGAATTAGGTAAATTAGGTGATTAGGTGATTAGGTGAATTCTGAATATAGTTTAAAATCAAGAATGATTTGACTGCTATGACACGTATGCGATTTCTGACAGGCATTGCCTTTGCTTACTAAGTTTACGGAAGAGCAACTGGTGGAAGTGAACGCAATTTAATGGATGAGAGAAGGAGAAATCGTCGATCTACGTAGATAATACGCTCGAATTTCTTCTTTAATAGATAGGAAAAGGTCGAAAAATGCCTTTATTTGGCCAAAATCCGTTCGATCAGGATGTGGGTGAGTTTGGCTGTTGTTTTTATCGAAGTGTTGTGATCTTGACAAGTCAACAGGGCCGATAGATACAGCGCTCTGTTTACTGTCATATCCTCAAGATCTCTGATTTCTGTTTTGTTTATTTTTTTCTATTACTCTGATACATCTTATATATCAGGATATAATTGTTAAAGATTTCAAACGTAAATAATGTAGTTGACCTCATCCTTAAAATATTCTAAATTCCTGGAACTTGTCAGATGAACATTTCAGTTATTCAGTTTAATTATTATCTGTCAAAAAGATTTTTGAGTAGTCTTATATTTTTTATATATCCATTGATATTTATATATGATTCTATCGGTTCATAATACAATACATTATAATAAAAGTAATTAACAAGACAATATAATATAAAAAAAATTATATAACAGAAAATAGTCTATTATCTTGTTTATATAATGTATTATTATTATTAAATAATAGAATCAAAATGCTCTGCTCTTTAAATTTTCTAGATTAAAATTTGTTTTAATAATTTTTTTAATATATTTCCAGTAAGCATGACTGGAAGTATAATGGAAGTTAATTTGTCAAAAGGTGTGGGAACCCAGTAGTATACATGTACATTGGTCTTATTTTGTCAGCTTTGTCCTTTGTGAGCTCAGTGTGTATGAACCTCTGACACCGCATGCTCCTCTATGGAGGAGTTTAACTCACTTGAGTATTGTTCATTTTATTTTAAAGGTGTATTGTGCTAGATTACGCAATGTGATTTTTTCCTTTAAGAGTTAGTCATTAAAATGTGGCCAGTTTTGTTCTTGAAGGAGGGGACAAATAATCTAGGCATAGTCGATTATGACAGAAATGGTTGTGCCTGTTGTGACAAGCTGAATATGTAAAATAACAGGCAAAACAGGCTGCTTTGACTGTTTAACGGGACGATGAGGCAAAGTCCTCACATTTTTTTAATATCAAATGTAAATATATGTCCCTGTTACACTTACTTTTCCTGGTTAAATATTTCTGCAGTTATTTTCAGCAGTCTTCAAGCTTGTACACACTGGTCACAGACACGAAAATTTACTTTTCATTTCCCCAAGCTGATCGCTCACTAAAACCCCCCACAGGCATTATGTTTTCAGCCCATTTCAAGCTTGATTTTGGCATGACATAAAGCTGTAATATCTAAGTGGCTGAGTTGTTTAAAAAAAAAAAATTAGTCTTCCCATTAACGCCATCATTGTCTTCATCCAGGCTGATTCGAGAATGCGCACGAAAACAAGAGGCAGGATTTATCGCATTTATCGATTTATCGAGTGACTTACACATTTTGTCACATTTTGTAATATTTGCATTGTTTTACTTTTGTAGTATCGATTATTTTGTCATCCAGTTTTTTGAGGAAACACTGCCTCCCTTGCGTCCTCGGAGGAAACACCCTGTCCTACTTTCTAACTACTTGACAAACACTTGTCCTTCCTATCATGTAAAACTAGTAATATTCAAAGTTTGTGTTTTCTGTGTTTATTGCCTTTATGTAAATGAAAAGACATTTAGACATGCAGAGGCAGAGACTTTGACTCCGTAATGAGACACTTTTCACTGAGTGTCTCATTTGGATGCTCATTTGCATTTTCAGAGAAAGCAACTAGTGAAACTAGCACAGCAGAGGACTGGGGCCTCATTATGGACATCTGTGACCGGGTTGGGACAACTCCGAATGGGTGAGCTGAAATATCAGCATACGAACAAGATTTGAATAACTAGCCTATCTCCCGGTTTCACCGACAAGGCTTAAGACTAGTCCCAGACTAAAATGCATGTTTGAGCTGTTTTAACTGAAAGCTACTTGCACTGACATATCTTAAAATATGTCAGTGTCTCATCTCAAGATTCACACCTGTTATGTTTTTTCTAAGACATGTTTATAAAAGCTACTTAAATGTCCTAATTGAACTAAGGCCTAATCCTGGCTTAATCTAAGCCCTGTCTGTGAAACTGGGCCTATGTATTTTTTTAATGTTCAAGTAACAGTTAGTAACATGAACGTTGCTTGAATGCATTATTGTTCTTATATAGGTTTCTCCCTAATATAGATATTATCGTGCCCCTCTTTGTCGTTTTAACTCTTTTTCTTTTATAGTGCAAAGGACTGTCTCAGGTCAGTCATGAAGCGGGTGAACCACAAGGTCCCTCACGTCGCTATGCAAGCGTTAACGGTGAGCTCTTCATCTTCAGTTCCCATTGTAGTAAAACAGAGGTGCACCCACAAGGGTGTCTACAGTCCAGAAAACAGTCATTTGGGTTGTCACAGTGTTGATGTTCTTGGGAATAATTAATCTTAATTATGATATCACATTTTATTTACAAATATTTATAGTATAAACAGTTATGTTACAGGTGTGCAATAATAACTATTATTATTATTATTAATCTTTATTGTGATGTCAAATTTCATTTACACATATTTAAATAGAATTGTTAAATGTGTCCAATCACTGTTTGTATAGAACATTTCAATGAATCGATCAAACCTGTTCACAAAATGGCAAATCTGTATTTTAAGCAAATAATAGCTGTTTAAATATTGCTGTAATTTCCTTGTTTAGTTGCTAGGTGCCTGTGTCTCAAACAGTGGAAAAATCTTTCACCTAGAAATCTGCTCGCGGGAGTTTGCCAGTGAAGTTCGTAGTGTGTTGAACAAGGTAAGGAACTGCAGCTTGCTGTATAAATATTAGTGTAATCCTATTCATTAAGGCAAATCCTGGTTTCAGAGTACAATAAATATTGATAATTGTCACTATCCTCATGCTCCTCTCCTCAGGTTCACCCAAAGGTTGGTGAGAAACTGAAGGCCCTGATGGTGGAGTGGGTCGAAGAATTCCAGAAAGACCCGCAACTGAGTCTCATCAGTGCCACCATCAAGTCCCTCAAAGAAGAAGGAGTCACCTTTCCCACTGCAAACACCCAGGTAGGTTACGCTTTATTTCGATGGTCCACTTTAGACATTCTACTACTAACTATGAGTAACTTTGCAACTACATGTCAACTAACTCTCATTAGACTGTTAGTAGACTGTTAGGTTAGGTTAGGTTTAGGTGTTTGGGTTAGTAGAATAAGTCATGTACTTGCAAAGTTACTTTGGAACTGTTTACACCTGGCCACTCCATGCGTTTTGTCAAATCGGATATAAATCCGATCTTCAATTCCCGCGCTATATGCAGATTAAATGGAGTGCACGTCACCGAAAGCAACAGATATGAGCTGCACTTTATTAATCATCAGCTAAAATTTCTAAATCAAACTCCGCAATAAGAGAGAGCGGCAACAGCCCTGGTGAGATCATTTTGTTTCTTTACTTTTAATAAAGTTATAGTAAATAGTAATAGTAGATGCTCGGCTGCTCATCTGTGGCGATGCGTGTTGCATCTGGCTATAACATGACATATAGCCTATAACACGCTCTGACACGTTTATTTTTTAGCATTTTTGGGAGGAGTAAAATGTACATATTTGGTTTCAACAACCAGATGCATTTACCCTTGGTCTGGAATGCGGCCCACACCTCCTGAAGTGGTTTGAGCGATCGGCTTTAAATCCGTCTGGAATGCATTTCGGAGGGCATTTACACCTGGTCTTTTCCAGAAAACGCATGAAGTGGCCAGGTGTAAACAGCCCCTTATGGTCACTACTAGAATGTCTGTTGGGGGAGCATCAAAATAATTTGTTAACAAATATTAAGTAGACAGTTTACTAATACTCTAATGACTGGGAGTTGACATTTAGTTGCAAAGTTACATATAGTTAGTATGATGTCTAAAGTGGACCATCGAAATAAAGTGTTACCCCCAAGTATTCCTACTATCAACTAATAACATGATCCTGTTGGATCTCACTGTGCTGTCAGCTGTTCATAAACACAGATGCTGATGAAGAGACAGCAGCCGCTGGTATTTGGCCTAGATAAATGACCCTGAAACTTGGCTAAGTTTAAATTCATAGCGACTTTTTGCATCCCAGATCTGCATAGTTCATTAGTTATTCAGTTTGTTTTTCTGTACTGGTAAGGTCACAGTAATCTGTGACAGATGTATCTGTGTTTTCATGCTATGGCATGTATGCAGTGTAGGTCATTACAATGTTGTTTTGAAGTTTCTGTGGCTGTTAATATCAGATATTTGCATCTTAAAATGTAAGAAAATATGGTTACACTTTATTTTAAGGTGTCCGTGTTACAGTGCAATTATACATTTAAGCACTGAGTAATAATAATTAACTACATGTACTTTTAATAGTTATTACTACAGTAACTACATGTAACGTGGAACAAGGACACTGTCAAATAAAGTGTTAGCGAAAATATTTTTATGTATGTTTGTTGTCGTTGTTGGTTTTAATTATTATATTATATCATATAATTACTGTATATCATACATAAAGTACCGATACACTACCCTTCAAAAAGTTGGGATCATTAATCAGGATCTTCTTTTTTTTTTTAGGAAAGAAACTAATATTTTCATTAATCTAATATTTAATATTTTCGTGCAAGAACACGAGAGAAACACGAGAGAAGCAAGAACACTTTGATCAAAAGTGACAGTAAAGAAATGTATAATGTTACAAAAGATTTCTATTTCAAGTAAATGCTGTTCTTTCAAACTTTTATTCATCAAACAATCCTGAAAAAAGATATTACAGTAATGACTGATGAAAATTCCACTTTGCCACAAAAGAAAAAGATTGAACAGAAAACAGTTATTGTAAATTGTAATAATATTTCACTAATATACATTTGCCAACCTAAAGAACTACTTGCAGTGTATGGGCAAAACCTGAAATAGCACGGTTGATTCATTTTTTTTTTTAACAAGTTCTTTTTGCCTACTCTTCTATGAGTACTGTAATAACGGGCATACTTTTTTGAGTCACGTGCTTAGTAAGGAAATATGTGATTTCAGAAGCAGCCATGTGACTAAACATGACCACTGTTTCTCACATGACATATCTGTTAACACTTAAGCCATTTGTATAAATCAGCCAAGTGCGTCTGGAATGCTAAAGCATGTGTGTAAACTAGAGACTAGAAAACCAAGCGGTTAGAATGGAATTTCCTGCCTCATATTTCCCGCACTGACCTCATGGCACCATGAGATGTCAATTCTTTGTTCTCTTTCTCCTCCATTTATTGTGTTAGACTACAGGATTAGGGCATGTGAACCTTTCTGTATTTGTTAATAAGTGCCAACTATGTAAAATAGGTCACAAGAATTTACTGTTATCACTCAAAGGTCATCATATACATGTTATCTCAAAAACCTACTTATAAATGGTTTGTGGTTTAGTCATTGGTTAACCTTATCTGAGTCAGTGTCAGTGTTTTTGCTTCTATTTTTTTTCTTTGGTATTTACTTTAGTACATCTATAGATGGCGTTATAGTTCTGTGTTCATTCATAGACTGTGTTCAGCTGGTGTGCAATATAAACAATATCATTCAATGTATATTATATTTTATACACTATTATTCAAAGGTTTGGGGTTTAGCAAGTTTAAGAAATGAAATCTTTAATTTAGCAATGATGCATTAAATTGATCAAATGTGACAGTAAAGACATTAATAATGTTATGAAAAATTTCTATTTCAAATAAATACTGTTCTTTTTAACATTCTATTCATCAAAGAATCCTGAAATTTTTTTTTATGTCAAATGATTTATTAAGCAGCACAACTGTTTACAACTGATAATAAGAAATTATATTAGAATGATTTCTGAAGGACATGTGACAATGAAGACTGGAGTAATGATGCTGAAAATTCTGCTTTGCATCACAGGAATAAATTTACATTTTAAAATATATTAAAATAGAAATTAATTTAAATGCTAATATTTCACAGTCTTGGTGTTTTCACTGTATTTAATAAATAATAATAGATGCAACATTGGTGAGCATAAGAGACTTCTTTCAGAAACATTCAAATAATCTTACCGGCCCCAAACGGTTGAATGGTAATGTAGTATATGCATATAATATATACTTTATTTTAGAAGTAACTTTTTTTCAAATCAGTGCTGATCTCTTATCATGTGATCTGTAATTGCAGAGCTCTAGCACAAAACCTATTAGCACTCCTGCCACCAGCAGAGGCCCTAATGATGATGACCTGGCCAAAGGTGAGGACGGTTGTTCATAATTTCATGGGTTTTTTTTATATTAGGGTTTATTTAGTCTGATCTGACAACTGATTTTGGGGCCCTGCCAAAGCATCATAAATTATTTGCCATTGTAACTGTGGATTCAAACCATAGCCTTCTTTACCCAGATAATGAGTGTTTGTATTTTGCTCCGTGCAGCCATTGAGCTGTCCTTACAGGAACAGAAACAGCAGGCAGAGACACGACCCCTCACCATGATATCTGATCCACCCTACAACACAAATGGAGGGAAAGAGTCACGTAAAGTGCGCGCACTCTATGATTTTGAAGCGGCTGAGGACAATGAACTCACTTTTAAGACTGGAGAGCTTGTGCTCATTCTAGATGACAGGTAAACTGATTGTTCAGGGGCATTATTTTAATCAGTGTTGAATAAATATTGAGTTATGTTATCAAATTAAATAAATAAAAAAAGAATAATAAAAAAAAAAATTCTTAGTGTTTACATTTTCCATATCCCATATTTTGTTGGTTGTCCATTATTAAATTATAATGTTGCTATTATCCAACAGTGATCCAAACTGGTGGAAAGGAGAGAATCATCGAGGAGTAGGCTTGTTCCCTTCTAACTTTGTCACCACCAACCTGAATGCTGAACCAGACCCTGGTAATACACTTTAAAACCTGGATGGTTTGTTTTTCTACTCAAATTGCACATACAGATCTCCTGAATTCTCTTTCCTGTAGTGATGTATGTAGAGAAGACAGTAGTCCCCGAAGAGCCCATCGTTGAAGTCAAAGCTGAACCTGAGCCTGTGTATATAGATGAGGTAAGTGCTGGATGATCTTCGGGTGACTCGGCCACACCTCACCACTAATCTAGAAAAGTGTCCAGAAGTAACTGATATGAAAAACAGGCTCTAGAGGAAGTTCTTTTGGTGTCTTATATTGATTGTTGTTTTCTACAGGAGAAGATGGACAAAACTCTCTACCTTCTCCAGAACACAGACCCTGCAGATGCCTCACCTGACACCCCAGAGCTGATCACATTAGAAGGTACTAGGATGTCTTTAACCCTTTCGCACGTACAATCACACTGGTGTGATTAGAACGGTCGGTGCATCACGTGATCAACTGCTAAATTCAAATGTGCTTTCGCGCGTTGGCTGGCGCTGAGCCAGAGACAGGCGCGCTCAGAGCTGTCATATATCACAAGTTTTCAGTATTTCAACCACATAATGTTTATTTTAGGTTTCAGACATATAAATTCACATAAGTACTAAAAAAAACAATACATTTAGAGTTTATAAAATACACACAGATGTCTATGGAAGAGGCTATAATAATCCTTTCCATTATAATTAGACACGTTTTATTCATATCAGATACACATTGTGTAAGGAACTTTAAAGTTTAATCTATTCTTCTCCAAGTTCACCAGCCACTTACTTTTATGTATTTCGGGAGAAGTGGATGAATTCACGTGTTGTAAATCCAACAGATCCGATTCTCTGAACTGTGTCTGCGGCACAAACTAACATGGAGGCGCATACAGCTCAACTAACGCGATTGTTATAAAGGTGTTTAAACAACAAAACACATCCACTTGCATATATTTGACATATATTTGATCGGAATATAAGATATTTCATGCCATAGCTAACAAATTTGTGAATATTTAAAAAAAAAAAAAAAAATGACGTAAAAGCAGATCATCATTCATTCAGCGCTGTTGTTGCTGTGGTGTGTCACGTCACAAGCAATGACGCGTCACCATGGAAATCATAAAGTGACACGTTCTAAATAACGGTCGCCTTGAAAAACTCACGCTGGGGGGTCAGCCAGAATATTTTAAACTGACGTGTGAAAGGGTTTTAATGTCTTCTCTGCTGAAATCAACTGCATTTTAGGTGTAGGGGTGGGCGGTACAAACTAAATATGACCAACTCTTTTCACAGACTGTGATGACTGGTTTCCACAGTTATTAAAGTCAGCATGTAACTAAAGTTGAGAGTCTTTTCTTCCCTATTGTGACGTATATCCTAGTGAAACGGCTTCTTGAACAAGAAATAATGTCGGACTGGACTTGATTTTTTTGTCCATCGGGAATTGATTGGATTGATGTGGTTTGCTTTGCTGTGATCTCATGTACAATTATCAGCAGAGTGACAATTCTGATTCCTTTTTATGATGAATTTCTAAATTGTACTACAATGACCAGCGCAATTAGGTGTTGATTTGTATTAAACATTCGAGCTAAGAAAGTCAGGGGATTGTGATCTGTGTTAACTAACACTTGGGTACAATTACCTCCGACATGTGTTTTGTCACTGTTGTCATATGTGACATTGAACACAAGTTTTGACAGTTCCACTGGGTAAATGATGATTCCAGTGTGTTCATCTTTTGTTCTCTTCATCTTCTAGTTGCTTGTGAAAAGATGAACCCAATGATTGATGAGAAACTAGAAGAGATTGACAGGTTTGTTGAAATCAAAACTTACCCCAAAACAAGCTGCCTGTTTTCCCAGTCTTGGCATATGAGAAAGAACATCTCCCTCATTCCTGCAGGAAGCACTCAGAGTTGTCCGAGCTGAATGTGAAGGTGCTGGAGGCTCTGGAGCTGTATAACCAGCTGATGAATGAGGCTCCACTTTACAATACATACTCCAAAATGCAGACCATCCAAGGCACTTACCCAGGAGCCCCTACACCTCTCACTATGCAGGTTGGTCTAGCCATCTAAATGGAAAATTAGTGGCAATTAATTTGGTGATTTGGCAATTAAAACATAACAATTCAGATTTTTTTCTTCCAAAGCATTATTCTGATTTCTTTCTTTCTTTCTTGTCTCTCTCAGGGTTATCAACCATCTGGAGCCTACATGTCTTCTGGTGTTCCACAGGGCTATAGTCTTAATGACCAAGCTGGCCCTCTCTGCTCTCTTCCTCCTTCAGTCAATTCAGCGGCCCCCAGCCAACCAGCACAACCTCCTTACATCAGGTAATACTAAAGTTGTCCTGCTAGCCTCCCTCTAATTCTCAAACAACTTTTGCCTGCTCTACATGTTAATGAATATATCTCAAATTGCAGCTTTCAAAACCGTGCAGTTGTCCACGCCAACAGTGAATCAGGACATATCTATTAATGCTCGACCAATATATCGCCAGGGCTGATATATATTGGTCGATATTTGGCTTTTTTTATTTTTTTTATTGCATCAGTTAAGTTTTTCTGTTTGGCTGATAACTGTCGCCTGTCGGTAGTGGAACTTTTGTTTGGACAGCCCTGATAACTCCTGATCCTGAGTCCAAATGCACAGGAGCTTTCATTCTCAGTCTTCACTAGTTACTGTCTTTGTTTAACAGTTCTGTCTAATTATAGAAAGGCAAATGCTATAATACTTTTTTCATATACTGTTCATATACTGTATATATATCTCTATATCTATCAGTAGTCAACATTTGAAGTGGATCAAAACCTTTCATCAAAGTTGTTGTCTTAGGACTTGTCTTGTCAAGTTGACTTGTCTTAGGACAACTTTGAACTTTTTTGATCCACTTCATATATATATATATATATATATGTATGTGTATATATATATATATATATGGAAGAATAGTACATGAAATGAAATATTTGACTTCATTAAGAAAGTGCCAAAGAGAAAACCAAGTGCGGCAGAAAGTATCAGATCTGTACAAATGATTTATTAATGACATGTTATTTTAGTAAATATTACATACAATAAATACAAATTTTTTTGGAGCAATTGTTATGTGTTTTTTACTGTGTTTAAATTAAATAGCGATATGTATATATCAAAAATCGACAATCAGAAATCCATATCGGTTGACCACTAATCTATAAGTAGAAATGCTCTAAAACACTCACATAACCATGCCAGGCCAATATGTGATATTGCCCCACAGAGGTTTTGTGTCCAAACACCACAGGAGAAGGGTCTAATACTTTACTCTTGTTTTTTATTATTTTTATTTTTTTATGTATCATTCCGATAGCGACGTTGGGAAAACTGCCTTAAGTAACTGTAAATTGTTTATGTCTTGCAGCGGCCACATGAATACACAATACGTGAACCAAGCTCCTGGAGCCCCTTACCCGCCACAGATGGGCGTGGCTATGGACATGTCTGCCTATCAGAACGCTAATCCTGGTCTGCCTCCAACCTCCTATCCGATGTCAGCTCCAGCCCAGCAGCAACAAGCGGCCTTCTACCAGCAACCCCTTCTGTAATACTGTATGCCAGGTCCGACTCCACAGCAATTAACATCCAATGCAAATTCCAAATGGTGAAATGAGGTCGAGAGCATTTTCCTCTCTCGTCTCTATTGATGTCAAGGGGTACGCAGAGATTGGCTTACATTTGTCTTCGCAGGACAGAGATGTAATCCACTCGAAAGGAAGCAAGCATTTATTTTTCTCTCCCACTCATTAACCCGTGAAGCAGTTTAGGGCAGGTGTTCAGAATTTATGGAACGAGTCACACTAACCATAAGTATAATTTTCATCATCTTGTGATAATCACCAGCATATTCTTCTTTTTTTCTGATTGTGAATTTAAGACTAAATGGTAAAATGCACATACATGATATTATTCTTCATTTAAAGAGGCAATTCTTTAAGACTTATGGTTAATTGTTGCCATTTTCCATTTATTTCTGGGTTAACGGACTTAACTTTAATTTCTTGCCTTTCTAAAGCAAATGTGGGATTTTTTATTGATGGCATCGTGCGTTATAGAGAGGACAATTGTTTGAAGAAGATTACACATGGATCACCAAATCTGGAATGATTTTATGTGCCAATACTCAGAGCACTTGTATAAACTCCTACAATCAAAATGGCAGTTTTAGTTTCAATGCGATGTTAGTGATTCCAGAATTATGGGACAGATTTAGTTGGTGCAACTTAAATGCTAGAGACTTTCATGTAACATTCATAAATTCCTTCACAACCTGTGCTTTAGAACTGACAGTGGTCACAAATGCAATCCCTTTATGGTCAATCCATATGTTTCACTGTATAATGATATTTATAATATGCAAGAACCGCTTGTGTTTGCATTGTGGGTGTTTGCTGTTGTTTGACTTAATTTAAGCATGTAAAAGTGCAAACGGTATAATTTTCATCTAGTCTATGATTTCCTCTGCTGAAAATGATTGATTAATTGTGGTTTTTTTTGCTTCTTACATAAGTAAAGAAATGCTCGGCCATTTCTCCTTAACTGAAGTAAGAAAATGTATAATTCCCTTACCATATAGACCGCTTTCATTCGTGTTAAAATGGGATTAATGTAGTAAAATATAGATGAAAATTGTCTTTATTTTTTTTCATAATCTGCTCGGAAAAAGATATTGTATATTAGATGTTAAATAAATGGCTTTGTCTGTATTGCACCTTAACTTTATACACATTTATTTACCACCAGATGCCTTGTTCTTTCACAAGACCGAATAAACATAAAAACCAATTCAAAAGACTTTATTTCAGAAGCTGCTGTATATTTGTAAACCTGTATGTTTTAAGAGATTTAGAGGGAAATCTGTATTGTACTCATGGATTCAATGTTTTGTAACATCAAGATTTCTTTGTATCCTGCCTGCTCATTTTTCAAAATTCTTTTTGTAACACAGTGAACTGTTAAAGTCTTCAGAAAATAAAAACTACCTGTTTCAAAGGTTGCTTTTCTGTGATGGATACTTTCCCAGCCTTCTCCCAATCTCGTTTTGGAGATGCTGAAAGTTAATATCTAGTATACATAATTTGTGCATCAAATCCGGATATTTTCTGGAAAATCTTCTTGCTAAGTTATGCACAGCTGATATCCTACTAATCATCAACCTCATGGGTGAATCCTTCCTCAAAGGGTCTGTTAAAAAGGCAACAACTGCTATGATACAGATCCCCTGCAATTTAGCATTTCTGTATCAGCTTTTTGTGGATGAGTTACACAAGAGTTAGAAAATATGTCCTTCGGTAATACTCTTGGTTTTCATCTGACATGCTGATGAATCTATACATAGGAGGCCGCTTTACAGAGTGTTGCAACAGACCACTGAGACCGTAATATTGTCATATTTAAAATGGGTCACACATTACATTAGCGTTCATTTTATGGTGTAGTCATTTATGTATTTAGAAACAGAACAGCATGTAGGTCTCCTACTTAAGGACCTACTTCCTATTTAAATGACATTCACTGTAAAAAAAAATAATAATAATTGCTGCCTTAAATTAAGTAAAATCAACTTGGATGTTTATGTCATTTCAACTTAAATTACATTAAACTGACTGGGGAAAAAAATGTGTTGAATCTTGTATAATTTGTTTAAAAAAAAGTAGAAAATTGCTTAACTTATTTTGATGAGCTAAAGCAATGTAAAAACATGATGTCATAATTTATTGATCATTTATTTTTACAGTGTTGTTGGTAAGTGAGATTGTAATTTTTATTATTCATTTAATTATTTTGCAGAATAAACTTTTTTTTACCAAATGGTTTGACAACTACCAAACACTTTGAATAAAATTACATAAAAATTTGTTTTTATATATTATAATTTGAAAAGTAAAAATATTAAATATTTTTTATTTGTTTTAATGTATAAAATTGTGCTTAAAGGTTCAATTTAAACATAAACATTGTAGTCGTGTAATGTTCTGAGAAATAGCATAGTGGCCTAATATTTTTGTTTAACACCAGACAATTTTATGTAAAAATTTAAATGGTTGAACATTGAATATCGCTTGTCCACCAGAGAGAATGCTTTAGATTTTCCTGCATGAGAAATACTTAAAGCTTAACTATTTTTAAATCATGTAGATTTTCTCTAGCGAAGGTATTTAATTGATTTAGTACATTTTGCTTAGACTTGCGATGCTCGATTCGCGAATTCTTTATTTTCAAAGAATCGGTCAGCAAAATCGATTCACGATTCAGTCCGATAGATTCATCGAACCTTTCAACTAGCACATTCGCGCACTGAATAGTTTGGTGCAGTTTCCCGCTCAGAAAGAAAAAAGAACAGAATACTCAAGACAGGAGCACAGAAAACAAAATCAACACCGATAAAGTGAGTATTTGCCGTAAAAACATTGAAACTGAACATGCAAATCCTATCAAATCATTGTTAGCGACGGGGGAAAAAAATCGAATTTCAACATCTGCTGCACGTGCTGTTTATGAATAACTCCGGCTTTTCTACTCCTTTTAGAGATAATTTGTTTTATAATACACATGTATTGGATCATAATGCAGCTGACTATTTAACTTTTTTTTTTTAATTAATTTTATATTTCTAAAACAAATCATATTAATTAGCTTAAATTTAGTATGTCATGTATATTTGTAACTAACTGCTTTGTTTACAGGGTAGCTGTGCTATTGGCTACATTTTGGGGTATCTTGCCAACACTGCTTAATACATCATTTCTGATGACCTCTGTTGAGCAGCTGTACAGTAGCTCGCGATGCTCTAGTGGTGACCGCTCGCGCTGCATCTACACTTGTACACTACAGCTGCACTCGCAGCGCGCGCACTGCATCAGTCACCGTCCGCGAGCGCACTCAAGCCTCGGACAACACAGCGAAACTGGAGCAAACAGTTCAGTATCCTCCGCCGACCCAGTGGACCGGGACCGAAAGGCAACCTCCACCGTGGACCGATGAACTCGCAGAAATGTCCCGGCATATCTACACCCGACACGGGATAGGCGATGGGGTCCAGAAGCCGATTTTTCAGGTAGGGACGCTAGAGAAGGTGTTGATGCGCTGTGAATCTGCACCATAGACTCGCATAGTTGTGTGTGTGTTTTATAGAATCCAGCGGTTTGCATTTATCCATAATGCACATATTTCTTTCAAATCTGCCAACAGTGACAATATGCTTTCTTTTGGAGGGTTTTTACTCAATGTAAATGACTCATTTGAATCTTTGCATAATAATTCATATGTTCAAAACTTGTCACGTGTTGTATCTGTAATACTGCAATGCAAACTATTTCTTTGAGTTTAGCATCTTAATTCCAAATCATAGCCCTATACTATGCTCTTATGTACTTTGTATATTAGCTATGTATGCTTGTTGTAATACATTGCCTAAATAGATCTCACAAGCAGAAAACCTCTAAATGTCCTTGTAATATTTCCATTAACTTATGATAGATGACTTGATGTTGTTACACTTACTGTGTTGATACTAATGGCATACCATGGTAGTTGCATGGTTGCCTACTTCAATGTACATAAAAGCTTAACATGGTATTACAATTGTAAATGTTCAAGTCTTGTGTAGGTTTTGCTCTCCTGATATCTTTTACTGATGGTCAGAATGATGTTTACCTGTTCTCCCCTTTTCATATTATTTCACACTGAGCAAAATTCCTTTGAGTTTTGTATTTTATTAAACCTAGCCTATGTATCATGTGGAATAATAGCTTAAAGGGACAGTACACCTGAAAAAAAAAAAAAAAATCTGGCATCATTTACTCACCCTTATGTTGTTCCAAACCCGAATGACTTTGAAATGTTAGGGACCGACAACCTCACCATTCACTTTAGTTGCATTTATTTTCATACAATGTAAGTGATTGGTGACTGAGTCTGTCATTCTACCTAACATCTCCTTTTGTGTTTTTGTGTGGAATTTAGAAATTCATATGGGTGAGTAAACGAAGAGAGAATTTTCATTTTGGGGTAAATCCCTTTAACCTACAGGCTGCTTATACAGTAATATAGGATCATTAAAAACGAATCCCAAACGTGCTAAAGATTAATGGATGTCAGTTTGACGCATTGGCCCTTAATTAGGCTGCTAAATAATTCATGTTCTCATTGATTTCCTTGCAAAGGATGCATGGCCTGACCCAGTTTGTAAGCATCAGTGCTTTTTTACGGAGCAAAACATTTTTACGTTTTACTGTTTCTTTTGCAACAAACTCACTGAAAACATCCGTCCATATATTTTAACCGCATGATCAACCCTGAAGGGGTTCGATGTAGGACTGCATTGCGGCCAGCCATACTGAAGGGCAGTTTCGCCTGCTCAACACATTGCATTGATGTCTATGTGGCACTGCAGAGTTCAGCTTCCTTGTAGTGATGCGCTTTGACACCTATTTCAATAGACCCTCCTTATCTGTCAAGCTTTTAGTCACGCACCACGCGCTGGATAGGTCAAAGATCCTCATGTCCACTGTATTGAGCTGCACAAAACAGCTGTGATTAATGCAAGTGATGAATTGCTGAAATGATTTCACAGTGCATTTGACTCTTAACAGTAACTTGTACAACTAACGGGCCCCATTGAGACCCCTCTGACACAGTGTTGTGGTGGGATATGTGGGTGTATGTGTGTTTGAAGGTGCCCCTGTTCTGTCGGGAGGAGAGATATGGATTAATAGCTTGTTCTCTTCCTGCAGGTGAACAGAGGCACCTACTCACGGCGCAGTCGACTTAAGAGATCCGACGGCAGTACGACATCCACCAGCTTCATCCTCCGTCAGGTGAGAGGGGATGATGGAGATTATGGAAATAATGTTTAGAAATGCAATTTGAGACTTAGTTTCACTCTGCGTAGGACATTTTTGAAGAGTTTTGAACAGTGACTAATATTCTCAGTGCAATTGAGGATCCACTTTCCATGTGCCTAATGTGCAAAACTGGGTTATGTAATACTTTTTATAGAAGCCAACGAGTTTGCATTTATCATTATACTGCAATGCAAATAAAACCTTTGAATTTTGCGCCTAATGCCAAATCATAGGCCTATACTCTGATATACCTTTGGAAATGCACTTTTTGAAGAAGTTGTATAGTTCTCAATATATATGTTCAAAGAATTATACTACTGTGCAGCTTTTTGAATGGGTCATTTGGTTTCCAAGCAACAGATGAATCCTCTCTGTCATCAGATGAATATGAATTGCTCATGGCTACCTTTCCAACTGAACTTGCTTGACATTTAGCTGAATAGAGCTAGCATGGATCTTCAGAACATCTAAAAAAGAATTTGAATTCAAACCTTTAAATATTCTTTCAGAACATGCAGTATGAAATCAAAGAGTGCTGAATATTTTTCTTATGGAAATATGATCTAATCATTGTCAGATGCATCTAGATCTATGAGTTTGCACAGAAGAAGAAAGTATCCCAGGGGAAACCAATGACCTTGATGCCTGCAATGTGGCATTTCTAGCTGTCGCCGAGTCTACCCTTGCTCGTATGTTTGAGGACTGTACAGTATTCCCTGCAGAGTTTTTGTGCTGCTGTAAAGCAAATAGCTTTGCCTTTATGTATTAATTCATAATGTGGATAGGATTAAGCTTTCATTCCTATACTATAACCAAACGGCATTTACTGTAATTGTTTTTGTTAATTTACAATAACAAATCTAGTCACTGTGGTTACCACCATCACTGTGGAATGGCATTTTGTTGTCTGTTTTATGTTTTTTTATTATTACAGTATATTCATTTGAAGAAACATACTTTAAAAAAAAAAATCTAAACAAATACAATGATTCTTACAGGGAATACCTCTTTCCAGATAAATTATCACTTTAAATAATTCATAACGTGAATAATTTTAACCATTTCTATGATATGCTACAATAATATCACCATAAAAATATATGTATTGCTGTGTTAAACATATATTTTGTCCATGAATTATAAGTGAATTCATACTATATACTTTATATGTTTTTTACAATATTTTTTTATTTATTTTTATTACTATTTTGGAATCAATTTACATGTCTTTTAAAATATTATATAATTTTTCTTGTATGGTAAGGTAACTATTCACTATTGTGCTATACAGGACATCAAGGTTGTCATATTTATTTTATCATCTCTCTTGTTTCTTGTGATATAATCTCCTTTTCTGCATTTTTCCCCCTTTTTTTGTATTGAGCAGTTTATTAGTTGCAATTGTATTGGTGCTATAATGAGACTTAAAACAGCTTTAACTCTTAATTGATAAGTCCGGTCACCTCATGTACGCAGCCCAAATGCTGCAGTCTATCTCAAAATGATTCTAGAATCTAGGTCCCCAAAGAACCTTGGGAATTCTGCATTTTGACTGACTTCCAGGACATTCTATTTATGGCCATAAAGGTGGTTTCACAGCCAAGACCCTTCATTGAGGACAACCTACTTTACAAAGTTTGCATATCATTTATATATTTAAATGTGACCATAAGTAGAGTTTGGTTTAGGCTGAATTCTTCTAAATTAAATTAAATTAATCTGAGAACCTCAGATTTACATGGTAGACTGTTAGCACACTTCCAAGTCCCTGTAAAATTAAAATGTACAAAAGATGTATATGAAATATTTTTAGAAACGTCTTGCTCAAATGAGGCTAGAAAATCCAGAGGTGGTTAAAACCTGCTGAGATCAATGTTAAAGACAAGACTGTAGGTAATAGTCATGAATATAAAACCTTACTCAAACTTGCCTTAAATTTCTGGCTGTACCGAATTTGATTTTGATGCAGAGAGACTTAAAAATTATTTGTTAACCCAAACCATTGGAAGTTGTTGCTGTTTTTATTGTTATCCATAATAACGCATTTAAAATTCCTGATCATTGGGAGCATGTATAAATTATTCATCTGTCTGGTATAGGTCACATGGCTAAACTCTTTAGTAATTCATTTATTTCTTTGCTTCCCTGCTGTGTTTATTGACCATAGGCCCCCCAGAAAGCTCAAGAGCAGTGTCTGACTGTTAGCATGACTGTTGATTTGGTGATCTAATGTTGATTTACAAGATTTATGGATCATTAAATAGTGGAATAAGGAAACAAGGCACATAATAAATGATTGCAAAATAGCGAATGGGTTCTTCGTACGATTATTACAGCCATTCAAATGAAAGTTAGGTATTAAAAGGAAACCAAATATATTACAGGATTAAGATATTAGTTAGCTATGCTTTTATAACAGGCATTTATTTTGTTTATTTTGATCTTCAACTTTGATAGCTGATCCATAAATAAGAGAAAGAAAACAATAAAATGAAAAATGGAAAAAAAAATCATTAAATCTGAAAATATCAGTAGTGATCTTAAGGAATACCTCATGCCATGTAAAGCAACATGTTAAAGTATTCATATACATTTTACTAAAATAATCTATAATGGTCATTTTTTTTATTTGTGGAGGTATATATTTCATATTTTATATTAACAATATTCATTCACGTTAATTTTAAAGATAGATTTGCCATTATTATCTCTTCATTATTATGCTTCTTGGTGGATAAATGGAGAGAAAACTGTTGATTGCTCTGTTATCTATTGATATCTATTGACTCTTTATGGGTTAATTTGATTAAAGTAGTAAGAGTAGATTAAAGAGTTGAATGCATTTGATCTTTACTCAGAATAATGTGTGTTTCAGTGAGTAGAAAGCAGGCATGTTGTAGATGAGCATTCTGAACTACAGGGGGCGATGTGTGCCAGAGTTTTATACTCAAGAGAGAACCATGATTAATTAACAGCTACACCGTCAGTTCATTTTCATGTAATTACTTGAAAAGACCTGATTGTTCTTGGTTTTCTCATTATTTCAGTAGCTGGAGTAATATCATGGGAAATATAAATCAATAACAGAATTAGAAATGCAAAACAAGCCTCTAGTGCCCTGGGTCCCTGCTTGTCCCAGTGACCTCGAGATGGAGTTGGTGTTTTATAGCTTCTCCACAGTCATGGGGATGTAATTACACAAATCAGAGGTATTGATACTCCTGCTAAAGAAAAGTCTGGTTCAATACCATCATGTCAAGCTCTCGTTTTATGTTTCTTCATTCACATTTGCCATAAACTGATGGTTAGAGAGATTTACGTTTGTAGGGATGGGGTTTTGTATTATGCCATTGTGGTATACATATACATTGCATTATACAGTTATATATATATCTATACTTCATTTTTTTAGAAGTAAATATTGCTGTTTTTTTACCTAATTGTAAAGATTTATTTTATTGTAGTTATTGTAGTACATAAATAATGCTTCTCAATTCAGCTTTTTAACTCAACTTGCTTTATTTATTGGGGGGGAAATGGTTTCATTTCAACATTTCCATTTGCTGTCAGCATGCACTGGAACATGAATAATTAATATTTGCAACTGTTTAATTTATTTGACCATCTGACGCTTTGATTTTGTTGTCATATTTAGTATTGTGTTGTGATGTCAGGATGCGTTTGTTTTTCTACTTAAAATGATGTTTACCTGTGTGTTTCATGTACCATGTGGAGGTCTGTGTTTGGCATTTTAATGTGTTTTATGAATGTTTTTGTCTCAAATGTTGTCATTAGTTTAAGACAGCAAGCTCTTTCTCTCAGATGAAACACATAATATCAATTATAACAATAATATTAAATAATTTACACGGTATAATTAACAATATAAATAAATTGAACTATTAACATTAAGATTTTAATTAAGCTAATAATGTTAAGAAATCTAAAATTCAGTCAGGTGAATTGATTTTAAAACTGTTGCCTTAGTTGAAGTTTGCTTCTTTTTTTTAAAAGTGTATGTGAACTGTAATACACAAATTGTTTGTGAATATTTGTCTATATGTGAACATGGGTGAAAGAAGGAGATGAAAAGAGAAAGAGGTGAGATGCAGTTCCTAGATGGACAAAAATAGAAACTGCGAGGAAAAATTGCAGGAAACCCAGTGGTCAAGGAGTGGAATGCTGTCAGCACCCTGCAGACCCCTTCTCCTCCTCTAACATTCAACAGAAGAGAGCACTTGTCTTTTCTTACTGGAGCTCCCATCAGCCAATCAGAAGACGGTTTCGGTGCTTTGTCATCAGCCTCTGATTGAGGAAGGCTCTGTTTGCTTGCTCTGTTTGTGGAAGCTTGATAAAATGCCAGGTCTCTGCAGCCTTTGGGGTGAGCCCCAGTTCTCTATGATGTGAACGATCACGTTTCATCCTCATTAATACAATACGCTGCCTTCAGGAGCAAGAGAGCGACTGCCGTTTCCTTGACATTCCTCCTTTGGTGGTCTTTCTGTGGGCAAGGGGATTGTAAGAGAGCCCTGTTAGACATACTCTCGCTGGAGCTTTCTTATCCCACATTTGCATTTGATCATTAAGGTGGTCCCTTGGGAATATCAGACCTCCATGTACGACAATTTGTACCTTCATGGATTCGAAGACTCGGAGGCGGTGAGTAAGGGTCTATATGTGCATCTTCATGGTATTTTCAATGAATGCATGCTCACACAAACGCTCTGGGGATGGCTGCAGGAATTCAGCTCGTAGATGGTGTTACTGGTCCCAGTGAGTGTTTTGGGGGAGGGGATCTGTATGTGTTTGTGTGCATGTGTATGGGTTTTGTTTCATTATCACCTCCACTCTTTCTCTAAACCACGCTCTGTTCCGCGGATGCATTGGTGGAGTCAGTGTGAGTGGAGAGCATCAGTCAGCTGTGGTGGCAGCCTGTTATTCCGTATCAGTGAGCTGTTGCTAATAATGCCACACTGCTTACTGGTTTAGTTCCTCTTAGCTTGCAAGCATTATTGTTTTTGTTGGATTTTCAGTGTGGCCTCAGCTACTCTCAATCGAAATGCTTGCTTAAAGTGGCACTTTGTTTCTGCTAGTATTGGGGGGGGGGCTCATTAAGTGTGATTAGATCAGACATAAACAAGTCCCATGGACGTATGTCTATGCTGGTTACAGCCACGTCAAGGCCAGTCTCCTTAATCAAGTGGTCACAAGTTTCGACCCTTTACAAGAGATGCGCCTGTTGCTCTTTGAGATGCAGCTGTTTTCTTACACCTCAAATTATTCCCGTTTCACTCCGTGTTACCATAGGAAAAAATTCATCTATGATCTTATGCAGTTTTTGGCTGAATAGGGTTTTATAATACAGTGTAGGAATTGTGACTCATTGATGCATTTTATTTGCTTAAAGGGGACCTATTATGCCCCTTTTCACAGGATGTAATATAAGTCTCTGGTGTTCCCAGAATGTGTCTGTGAAGTTTCAGCTCAAAATACCCCACTGATCATTTATTATAGCATGTCAAATTTGCCCCTATTTGGATGTGAGAAAAAACATGCCTTTTGTGTGTGTGTCCCTTTAAATGCAAATGAGCTGCTGCTCCTGGCCCCCTTTCCAGAAGAGGGCGGAGCCTTTACAGCTCGTGCTTTGGATACTCTGGCAACAACAAAACGTACTCGGTTACTAACGTAACCTCGGTTCTCTCTAGAAGAGGGAACGAGTACTGCGTAAGATATCTTACGCTAGGGGAAAATCCTTTTCCGCGAGATATTGAAGCCAAAAATTATCCTTAATTTTGTAATAATGCAAAACGCGTTGCAGCAGCAATGCAGACATAGGCGAGACAGCTCGCGCGCCTATTGGCTGCTCTGCGGCAACTGCAGCAGCCTATCGAGCGAGGCCTGGCGTGACGTCAGACCCAATCAGGGCACTTCGCGCCCACTGCGTCACGTCCCGCCGAAATGGGCGTGGTCTAGGCCTATAAATATCGCTCGCAGGCAGCTATTATCTGGTTTTTCATCATCGAAGCAACCAGAGCGTGTGCATGCACGGCAAGATACGCAGTACTCGTTCCCTCTTCTAGAGAGAACCGAGGTTACGTTAGTAACCGAGTACGTTCTCTTACGAGAGGTCTCGTACTGCGTAAGATATCTTACGCTAGGGGACCCAATGTAAAACGCCGTGCATGCTGAGATCTGACACCAAAGACCCAAGGGCGAAAGCCCGGGGTACATATAGTGCACAATCACTCAGGGAACTCACAGGGAGTCCGGGAAGAGGGAGGGGTGCAGCCTCACTTTTCCACATATAGTAGCGTTGATGGGACGCGAATTTCATCATACAGACAGGGCGGGGTACGGCCTGAACTGATGGGGAAATGTGGGTCTTACACAGTTTGCCCAGCTTTATACTGTCGAACATTGAGCTGTGCTCAGCAGACGCAGCATTCTGAGCTGATCGCATCAGGTCAGATAATACTGGTAAATTTAGACCGACAGCAGCCTGGCCTGCAGGGCGGGAACCTCTAGGTTATAAAACCTTATAAATGTAGACGGGGAGGCCCAGCCTGCCGCCATACAAATATCTTGCAAGGCAATCCCACTTGACCAGGCCCACGAAGAGGCCATGCCTCTCGTGGAGTGCGCTCTGACACCCAATGGGCACTGCATGCCCTTGGAGGCGTATGCCAGCGCTATAGCATCAACTATCCATCTGGATAGGCTCTGTTTCGACGCGGCTAGTCCCTTAGAACGTCCGCTAAACGAAACAAAAAGCTGCTCCGTCTGTCTGAAAACAGACGAGCGAGACACATAAGCTCGTAATGCCCTGACTGGGCAAAGGAGGCTCGCGTCTCTTTCCTCATCAGGGACCGGTAGGGCTGACAGGGAGATAACCTGCGCCCTAAACGGTGTGTTGAGGGATTTTGGAACATAACCGTGCTTAGGTTTGAGTATAACTTTTGAGTCATTGGGCCCAAACTCCATGCACGCCGCGCTCACAGAGAGCGCGTGCAGATCCCCTATGCGCTTCACTGAAGCGAGAGCCAGCAAAAACACCGTCTTGAAAGACAGGTGTTTCAAATCGATTGACTGTAAAGGCTCAAATGGCGCACCTTTCATGGCTTCCAGAACCGTAGAAAGGTCCCATACGGGGACTGAGGGAGGTCTGGGAGGATTCAGTCTCTTAGCCCCTCTAAGGAAGCGGATGACTAAATCGTTCCTTCCTATTGACTGACCAAGCGTTGTTTCTGAGAACGCTGCTATAGCCGCCACATAAACTTTGAGCGTGGAGGGGGCCCTGCCCCCATCCAACAGCTCTTGTAGGAAGGAAAGCACCTCCGTCACACCACAGTTTGTGGGTGACACACCACGGGCTGTGCACCAGCCCGAAAACACCGACCATTTCGAAGAATAGAGTCGTCTTGTAGACGGAGCTCTAGCCTGCGTGATCGTGTTTAATACTCCTTTAGGGAGTCCAACATGTACCCGTTGATGGCCCAGACATGAAGGGACCATAGTTCCGGGTGAGGATGCCAGATCGAGCCGCGGGCCTGTGAGAGGAGATCTAAAATTCTTGACAGTGAGCGTTTTCTTGAGACGCAAACAGGTCCACTTCCGCTCTGCCAAATTTCTTCCACAGCAGATGGACTGTCTGTGGGTGTAGAGACCACTCGCCTGCCGGAACATTGTTCCTGGACAGTCTGTCCGGTCCTATATTCAAGATCCCTGGCACGTGCGCTGCTCTGAGCGAGCGCAGGTTGCACTGAGCCCATACCAGGAGGCGTTCTGCCAGCCTGTACAGTTTCTCGGATCTGATGCCGCCCTGGCGATTTATGTAGGACACCACAGACATGTTGTCCGAACGGACCAAGACGTGGTGACCTTTTATTTGGGGACAAAAACGCGTCAGCGCGTTGTCTACTGCCAGCATTTCGAGGCAGTTTATGTGCAGGAGCTTCTCCCGTTCTGACCATTGGCCGAAGAACGGTCTGCCCTCGAGCAGCGCTCCCCATCCCGAGGCGGACGCGTCCGTGGACACCACTTTCACCCTCGAGGAAGTCCCCAGGCTTACACCTGATTGGTACCAGTCGTTCGCTTTCCAGGGTTTCAGAGCTGTGACGCACTTCTGATTGACCCTGAGGCGAAGCAAACCGGGTGCCCACGCTTCGCGTGGGACTCGCGCTTTCAGCCAAAACTGCAGCGGGCGCATGCGGAGCAGGCCCAGCTGGAGCACTGACGATGCTGAGGCCATGAGACCTAGCATCTTCTGAAATCTCTTGAGCGGGACAGACGCGCCGCAGCGAAAAGAGTTCGCTGTGCGTCGAATGTCTACCGCGCGCTGCTGTGATAGTCGCGCTATCATGGATAGTGAGTCCAGTTCTGTGCCCAGGAAAGATATTTTCTGACTGGGTGACAGGGAGCTCTTCGCCCAATTGACACTCAGACCCAAATCCTCGAGGTGATCGAGTAAAATGGTTGTGTGTTCTATGAGCACTGCGCGAGATTGCGCTAGAATCAGCCAATCGTCCAAATAGTTCAGCACTCGCATGCCTCTCATTCTGAGGGGTGCGAGCGCCGCATCCATGCACTTCGTAAATGTACGGGGTGCCAGGGACAAACCGAACGGCAGGACTGTGTACTGATATGCCTGGCCCTCGAAGGCGAATCTCAAATATCGCCTGTGACGTGACGCTATCTGTATTTGAAAATACGCGTCTTTCAGATCTATTGACACAAACCAATCTCCTTGGCGAATCTGCACAAGGATTTGCCTGGTCGTGAGCATCCTGAACTGTCGCTTCACAAGCACTTTGTTCAGTTGCCTTAGATCTAGTATGGGTCTGAGACCCCCGTCTTTTTTCGGTACCAGGAAGTATCTGCTGTATAGCCCTCCTTCGCTCTGAACTTGAGAGAGAGGCTCTATGGCCCCTTTGCTCAATAGTTTCGTCACTTCGGCTCGAAGTAGATGTGCTACTTCTGTTTTTACCGTGGTCTCGACGCGCGCCACATAGCGGCGAGGGCGTCGGCGAAACTGCAGCGAATAGCCTCTTTCTATAATGTTCAGCACCCACTTCGAAACCCCGGGTAGCTTTGCCCATGCGTCTGCATGGATAGCTAGGGGTTGAATACGAAGCGCGCTCCGCTCGCTCAGCGATGGAGAAGCTTCGGCGTGCTGTAACACAAGCATGGCGCTCGTGACATTTGAGGCATGGGGCGCGCTGATGACAGCGGGCAGATTGCCCGCGCTCGACTCCTCTGCGGTGGTTAACCGCGAGGGGGAGGGCTGGGCGGTTCCCGTGGGAACTGTCATGTCTATGTGTGGATGTGGGCGCGGGACAGCGGGCACATTTATCACACCGAAAGCATCGTTCGCTTGAGTGAAGCGAGAGCACGTTGGTTTCGTTTTTACAGAAACCGTGAGACATGCATAACGTGGTGTTAGTGGGCACTGGGTAGTGGGCACGTTCACCATGTTTGAAGCGCAACCGATCTGAGTCGGTTTTATGTGCGCGAGCCCTGTGTGACAGGCTGTGCTTGTGTGTAGGGATGGGCACTGGGCAGTGGGCATTCTTACTACACATGAAACACCATCGGCCGTGGCCGGGACACCAGAAAATACACTCTTTTGGGGATTTATCTGGGTAGCCGTGAAAACGGCATTTGTGTGCAGGCAAGCGGGTGACAGAACCGACTTGTTGGCTGCAGAAAACACTGGAACAGTCACATTTGCTGGAACTGGACGAGCGAATAGCTTTGGTGTGAGTCCGGCCGCAGCGGGACTGGAACACCGTCGTTTTCCTAGCTGTGCTAGGACGACTTCGGGGCCTCGGGCTTCACCGTGATCCTAGGTCGCGAGCCACGTCCTGCGGGGCGGCGACCGGATGAGCGGGAGCGCGGTCTCGCGCTTCTGGCCTGGCGGCGCTGTGAAGTGGAGGCAGTGGACGGTGGCTGTGGCTGTGAGCTCTGAGCAGACGGTTTCGCACGGCCTGCTGCAGAGCTGGAGCGCTTCGGGAGGAAGTGCTTCATAGCCTGAGACGCTTTCTGTACCTCTGCGAATCTCTCCGCGAAGTCCTTGACGGAGGATCCAAAGAGGCCTGTGGCGGAAAGCGGGGCGTCGAGGAACGCGGTGCGTTCAGACTCGGCCATTTCCGAGAGCGTCAGCCAAAGATGTCTCTCAGACACGGTGAGAGAAGCCATAGTCCGTCCAACGGCTTGTGCTGCGGACTTAGTAGCACGAAGAGCGAGGTCCGTGGCACTCCTTAAAGGAGAAGTTCACTTTTGAAAAAACTTTTGCTGATAATTTACTCACCCCCATGTCATCCAAGATGTCCATGTCTTTCTTTCTTCAGTCGAAAAGAAATTAAGGTTTTTGATGAAAACATTCCAGGATTTTTCCACATATTATGGATTCCATTGGGACCCAAACGGTTCAAGGTCCAAATGACAGTTTCATTGCCGCTTCAAAGGGCTTTAAACGATACCAGACGATGAATAAGGGTCTTATCTAGCGAAACGATCGGTCATTTCAAAAATAAAATAAAAAGTTGACGTTTTATAAGCACAAATGTTCGCCTTGCTCTGTTCTGTGATGCGCGTTCGTGACGTCACGTAATACGCAATTACGTTGAAAAGGTCAAGTTTGATGTGTTTACAAATGTGCGGAAGGAGGACCATATAAACATTTTCAAATGTATTTGTGTCAGTTTATCGTTTAAAATGCCCATTTCGTGTGCGCATCCTGAGTGTTTTAATATTAAAAAGCCAAAAAGAACATTTTCTTCAATTTTTCAAGCGTGACCTTTTCAACGTAATTGCGTATTACGTGACGTCACGAACGCGCATCACAGAACAGAGCAAGCCGAACATTTGTGCTTATAAAACGTCAACTTTTTATTTTATTTTTGAAATGACCGATCGTTTCGCTAGATAAGACCCTTATTCATCGTCTGGTATCGTTTAAAGCCCTTTGAAGCGGCAATGAAACTGTCATTTGGACCTTGAACCGTTTGGGTCCCAATGGAATCCATAATATGTGAAAAAATCCTGGAATGTTTTCATCAAAAACCTTAATTTCTTTTCGACTGAAGAAAGAAAGACATGGACATCTTGGATGACATGGGGGTGAGTAAATTATCAGCAAAAGTTTTTTTAAAAGTGAACTTCTCCTTTAAGTCCGGCACGCAGATCGCGTCGGGTCCTTCCTCATCCAGCTTACGGAGGAGATCGGCCTGGAAGATCTGGAGCGTTGCCATGGTGTGCAACGCTGACGCAGCTTGCCCGGCGGCGGAGAAAGCGCGGCGGAGCAGGCTTGACGTCGTGCGGCAAGCTTTAGAGGGTAGGGCCGGCTTAGCGCGCCGTCCAGCGGAGGGCGGGCATAAGTGGGCCGCTATCGCCTCTTCAACCGGCGGCAGCGAAAGGTATCCTTTGTTCTTGGCATCGTCAACGGCGGAGAATGCCAAAGAAACAGCAGGACGCACTCTAGCCGAATAGGGGGCGTTCCAGGACTTGGCGACTTCTTCGTGTAACTCAGGAAGAAAAGGCGCCGGTCTGGACGCAGGCGAAGCGCGCTCCCCAGGCAGGAAAAATCCATCCAGCCGGTTGTGAGCGGGCTGCTCAGGCGAAGACCACTCGAGGCCGAGGCTCGCCGCGGCCTGTGCGAGTACTCGCATGAGTTCCGTCTCAATGGAAGCTCTCTTGCCTGACGACGTGCGGGCAGGGGGTGCGGGGTCCTCAGAGCCCGCCCAATCCTCACTGCCTGACGCCAGGATAGAGCAGGAATCATCCTCTCCCAGCAGGGCTTCCTCATTCGCGATGTCAACGGAAGCGGCGGCAGACGGCGGCCGCTGTCCGTCAGGAAGCGATACAGACGAAGCCGGGGAAGCAAGCGGGCGAACCGGCGAGCTTTGGCGGCTGAGGGAGGGTTCCGGGGCCCGCTGGGCACGGCGCTTTTTACGGCGCGACGCCGCGGCGGGCGGGGGAGCAGTCTCGGTGAAGACGGCTAGGCGAGTCCTCAGAGTCGCCATTACCATCAGCTCGCAGTGAGGGCATCCGCTGTCAGCGAGCGCGAGAGCTGCATGTTCCTCACCCAGGCAGGAAACGCAAATCACGTGGCGGTCCCCGTCGCTGAGTGTGGCTCTGCACGAGCCGCAGGAAGGCATCTTGAAAAAGACGCTAGCTCTTTTAGAATGTGTGTCGCGGCGGCGACACACACACACAAATACAGAGTAATAAAGAGAAGGATATAAGCGCCGGAAAGCGCAGCAGGAAGGCAGGAAGGCGGCGCCGCCAGCGACTTCAGTGACTCGTCCCGCTGAAGGTGCTCTCTCTCGACGGCGCGGCTTCTAATCCAGCTCCAGCGATGCGTGTGCTTCGCTTGAAGGATGAAAAATCAGATAATAGCTGCCTGCGAGCGATATTTATAGGCCTAGACCACGCCCATTTCGGCGGGACGTGACGCAGCGGGCGCGAAGTGCCCTGATTGGGTCTGACGTCACGCCAGGCCTCGCTCGATAGGCTGCTGCAGTTGCCGCAGAGCAGCCAATAGGCGCGCGAGCTGTCTCGCCTATGTCTGCATTGCTGCTGCAACGCGTTTTGCATTATTACAAAATTAAGGATAATTTTTGGCTTCAATATCTCGCGGAAAAGGATTTTCCCCTAGCGTAAGATATCTTACGCAGTACGAGAGACCTCTCGTAAGAGAACTGGAGAATGTGATGCAGCCAAAATTGTCAGTAGCAGTGTTTAGCCTTACATGTTCGAACCCTTACATGAGTCGGACACTGATGGAGAGACTCATAGAAGTTACAACATAGAAGTTACAACATTTAGAATGCAACTGTGCGTTTCTGAATGGTTAGTGGATAAAATGATGTAGTTGTTTTGGAGTTAAGTTGAATCAACTTATTGATTAGCATGTACTGTTGTTTATCTAAAAATCTTCCAGAAACAAATTTTGTGCAAATTCAGTGTTGAACTGACCCTCATTTGTGAAGCAGTCCGGCGTAAAATGATTTGCGCAAATATATAACACTTTAATGGCTTTCTACGTCACATTTTCTTCATTAATGAAATTCAACCACGGTGTCCTCAGTGACTCAGATGCCCGGAGTCTATGGAGACTCTATGATAATTGGCTCATTTTCCCATTAATGTATAAATTATTATTATTATTATTATGTGGCTAGTATTATTATTAAATTAATATTGAGACCTACAATCCATTTGCCTTCCCTAATTTCTTGACGGCATCACACATTATGCGACACTGATACGCACGTATGAGGATGGATCGCTCCTCAATGAATTTTTTTAAATAAACGACTACAAAACTACATCCCACAACATTTTATTGCAAGGTGATCTATTGAAAAATCAAGAGTCAAGAGTGTTTGTTATAAAAGTGACTCATCATTCTTATAGCCTTGTTGTTTAAGTCAAGATGAAAACGGCTCATCAGCATTTTGTGTTGTTTCCATTGCACATTAACAAAATGACACTAATAACACTAAAACAATACAATTACAAGCTAATAATAATCACTAAAATGATATAGGTCTAATCAGTCTTTAGGTTCGAACACAGCACAAATCAGTGATCTGTGAAAATCAAAAGCAGCTTCAAACACCGACTTAAAAAACACCTTCTTTAATTTTTTCGCTGTCATATGGTCCACAAGAGAAAAATTAAGCTAAATTAAGATGTTATAGCTTACCGGGTATGAATCGGGGTTGGAACAACATGAGGATGAGTAATTACTGTAATTACTGACAGAATTTCATTTTTGGGTGAACTAACCCTTTAAATTATGAAAAAAAAAAAAAGATGAATATGTTGTGTATTTACATTTGTGGGGCCGTTTAGGTGTGTCACCTGTTTAAACTAGTGTCTGACTGTCTAACAGCCTCACAAAAATTTAGCTGAAATTCAGAATTGGACACTTTGTCTTGAACGCAGCGTTGTCGGTGTTATAACATTCCATTTTACCAAATACATTCTGTTAAGCTTTCGTTATTCTGTGGCTCTTAGAAGGAGATCTGTATGATTTACCTCCACTCACCTAACTGATAAAGTGCTCTAACATTGTTAAAGGACAAGTTCGCAAGTTCATTTTATTAAAAGCCCATCTTGTCAGCTATGAATTACCCCTATAAGCTCTGTTTATTAGGCAGCAGGTGTTCACACAATATACCAATGGGGATCCAATCAAGAGGCTCCAATTACGTTTGTCTCCAGTCCTTTCCATAAGTAATAAAATATTTAGAAGTCAAAAATCCTCAGACAATCTATCTATCTATCGATTCCCTACTTTGAAACACAGAGAGGCTGTTTAATTTGTGTGGAGGACAATTTAATACCCTGCAGCAAGTATTTTCTCTGGAATTATATGGTGCAGAAATATCATGGAAATTATGTAATTAGAATGAAATGATGACAAAGTAGCACAGATCTGGTGGCCTCTGATGATCTTAATATAGCCTTGTGGTCTAATTGTGTCTGCCTCTCTTTCCTCCTCTTTCCTTACAGCTTATGAATATTAAAGGTAATGGAGGGTTCAAGCGGGTACTATTCATTGCGTGTAATTATTTCATGTATCCTGTTTTTTGCACCATTGTTAGCCTAACCAGAACCACACTGTTATATTTGGAATTGTTTTCTAATAAAATCAACTGCATAAGTTTCAATCTATCGGATCAGACATAATCTCATACTTGCAGTTAAAGTGTAAGTGATTGTTCTTTCAGTATAGTTTTAAGATAAATGTTTTTGAGAAGAACAGATGATAGTGATTGTTCTTTTGAAACAATTCTTTTGACGGTATTGTTAACTAAATTGGACTGAATCAACAAGGGCAGTTTGTGTTTTGAATTAACACTGTTAAAGGGACTTTCATTGAATGAATTTTCTTTAAAAAAAATATCTTCTTTTGTGTTCCACAGAAGAATGAAATGCAAACATGATTGGTATAACATGAGTAAATAAGTGAAATTCTCCTTACATAACTCACTCTCTCAATCAGTGAACCATGCTGTCTCAAAATGAAATGAAAATCAGGCGTACTATGTTTCTAGAACTAGTAATGTCTGGCTCTGCAAGTGTTCACAACTAGTTCACAAATTGGACTGAACAACGAACGGACAAGTTCAGTGTGCAGTGAGTCTCTGACTCGATTCCACTTTTGGGTTGCAAGTTGCAACCCACCAGTTGAGAGCCACTGATTTAAAGATCAGTTTAGTCAGATACGAGAAGAACCTTTCATGGCTTACTATGTGATACAAAGCTTTCATCATCTCTTTTTATGGTTAAGTATTTGCTTTCATCAGATGTGGCCCTAAATGGTAGTGATCTCATGCTGTGTTGTGGAGAGATTTATCTGTAATAATTACCCACTGCGCTTGCCTGCATTGGTCCTTCAGCTCTCATGATTCATCTTCATATCTGCTCACTGGAGGATGCTTTTTCACTGACCGTTTAATCTGCTTTTGTTTTTAAAGAAATGCAGGGCAAGGATCTACTGGGCTTTCTGGGCCCCAAATGCTCTCAGACCCACTGGCATCACAGTAAAATGTTCACAACGTGCAATCTCTGAAGATAAGCAGAACGTGTGGCTTGACAAACCCAAGCCCACACACTTGACGTGGTTAGATAATGGTGTACGTATTGAGGCAGAGTACATGAATGCTGCATGTGGTTCAGCTGTCGTTTGGGTGTGTGGGTTTGTTTATCTACTCTGTGGTTTAGGGACAAATTTGTCCCCAGATGTTAGCTCAAATCGTCCGTAAAAATAATTGTTTTGTTATAATAAAGAGTACTAAGTACACATTAACTTGCAGAACTCAAAACCATGTCCACGGTCAGAAGAGACCAGCTGTTGAAACCAAGATGCAAAAATGGTGGTGGAAAATATTTTCTCTGGGGCAAAAAAACAACAAAAAAACAATTCCTTTAAATCATTGCAACTGGAGAAGTATTTGTATATATTGTATGCAGTACTTTAGAATCGTTTTCTTTTTACTTGCGGACCATTCATGTCTACTTCAGCTGTTGGAACCACAAGTTAATAGATTTCGCTATGTGATAATAAATAAATATCAGCTGGATCATTTATAAAACTGTCTTGATACTAAGTAGGTTTTGATAGTCGAGGCACAGAAATAATTTCCGTGGGCATTCATACTAAACCGAGTGTTTGAGTTAGAAATTCTAATGTGCCTCTGGACATTCTCATATGAAGGTATTTAATCTGTCCCTTAAGCATGTGTATTCGAAATGATTCATTCTGATGTATCAAGTTGGAGATCAGTATACATTTTCGGTATTATTTGCATATATTTATTGTTATTTATAAATTCTATATATATCTATGTACATAGAATTTATATTTTGCACATCTAAGGCTGTTGCAGTGGACTGCAAAAAAGATTGAGCTATGTGCCCAATCCTGTTCCTGGAGATCTACCTTCCTGCAAAGTTCAACACTGATCAAACACAACTGAACCAGATAATTAATATCTTCAGGAGCACTTGATAATTACAGAGAAGTGTGTTGGATCAGGGTTGGATCTGAATGCTGCGGGTACTTCTCGAGGGACAGGATTGGGCTCTCCTGAGCTTAAGTCTTCGGCTACGTCCGAAAACTTAGCCAGCTGGCATGTTGCCTCGCTGCCTTATCAGGGTACTGACTTTGTAGGCAGCGTTTGTGCACGAAGGTAGGCTACTTCATGAATCTGATTTTGGACAGACTTCTGAGGCAGCATAACGGTTAAATTATCTAAGGCAAAATAGAACAAGCTTTGGTGGAAACTAAGTAAAGCTCTCTTATGAGTTTGACTTGAACAGGTCAGTCGACTGAATCATGCATTCAGGAAATAGAAATATGTTTTTATGCTTAAGCATCTTCAAGCATCTTTAAAACTCACTTGTTAAACTTCCACATTTTTTTGTTTTTAAAGCTACACTGTGTAATTTTTTTTGTTGATTCTTAGCAAAAAACACTTAGTTCTTTCAAAAATATATGTGCTCATTAATGTATATTTACTTCTTTCAAGTAATAAAGTATTCTCGCAAGTTTATAATCTGCCATTGAAAGTACATACTTGTTAGGGGTTCGAATGCCGGTCGCCATGTTGCCCCTCCATCTTGAAACTACATTAGCCAAAGAGGGACATACCTGTAAATTCAAGCTTCGCCTTTCGCGCTTTACACTCAGTGACACAGAGACGAATGCGAGGGGGAGATTACTCGCGACTGCCGGCAGATTTGAAAGATTGCTGATGGAGGATCACGCCTATTTTCGAGGACATGTAGCAGAGTCGCCAAGGAAGTGAAAGAGAATTAAAACGTCAACGCGACAGGCAAATCAGCAAGACCAAAGTCAATATTGGAGTAACTTTTCCCAGATGGAAAGAGCTCATGAGGAGCAAAGATTTTAAAACGGACGCCGAAGTTGCCTGCTTTCTTCTCGGCAGGTAATCCAGCCTATTTGTGTAAATTCGAAGTTTTATAGTTGCTTGTCTAACCATAGCATGGTTGTGCATAACGCCAGAATGACCTCTAGTATAACTTGCGTTACTTTTCCTCACGTCAATGGTGAAAAAGTATTGTTTACCTTGTAACATAAATCTGTGCTGCGACGGATCACAGGTGATAGTTTTAAAGGCGCAATTGGACGAAGTCGAACTGGAAGCCATGTTAATCTTGGAATAATACGGCCACCGTAGGAGTTAAAACATCCTCGAAATTGAAAGGAACAGAAACTAATATTCACTGGGTAGTCATATACAATTTCACCGCTAGATGGGGGAAAATATCACACAGTGTAGCTTTAAAGGTAGGGTAGGCAATTTCGGAGAGGCTAGCAACAGCAAGCTAGCTTTGAAATCATAAGATTCCCCTCCCTTCAGAGCATCTCCAAAGCCTCCTCCAAAACACATGAATGCACATAGCCAGAGAGAGGGCGTTAAATGACCTCATGTCTTAAAGCACATAACATTACAGTAATAATGAACGTAAACGACTTAAGGAGCTCTGACTTTTACCACCTGACTGCTGCAGATTCATTTCGGTGTTGATATTGTTGCCATAGTAACGCATAAATCCGAGTCTGAGGACGTCAACCGATCTGAGTAGAATGTCAAGGATTGCCATCTGTTAATTACGGTAATTGCGGCATGGCGTGAACGCAACATAAGCTCAGTGTTTTGGTTCAGGAGGAAATGTAAATGGTGGCTGCAGTTTGTTTCTGGAGCTCAGTGACTATCACGCATCTACAACACAACAGTCTACAACTGCATTGTCTTATGGAACATGTTGATGATGTGTGATGTCTGCGCGAGCAGGGTGTGTGGAGGTATGGAAATACATAGGTTGACAGACAGGTAGGACAACCTATCATTGAGTTTGGACCGATTGCAATGATTAGATGGACATTTTTTGGTCTTGAGACTTCCACAGAAGATATATTTACATTTTTTTATATTTATACCACTTTTATTATTGAATGCTATCAGGATGTGAAGAGAGTTTCAACCAGTATAACAAAAATTGTTTATGAAAAACTTTGTGTACCCTACCTTTAAGTGCATAATTTCTGTGCTAGTAGCACAAAATGGGACTTCAGTCTGATTGAGAGAACGGACAGGGCCAGAACACCGACAGTTTAAGGAAGACGAGGCAGACTGGATATATTATTTCAATACTTTAAAAACTGATAATTATAATGAAAGATCTGTAGGGTTAATAACTGTTCATTGCTTGAAGATGTTTGAAATATTTGATCTTAGGTTTAAGTCTGCTGCTGGCAGCCTGTTAAAGAGGAACTGTGCCATCATCTGCTGGGGAAATGTTTACATCCCGCACCCTGCCATCTCTCTCCATCCAACCAACCATCAGTAATGCTGAGTCGGCAACATAGAGGAAGCAAACCAGCTGGCCACGGGGTGTAATGTGTTTCAAAGTGAAATGATTGCCTGACTGCGGATTCTGTAAATGAATGCATATTGGTTTGGCTTGATCTTCATCTGCTAGCCAGCTCTGTCAGATCCTGCAGGCTCACCCAATCTTAAGGACAATTGGCTAATACTTTTATTTAAACACTTTACTTTTCGCTATTTAAACTGCATGTTTAAATGATTATATGCTTTTATCATTGAACACGTTAACATACACACCAATACGCTGATAACTACCAAAAATCTGTTTATTGAAATAACTCAATTTATCAGTTTACCTGCAAATCAGTAACCTGGCAATGCGTTTACAAGACTGTTTAAAAAATATATATATTTCAAAATGTCAGCGGGAAACTTGCAACTTGGAAACTCATTCTCCTCTCATATTTGAAGTACCACTTGTCTTTTGGCTGCACGAGATGAGAACACATTTTTTATATTTTTCACACACGTTGTCGGCTTATTAAGCATAATCAGTTTAAGAACATGCATGTAAACACACACACTGTTTGTTTTTTTCCTGACTCAATCAGATCAGACCTTGTGGCCTACCAGTTGAGATCCACTAAACTAGATAAAACAGTACTACTTGTGATGGACTTAAACTAAAGAACGTGTTTTTAAAAGTCATTGGGCATCAGCTAATTTTGAAGATTCAGACTGTTTGTGTTGCAGTATTAAACTGAATAGTTTGATGGCCCAGTGGTCCTGATGCCTGCTGAAGAATGAGAAGATGGAACGAGGTGTGGTGAGGATGAATCACAGGGGCTTTTCATCGAGAGCAGATGCAGAGCCTGTCACTTGACTCGCCTCAGTGCACATCGCCTTATGTAACACTGGTCACATGACTTTTCTGGCCATGGAGGTCCATGATCTAGTGTGATGGCCAATAGTGAGGGCAATGTGAAGACCAGGGTTGTGAGCTCCAAAATTTCAGTGTCAGTGATATATAATCATCAAGTGACCAGACCAAACCAGAGATCTATATCTACTGATGGATATGCTGTATTGCCAGTCGCAATACAGTTGCTTCCTTAGTTGCTAAGCTACTAAAAACAAAAGAATGATATCTTTTGTGCCTTTTCATCTGCTTCCTTCATCCCCCGCAGTGGTAGAGACATCTGTCATGGCACAAAAGTGAGTAACCATGAACCTGCAGAATTGATGAGATCATAGAGTTAAGGCAGGCTCACACTACATTACTTTTGGCTGGACTTTGCTGTCGCAGACAGATTTCCAAGATCTGTGACAAAATCCTCGGGTCATGGCCAAATCGGTGCTCGTTGCTCGTTTTCTGCACATATGACTTGGACAGCGAGCATGAGGGCTCTCTAATGTCTTACGTGAATTTGTGAGAAAACAATTTTCCGTTGTTGTTCCGCTTGGCCAAAGATCTTGTTTGTGCATTGTGTTGTGTAATATGAGCACTGTTAAGACAAGATGAGGACAGACGACAAGAAAACTTGTAGTGTGAGCACCATGTTACTTCATGTAATCTCATAGTTCTGTAGTGTGAGCTTGCCCTTAGATGGATGTCTCCATGTACCTTTAAGGGAGTACATGAATAGAATCAGTTTGCTGGAATGTTTGTGTGCTTGTGTGTGTGTGTGTTGGCATATGGGACTGGCGTTGCCTAGTCTTTCTTCTTTCTTCAGCCTTTTATCAGTTTGGGTCACACTCACCGGCCACTTTATTAGGTACACCTGTTCAACTGCTCGTTAATATCTGATCAGCCAATCACATAGTAGCAACTCAATGCATGTAGACATGGTCAAGAAGACAATCTGCTGAAGTTTAAACTGAGAAAGAAAGGTGATTTAAGTGACTATGAATTTGGCATGGTTGTTGGTGTCAGATGGGCTGGTCTGAGTGTTTCAGAAACTGCTGATCTACTGGGATTTTCATACACAACCATCTGGTCAGAAAAAGAGAAAATATCCAGTGAGCGGCAGGTCTGTGGGCGAAAATGCCTTGTTCTCTAAATGTCGAACCTTGAAGCAGACAGCCTACAGCGGCAGAAGACACCGGTTGCCTCTCCTGTCAGATAAGAACAGGAAACTGAGGCTACAATTCGCATGGGCTCACTAAAATTGGACAATAGAAGATTGGAAAAACATTGCTGGTCTGATGAGTCTCGGTTTCTGCTGCAACATTCAGATGGAAGGGTCAGAATTTAGTGTAAACAACATGAAAGCATGGATCCATTCTGCCTTGTATCAACGGTTCAGGCTGGAGGTGCTGCTGTTATGGTGTGGGGGATACAGCATGTTTTATATACATTGTGTGTGACATTGTGTGTGTGTGAGTGTGAGAGAGAGAGAGACCACGTAACCACACATTGCAAAGTTTCTGGATGCAAAATAATAGACCTGTCACTTTTTCTATGTAATGTCATACTTTGTTCCCTTTTCAAATCGTTCACTTGGTGACTTTTTACATTTAAATATAAAATGGTTCTAAGCTCATTTGTTTTATAATCTGTCCTGACAGTGATTATTTTTTATTTCATGAATAAATGGGATAAGATAATATTACAAACTGTTTCTTTGCATTTATTTTGGATTTTTTGTCAGTTCTGGGCTCGCAGTTCACATGGGTATAGGGTACTTTGTACTGTGTGCGTGTGGATGACCGTGTTCGTCCGCCACAACCGATGACCGTTTTTATCCCAGGAAAAACACTTAACATAATTTTGACAGTTTTGAAGATTTCAGTTTTTCTCTGTCAAAGAGACCAATGGCCAGATTTACTTAACTGGGAGCGTGAGAGCGCAATTCCGAGTGGAAAGTTCTGCTTGTGATCTACTTACAATGCACAAATTAAAGAACGCAGCCGGATCATTTCCATAGATCTTTGTCTGTCAGAAACTCCCATTTATGGTGTTCTGTTAGTCCATCATCTTTATTTTTTGCTCTAGATTAGGTTTGATGCAGAACAATCTCTCTGCAGCTTGGTGTTCCTGCGAGGGACAGTGTGTATTTTACAGCTCTTGTGATGGTAACAATATCAGACTACTTCAGCCAAGATGAAGACTCAGGAACCCACTCCAACACAGAAAAGATAGACATGGGCATCATCTGTCACACTGCATCAGGGGATACACTGATGTTATTTATCCTGACAGCTGTAAGACATTTTATGTAATATGTTGTAAGATAATATGACACATTAAGGAATACCACCTTCATTATTATTGTCCTTTTAAAGGATTTCATATTTTGACTGGAGCATAAAATACAATGGATACAACAACATGGATGCATGTATTGTATACAAAGGATATAACAATACATAATGAAATAAACTTCAATGTTTTTTTCTGTTATAAGTAATCGACACGTCAAAGATTCTGTAGATAGATTATAACAATCCTTTAATGGTATATACAGTAGTTGCTGGTGTTGGAGTAAAAGAAGTGCTTATAAAGAGAATACTAGTGGATTATATGATTAGTGGATATGTTCTTATGGGACACAACTCTATGGTTAATGAACCTTCAAGGCATATGTTGGCTTTGAGCACAATCTTTTGATTAGGAGATCAAAGCACATGTTGTTTTTGCAATTTTAATGTGTCTCAGTAAAGTGCCATTCTGTTTTTGACAGACTCCTCCATCTCACTTAACGTGGGGTTTAAATCTAAGATATTTCTTCTGAAGATGCATCTATTCTTATATCGGTTTGCAGTAGTTTCCTGCTGTTCAAGGAAAATAAAAGACCATTTATGTTGTGTAAGTTCAGATTTGATTAAGTAGTTCTCTTGGAGAAATAAAAAGACAATTAGTACTTACTATAAATTAATGTGAATAATAAAGCTAATAGCACGATGATTTGTTCTTGGAAGAATTTGATGATAAATGTTTGACTGCATATTTCAATCCCTGACTTGAAAATTCTTAGGACAGTTTGTGAGATCAGTAAGATAATTTTTTTCTCAGGAGGAACTTTTGAGAAGCAGATTTGCTCTCCATTTAGATAGTAAAGAGATCTTTTGGTGTTTTTTTTTTTTTACACATAGATTACTGTATAATCACTTGACCAAGATGTCATAGTTCTGACTCTGAGGTTGTCCACTTCAATAATTTTGCCTTTGCCTCTGATCTGGTCTTGTTCAGATCTGCACATGTTCAGTCGACTGTATTTCTCAGCTTTACAAACACTGTGAAGTCTGCATCAGACCTGTTTACTGCACTCTTAAAGGACTTGGTTTCATAAGTGTCACATCTGCCTTGTCGCCTGTTTGTGATAATATATGAAGCGTCTAAAAGAAATTCAACTTGTTATTCGTGATTTCATGTTCCTCACAATGCAAACTGGGAATTGCCTTTTTCTGTGCCTTGTCACAGAATATTAAGGTGGAATTCCTAGTGTTTTACTTGTATCATTTATCATTTCATAGATTTGTTTGTGGTTGGTAAGATTTATAGATGTTTTTAAAATAAGTATCTTATGCTCTGCTCACCAAGGCTGCAATTATTTAATCAAAAATACAACAAAAAACAGTAATATTATGAACAGTATTATTGACAGTAATACAGTCAATATTAGTACATTTTAAAATAACTGTTGAAATCATGATAAATCATTCTAATATGCTGATTTGGTGCTCAAGAAACATTACTTATTAATGAAAACTGTTGTGTTGCTTAATATTTGTGGAAATTTCATTATTCTTTGATGAATAGAAAGTTGATTTGCATTTGAACAGCATTTATTTGAAATAGAATGTCTTTTCTGTCACTTTTGATAAATTGAATGTGTCCTTGCTGAATAAAAGTATTGATTTCTTTTGAACATTAGTGTATGATAATTACAGTACTGTATTTTTTAATCAAACGGTCTGTTTTTTTATTTTGTGGTGGAAGAAATATTGCAGTGATACACAACTAAGTGCTCATTTATCTTACCCTTTTTATCTTACCCATCATTTAAACTCCCTCCCTATCCCATGAAGACATTCATGCTTACCACATTCTCCTTGATAATGTGTAATTTCACTATTACTGCTGCCTATATTCTTAAGGCTATCTGTGCTGTTAAGGTTTACATAACCTTTTTTCCAACCCTTAATCATGAGATATTAGTGAAACTATCAGCTTCTGCTTGATGCACTGCAATGAAAGTTATTTAAAACAAAACATTTCATTACAGACTAAACCTATTTAGATAAAATAATAAAATTACTGTGTGCATAGTATAATACTGTACATGTGTGTCAGTATTGACAAGCAAGAGCAAAGTAAGGGCTTCCTTTGTTTAGTGGATTTGTGGGAATAACAATACATTGATATGTATTCACATGTGTGTGCAGGGCTCCGCCGATTCCTACACTAGCAGACCGTCTGACTCAGATGTCTCTCTGGACGAGGAGCAGGGCGGCAGACAGGAGAAAGAACAGCAGGCCACCGTTCAGCTGGAGAGGGCAAAGGTCAGACTGTCTTAACCAGAGAGATATCTCTATTTATGCCTTTTTTATTTTTGAATTATCCAAATTGTTAAAGGGGCCCTGTTATTCTTTTTTTACATTTTCGGTTTTCTTTAGTGTGTAATGTTGAAAATATGAAAAAGGTCTGCTAAGTTACAAAGTCCACTCCAAAGGGAGTTATTCTATATATCAGTAAGCACTGTTTCTGGGACACCTCAATTGTAGTCTTAATTTTTCTTCCGGGAACGTTCACGTCACAATATCCCTCATTTTAATAATTCCCATCCAAAAAAAGGGGCAAGGCCTGGTTGAGTTGCGTAAGTTATGTGTTGAAACTCACGGTTGTGACTAATCGCAACACACTGGTCCAGCCGACCAATCGGAGCACATTGTGCTTTTCGGGAAGTAGGGGCTTTATTGTGGCAGGAAAATAGCGTTTCTGACAGACTGGGAAGAGAAGTGCTGCTACAATATAAAATATGTGATTTTTTTTTGTTTTTTTAACATTTATGAAAACCTATTCTAGTAGACCCCAAAAACAAAATCAACACTTTGAAAAAGGGCATAATATGTCATCTTTAAAATGTTTTCTGATGCAGTTAGTTTCTGTTATCTGGTTGCTGGATAGCCAAATTTGTAGTGATTAAAACAGCACTGTTATGCCATTCATCACTATGTGCTTTACTGTATATCTATCTCAGGCCAAGGCAGTGGCCTTCGCTGTGAGAACAAACGTCAGCTACTGTGGTGCCCTAGATGAGGATGTCCCTGTCGCTGGCACTGCCATTTCCTTTGATGCAAAAGACTTCCTTCACATCAAGGAGGTGACGAAGGCATTTATATAATGAGAGCCTGTCTAGCTGTCTTCACATAATAGAAAGTTTATAAATGGACTTTATACACATTCCTTTGTCCTCTCTGTATTTCCACAGAAGTACAACAACGACTGGTGGATTGGGCGACTGGTGAAGGAAGGTTGTGATATCGGTTTCATCCCCAGCCCCTTAAAACTGGAGAACATTCGCTTACAGCAGGAGCAAAAAAGGGGCCGCTTCCATGGGTAAGACTGGAGAACATGAGAGTAATGAGTGTTACACCAAGCCTTATAGGTGAAGTATGTCGTTTCTGCAACATTATTGACACCTAGCGGAAAAACAACCTTGCAAACAGCTCTTTCGTGTGTCACACCTCCCCCAACTCAAACATCACAAACAGCTCTTGGGGTGCAAAGACATGCATTATTGTCAGGGTTTTGGACAAGGGATGAGGCGAGGACTCAAGATGAGATATGGGCTTTATTTAACAATAAAAATAAAACAAAAACAAATAAAACTCCCCCGTGGGGGAAAACACGACTGGCAACTGGACTGGGCAGGGAAGGGCAGGAACAGGAAAGGCACCCAGGAAACACATTACAGGAACATTAGACAACGAGCTGGCACAGGACTGCAAACTCAAAGAGAATAAATAGGAAAGAAAATCAGGAGGGCCTACAAGGGAGAGCAGGTGGGGCAATCAATATTTAGATTTAGACAATAGACAGGAGAGCACATGGCACATAGAAACAAACATGACAAAAATAAGAGCACATTGCCAATCAACTCAATCACAAGCCACGTGCTCAAACAAAACAGGACAGGAACGCGCAGTCAACCGACTGTTTCCACACAAAACATGACAACATGAAAGCACGCGGCCGAAAATAAACACGAACGTGCTACACTGAACACAACACACACGGACAGAAGAGGGTACGGCCCGAGCGAACTCAAAACAGCATGCTGGAGCATGAATCTCCTAACACTGATTCCAAACCGAAACCAAACTAGACCAAAGTGGCGGGATCCGAACACCACGCTCCACACACAAAAAACAACTCACACAGACAGAAGAGATTTCCAATGTGTAGTTCCAAAAGCCAAATTCCAAGATGATTACAAATACCCTTGTACCTCGTCATTGTTTGATTCAGCGCTGTTCTATTTAGAACACAAGATAGGTATTCATGGGCCAACTAATTTTGGAATTGGTGCAATATGTCCTTTCATATACTCGTATATATTTATTTAAAGAAATGACACATAAACCCTTTGAATGAGATGCTGCATTCTCTTTTAACAGCAGTGATCAGCCGTGTTGAGTCACGCTGTAGTTCTCTCTGATAGTGTTTGAAGGACAAAGCCATTTATACTTCATTGCTGTTCTTTCCTTAACAAAGTAGGAAAAATAGTGTTTCTAAAATAAGGATCAAATAATAATAATTTACTTGCATTAAATATAACAGATGAAATGTTTACATTTATAGCATACACTATTCTAGCTGGCAACATCTTCATCTTGATACAGACTGCCAAAAATGTACCCAAAATTAGAATCAAAATGCAAAACTTGATTTGATCGTATTGCCACAAAATTTCACATAAAAATGTATAATATTATTATATTATATTATAATATAAAAAAGTAGTTATAGTTGGTATAATATACATTATAATTTACATTTATTCATTTAGCTGACGCTTTTATCCAAAGCGACTTACAATTGCTATATATGTCAGAGGTCGCACGCTTCTGGAGCAACTAGGGTTTAAGTGGGTAGGGGTAGAGTTTTTTTTTCCTGCTCAGCTACTGTTCGGACGCTCTTGCTTACTGCTCCGCGTTTTGCTCTATCGCTTTTACATTTTATCTCCTATTTTTTCTATATTTTATTTCCTTTATTTTATTTCCTTTTATCACCTAATTTTAACTTCAGCAAATCAGCACAGTGCTCATACGACAAAGTTTGGATTACTACAAAAACTGAGAATTCTTTTACCCGACCAGCTTACATACCGGGAAAGGAAAACACAACTGCCTACAAGGATAAGAGAAAATGCCTCTTCTGGAATCTACTTGCTGCACCAACTGCCACAGACTTTTACAAAGGATTGCAGTTCTAGAAACAAAGTTACTTACGGGACCACCAAACCAGACGGAGCACACAACAGAGCTTCGTCATGGACACCCTCAGCATACCGGTGAGTCCCATGAAACTAGTGCTCCTCGACAGGTAGAGAAACAAGCCGATCGACTTACTAATCGATGGCACAAACAGGGAGCTAAACCCAAAGGCACTCGAGACATCAGATTGTCACGAGCATCACATATTACCGCAGTAGCATCCTCTACCCCAGATACAGCTCTGACAAGGATTGCAAACACTGGTCTGCTACCACTGCCTATACATCTTGAGAACAGATTTGAAGTACTAATGAATGTAAATGAGGAATCCACAAATGTGATGAATGTGATCGAACACAGACTGAATAGGCCAGTAGCTAACACTGATGTTAACTGGCGCTCAAGGTCGAGCAGACAGCGGCACTCAGCTCAGAGCGCAGCCGAGCCCAGGACTCTGATAGTGGGGGACTCCATAATCAGAAACATTAGCACCAGGGATACAACTACGTGCTGCCTTCCACAAGCAACAACTTCTGATATAAACAGGGAACTTCAGAACATTCTGATGAAACATAAGACTGCTAATCGACTCATCATACATGTGGGGAAGAATGATATTCATAAAGAGCAGTCAGAACTCCTTAAGAAGGATTTCAATAAACTTTTTGAAACACTTAAAAGACTGAAAGTTCAAACATTCATCAGTGGACCACTACCAGCAAGAGGAACAAACAGGTTTTCACGATTGCTTGGGCTAAATACATGGCTGCAAAAAACCTGCAATATAAAAGCAGTGAACTTCATTGACAATTTCAATCTTTTCTGGAGTCAACGACAACTGTTTCATCGGGATGGCCATCACCCAAACAAACTTGGTTCAAGAGTGTTAAAGGACAATATCTACTTCTCCCTAAATCATCCTTCTGCAGTGTGTGCCAATCCACTCAATCTGAACGGCACACACACACCTGGACACAGTATGAATGACCACGGGACTTCACTTCAGCAGCAAAATGGACATGATAACACCACTCCGCCACAACAACCTCTGCTCACGGACACAATCTCAGCTGAGCCCTGCCCACAGAGCTCACCACAGACAGCCATATCAGAACTGCTTGAAGATTCAGCACCCAAGGACGACTTCCTGGAAAACAGCCAGGGAAGCCAGGACAGCATATTACAGCCTCCTATAACACCAGAGCAACAGCCCCTTTCACCAGACACTTTCTCCCTCTCCCCTGCAACGCCATTACTGTGCTTCTCACAGAAAATGGAAGAACTGGTGCATGCTGGAACCAGACTATCCCACTCTTTTGCTGCAAGCCCCCAGATACCAACTAAAAAAAAGACAGGCACCACTACCACCAAAGCCTGCGGGCCCAGCTCGCCCTCCCCCTCCTCCTGTGAGAGCTCTTCGGCCTCTGCCACAACGCCAGGGCCCACACCCTCCTCCTTCTGCTCGAGGTGAACCAAAAACAACTGATACCAGCTCTCAGTGATATGTGTCGGGTCCCCGTTTTGATAACAGTAACTTTCTCAAATGTTTACAAAACAAGCGGGAACCCAGTGTGCCTGTATCTTTCTCTATTGCTGTTCTATTACATGATAGAAAGTCTAAGGCCTTCAATAGCCGTACAGCAAACCCAACTAATCTGGTGCCTATTACACGTCAAACTAATATTGCTGTGGGGAAAAGTAAGTCTGTTAAGTTAGCTCTTTTAAACATTCGCTCACTTAAAAATAAATCACTTCTAGTCAACGACTTAATAACCACAAACAACCTGGATTTTATGCTTCTAAATGAAACCTGGCTAGTAGACAGCTGCAGTGCAACAATCCTCAATGAAACATCCCCTCCTAACTTTACTTTTATGAGTGTCTGCAGAGCTGTTAAGAGAGGTGGGGGTCTAGCTGCTCTTTTTAAAGATATCTATCAATGTAAGCAAATATCATTTGGGAATTACTTGTCTTTCGAATATCTGGGTATTGTGTTAAAAGGTGCTCCACGCATTTTACTTTTCATTATTTACAGGCCTCCAAAATACTCTCCAGCCTTTGCTGAGGACTTTACAGAACTGTTATCAACAATTACCTCAGAGTTTGACTGTTTTGCCATTGCTGGAGATTTTAACATCCATATAGATAATGCAGAAAACAATATGGCCAAAGAAATCAAAACTGTTTTAAAAACTTTTGATCTGACTCAGCATGTACATGGACCCACACACAATCATGGACACACTTTAGATTTACTTATCAGTAAGGGTCTAAACATTTCATCGATTGTTATTAAGGATGTAGCACTGTCTGATCATTTCTGTATTTTCTTTGATATATTGATCTCTCCTGCCACTGAAGCTAGATCTGTGTCTGTCAAGAAGAGATGCTTAAATGAGAACACTAGTGTCCTATTTATGAAGGCTATATCCTTAACACCAAGCATATCTGCAGACTCTGTTGATTTTCTCCTTGATTCTTTTAACTCAAAAGTTAAAGGTGTAATTGATGATATTGCTCCTGTGAAAGTCAGGAAGAAGAGTGGCAGACAAAAGGCACCTTGGAGAAACTCAACAGCAGTGCAAAATATGAAAAGACAATGCAGAAAAGCAGAGCGCATGTGGCGGAAGACAAAACTTGTAGTCCATTATAACATCTACAAAGACAGCCTTCATGCTTTCAATATGGAACTAGGCAAAGCTAGACAGACTTTCTTCTCAAATATTATAAACAGTAATTTAAACAACACACGCACTCTTTTTGCTACTGTAGAGAGACTGACAAACCCCCCAAGCCAGATTCCCAGTGAAATGCTCTCAGACAGCAAGTGCAGTGAGTTTGCTTCTTTCTTCTCTGACAAAATCAATAATATCAGAAAGGTGATCAGCACATCCTTGACTTGCGCTGGGGTCAGACAGATCAAACCACCTGAGAAAGTAGTTACTATGTCTGATTTCAAAGAAATTGATGGCAACATTTTGGAAGAAACCGTACAGCACCTTAAAACATCAACCTGCGCTCTTGACACACTTCCCACATCGTTTTTCAAAAGTGTGTTAAACAGTTTAGAAGCAGATCTTCTAGAAGTGGTAAATGCTTCACTTCTCTCTGGGAGTTTTCCAAACTCCCTAAAAACTGCAGTTGTCAAGCCCCTCCTGAAAAAGAGCAATCTGGATAAGACCATATTAAGCAACTATAGACCAATCTCAAATCTTCCTTTCATAGGTAAGATCATTGAAAAAGTTGTCTTCAATCAGCTGAACAAATTCTTATGCTCGAATGGATACTTTGACAATTTTCAATCTGGTTTCCGACCGCATCACAGCACAGAGACAGCGCTCATAAAGATAATAAACGATATTCGCTTAAATACTGACTCAGGCAAATTATCAGTGCTGGTACTACTCGACCTCAGTGCTGCATTTGACACTGTCGATCACAACATACTTCTGGACAGGCTGGAAAACTGGGTGGGGCTTTCTGGGATAGTCTTAAAATGGTTCAGGTCATACTTAGATGGGAGAGGTTATTATGTGAGTATAGGAGACCATAAGTCTGAGTGGACATCCATGACATGCGGAGTCCCTCAAGGCTCAATTCTTGCGCCACTCCTGTTTAACCTGTATATGCTCCCAATGAGCCAAATAATGAGAAAGAACCAAATCTCTTACCACAGCTATGCAGACGACACACAGCTCTACTTAGCCCTATCGCCCAACGATTACAGCCCCATTGACTCCCTGTGCCAATGCATTGATGAAGTCAACAGTTGGATGTGTCAAAACTTTCTTCAGTTAAACAAAGACAAAACTGAAGTCATTGCGTTTGGAAACAAAGATGAAGTTCTCAAGGTGAACGCATACCTTCACTCTAGGGGTCAAACAACCAAAAATCAAGTCAGGAATCTTGGTGTGACACTAGAGTCAGAGCTTAGTTTCAGTAGTCATGTCAAAGCAATAACTAAATCAGCATACTATCATCTGAAAAATATTGCAAGAATTAGATGCTTTGTTTCCAGACAAGACTTAGAGAAACTTGTGCATGCTTTCATCACCAGCAGGGTGGATTATTGTAATGGACTCCTCACTGGCCTTCCCAAAAAGACCATAAGACAGTTGCAGCTCATACAGAACGCTGCCGCCAGGATTCTGAGCAGAACCAGAAAATATGAACATATCACACCAGTCCTCAGGTCTTTACACTGGCTCCCAGTTAAACTTAGGATTGATTTTAAAGTATTATTACTGGTATATAAATCATTCAATGGCCTAGGACCTCAATACATTGCAGATATGCTCACTGAATATAAACCCAACAGATCACTCAGATCATTAGGATCATATCAGCTAGAAATACCAAGGGTTCACTCTAAGCATGGTGAGTCTGCTTTTAGCTATTATGCCAGCCGCAGCTGGAACCAGCTTCCAGAGGAGATCAGATGTGCTCCTACTGTAGTCACATTCAAATCCAGACTCAAAACACATCTGTTTAACTATGCATTTACTGAATGAGCACTGTGCCAATGTTCGTCCGACTGTTTGTACTGTATTTTATTTTTTATTTTTCTAAACTGTTTTAATTATTCTTATTTCTTTTTATTATTTTAATTTCTTCTATGTAAAGCACTTTGAATTGCCATTGTGTATGAAATGTGCTATATAAATAAACTTGCCTTGCCTTGCCTTGCCTTGCCTTAAGTGTCTTGCTCAGGGACACATTGGTGTCTCACAGTGGATTCAAACCCGGGTCTCTCACACCAAAGGCATGTGTCTTATCCAATGCGCCACCACCACCACCTGATATAATAGTAGTATATCATATATTATGATATTAAGAGTTAAAACCAACATCAGTAAATACAATAAAAAAGGATGGATAAAGCCAAAACATACATTTGCTAAAACATTTCCATAAATTAGCTAAAATGAGCGCTCCCCTAGGTTTGTGCTTTCTTTAAGGCCACGCCCACTCAGATAAAACAAGGAATATAAACCAGCGAACCTCACGTAAATATGCATAAGAACATTACGAACACAATAAAAACAGTGATGGAAGACAACTTCAAGGTCTCTCCATCACATAATGTCTGTTAGTATTCCATTCTGAACATAGACCTTAATTAACTCTAATTTGCTCTTTTCTTTACTCCGCGCCCACAGAAAGTCCAGTGGAAACTCCTCCTCCAGTCTGGGTGAAATGGTGTCAGGCACCTTCAAGCCCAACCCTGCTTCTGCAGGTCAGCTTCAGTCTTTACCCTTACTAACGGGTTCCAGATCACTTCAGATTTGCAGGCTTATTTTATAGCAATTTCCAGAGAAATTAATGGAATAATGGAATGATTGGATTTTTTTACAATAGCAGTGATTATGGAACATGTATTAAATGTATTAAAAACCATACAGAAGAAATGCTAGACATTGAAATATGCTGAATTCTTTTTATTATTATTATTCTTTTTTTTAAATAGATGTACATCTGATTTTGATGTACAGTATTTGTTTTTGTGTCTGATTTAAAAAAAAAAATCTGCTTTTTAAAATTCCTATTTTCCACCATCCCAGGTAAACAGAAACAGAAAGTGGTGAGTTCATTGTATTTCATTTGTCAATTCTATAAATTCTGTAAAATAGCCCTATTATTGTTACAGACTGCTGTTTCGAGCCATTGCAGGGTTTTTCATGTAGTAATCAATATGGGGTTATTGTAGTGCAAATAAACAGAATATTATTTTGCGTCTAAATTGCTGTTATATTGCAGGCCGAGCACATTCCTCCATACGATGTGGTCCCTTCCATGAGGCCGGTGGTCTTAGTTGGCCCATCACTTAAGGGATATGAGGTAGGTCTCCCCAATCCCTATGGTGTGTGCGTGTGTATATTTAGACCTGGTAACCAAGGCACCACTTCTTAAGCAGCAAGCGAGAGGGGATGTCGGTTTGTCACTGAATAGCAGTCATCATCTCCAAGCAGAGTTGCCAAGGCAACAACCTTCTGGGTACAACATGCCAGTCTCAAAAATGGAGCATGGTTTGAAATTAGAAACAGAAAAAAACAACCACCATCCCAGAAATCAGTGTGACAAGTGTGTTAGCATGTACCATCTGAATATTAGAGATGAGATCTCAAGGCATGCAAAGCTTGAAGCGTATATCATGATTGATCTGTGAATGCTAAACGCCTGTTTGCTCTTTTAATTTCTTTATGCAGGCATATACTGTGTGTCATCTGCTCCTTCACAAACATTATTTAAGACAGACTGCACATTTTTGTTGTTTCCTGGCTAGACGCTGTTGAAGTACAGTAGATGTTTCCCATTGTTTCTTAACTCTTTAAAAAAAGCTTTTTTTATTGTTTTGTTTTTTTTAAGTTGCCAGCCTACCATATATATATATATATATATAATAGTGAAAACACGGAAAGCCGGAATTTTTCCTCAAAGGCTGGGAAAGTGTCAATAAATCTTTCAAATAAAAATCTCCTTTTTGTTCCTTGTGTTTACTCTCCTGTCCTAATGGGCTTGAACACAGGTGACAGATATGATGCAGAAAGCACTATTTGACTTCCTGAAACACAGGTTTGAAGGCAGGTGAGGGTCAACTTTTAATGTTGTGGATTTTGAATACCTTTCTTGTCAATGTGATAACTTCACCATATTTATTTCCTAATTATAGGATATCAATCACAAGAGTAACCGCAGATATCTCTTTAGCCAAGAGATCTGTGCTGAATAACCCTAGTAAGAGAGCCATCATTGAGAGATCTAACACCAGATCCAACCTGGGTATGTCAGCTCCTTTTTAATTGCCATTGAGCATTTATCTAACGTAAATGGGATAGTTGACCAAAAATGAAAATTCAGTCATCATTTACTCACCCTCATGTTGTTCCAAACCTGTTGTTTCTTTCTTCTCCGGAACACAAAAGAAGATATTTTGAAGAATGTTGGTAACCAAACTCTTTTGTTTCCTATTGACATCCATTGTCATTTTTGTCCATACAATGGAAATCAATGGGAACCTAAACTATTTGGTTACTAACATTCTTCAAAATATGTTATTTTGTGTTCCAGAGAAGAAAGAAAGTCAGATTTGGATTTTTTATTTTTGGGTGGAGTATCCCTTTGATTAAATATTTCCATCTAGTAAATCAGCATGTTCCAAAATATATGTTCCAAGAACTTTTTGCTAACATTCCCATTAAGTTATGAAAATGTTTGTTTTTTTCTAAAAGTTCTCTGAATGTTTAAAAGGTCAATTTTTGTTGTTTGTTTTTTGGTTATGTGAATGTTAAGGAAACATTCAATTTAATTATTTTTGCATAAATAATGGCAACGTTACTTTTGAATGTTCTCTGAACATTCTGAAACATTTAAAAAAAAACATTAGACGACCGTTCAACTAAAAGGTTTCAGGGAAAAAAAAGAAACATTCGGTTAGCTGGATTGACATCCTGCTGACACTTGGTTTGTGTGAATTTTTCCTCTTTCTGACAGCGGAGGTTCAGAGTGAGATTGAGCGAATCTTTGAATTGGCGAGATCCCTTCAGCTGGTTGTGCTGGATGCCGACACTATCAACCATCCAGCCCAGCTCATTAAGACTTCTTTAGCTCCCATTATTGTCCATGTCAAAGTGTCTTCTCCCAAGGTAAAAAAAAAAAAAAAAGTTGTTATTAAAATAATGTTTTTTTACCATCCCCATTGCATTTCTTTAACACAGATTTTAAAGAAGTATTAACAGTATCTGTTAGTTGAATGATGTTATTGTCTCTCTGTCTTCAACAGTAATAATGTGTGTGTGTGTGCTTGCAGGTATTGCAACGGCTGATCAAATCACGTGGGAAGTCTCAAAGCAAGCATTTAAATGTACAACTGGTGGCGGCAGACAAATTAGCTCAGTGTCCTCCAGTGAGTATCCAGAGTAATCTGAAGATAGTCTGATTCTTCTCTGTTGAAGACAATGTTCACAACCCATTTTTTTTTCATAATCTGACATGCATTACTTACTCTACTTTCTATTTTAATATATTTTTTAAATGTAATTTATTCCTGTAATGGGAAGCTGAATTTTCAGCATCATTACACCTGTTTTCAGTGTCACATGATCTTTAGAAATCAATCTAATATTCTGATTTGCTGCTCAAGAAACATTTCTTATTATTATATATGTTGAAAACAGTGTGCTGCTAATATTTTAATATTTTTGTGGAAACCATGATACATTTTTCCAGAGGGGTTTTATTAATAGAAAGTTGAAACAGAAACAGAATTTTGTAACATTATACATGTCTTTGCTGTCACTTTTAATCAATTTAATGCATCCTTGCTAGGTATTCTTATATTAGATTCTTTTTTCTTTTCTTTTTTTTTTCTAACCACAAACTTTTGAATGTGTATTTCTAAGTGAAACATTCATTTATTGGGACAAGATTAGAATTTTTTTCTTTAATTGGGATTTCACTGGGTTGTGAAAAGTGGACGCTAAGTGCCAAAAGGGAGGGATGTGTTTGGATGGAAGACACTGAAAATTAAGGGTATGGCATATCATAAAACATTGACTACATTGCTATTCCTGCCACATTCCAGGAAATGTTTGATGTAATTTTGGATGAGAACCAGCTTGAGGATGCATGTGAACATCTGGCTGAATTTCTGGAGGCCTACTGGCGCGCAACTCACACTTCCCTCAGCACTCCACTAAACCCTCTGCTGGGCCGCAACTTGGGCTCCACTGTGCTCTCACCGTACCCCACAGCCATCACAGGACTGCAGGTGAGTGAAGGCTTGGGACTTAGCCAGAAAATTAGTTTTGAATATTTCAATATGCTAATTAGAACGTGTAGAAACAGCTGATATCGGTGACCTTTCAACAGAGTCAAAGAAATAAAAACAGCAATCACATCAGCGACAACTCTCCAATGGAGCGACACAGCTTGATGACTTCCGATGAGAACTACCACAACAATGAGCGGCAAAAGAAGAGTAATAACCGCCTGTCCTCCAGCTCCCAGCAAAGTCGAGACCACTACCCTCTTGTAGAGGAGGACTACCATGATCCCTATCAAGACGCATACAAACCTCACCGCAACCGGGGCTCCCCTGGGGGCTACAGTAACGACTCGCGGCATAGACTCTGAACATCCAAACTAGTACAGCCAGAGCTATGAGATATCTCTCATGTAATTGTGTTAGCTCTCTCTGAAAATGCAGTGCATTGCGTTCACTCTGGCACAGATTCCCATCTATGGCCCATCTTAACTAAAGGCAAAATCCAAGCACCCGGTCCATCTATGTAAGGCAGTTGTTTGCAGCCATGAGCATCTTTTGTTACTGTAGGCAGTTGGGGGTGCTGATTTTATCTGCAATGGTTGAGATAATATGCTCTCCAGGAGGGGTGAGAACTATAGCACCATATGTTCCATCCAATTTCTCCTATTTGAGGCCTAAGCTCTGCATCTAATTGCTAACCAAGGCCCTGCACTGTCTATATTCGCGGGACTCTGTGGTGGCACGCTAATTTTCACCCTGAACTAGTGCCGGCATGCAGAAATGCTCAGCGGTGCCAAGAGCCAGTCAGCACAGAGCCTTTTTGCACGATTACAGTAGCCAATGGAACTGTCATGCATTTACTGGTCTGTTTCTTCCTGTCTTAGTATATTTTTGGTGGCCCAGAGTCAGACAGGCTCAGGTCCGGAGCAGAAAGCTTCATAGGTGCCAAAATCTAAGAGGTTTCTTTTCCCCTGGGCTTATTTTCGTAGTCAGTGTCAACAGACACTTTTCAAGCAGAATACAAAATGTTGCAACAAATTGTCCTTTTTGATGCACACCATAATGCCTATAGTTCGCTCAGCGCTTTCCCCAAGGCCACGCCATGTGAGATGCTGGCTGCGTCCGGAAGCTTAAAAATGCTGCCAGCGGAGGATGCATTTCAAGGTAGGAAGGCATCAAGGCAAGTCCAAATCCAATGCTAGCTTAATTTCCTGTTTCGTGAGATAGCTTAATCTGATTGATTTTTTAAAGGCAGGCAGCATGTATCCTTCGCTGCCTTTGATATCCCACAATACTGTGCGTTTCATTCTGTGACAGTTGAGCTAAAAAATAAAGATGGCATCTGAAAGTTGCGATTGGTAGTCAGTTTGGGTGTAGATCTACACTTTTGGCCAACTTTTTCAACTTCTGATGTCATTTCTAGCGAGAAATCACTAAGTATTTGCTTAGTTATCACCAAAGCTTGCTCTATTTTGCTGTAGATCATTAAACCGTTACGCTGCCTCAGAAGTCTGTCCGAAATCAGTTTTGTTAGGTACTTTCGTGTGCAAACGCTGCCTACAAAGTCACTGCCTGATAAGGCACGAGGCAACTAGTCAGTTTTCGGACGCAGCCTCTATTGCAAAGAAATTAGGCCAGACAAGCCGTATCAGGTGGATTTATCACTTTAAATGACTCCATTATTTGGTAATAATAGTAAATGAATGAATCCCATGAAACCTGTCAAAATGTCCAGATCATATTTCACCCAAAATTATTAAAATAAAATAATTTATTATATCTATATTATTTTCTTTATGCTATATAATTATACCTTTTTTTTTTTTACTTTAATTATATATATATCATAAAATTATAACTTTTTTTTTTCTTTTGTGAAATGTGACCTGAGCATGTTTTGTGAGATTCTCAGGAGTTTGGTTTGAGCTGCATATTACATTCTATTTTCTGACTGAAATGACACAATACTGTGTATCATAGAAATATGTGGCAGCTGAGTGGAGATCCATTCTGTCATTGAGTCATGATAAAGTTCCCCTGCCCTATTAAGCTTTATGAAACAGTCATTGACTATTATGACTACTACTAATCTTGAACTATTTAGTGTGTGCCTGACCAATAGTATAGTCTCTGGTTGCTGTAGGAGGTACGGAGTATTAGAATTAAAATGAGACTTTAGAGAAACTAAGATGCAACGTACAAGCTGTAAAAGGAAATGCATTGTTTTGTCACGGGTTGGCTTGCAGAATGCATGGCGAGACGTAGGACTCATTATTTAGAAATATGTAACACTCAGCAAACCAATGTAATCCATAAAAGAGAACTGACAAAGTACTGAACTGAAAAGTGAGTATATACATCACCAATATAACGATGCACAGGTGATAATAATATATAACCAAGGAAACAAACGAGGACATAATCAGTAACCAGGGAATCTGAAACTAAACAGTTCAGGGAAACAGGAACTAAAGGAAATGAACCAGAATATTAAAATAACCCTGCGTCCGAATATGCCTACTTCCGTGCTATTTATAGGCGAAAAACTGTACGTGATCCGAGTAGTATGTCCGAAGTCATAGTATTCATAAAACAGTAGGCGAAAAGTACCTGGATGACCTACTACTTCAGGCAAGATTCCGTAGTGCGTGTTTGATGGACACTTTACTATCCCATGAGGCCACGGGAGAGGATTTATGAATGGCAGTGAAGCGATGCAACTGACGCCGTATGTCACATGACATTGACAAAATGGCGGATGTACATCCAAATTTCATTCATACTACATAGAACATACCTTTTTAACCGTTGCGAAGTAAGTTTAAAACCAAATGTAGTACCTACTATATAGTATGCGATTTCGGACGAAGCTTAAGAGTCCATAACACAAAACACAGCGTGAAAGCTTTATCTGTAAAACATGTTTCTCTTTAATTATTTTCATTGGGCCTGTTTGCAAAAAGCTGTTCACTCACTGTATTTCTACATTGTGAAGTGAAGTGCTCAGATGAACAAATCATGCATTCTGCCTTTGCATGTGCAAAACTACTTGGTTGTGCTGATGGTTTTTTCGATTTCATTTTTCTTATTTGACAATTCTCCGTCTCATTGTTATTTGTCTTTTTTTATTCATTGTGATGAATGGCTCCAGACATACTTCTATTTGATGTTAGCACAGTTATTTAAATGGTGTCTGGATCTTGACATTTGCATTTTTTCTCGACTCGTTTCTTGGTACGGTATTACAGATCACAAGAGTTCTGCGATCTGACTTGATTACCTTAATTGTGTTGTGTTGTGTGTGCGTTTGTAATGCACAGAGAGAGAACAAAAGCAGTGTTGATACTTATCCTTCAGTGGTTTAATCATATCTGAGTGTTAATACTATATGTTTTACATGTGATTGGTGTGGAAATGACTGGATTGACCCAGTTTCCATCTTGCTTTAAGTTCTACCTGAGAGCAGTTGGCCTATATGAAGAGGTAGCTTTGATAGTAATAAACAACTGGATTTGCTATGTGCAGAACCAGTGAGAAAGAAATGATGTCTGTCAGTAGGCTATTTTCAGAATATACTGTACGTAGCATTAGATAACATTCAGTGAACGTTTTTTTTAAACGTTTCTTACTGGAGTTGAGGGGCCAGTAGAAGTCGATGTAGTTTGGGTAAAGTGTCCTTATTCTCTGATCACTGCCACCCCCATTCCCCCTGCCCACCTCCATTATCCATGTGCAATATTTCATAAACTATTATAGACAAAACACAATTCATTTTTCCTGTTTAAAGCAGGTTCAGTACCACTCTCTGAGTCATATAGAATGTGAGGATTCACACTATAAATGGGTTTAATTGGGACCTTATTGGGCTACTGGGAACCAGCTGACTAACAGTATTGTTATGAAATTATTTATAGTTAAAATTACAGTTGACTGTTGAATCGTGTGTTTAAAATAACAATCTAGACATTATTTAGTCTCTTTATGAAACCTCTTTCTATTTGAGGACATTGTCAAATTAACTAATAGTTAATATATATTGTTGTTTCCAGATGTACATAATTTTTTGGGGGTTTCTTTTTAGTAAAGAAACAAATTTTTGTGTATATTTCATAATTACATCTCAAGGTCCTTTGGTCTACATTTTAAATTTAAATTAGTTTTGGTGTCAGTATTGTAGCCAACACTCAGGACCAGCATTGCTTTATTTATATATATATATATATATATATATTCAATTTCAATTTCAGTCAAGACATCAAGACATTCCCTGTTAGTAACTTTATGCCTTAACTTTTTAATAAGGTATTTTCTTTTCTTTTTTTTTTTACTTTTGCAAACAGAAAGTTTCTTTCTGTGCCTCTTTGAGAGCTCTGGGGATGTATTTAAATGTATTTTAAGCATATTCATCCTATATTTAGTTTTAAATGTCATTCTGTATGTGGTTAGGTTGTTCAACAACTGATCAGACCTGATTCATTTTGTAAAAACAAACGATGTACTTCCTATAATCACACCACTACCCCAGTAAAACCATGGTGAATGAGTTTCACTGACCCTTCCATCCTGAGAATAGATTTCTTTTTTTCTTTCTTTTGTTCCTCAGTGAAAGTTTCATGCAATGGCACGTTGGTAAAGAACGATGAGAAATCAATCCAAAATAAATGACAGCCATTTACTATGCAAATGTGTACAGTGCTGCATGCTAATGCTTTACCTGCCTCTTACCTGCAACTTAATGGCTTCAAATGGAATTGTGGGTATTACTTGTGCAGGATGGTATTTGAGAGTAATGCAAAACTGCATGCATAATATTCCATTTGCATCATCAGATTAAAGAAACACTGTACGGTTTTTGGGAAATAGATGTGTAAAGAGAAGTAAGTTTTCTTTTGTAAAATAAATTTGAATGCAAAAGTCTTGTGATGTTTTTATTTCTGTTTTTGACCCATTGAAAAATCAGTGGCAGTAAACCTGTGTGACCAGGATCTTACATTCTATGTTTCAGACCTACTTCAGTCAATTATAACAATTTATTGAATGTAATTAGTGGCATCTCTTATTTTCATAATTTAATGGAAAAGTTCAATTTTCAGCCTCCTCTCTTCTGGCAAAGAAATTGTAGCTTCTAGTAGCGCCATCCTCTGGGCTGACTGTGCATGTTCACTACATTCATTTACAAAGAAAAACAGTTTTCACTTGTGCCCTCCACTATTAAAACGTTTATTTAATATCTACAGTACATTCTGCTTGTAAAAATAGCATAAATATGTTTACTTTAAGCCTTAAAGCATAGCTTTCATCATAGAATGAACATTTAACAGTGTGAGGTTAGATTACAGGTTGACTGGTTTTGTCGTCCCACTGGGTTCTGGGTGAGCTTCTGGCTCTTCTGAGGTGCTGATGGGCTTGACCACCTTCTCACTCGTGGCCCGGTTCTGCTTCTCCCTCTCCAGAGCTTTCTCCATCTCTGTGTAATAATCCAGGGCTTTCTGCACTGGGTCGATAATGTGTTGCTGTTAGAAAGTTAGAAGTAAGTGTTAAAAAAATATATATATGATCCAAAAAACTGCAAGAAGGAATATTCACATTTTCCACAGAACAGTTTTTCGCGATTAAAAGCAACATTAGACAACATCGCATCAGAAATTAGTGACAGCAGACTCTGAGTAGGCTAAGTGATGCTTGACCACTTAAAAATATATATTATCATTATTTTTAGTTAAGTGCAATTAACATGCTTGCGTAGAATAAAATCTAAATCTAGGCCCGGGTTCACAGACAGGGTTTAGATTAAAGGAGTAGTTCACTTCAGAATTAAAATGTCCTGATAATTGACTCACCCCCCACGTCATCAAAGATATTCATGTCTGTCTTTCTTCAGTCGAAGAGAAATTAAGATTTTTGATAATAAAAGGTTCTTATAGCGAATCGAGCATTTGTGGTTAAAAAGTATATAAATGTTTATTAGATTTTTTTAGAAAATGGCCGATCGTTTCGCTATAGATAAGACCCATTCCTCGGCTGGGATCGTGTAGAGCCTTTGAAGCTGCATTGAAACTGCAATTGGACCTTCAAACCGTTGTTAACCGTTGAAGTCCACTGTATGGAGAAAACTCTGAATGTTTTCCTCAAAAACGTACTCGGTTACTAACGTAACCTCGGTTCTCTCTAGAGAGGAAACGAGTACTGCGTAATATCTTACGCTAGGGGAAATCTCTTTTCCGCGAGATACTGAAGCCAAAAAATTATCCTTAATTTTGAAATAATGTAAAACGCGTTGCGGCAGCATGCAGACATAGGCGAGACAGCTCGCGCGCCTATTGGCTGCCCTGCGGCAACTGCAGCAGCCTATCGATAAGGCCCTATCGTGACGTCATCACCAATGGGGGCGCTTCGCGCCCCATACGTCACGTCCCGCCGAAACGGGCGTGGCCTGGGGCTATAAATATAGCATCGAAAGGCTAGCTTACCGGTTTTTCATCGCCGGAGCGAACCGGAGCGTGCGCAGGCACGGCAAGATACGCAGTACTCGTTTCCTCTCTAGAGAGAACCGAGGTTACGTTAGTAACCGAGTACGTTCTCTTACGAGAGGTACTCTCGTACTGCGTAATATCTTACGCTAGGGGAAACAGTGTAAAACGCCGTGCATGCTATGATCCAGCACCAAAGTCCCAAGGGCAGGTGCCCGGGCTCATGTAGTACATGATCATAAGTGACTCACAGAGAGCCCAGGAAGAGTGGCTAGAATAGCATCATTCCTGTAATGCAGCATCCTATAAGAACAGTTATAGTGATGGTATTTACTCAGTCAGGGCGACCCCGGCCTGGACTGATGAATATAGTGGGTCTTACACATTGCCCATAGAGCTGCGCGATCTAAACGAGCGTTGCTCGCGCTATTTCGGTATTCTGGGCCGGACGTACTCGGGGCAGACAGTACCGATTTTTAGACTGAAAGCAGCTTAGCTTGCAGAGCGGGAACCTCTAGGTTATAAAACCTTATAAATGTAGACGGGGAGGCCCAGCCTGCCGCCATACAGATATCTTGCAAGGCAATCCCACTAGACCAAGCCCACGACGAGGCCACGCCTCTCGTGGAGTGCGCTCTGACACCTAATGGGCACTGCAAGCCCTTAGAGGTGTAAGCCAGCGCTATAGCATCGACTATCCATCTGGATAGGCTCTGTTTCGAAACGGCGAGTCCCTTAGAACGTCCGTAGAGTGAAACAAAGAGCTGCTCCGTCTGTCTGAAAACAGACGTGCGGGACACATAAGCCCTTAGCGCCCTGACTGGGCAAAGGAAGCTGGCGTCCTTCTCCTCGTTAGAGACCGGCAGGGCAGACAGGGAAATTACCTGGGCCCTGAACGGTGTATTGAGGGATTTAGGGACGTACCCGTGCCTTGGTTTGAGTATGACTTTCGAGTCATTTGGCCCAAACTCCATACACGTCGCGCTCACTGAGAGCGCTTGTAAGTCCCCTATGCGCTTCACTGAAGCGAGAGCCAGAAGAAACACCGTTTTGAAAGACAAGTGTTTGATATCTACTGACTGGATAGGCTCAAATGGGGCACCCTTCATGGCCTCCAAGACCGTAGAAAGGTCCCATATGGGGACTGAGGGAGGTCTGGGAGGATTTAACCTCTTAGCTCCTCTAAGGAACCGAATGACCAGATCGTTCCTTCCTAGTGACTGACCAAGCGTTGGTTTGGAAAACGCTGCTATAGCCGCCACATAGACTTTGAGCGTGGATGGGGCTCTGCCTTCATCCAGTAGCTCTTGTAGGAAGGAGAGAACCTCCGTCACTCCACAGTCCAGGGGTGAAAAGCCGCGTGCTGTGCACCAGCTGGAGAACACTGACCATTTTGAGGAATAGAGCCGTCTCGTAGAGGGAGCTCTAGCCTGCATGATCGTGTTTAACACTCCCTCTGGGATATCAGAGGGTACCCGTTGATGGCCCACGCATGTAGGGACCAAAGCTCCGGGCGAGGATGCCAGATCGAGCCCCTGGCTTGAGAGAGGAGGTCCCTCCTCACTGGTATTGGCCATGGGGCAGTGCTCGTCAGCTGCATAAGAACTGGGAACCAAGCCTGGTTCTTCCAGAACCGAGCAACCAGTAACACTGAGCATCTGCTTTCCCTGATCCGCTCTAATACCTGAGGTAGGAGCGTGATGGGGGGAAAGGCATAGAGCGGGCAGCGGGGCCAGACGTGGGCCAGCGCATCCCTGCTCTTTGAGAAAAATTCCGGGCAGTGAGCGTTTTCTTGAGACGCAAACAGGTCTATCTTTGCTCTGCCGAATGTCTGCCACAGCAGTTGGACTGTCTGCGGATGCAGTGACCATTCTCCTGCTGGAACATTGTTCCTCGACAGTCTGTCTGGTCCCACATTCAGGTGGCCAGGCACATGCGCTGCTCTGAGCGAGCGCAAATTGTGCTGAGCCCATACCAGGAGGCGTTTCGCTAACCTGTATAGGTTTCGGGATGTGATGCCTCCCTGGCGATTTATGTAGGCTACCACTGACATGTTGTCCGAGCGGACCAAGACGTGGTGTCCTGCTATTTGGGGACGAAAGCGCCTCAGCGCGTTGTCGACTGCCATCATTTCCAGGCAGTTTATGTGCAGAAGCTTTTCCCGTTCTGACCACTGGCCGAAAAACGGTCTGCCCTCGAGCAGTGCTCCCCATCCCGAGGTGGAGGCGTCCGTGGACACCACCTTCACACTCGAGGAAGTCCCCAGGCTTACACCTGACTGGTACCAGTCGGTCGCTCTCCAGGGTATCAGTGCTGAGACGCATTCCTGATCGACCTTGAGACGAAAGAGACCTGAAGTCCATGCTCGACGCGGTACTCGCGCTTGTAGCCAGAACTGCAGTGGGCGCATGCGAAGCAGACCCAGCTGGAGAACTGTGGATGCTGCTGCCATGAGACCGAGCATCCTTTGAAACTTCTTTAGCGGGACTATAGTGCCGCGGCGGAAGGTTTCTGTCATGCGCTGAATAGTCAATCTGCGCTGTAGCGATATTTGAGCTGTCATTGACAGCGAGTCCAGTTCTGTGCCCAGAAAAGATATTCTCTGACTGGGAGACAGTGAACTTTTCGCCCAGTTGACTTTGAGACCCAGATTCTCGAGATGTTCGAGTAAAATGGTTCTGTGTTCTATGAGCTCCGTATGTGACTGAGCTAGAACCAGCCAATCGTCCAAGTAGTTCAAAACTCGCATTCCCCGAAGTTTCAGGGGAGCGAGGGCTGCGTCCATGCACTTCGTGAATGTACGGGGTGCTAGGGACAGGCCAAACGGTAGGACTGTGTATTGATAAGCCTGGCCCTCGAAGGCGAATCTCAAAAATCGCCTGTGACGTGACGCTATTTGTATTTGGAAATACGCGTCTTTCAGATCTATTGACACAAACCAGTCCCCGTGGCGAATTTGCGCGAGGATTTTCTTGGTTGTGAGCATTCTGAACCGGCGTTTTGAAAGCGCTACGTTCAGTTGTCTTAGATCTAGAATGGGTCTGAGACCCCCGTCTTTTTTCGGAACCAGAAAATATCTGCTGTATAGCCCCCCTTCGCTCTGAGCTTGAGATAAAGGCTCTATTGCCCCTTTGCTCAACAGTTTCGCAATTTCGGTACGAAGTACACTTGCTACTTCCTTTTCTACCGTGGTTTCGACTCGCACCGCACAACGGCGGGGACGTCGAGCGAACTGTAGCGAATAGCCTCTTTCTATAATGTTCAGCACCCATTCTGATACACCGGGAAGCTTTGCCCACGCATGTGCGTGCATAGCTAAGGGTTGAATGAGATCGGAGCTCTGGTCGTGACATAGTGGCGACCGGGGAGCTTCGGTATGCTGTATTATAGACACCGCATTTGCAGCGCTCGAGGCGGGGAGTGTTTTGATCACAGCGGGCGGTTCGCCCGCGCTCGGCTCTCTCACGGCAGGTAGCTGAGAGACGGCGAGCGTGGGGGAAACCGAGGGATTCGTCATGTCTGTGAGTGAATGTGGGCGCAGGACAGCGGGCACATTTGCACTGAAAACACCATCGACCTGAGTCGGTTGTATGTGTGTTGGTTTCGTTTTTACAGAAACCGAGAGACATGCAGCGTGTAGTGTTTGTGGGCACTGGGACGTGGGCACGTTCACTACATTCTGTGCGCAATCGACATGAGTCGATTTTATGTGCGCGAGCCCTGTGGGGCGGGCTGTGTCTGTGTGTAGGAATGGGCACTGGGCAGTGGGCATTTTTACTACACTCATAACACCGTCGGCCGTGGCCGGAATACCAGAAAATACGCTCTTTACAGGATTTATCTGGGTCGCCGTGAAAACGGCGTTTGTGTACAGGCAAGCGGGTAATGTAACCGACTTGTTTACTGCAGAGTACACTGGAACAGTCGCATGTAATGGAACTGGACGAGCGGGAAGTTTTGGTGGAAACCCGGCCGCAGCGGGGCTTGAACACCGTCGTTTTCCTAAGCTGGCTAGGAAGACTTTGAGGCCTCGGGCTTCATCTCAACCTTCGGCCGAGTCCCACGCTGTGGGGGGCGGCGGCCGGCAGAGCGAGAGCGTGGTCTCTGGTCCCGGGCCTGTCGACGCTGTGAAGCGGCGGCGGGGGGCGGTGGCTGCGAGCTGCGAGCAGACGGCTGTTTAGAGCGGCCTGATGCGGAGCTAGAGCGCTTTGGCAAAAAGTGCTTCATGGCCTGCGACGTCTTTTGTACCTCAGCGAATCTGTCCGCGAACTCTTTGACGGACGATCCAAAGAGGCCAGTAGCAGAAACGGGGGCGTCGAGGAACACAGAGCGCTCCGAGTCCGGCATTTCTGAAAGCGTCAGCCAGAGGTGTCTCTCAGCAACGGTGAGAGAGGCCATGTTCCGCCCTATGGCCTGTGCAGCGGATTTCGTAGCGCGGAGAGCGAGGTCCGTAGCGCTCCTTAAATCCGCCACGTTGACTGCTTCCGTGCCTTCCTCGTCCAGCTTTCGGAGAAGGTTAGCTTGGAAGATCTGGAGAGTGGCCATAGTGTGTAGCGCTGATGCAGCCTGCCCAGCGGCGGTGTAAGCGCGACTGTGCAGGGTGGAAGTAGCGCGGCAGGCTTTTGAAGGTAGCGCCGTCTTAGTCCGCCGTCCAGCAGAGGGCGGGCAAAGATGGGCTGCTACTGCCTCCTCCACTAGAGGGAGAGCGAGGTATCCTCTGTCTTTGGCACCGTCCACCACGGAGAATGCCGCCGAAGCAGAGGAACGTAGCCTGGCTGAAAAAGGGGCGCTCCAAGACTTTGCCAGTTCTTCATGAAGCTCAGGAAGAAACGGGGCGGGTCTTGAGGGCGTGGAAACGCGGTCCCCTTGCAGAAAACAGCCGTCCAGACGGTTGCGTGTAGGCTCGGCGGGCGCGGACCACTCGAGGCCGAGGCTCTCTGTGGCCTGTGTGAGCAGACGCATCAGCTCAGCTTCAATGCTGGCCCGTTTTCCTGACGACTCGCGGGCAGAAGAAGGGGCGAGGTCCACAGAGCTCGCCCAATCCTCGCTGTCCGAAGCCAGGATAGAGCAGTTGTCCTCGTCGAAAACTGCCGCTTCTTCCTTGTCATCTCCGGCGGAAGCGGCGGCCACTGTCCGGGAGTGAGAGACTCGAGAGAAGCAGACGGCGAAGCTGGCAGGCGCACCGGCGAGCTTTTCTCGGTGGGAGGCTCAGGGATCCGCTGAGCACGGCGCTTTTTACGGCGCGGCGTCGAAGCGGGAGGTGCAGGCTCGTGGAAAGTTGCCATGCGAGTCCTCAGAGTCGCCATAGGCATAAGCTCGCAGTGAGGGCATCCGCCGTCAGCGAGCGCTAGAGCCGCATGTCCTTCACCCAGGCAGGAAACGCAGATGACATGGCGGTCCCCGTCGCTGAGTGGGGCTCGGCACGAGCCACAGGATGGACGAGACATCTTGAAAAAGACGCTCTGCTCTTTTAGAGAAGGAGTGTGAGTCGCGGCGGCGAACACACACAATGCAATAAAAGGATATAACGCCGGATAGCGTAGCAGGAACGGTGGTTGAAGGCGGCGCGGCCAGCGACTCCAGGTACCGAACTCGTCCCGCTGAAATGCTGTTTCCACGGCGCGGCTTCTTCTCTCTGGATCCAGCGATGCGTGAGCTCCGCTGAAGAGATGAAAAATCGGTAAGCTAGCCTTTCGATGCTATATTTATAGCCCCAGGCCACGCCCGTTTCGGCGGGACGTGACGTATGGGGCGCGAAGCGCCCCCATTGGTGATGACGATAGGGCCTTATCGATAGGCTGCTGCAGTTGCCGCAGGGCAGCCAATAGGCGCGCGAGCTGTCTCGCCTATGTCTGCATGCTGCCGCAACGCGTTTTACATTATTTCAAAATTAAGGATAATTTTTTGGCTTCAGTATCTCGCGGAAAAGAGATTTCCCCTAGCGTAAGATATTACGCAGTACGAGAGTACCTCTCGTAAGAGAACCTTAATTTCTTTTCGACTGAAGAAAGAAAGACATTAACATCTTGGATGACGTGGGGGTGAGTAAATTATCAGGAAATTTTCATTCTAAAGTGAACTAATCCTTTAAGCCAGGATTATACCCTTAGTTCAATTAGGACATTAAAGTGGCTTTAATAAATGTGCCTTTGAACAAACAATAATGGGTATTCTCCAGTAATAGGCTACATCAGTGGTACACATATTGCGGTGCATTATGGATTGAATGAGTGCACTCGATAACGTCCACTATTGTTTAGGACACCATTACAAATGGCAGTTTGACCCCCCTGATTTAAGGTAAGATACCATAGGTGAAAAATATAAAATCAGAAACTGTCAACAGTAAAAAAAAATAACCATGTTTTTTGGAACAAATATTTAAATAATCAGGTGAATGATACATTAACAAACCCATCCGTCAAAACCTTGAAAATATATAATGAATATAAAGTAAGACAATGCTAGTGTGTGTTTTGGATATTTTTGTTCCACTAGTCTGAAAGAAGACATGTTTTGGAAGCAAACGGCCCAAAATCTTTCCCTGAAAATGTTGATTACCTGATTACCTCTGAAAGTTATGTCACAAACATGTTCCTCGGGGAACTTCCTCACCTCCAGACAGGGGAACAGATTAGCCAGTTCGATGAAGAGAGGAAAGAGAACGAAGCGTATGAAACCAGTCTGAGAAGACGGTTTGGTCACTTTGTCTCGATCCATGAACGGGGTGACAGGGAGACCTTCCAACTTCTCCATGTCACTCTGGACAAAGATTTCAGTTTATTGTTCAAAATGAAATTTGTACTGTACCGCTCCCAACATGACACTGGGAGAGGTTTGATTATTATACAAAGTGCATAAAAACCAGATGTTAGCAATATTTACAGTACCTGATTGAAGAACTCCTGCAGCAGACAGTCCAGCCACGGTTCTGCCACATCCATGGGTCTCGCTTCATTGGAGATGTCACTTACTTTAATCATGATCATCATCAACTGCGAAAGAAGCAGCCGGACAGGAAGTGCCTTAAAGTGGATCATCGTCAACAACAGTCCTAAACGCTGAACGCTTATTGCAGCTAAACTAGATTTAAACAACATTTTTCGTTTTCCTGTGTCACACTCGCCACCATGATGCTATAGGGTGAAATAGGTGGTTGTCAAGGTGTTGCTATGTGGTTGCTAGGGTCTTCTGGGTTGTCCTTACCACATCTCTGTGATCCTTGTTGCTGAAGTCGAACACAGGGAGAATGGTTTTGAACTTGTTGAGGATGTCTGTGTGTCTGGTCATATCAGTAGCGAGAATACATCTGCAGTAATGATAGTTCAGTTTCAATCTAGTGTTTGGTTTAATATTGATATAGTTGTTAAGAATGAAGATGAATAAACAATATACTTAATTATGCCTTCTCTTATTCTTTTGTAGTGCTCCGTGGACAAGTTTCGGAAAATGTTGCTTTCATTCTGAAAAAGAATTAATGATACTACAGAATAAGTAGTATTACCATACCATGCATTTTGAAGGGCTATAAATGGTTAAATATATTATGCTAAATATAAATATTTTTTTATTTAAAATGTAAAATTCATTTCAGTGCAAGTAAAAAAAAAAAAGAAAAGTTTACAGTAAATTTACTTTTATTCAAAATATTTATTTAAAAACTTTGATTGTGATTCATATCTTGAACAAAAGCTTACATTTTCCAGGATTTCAAAGGCTATAGCGCAGTGGTGATTTTCCAGTGGGGAGATGTCATTGTATCTCATGGCAAGCTCAGTTCGGGCATTAATCTGAAACAAGACATAGTTCCATCAGTTTACTCTTCATTACTGAACACCAGCAGAATTGTGACAACGTCCATCTCACCTGGTAGGCGTTGTTGTAGCCGGTGTGATCTAGATCGTGACAGACGGCTGAGGTCAGCATGATGAGGAGGTCAATACTGTCAATCTTGCTTTTGAGATCTGTTAGCCATATCAGCCCATACATCTGACAAACAAATGGACTCAGATAATAGTAGTAAGGATTTCTCTTAGTGGGCCAATTCAAAAGAAGAGTTAAAAATATATAAATGAATTACTTATTATAATTATATATGAATTTATATATTATATATTAATAATTATTTTTATATAGAAATACCATATATAAAGAGTAATTAATATAATTTATGTACAATAATTTAATTTGTATTTAAATTCATGTTTATACAAATTACATTATTGTTAATTACGATATGCAACTGGCCCGGATGGATGGATGGATGGATGGATGGACCGATGGACGGGTGGATGGGTGGATGGATGGATGGACCGATGGATGGACCGATGGATGGATGGAACAATGGATGGATGGATGGATGGAACGATGGATGGATGGAACGATGGATGGATGGACCGATGGATGGATGGACGGACCGATGGATGGATGGACGGATGGATGGATGGGTGGATGAATGACTTACCTACAACCTTCACTGACCTTCAAAAACATGAATTACAACACATACACAACAATTTTCTTCTTTTATGGCTTTGATAAACAACAATCACCCATTGGATAGACTGATTCTAGTAAAATTACAATTAACATTTTTGACAGAAGAGGTCTGAGTGAACTGATGACTGTGTGGTGCATGATATTTATTAATCAAGCAGATTGAGAAGTGGACAATTGGAGTGATTGGAAGAAATCCTGAAACGCTGATTGCACCCGCTCTTACCATCTGAGTGACACAGAAGCAGTGTTTGAAGTTGTGGAAGGGGATGTTATTGTAGCGTCGGTACACTTCATAAAGAAACTGCTGCAGCACGTCCAGCTCAATGTTGAAGGTGGAGATGAAGTCCAGATCTGTGTACATCACCTGGAGCAGCACCATAATCTCAGCATCCTCCCATTGCCTGCAATAGCACACAATCTTTATTTGAGGCTAATTTAAAGTGAACATGTTTATTTTCCTTTTAACACCTTAGAAGGATCTAGTTGTGTTAATCTGAAGCTAAAGCCTGGTTTCAACAAGATGAAGGAAGACTATTGCATTAATGAACACTGAGCTCCAGCCCTTTACTCACAAGAAGTGCTTTTGATTTGTAAACCACAAACAGGACCATTGATATTGATATGAGGCCCTTCGGGCAGATGAAAGGCCTGACCTCTGCCGTGTTCTTTATGCTTATTTTAGAAGTGCTGTGCTTTGCTTCACTAACAATTTCCTATTCATGTATGACAGGTGCAGGACTTTGATGTGTTGCAGCAACTGGGTAAAACTCCAAGTTTTTCTTTTTTCTTTTTCCAAAAATGTTCTTAACTATTATGTATAGTGAACATAAGAAGGAAAAGAAAGTATGAAAGTGTGTCTATGTGCATTTCTGTCTGAATACTTCACTATATAGGAAACACTTACCAGTTATCAAAGGTTGGTGTTTTAAGATACTGTCTCACCTTTTCAGAAACCTCCAAAGAACTAGAGAAAATAAATCAGAAGCAATTCTTTTATTTATTTTATTTTTAAATTTTTTTTATTTCCTATTACACATTTGTAAGTGACAGGAATGTCACCTCATTTGGAGGAACTTTTCCCTGACATGCTCACACTCCTCACGGGTCTTGCGCAGGGTTCTTTTATGGTAGAAAGGGGAGGGCTTGTGGGTGCCTTCCGACATGTCCTTAAACAATCCCAGCCAGCTCAAGTGCTCAACACTCTACAGAGAAATACATTCTTTTATGAAGTGGATGCTGCACACTGGTGGTGATTGAGGAGAGATTACCTGATATGATTGTAAAGTGCTTTTGGGTGTACAGTAGTACATATGAAAGCACTATATAAATGCCTCATTCATTCATTCATTCATTCATTATACTTGAAAAACTTTTTGTACTGGTAGAGAGTTTAAAATCTTGAATTAAAACAAAAAAGAAAACACTTTTACACTACAGATAGATAGATAGATAAATAAGGATAGATAGATAGATAGACAGACAGACAGACAGACAGACAGACTGATTGATTGATTGACTGACTAACAGACTGATTGATTGACTGACTAACAGACTGATTGATTGATTGATTGATTGATTGATTGATTGATTGATTGATTGATTGATTGATTGATTGATTGACTGACTGACTGACAGATAGACAGACAGACAGACAGACAACAGATAGATAGATAGATAGATAGATAGATAGATAGATAGATAGATAGATAGATAGATAGATAGATAGACCTCAAGTTTCTCTCTGAACGACTCCACCTGTCTCTTCATTTCATACACAATGGCAGGAGTCTCTGCTGCTTCAGTTAGAATTTTTTTCTCCAGGCTCTGTAACCTGATAAAAAAAAATTCCGCTGTGAAATAATAATAATTTTCTCCAAAGATTTTTATAAGACTCATAACATATTTTTTTAGTGAAATAAGAGCCAGATGTTGTAGCACATATAAAATGTGCTGGCCAACTTTCAAAGCCCAGTCTTCTCGCCAAAACCCCGCCTCTAAAGACATGTCAGCCAACCTGATGTCAGTAATACCAAATGCACAAAATGATTGACAGGCTGATGACTGTTTCTGCGTGCTCTTTTAGGGCACGGCTATTGATTATCCCCCAGAAAAGTCCCAACCAACCTTACCTTTTCTCCATAGAAGAGAGGTCAAATCCCAGAGCAACGGCAAGCTCTGAACCTAAAAAGAGAGTGTTCAACATTATCCAAATATAGTGGTTATATGTGACATCTATAATGCATGTACTAGAAAATTATGTTTATTCATAAGTTTAACAATACAATAACTCTAACTCATAGCGTTCTGGTGGAGAATACCTAACAGCTCACTGTTGCAGTCTGCAGCAACCACTTCCAGCTTATAGCAGGACTGAGGACTGTTGGGAGCCAGCTGAGGGGAAATATTAATGATATTGCCTTTAGTATTATAGAGTTTTAAGATGTCATGAGGTCCCGCTTCAGCTGCAGCTCGGAAAAGATCTGTGATGACACACACACATTTATTATTAATGTTTCAGATGTAATTCATCATCATATTTCATCTTCATGAATGAAGTACAATGGAAACTTCCTCAATTCATGTAATTAATGCACTTGAATATTGGTGCCATATGGTCCCTTTAGGGCACTGCTTGGCACTTGAAGTCTGGTGTACTGTCAGCACCACCTGTGACTCAAGCTGTCTAACTGAAGTATGATGGTTTATTTGTTTATGAGTCTAATCTGTGACTACAAAATCACCCATGCACACTGAATCAAAATACGGAAGATATATAAAAAGTTAATTAAAGCTCTGATAGGTCTCTAAAGAACTGAATACTTATAGATTAATCATCCTCTTAACATATCTTATGTTGTAGCCTATTAGATATCTGGTCAACAGAATAGCTCTTCATATGGGCTCGCTGTAATTGAGAGGACCTGATTAAAGAAGCCTGGCTGTTGCAGTGCCCTTCAGAATGAGATTGAGAACAGTCCTCAAGGATGTTTTCAGCAGAATAAAGGCTAATGAGGGTAGAGAGCCAATTTGGTCATAACAAAAACGTATTTTCATCAAATAAATCCTATTTGATGTTGATGCATGAATTAAAGCTGCAGTCATTCATAGAGCGAGACTACTTTTACAATCTGCTTTTTTAAATCTGATAATCTATATAATATAATAATGCATTATGTAATAATTACATTTTATATAGTGAATAATTTACATTAATTTAATTTGAATAAATGTAGGCTTTTATTTTTATTGGTTAAGAAGTTCAACATTCATCTCATTTCAATACACTACAATATACTTTGGAGATATATTTAACTTGATATATTTTGATATTTGAGCATAATGTTTAACTGCGTGCCTTGAAGTACAGCACACCAAAAAACTTGACAATTTATTGTTTAAATAAGTATAAAATTCCAGTCAGACTAAAAGAAATGGATCATTTGAGACAATCCTTACCTTTAACATCTTGTGCAGGACAGTCAGTGGGAAACTCAGCTTGTTCTGGTCTTCCATTCACAGTAAAATAAATGATTTTAGTTGCCATGTCAGGTGATGCTCTGCTGCACTCTCACCTTTGCTGAACGATATGTGTACAGTGTTACATCAGTGATTCAGCCTATCGTTCATTCAAAACCCTGCCCCCTTTTACAACATCTCTATGAGTCCAACCCCTTCATCCTCAACCCTGCTCTGTATTTCTGAAAGTTATTAATTCTGTACCTGAATTAAAAAAATGTTTTAATGGATTTTAAATGCTAAATGTTTAATGTTTTTTTTTAAATTAATCTCAGTGTGCTTATTAATAATTAGTATTAGTAATTAATATTATTTTTCTTTCACATTAAAAATCATTGTTTGTTTGCAATTAGCCTACATAGGCTAATTCTTAGAAATGACTTAAAATTATGATAATTTAATATAACGTACCATTTTTGCAGCTGATCATCTATTGTGTGTTCAAATGGCTAGTTCAAGTCACTTTAATAGCTTTAATCCTTTAATAACTGTTGGGTGAACAAGTAAATCCACACTGGCATTGTCAGGGTTCTGCCCTGGCAGCCTTGTCTGTGTTGTCATGGTTTCATGTTTCTATGTTTGTCTTGTGTTTGAGCGCATGGCTCTGTCTTGGTCTGTGTTTGCCATGTGCTCCTTATGTCCTGCCTCCTTGTTTCCTGTTACCACGCCCCCTTGTTTAGTCCACGTCTTGTCCCCATTTCACTTATTGTGCTCACCTGATCCTCATGTGCTCTGATCCCTTTGTGCCCCTTTCCCTCATGTCTTTGCTGGCTTGTTTTGTGTATGTACTGTGTGGTGTTTTCTGGTTTGTGCACTTGAAATTATCCTAGTATCAGATTATCCTTGTTGCTATTTTGTTTTTCTTTGCTTTAGCCCTTGTGCCTTATAATCTAGTTTGAGTTCTCTTTTGTTTTAGAATTTTAATTTTAATTTATTTATTTTCACTGTCAAGTGGAAGTCTTGTTTCTCTTTAGCAACTCTAGTTTTTTTTTAAATCTTACATCTCTTTTCTTTTCTTTTTTCATTAGTTTACTTTTATTTATTTCTCTACCTTTTGTTTCTCTAGTCTTTGATCTTATTAGTTTAGTTTTGATGCTTTATTGTTGCTTTTATCTTGTCTGTCTTGAGTCTTGTCTTGTATGTTCTTCTGTGTGTTCCTGCCCTGTATCCCGAGTTCCCTGGCCACTGACTCTTAACTTCCCGGCAGCCTGACTGGTGCAGCTATCTAACTCCTGTTTCAAGCCTCTGGTTCTGTGAGCCTCCACCTGGCGGCAAGACTGGTGCAACATCTGAGATCTACATCGAGCTACGAGTTCCTTGTGTTCCTGTCTGGTCTTTGCTTTGGAGCTGCCTCTATTGTACTCAAGTCATTTCCATCAGGCGTCTCAGTGGTCACCCATTCTGCCTGGCGTTGTCTGCCCTGCCCAACTGTTTGAACTGTGGTTCACTCTTCACTCTCCCTGTTGTCTCAAGTCTTCAGTCTTGTTAATAAACCCTTGTCTGCTCATTTGCATCTGGGTCCTATCTCTTGCAGAACTTGACAGGCATACAGAGGTGGACAGTAACAAAGTACATTTACTTGAGTACTGTACTTAAGTACACTTTTTGAGTATCTGTACTTTACTTGTTTTGGGTTTTTTTTGGAAACTTTTTACTTTTTATTCCACTACAATTCTGTCAAGGTCCTTGAGTAGAAAGTAGGCCTAGTAATGTCAGCCAGGGGATGATTTTGGTTGCAGGGGTTGCATTTTAGTTGGAAATGAAAGTCGGTTTGAGGTCAGAACCTTGTTTTTCACAATGTAAATTCAAACATAAAAATGGCTGAAGACAACTATAACAGAAATAAATCACAACCACAATTATGTAAATTTGACATTAGCCTACTTCACCTTTGACTTTTAACTCCACTGCAACATTCACTTGCTCTGCCTAGAACCGCAACTGTCAAGGGCAGACTGGGACAAAAATTCTGCCCTGGCACTGTGGCCACACCAGCCCACATTGAATTGCTACTAGTAACAATGTTAATTTTTTATATCAATAATTTGATTTTAGTGATTTGATTCAATAATTCGAAACGATGGTGTCCGTGCACTTATCCGTGCCAGAGACGTGGAGACAAGTGTCTGTGCCGGAGGACGTTGGTGTCTGTGCCGGAGACGGTGGTGTCCGTGCACTTGTCCATGCCAGAGACTGCAGAGACATTGGTGTCCTTGCTGGAGACGGTGGTGTCTGTTCCGGAGACATTGGTGTCCGTGCTGGAGACGTGCCAGAGACGTTAGTGTCCGTGCCGGAGACGTTGGTGTCCATGCCGGAGACGTTGGTGTCCGTGCCAGAGACGTTGGTGTCCATTCCGGAGACGTTGGTGTCCGTGCCGGAGACGGCGGTGTCCGTGCACTTGTCTGTGCCAGAGTCGTTGGTGTCCGTCCCGGAGAGGTTGGTGTCCTTGCTGGAGACGGTGGTGTCCGTTCCGGAGACATTGGTGTCCGTGCTGGAGAAGTGCCAGAGACGTTGGTGTCCGTGCCGGAGACGTTGGTGTCCGTTCCGGAGATGGCGGTGTCCGTGCACTTGTCCATGCCGGAGACAGTGGGTGGTGTCCGTGCCGGAGACGGCGGTGTCCGTGCACTTGTCTGTGCCGGAGACGGTGGTATCTGTGCCGGAGACGGTGATGTCCGTTCCGGAGACGTTGGTGTCCATGCCGGAGACGGCGGTGTCCGTTCCGGAGACGGCAGTGTCTGTGCACTTGTCCATGCCGGAGACGGTGGGTGGTGTCCGTGCCAGAGACGGCGGTGTCCGTCTACTTGTCTGTGCCGGAGACGGTGGTATCCGTGCCGGAGACGGTGATGTCCGTTCCGGAGACGTTGGTGTCCATGCCGGAGACGTGCCAGAGACGTAAGTGTCAGTGCCGGAGACGTTGGTGTCCATTCCGGAGACGGTGGTGTCCGTGCACTTGTCCATGCCAGAGACTGCAGAGACATTGGTGTCCTTGCTGGAGACGGTGGTGTCTGTTCCGGAGACATTGGTGTCCGTGCTGGAGACGTGCCAGAGACGTTAGTGTCCGTGCCGGAGACGTTGGTGTCCATGCCGGAGACGTTGGTGTCCGTGCCAGAGACGTTGGTGTCCATTCCGGAGACGTTGGTGTCCGTGCCGGAGACGGCGGTGTCCGTGCACTTGTCTGTGCCAGAGTCGTTGGTGTCCGTCCCGGAGAGGTTGGTGTCCTTGCTGGAGACGGTGGTGTCCGTTCCGGAGACATTGGTGTCCGTGCTGGAGACGTGCCAGAGACGTTGGTGTCCGTGCCGGAGACGTTGGTGTCCTTTCCAGAGACATTGGTGTCCATTCCAGAGATGTTGGTGTCCGTGCCGGAGACGTTGGTGTCCATTCCGGAGACATTGGTGTCCGTGCCGGAGACGTTGGTGTCCGTTCCGGAGATGGCGGTGTCCGTGCACTTGTCCATGCCGGAGACAGTGGGTGGTGTCCGTGCCGGAGACGGCGGTGTCCGTGCACTTGTCTGTGCCGGAGACGGTGATGTCCGTTCCGGAGACGTTGGTGTCCATGCCGGAGACGGCGGTGTCCGTTCCGGAGACGGCAGTGTCTGTGCACTTGTCCATGCCGGAGACGGTGGGTGGTGTCCGTGCCAGAGACGGCGGTGTCCGTCTACTTGTCTGTGCCGGAGACGGTGGTATCCGTGCCGGAGACGGTGATGTCCGTTCCGGAGACGTTGGTGTCCATGCTGGAGACGTGCCAGAGACGTAAGTGTCAGTGCCGGAGACGTTGGTGTCCATTCCGGAGACGTTGGTGTCCGTGCCGGAGACGGTGATGTCCGTGCACTTGTCTGTGCCGGAGACGGCGGTGTCCGTGCACTTGTCTGTGCCAGAGATGGTGGTATCCGTGCCGGAGTCGGTGGTGTCCGTTCCGGAGACATTGGTGTCCGTGCTGGAGACGTGCCAGAGACGTTAGTGTCCGTGCCGGAGACATTGGTGTCCGTGCTGGAGACTTACCAGAGACGTTAGTGTCCGAGCCGGTGACGTTGGTGTACGTGCCGGAGAGGTTGGTGTCCTTGCTGGAGACGGTGGTGTCCGTTCCGGAGACATTGGTGTCCGTGCTGGAGACGTGCCAGAGACGTTAGTGTCCGTGCCAGAGACGTTAGTGTCCGTGCCGGAGACATTGGTGTCCGTGCTGGAGACGTACCAGAGACGTTAGTGTCCGAGCCGGTGACGTTGGTGTACGTGCTGGTAGTATTACATACAACAGTGCAACAATAATAAAACAATGCATTGACATTTACTTTTCACTTTTGATACTTTACTTTTAAAAACAAGTAGGCCTACTTCTGTACTTTTACTTAAGTACAAATCAGTCTTCATACAACTTTTACTTGTAACGGAGTAATATTTGACCAGTATCTGTACTTTCACTCAAGTAAGGAAGTTGTGTAGCTACTTTGTCGACCTCTGCTGGCATACAACTTACTCGAGTCAAAGCAAGAGTCTAACTGTATAATAAAAGTTAGTAGTATTATTTAGTTATTATGATAATATTTATTAAAACACAATAACTATACAATAGCTAAATATATAATCAATCTATATCATACGAACAATGAAAGAAGAGTAATAAATAAGTAAAAAACGTTTTAGATGTAGCGGACTTTTATTTTAGTGGACTTTTATTGTGACGTTTCCTGAACGAAGCAGCCAGTTTCCTGAAAGAAGAGCAGCGTGGTTTAGAAGACGTAGTACGATACTGGGTCCAAAACGCATTTATTTCACCAATTTTATATTTAAATATGACAGAAGGCAAATCATCAGAGAAGCCGGCGAAAACCCTGCTGGCTTTAAATCCAAAGGAAGAAGCAGAGTTTCGTAAGAAAGTCCAGCAAGCGAAGAAACGTCCTCAAAAGGTACGATGCCTGACCATGTGGCTTGAGTGTAGCCGTACAAACATTTAGCTTCATGTTGAAGCATAATTACAGCTGAATCAGTCGTCTTTATTAGCCAGAATTAGGTTCGGAAAGAAGAATCCTCTTAATAGATCTAACGTTAATGACATTATTTTACTGAAAGTCTTATGCTAACATTTTGTTTTACTTGCTTAAGTGTTTCGTTGACTTGCCTATTTTAATATGTTGCATTGAATGTGATGTTAATTATGATTTTCGCCCTCAGGGTCAGTCACTTTCTCCAGGAGTAATATATGTTGGTCATCTGCCTCGAGGATTGTGTGAGCCTCAGTTGAAATCTTACTTCGAGCAGTTTGGGAAAGTCTCGCGATTAAGAGTTTCCAGGAGTAAAAAGGTATGACGTGCTTGTAGTTCACGTGTTTTACAATCCACGTTCTCTGTACATTTAATTAATCTATTTAACAAAACTTATATACTTTTATTTATTATTATTATTAATAAATAATGGCACAATATGAAAATTACCCATGGCATTTGTTGCTTTGGGTAAGATAACTGTGCCGACAGTAATCTGGTACATTTAGCTTATTGCCAACTCCATGTTGTTGTGCAATGAAACCCATGTGCCAACACTTTAAACACAATAGTCAAACTAGCAAGTAATGCCTTGAGATTTTAACTTGAGTATTATTAAATTGTCATCTTTCATAGACCGGAGGGAGCAAAGGATATGGATATGTGGAGTTTGAGTGTGATGAGGTGGCTAAGATTGTGGCTGAGACCATGAACAACTACCTTATGGGAGAACGGCTCATAAAGTGTGAGTTGAGAGTGATTTGAAAGATTTTCCATGAATATTTTCTTACATAGTATGTTGTGTAAACATTACTGTGTTTTGTCCTGTTCAGGTCATGTGATACCACCCGAGAAGGTCCATGAAAAGCTCTTTGTTGGCTCCAAGATGATCTTCAGGAAGCCAAAGCAGCCTGCAGTTACCCGGTACAACAAAGAACACGTGGAAGATGATCTGAAGAAAGTTGGTGCCAAGCTTTTAAGTAAAGAGTCTAAGCTACGCAAGAGACTGGCAGCAAAAGGCATTGACTATGATTTCCCAGGATTTGTAAGTGCTATGTTGTTGTTTTTGATCAGAACTTTTTAGATGCTTTATTCTGTTGTGTTTTAGTGTGACCATGTTGTTTTTTTCAGGCAGCTCAGATTCCTGCAAAGAAGTCTCAATCAGAAGCAGATGTTTCAGTATGCAGTGAGGTACGCTCAAGTCTTTTAAAATATATTTTTTGGTTTGTTTTCTGTACTGATTTTGTGCATAGCCTTGGCACATACTGAAAATTACCTCAGTTGCAACCATTGACTGGAGTAAGATAATTGTGCCAACAGAAAATGGTACATTTTAAGCTTATTGTCAGTCAGTGTGACTCACAATGAAACCCATGTGCCAACAGTTATTGTAGAAAATGTCAAAGATATCTAGTCTTGCACTGTTAGCGTTTAAAGACTATTTATTTGCATTTAGGATGTCACTCCAGTGTGCACCCCATCAGTTTTGGAGAGGAGGAAGTCGATCAGAGTTGAGAATGAGGATGATGATGACGAAATAATCATCAAAGTCAAAACAGCCCCAGAAGACAGCAAGGATGTGGAACATAGCGAGGAAGAGTCTGATGATGATGAAGAGGATGATACTGAGGAGGAACAAACAGCTTAATAAAGACTTCAATCCTTGTTTTTAGAAGGGATACTGGACTCACTTTCAGAGCCGTTTATATGTGATAAGTTCTCAGTCCTCCCCTAAGGCTGGAGAAGAAGAGGACCAAACACATTATCCTGGTCATTAACAATCTGTTGGTTTTAGGTGTTTTATGCAGATGTTGTATCTGTGACCTTTATGGGGACAGTGTGGTCTCCCAGAGGTTTCTAAAATCAGATTGATTGTGCAATACACACACTAGATGTGTAGTGTTACTTGGAAAATTAAATGGCAGGATGGATATCATTCTATTTCTGACAAATTTTGGTATGATGTATACTGTCCAGTACTATCTTAAGACATGTAACTTTGCAAAATTGTTAAAATGTGCTTAACATTAAAGGTGTATCAAATAAATATCATTAATGCTTTTTACAGCCATTTTTACTAAACAATGGTTTGTGTGTAAATCGTTGCTCTGAAGGTGCTTATACATGTAAGTTAAGTGGTATTGTGGAGAACGGATATCAATAAAAAGTGCTCTTCTCAGAACAACCACTAGATGGAGCCAGAAGTCGTTTCCATTGTTTTAGGTTAATGTTATGGCAAGCCGTATTAACATTGTTTTTTTTTAAATGTACTAATATGTTTGTGTTACTAGTACACATGGTAACTAATTTATTAATCTAGTTAAAGACAAACTGTTTATTCAATTACTGTAAAGTAGCAACTAGCATCTAATTAAATAGTCTTAAGTACTTCTGTAGTTTGTTAATGGTAAATTACAATGCTAAATTGTATTTTTTTCTACTATACATATATACATAGTATAGAATTATAAATGTAAAAAAACAAATTAAAATGTAAAAACGGCGGGATTTACGATGCTGATAACCATTAAAATGCGTCATCAGTCTGTGAAAGGGGTCCATCGAGTCTGTCTCTCTCTCTCTCTCTCTCTCTCTCTCTCTCTCTCTCTCTCTCTCTCTCTCTCTCTCTCTCTCTCTCTCTCTCTCTCTCTCTCTCTCTCTCTCTCAATGATTAAAGATTAGTTCAATAAAAGTTTAATTAAAAAGTTCCCCAAAACATTTTTATTAACTAGTTGGAAACAATGAAAGGTGCTTGTCGCTATTAGAATGCTTACTAGGAATTTAACAAATACATAGTCTATCAGTAACAAATGCATGCTATATTTTTGAGGAATCAATGTTAAATTGGCCTGCCATAAAGGTTCATTGTTTTAACTACACAAGGAAAAATGACCATGTGGCTGCGAGACAGAAGGAAACCAGAGGATTTCTAATATGCGGATGTAAACAAAATATATGTTGGTCACTGTGTCGATAAACACTCAAAAATAAGAGCCAAAATCGCTAATTACAAAGGTAAAGGTGCTTTTAGAGAAATGACTCCCATACATGCATAACAAAGGGACAAAGGCACAGCCCGACTTTTTGAAGCATTTGCTAGAAAAATCATAAAGTCATAAAAAGAAACATGTTTGTCATGGTACATCGTTTGTATCAAAGCTGTAAGCGGATTGTACATTAAATCGATAGTAGAACAGAGGTGTGTGGCGCATGCGCATTCCGGCTCCATCATTGTGTCTGTCTAGTCTACAGGAGCAGCCAGCAACAGAGAGACAAGCCTCGTTTACCTTTAGTAAACCAACCCGTGTCATTTCACACAGGAACCACCGCTAGATTCGGCAGAGTGAGTAAATAACCTATTATTTCAACCAAGCTTGTCGTGTACATGTGCCGGCTTGGTGTAAATCGCCGGAGTTTTTACAATTTATTCGGTCGGCTAGTAAGAGCTAGCATAACCGGCTAGATGATCAATGAAAAAGAAACAAAATCATCCCGATATGATCTGAAAACACTTGATGATTAAATACTGATTCAGATTTTATAAAAAGGGTGATGGTATTTGAATTGTTAGCGTATATAATAGACAATAAGATATTTTAAAGCCTGGACTTCATGTAGGGTGAATGACAGATACTAGTATGTGAGCTTCAATTACATTGATGCTGATGTATGATCTGTCATTCACTTTGTTTGAGCCTACGATACTTTATTTTTTTCTTTGTGTAGTATATCAGTTCTTTTGTATACACAAGGTGATTTTGCTTTGAATTATAACACGTTTTCACCAAATACTGGAGAGTATTGATGTAATCAAATGCCTGGGATGTATGTTTGAGGGAGGCATAGGTAAATCATGCTCGACATCATTTAATTACTATGCAGTGTGTGTGTGTGTGTGTGTGTGTGTGTGTGTGTGTGTGTGTGTGTGTGTGTGTGTTTTACATTAAGGTGCCATCACTATGACTCAAAGATGAACTCCTGTGTGCAGATTTTAATCAATGGAAAATTAGGTCTCCTCCCACCATTGTGTAGCTTAGATACTGTTTGAAGTACAGGCACGGACTTGTAATGTAAACTAAGCAAAAACAAATCTGCTTGTGACAGTGAAGATAGAAAACACACACATACGATTGTCGAACCAAATGTCTTAGACCACTAGTGAATCAGTTATAAAAATCTACATACAAAATCATCTGTTTTGTATTTTTCTGTATTCAGTCTGCATAATAATTTGAGTGAAAAAGTTGAATTTAAAAATCGGTTTATATTTGTTTTGATGGTCTGCAGGAACTAGTTTGTGCTTAATTTTTTTGCTCATTTCATGAAGTATTTCAGAAAAATTGGATTCCTGCGAGCATCAGGTAATCTACTCAGAGTAATACACTTTGCGATGACCAACTGTGATTGCAGCCAGATTATTCCCATGATGCCTTAGGAGATTTTTGTCTCAATGCAGTATCCTAGTGATGGCATTACTGATGTTATTACCGTTGTTCTGTGAAATTTCACAGACGAAATCCAGTAATTTCAATTGGAATCTGCGCGATTGTTGTGTGAGGGCGAAAAAGTTCCCTAAGCAGATTTCTGTATAGCTCACAGTAAGCTGTGCTTTATACATTGATACGCTATGACTAGACAATTTTTTGTCCTAAATTTTGCTAACATGTCCTCACCTTTACTCGCATAAGCTATTGTATGGCTTCAAAAGGCTCTGAATATAGTACTCAAATTGTATGGACTTAATGTTATGTGTCCTTTTTGTTTAAGTAAATGGGTTTGAATTTTGGGGCGAACTATCCCTTTAACCCAAGTGGAATTCCTCTCTTGCTGTATCCCACAAAGCTGTGCAGCTGATGCGTGGTGGTCAGCAAACAAATAGTTAAGATAATGCAAGCCGGACTTTGAGTTATGTCACCACCATCAAAGGGCTTTTCTGCTTTTCTCATAAGTGGCTGCTGAGCTGAGCTGACAAAAAATGCAGGTCTTGCCGCACTGGCATTTGATATCCAGAGGTGGTACTCGACTAATAGCTCTCTTTTCTCATCCTGAGCAGGGAGGACCTCTGAATTATGAAGCAATGCTCCGCCGGACCCTCTCTCTCCTGCTCTAGTTACCACAACTCCTGCCGCTGCCGCTGCTAGTGGTTTGGCTGCCTTCTAAAGGGACAAAAAGGAGAACTTGCAGTCCTCATCAGCTGTTGTCTAGTCACATATGGTGCATCGTTTGAATTCCCGAGTCGACATCCCTACCGCTCAGCTTCTTGCCACCCTGTGGCACTCATAGGATTCATCAACACGGGATATAAAAATATAAAAAGCGTGTGCTCTTGTTTTGCCTGGATTGCACACGCTAAAGGCCATTTTTTTAAGTTTTTCCTCTCCACTGCCACACGGGTGGTGGCAGGACATCGTAGGCCATGGAACCCAATATGGAGTACTGTCTGACTCAGGTGCTACAGAAGGATGTGGCCCGCAGGTTGCAGATGGGTCCGGAGCTCATCGACTACATCACAGATTCAGACAAGTGTCACGACCTGGAGAGTGACCAGACTGCGCTGGATAAAATGGTGGACGGTATCGCCACATCTTGGGTTAACTCCAGCAACTTTAAGGTAAAAGGCATTTTTCTCCATTTAAATGCTTAACTGTAATTTTCTGCAGGTTTGATGGACTTTTTAAGACTGTAAATGGTGCAGGGTGATTTTTTTTCAAGTGGGCTGAATATTATGGGTTATAAAGCAAGGGCTTTTCTTTTTGAATACTCCTTCAGGCAGTTGTCTGGCATAGAATTGAGGGGTTGAATCGATCCCTTGAGCGAAACAGGGCAGGCTTTTGAGGTCACTGGAACATTTACAGGCCTTCATTTTGACATATTCCAAGATCAGACACAGAGACTTCACTTTGTGTCCACGTCTTTGGAAGATGACTGAGCATTCGTTCACCCAGAAATGAAGATTCGGTCATCATTTGCTCACCCTCATGTTGTTCCAATCCTGTATGTCTTTCTTTTGTTGAACACAGAATAAGCTTGGTGAAATGTTTTGCATGTAGTTACAGCTAATGCAAAATAAAGTCCTTTTGGTTTGATGTTAAAGGTGTAGGTGGCAGGCAAACAATTTTTTTGTTACCAGAACTCAGGCTGACCATAATGTTGTTATTATTATATTTATACATGATTATTTATGCAATAGGTGTCTTATTTGAATGCTGTCTACAGTAGACATTTAAGAAGACTGTAGGGTGAAATGTGATGGCTTATACTCAATTACTGGTTGGTTTCATTTTCAAGAATATCAAACTCTAACACTGGCAATTAATGGAGACAAAGTGTTTCATGGGAATCATGCCAAAAATCCTTTCAAGAAGCAACTACGAGAGATTTGTATTTCAAATCTTTCGCCTTGACCTCATAGCATTGCAGAGCTGAGGCAGAGCCGCCCATCAGTTTTTTTGGTTTTGCGTAGGTTTTGTTGATTGTGAGATATTATTTTGACATTGTTCAGAGGCTGTTTATCTTAGATGTCACTTCCTCGAGCAGCTTGTAAACATAGAGAAACAATTATTATGTCAAGCAGTTCGCGTCATGAAGTGCAGCTCTGCTACTTTTTCTATTAATTTCAATGCTGTGACATCATGCATGTCAAAGAGACAAAGAAGGATTGCACAACAACTAGTTATAGTAACATAATAGCCAAATAAAAAGCGCAATAAAATCATTGCAATATTCACAATGTTGCTTCATTTATATTGTCAGCAAAATCATTGTGAATATATTGTGATTGTTTGATATATATCGCCCAGCCCTAATAGCTTTCTTAGTAATGCTTTCAATGCCATTTTTTTGGGGATGTCAGTAACCATTCAGTTGCAACTGCCTGAGAACAAATGATTTCGCTCACGTTGCATTTTATTCACAAGCACCAGCCTTGACGGAGACAGCAATTGATGTTGAGAGTAATGTGGAAAGTATTCGGGCAGGGTTTGGGTGAGGTTGGCCCTTCATGTGAGATGTGTCCTTATCAGAAGACAGTTTGGTCTTTGAAGCAATGCTGACTCTGTTACTTTGCATGCTTGACAGCTTTGGCTTCATCATGTTTTAGGTTGTAGCCTAGTTAAACAAAATTGATTAGCTGACTCATCCAAAAGTTGCGTGTTAAACTTTTTTTTTTAGTTGATGACTTTGTAGACTATGATAGAAAAGCAGTGTTTCCCATACGTTGATTTATTTGTAGCGGCCCATCACAAATAGATTATTCCTTTTTTTCTTTTTTTTTTACTATTTAAAATGGGTAAAATTCGTACTTCATTGTAAAGCTGCATGCAGTGTGTTGACTGGCTCAGCACCTCTCTCTCACATTACAGCAAATAAATTAAAACATGGGGGTGTATCTCAAAATGTGTTCCTCTGTGTACTTGCATTCCCATGGAAACTTCATCAGTCACAGATGTTACTGACAGAGAAGACGGCTGACCGAGTTTACCAGGACTTTAGTAGTAGGTTACCAGGAGGTTAGTAGTATCATGAACATGAAGCTTTTTTTCCCTTGGTCGAACATTATTAAAGTTAGAGCTTATTTAGAGATATCAGCTGAATTGCTTAGTGCAGGCTCTAATGGATCCAAGGTTGTATCTCATAAATTACCCCACTGATTATGCCCAGAATGGTACCAAACTTCTACCGGATGGTACCGGACGTCGAGTTCACTTCTGTGATTTGGGAAAAGCCCGTAAAAGTCCTGGCAGAAAGTAATGCAAGGATGTAGTGTAACGACAAATTATTATTTTTTCTGAAGTGTTGACAACTTGGTGTTAACTAATAATTGTTGCAAACTGGTACTACCAACAAAATATTAGTGCATTCCTGGAACTGGGCGTCGTTACACTACATCCTAATGCATCGCTTTCTGCCAGGACTTTTACGGGCTTTTATCTTTTTATTCGGCTGATATCTCTAAATAAGCTTTAACTTTAATAATGTTCGGCCAAGGGAAAAAAAGCTTCTGTGGGGGGTGTTTGGCTCGAGGTCATAGTGCAAAGGACCCTAGGTTGAGATTAATCCGAACCACCCCTTTAAAGTTAACCCTGATAAGAGTCTATGTATGTTCTTAACACAACGCTGTCAATTGCAGAGATCTCCTCAAATAAGTTATTTACAAGCATGTATAAGGGGCCTAGCAACTAAGGACAAGCTAATGTTAGAATACAGTTGGGTTGTCGATGTACTTAGGCTAACTGATATCGACTGTAATGTTAACTTCAACTCTGGCGCTGAATGTTTGCTCCTTCAATCAAGATGAATATTGACAAATATTTTCCAAAAATAAAAAGGCCACATCCTGAGGAGGCACAAACGGTATCAAAAACAGCTGAACAGTCCGACCTGTATGATTAGCTATCGAGTTAATTTGATTCAATTTTTCCAGGCTTCAATCAGTGCTGCATGTGGCAGCTGAAACAGATAGAGAGGGACTCAGGAAGAGATCGATAATGAAGAGAGAGATTCCCTTATGAAAGCGCATTAGAATATTTTCCTGAAAGCCCCGTAAAATAGCATGTTCAAACAAAGGGTGCAAAATGTGCCATAAATAGGAAGGCTGTTGTGTGGGGGAGATGTTTAATTATGTTAAATTAAGTTTTTCCCAATTTGAAATATTTGTATTGGAGCATATTTTTGTGTTTTGTATTATAGTATAATACATAGATTATAATATAATAATTATAATATAATAATTATAATTAGTCCAAGGGAAGTACCACCACAAATAGAGTGTAAGTCTGTGGGAAACACTGAAAAGGTTTTGTTCTCTTGGTTGTGGTCATTCCTTCACTGTTCTGATAACCCCATTACGTGATAGGTTTTACCAGAATTAAAAGCTTTTGTGGTTCTAATGGTGTTTTTGTACAGCTTAAAACTGATTATTAAAGCCTTTTGTGCTTTATTAAAGAGCAAATCATGGACTGACATGTTTGCACCACAATGATGTTTAAATGATTGTGAATGCAGTCTAGACTTTCAATCCAAAGACCTGTTTAACCAGTGAAGGACAAAACGCTCTCAACGCTTCTTATCATGCAGGATCTACATGTAGCACTAAGACTCTAGATATTGCCTGTAAATCAGCTAGGCTATTCATTGTCTATTCATCTTAACCCAGACTTTCTGCCTCTTTCCAGTTTTTTTTTTTTTTTTCATTTTTGTCATTTGTGAGTTAATTATTTACTGAGGTGTAATGGGGATGGACAAAATTCAGCATTTAATAATTCAATTTGAGTTCATTATGAATTTGTATTGAATTTGACACGCCATACAGAATCGGAATTGACAGGAAGAAGAATTTATTCCAGAATAAATGTAATCATTAACACAATTTGTGGAATTATATCATACATGCAGTCATCAAAACAGATTTTGATTTTGCCATATAGCAACATATTTTTTTTTTCAGATTAATTAATATAAATTAATTAATATATAATAATAATATGATATATTAATTAATATTATTAATAGTAATATAACATTCATTAATATACCGGTAATTGAATGTTGATTATATGATATATTGAGCTAAATCCATACAAATGTTCTAATAGTATATTTGTAAAAACAATTGCATAATTCCTCAATTCTATGCTGGTTTTTCTGTACTGGTTATTGATCAAATGCAATTAAAGGCAGTTTAGAATTATTGGCACCCTGTGTATGTGTATGACATGTTGATGAGTAAATTCTACTAAAACAGTGATTTTTTTTGGGGGGTGATAAACTAAAATTACAACAATATAAATTAAAGACATTTCCATTTGAATTACATATCCTATATCTATTCAAACTCAATTCAAATTCAGGCATTCTCAGTTTAATTGAATGGCTCACATCTATGGTTCCACACAATCAGAGCAGAGCTGATATCTGTCAACCAGTCCTCTAAATGAATTTCAAATTTGTCTGCAGCAAACCACTCAAGTTGCTTAAGAACAGCAGAATAAACTGTCTTTAAGCAGCTTACAGTGTGATGTGGCCGACTCGGGAGAGAGAGGAAAATGGAGGGCAAGAGACTGTCATTTTTTTGTCATGCTGCTGCTGTAAGACCTTTCAACCACCCTTGACTTTATAACAGTGGGGTGTAGATGTGACTTCCATAGAAATCAGCTGTTGTGTACGTGCGGCACCTCCCTTTAACCATTGTTAAGTGTTATATTTTGCAATTTGCATCCAACAAAAACGTTCTTTTTAACTGTTCTCCATATCCCCAAAACTAAATTCTCGTGGCTGGACACAAGCTTTTTGGCATATAATAGCAGCTGTTGCATGGCTTAATTGCTAATTCACTTTCAGATGGTTTGTAAACGGTTTAGTGTTTTCTATATTTACATGTAAAACTACGACAGATCTAAGTTTTAAGTTTGATAAAATAATTTTGTGGTATAAAATTGAACTAATCCAATTGGAAATTGACCACATTTACTTCATACACATGCCTGAGTTGATCAAAGAGACCATGGTGCCAATAGTTTCTATGAGTGACGTATGCTTATGATGCTTTTGGGAAATGCTGCCTTGGTCTTATTGTGAACGATGCACACATTATTCCAAAGGAAAACAATAGAAAACACTTTTCCCGATCTAATCAATTACCAACAGATAAAGTCAAGTCCCACCCTGCATTCTTTCTCATTCAATATCCCTTTTTATTCTGAAATGTCACATTATGGAAATAAAATGGGTTGGAGGTAACTTTTGTGCCACAAGCAGCAAAACCAAACAAAACCTCAAATCTAATGGTTTTGAATTCATCAGTGTTTAAGCTTTTTAGGAAGTCATCCTGCCACTGGCTTACTTATAGTTTTCTTTAAACATGAATAAGAGGAAATTTCTTTAAAATTAGGACATGTAGTAAACTGACAGGCAATGGCATTGGTTCAAAACATGTTCATGTTAGTTAAACATTTACCAGCATCATGCCTTGTTTTGAAGCGCTGTAGTGGAGAATGTTGCTGTTGTCATTTGAGCAAGGCTCAAGGTTTAGTAGGCCGCGTAACCTCTTGTAACGTTTGTTTAGTCAGCATGCGCTGGAATGTCGAGTTGAGAAGTCATCCTATATTTGGTAGGTGGACCCTGCACATTATGTCATCATGCTTTCGGCATGTGCAAGAATGAATTCAGGAAAAATCTGACACTGGACAGCAATTAAATTTTAAAGTTCAAATGTTTTTGAATGCAAATATTTTCACCTTTTGCATGTTTTTGTTTGGATTTTTAGTTTAAAAAAATTTTACTCACAAATAGTGATTGTCTGATATAAGGCAAGGCCAATAATATTTTACCATTTTGAGATTATCGACATCGTTACTGAATTTGAAATAATTATTGTGTACGATACACTACCATTCTGATTCAAAGGTCAGCAAGATTGTTGTTCTTTTGAACTTTAATCAAAGAATCCTGAAAAACGATCACGGTTTTCACAAAAATATTAAGCAGCACAACATTGATAATAAAAATAGTTTCTTGATCTTGATTTCTAAAGGGTCATGTGACACTGAAGACTGGATTAATGACTGCTAAAAATTCAGATTACATTTTAAAGTATATTTAAAAAAAACATTTATTTTAATATTTCACAATATTACTGTTTTTACAGCCTTGGTGAGCAAAAAAGACTTTAAAGAATCTTACTGACACCAGTAAGTGTGTATTTCATTTCAGCAGTTTTGTGTACATCCCCTTTGCTGTCATTTACTCACCTTCATGTCATTTTTGGGTAAACTTGTTAAATCTACCTTATTCAGCATCAGCACCCCTGGTCTTTATATATTGCTATTGGCAATGGCATCATGATCAGTCATTAAAATCTCATATTTCTTGAATGCTAAACAAAATAAAAGCACAATGCTACTTTTTTTGTAAATAGTTAGAATTGAAGATCAGCAATACTCTTCAACCACATTTCAGTTGAATTAAATAGCAGTGCATCCATCGGCTGATCATCTCTTCACCGTCTCTTTGACCTGTTCTCATGGATTTTTCCCTCTCTTTTTTTCATGCTTTTCCTGTTCTGTCAGTATGCATTATTCAAGCTCCCATAGTCTCTGTCTCCTCACCTTACTCCACCATCACTCCATCCTCTCTTTTTAAACACCCCAGCACTGCCGGAGCTGTGTTGTTCCTGCATGTTGCGTGAGCCTCCTCCCTTATGCAGTGTGATGGCTTGTACGTACGTACGTGCGTGTGTGTGATGTACAGTGGGGGAATGACTGCATGCTGCGAGCGGCTGCTGTAGCGCGTCTCTCTTAGCTACTAAAGCTTCCTGAAGACGAGACTCTGATTTAGTTGGCAGTCTTCCACCTCTGTCTCTCTGCCCAGCTGTTGCCCTCTCTTCTCCTCTCTCCTTAGACTCCCGCAGTCTTTTTAACCTCTCAAATATTTATTGCTTAAATCATTAGAGAGTTTAGTACATCGTTTTATCTTCTACCGTGTTGCATTATTGTCAAGGTCTAAAGTAAATCTCTATAATTGCCAATAGATTTGAATTGATAAAATATTTTCTTAAACATTTGAGTTAAAGACCTTCTTCAGACATTAACCTGTTGTTTTAAACATGGTAATTGAATAAAGATTTGCAAGTTATGACAATGTGCAGGACTTTTTCTGTTTGTTCTAGTATTGAGTCAGAGTGTGTGTGAACCTATCCATCACCACCCACTGGCAGTGTATATATATTTGTTTAGTTGTTTTGTTAAAAAAAATGGTGTATTTTTTTTATTTTTTTTACAGTATTTAGATTTTATTTTTATGCATTTTATTTTGCTTTTTATTGCAACAAGTGAACAACATCCCAAATGTGCAGTTTTTCCCGTGTTTGATTCTTTTCAATTCCACTGCATTAGATGTACTGTTCCACTGCTTGAGCATGAAGAAAGCAGCCTGTGGGTTTGTGTACGGATGTATTGCCTTACTAAATTGTGGGGGAAATAGAGCTTTCTTTTTATGTAACCCATCTCCGGCCTTGTGCTTTTGTCATTCTTACTGAATGAGTGGCTTCTGTACTCTGAATAGGCCTTTGCATGTGCTTGTATGAGATAATAATAACTCATCATGAGCCAACAGTGCCATTGTTTGTTTTTGTGTTGGAAAATTAGAAAAAAATACAGTTATGATCTGCAGATCATGTTACTGATGTATAACCACTTAGTTGTATGTAGAGTTCATTGTGCCTAATTGTGCAAATTTTCTCGTTTTTCATGGTGGTTAGTTATTATATAAGCAAGGTTTGGGTGAATGTTATTTCTTCTCTTATGTATGCAAACAGTGTCTTTTACAATTTACCTTTACCTTTTAAAGGCACTTTTTTTCCCCTCAGAATTTTGCCAATAGATGAACTGTTAAATGAGAGATCTTGAGATGAGTCCCTGTAGTCGTCCAATTTGACTCTCATATGCTGGTGACTGGTGTAATATAATATTATAAACTTGACTGGTGAGTTTTATAAAATGTAGTTTGACACTATCTTCTCAGTTGTTTAAAAGATGAAGGCAATTAATCAGAAAATGAGAGACAGATATCATCGTCAAGTCGAAGGTAGTCGCGGATGTGGAGCTCTCGGTATCTCGAAAGCGCCACGCCGATATTGATCCTAGTTTTATTTCTCCTTTTGTCCCAAAGTCTGCTTGCCATGGTCCATAATGTTTGAACGAAACTACAACAGCGTGAGCGTGCTGCTAGACGTAACGCAGTTGTCCACGTCTGTCGCCATGGTTACTATGGCAGTACAAGCGGAAACCAGGGATAACGCGGGTATTACGTTTTTTGGAATTTCTCTGAAATTAAAAATCTTTGGGAACTTTTGGGATATTGTAAGTACACAACTGCAGGAAATATATCACACTGCATGTGCAAGTAATTTTTGGATATTTTATTACAAAAATCGTACATATTGTACTAGGGCTGGGATAAACGATTATTTTTTAAACGATTAATCTAGCGATTATTTTTTCGATGCATCGATTAATCTAACGATTAATTTTTCAGACCGATTCGATTTCGATTCGATTATCGATTATCTCCCCATTAATTGACTACTAACAATTTATACATGTTGATTTACATATCTGAATGAAAAAACATGAATTCCTTAACATTGCAATATGTTTATTGCTCTTAAAATGACAAAATAAGACTATACAAGTGCAAAGTAATGCATTCTTAGTCAGAGATAGCATTCAATAAAACCTTAAAGCCTTGAAAACACATAGCTTACTGAAAAAAAGTTCTTTCAGATGAAAATAACAACAACTTGATGACTAGCATTCAATAAAAAAATAAAAAAGGTCACCCAAAATACTTGTTTAGAGCAACTGAAAGAATACAGTAACCAATGTAAACTTGAGGGCTTTAAGCTAATACAGAGAGTGCTTTTCCAACAAAAAAAATAAATAAAAATTAATAGTGGGAGCCAGCAGCCTGTCATGGAGAAAAAAAAAATCTCCGAATGCTCCACGTGAAACTTTGGTGTTCCGCCCTTTTTCTATCGTGTCTAATGATTTTGGTTAATATGCACGAGGGAGAGAGAGAGCAAGACAGCGCTCGTGTAGTTTGAAGACTGTGAGTGCGCGAGCGCGCGTGAAACTTTGGTGTTTCGCCCTTTTTCTATCGTGTTTAATGATTTTGATTAATATGCACGAGGGAGAGAGAGAGCAAGCAGCGCTCGTGTTGTTTGAGGAGTGCGCGCGCGCGGCCGGGGCTCTCTCTCGTACGCGCCCCAGCAGTCATTCTATTCTACATCACTCACCGATCAAATAAGGCTTTGACAGCCGCCAAAAAGAAGATCAATGCAGAAAAACCCCTGGATTGGTTATATAACGTTGGACAGAATGTTGATCCGGCCATCGCGTATATTCAGCGCACATAAGGTAAACGTTTTGCAAACGTTTTTTGGAGAAATAAAAACAGGTCGACGAATCGATGCGCATATTTTGCGTCGACGTATTTTTTGCGTCGACGTCATCGATGACCTCGACGCGTTGTCCCAGCCCTATATTGTACCTTTAATATTACAATAAAAGATTATACATTTTTACATGATTTGTTGCATTTAGCAGATTTTTTTTACTCGTATACATAAAAGAGGGTTTAGTGTTTAGTGGGTGGTAGAGTTAAGGTGTCATCCCATAGTCTAAAATTCTCCTGCCAGGGCCAGAAATTCACATTTGTCAATAGCAAATATACTATTGGCAGGCCCACACAGAATTAGTGCTCACAGAAAGCTCTGTGCAGATTTGGAACGCTTCCGCAGATACCATTTGTGCCTTTTTTATATTCTGTTTCAGCAGATTTTATGTTGATAAAGATTGTTTGGCCTTTTGAAATCCTACCAGATTGTTTGTGGTGGATTTCTAAAAAAATGCTTTGCATTTTCTTTGTTCTATTCCTTACTCTCTATCACTCTACTCTGTGTGTCTCTGTCTCTTTTCTGCCATTGTGTTCTATCAATGCATCCCTTTATGAAGTCTAATGAAGTCTGTTGGTGCTGAATAGCCACATTAAACCTACTCACAGACCTCCATTGGTTTGCTTTCAGAATCTGAAACTGATGTTGAACCATCAAGGCCTACTTGTTAAACAGAACACATTATAAGCGTATACTTACACTATATACACCGTTGCCTTGTACAGTTGCCCACCCTCCACTCCACTCCACTCATCTGCCCTCACTCACTTTACGAACCATGAAACACACTCTTGCTAATAGATTGACTAATAGATTTAGCCTTTCACTTATGTAGCGCAGCGATTTTTCACTCTGCCAAATTCTGTAAATTTGTCAGTGTTTTACGCATTACTGAAAACAATAGACTGTTTGTGTTGAAAGACAGAAAGTTGTCTCAGGCGTTCTTTGTGTTTGTTGTTCTTGTTAATTCTGTCTAAAGTTCAGTGGTTTTTAGAGACACTTCAAAAACAGGTTGTTGAATTTCGCCTTCTGAAGAGTTACAGAAAACCTAGAGGAACGTATAGTGAGAATGTATGTAGAAATTACAATTGTTAAATGAAGTTTTACATTTTAGATCTACCTTTTTGCTTATTTAGTTGCTTAAATTGTTGTGAAACCGCATCTTCCCAGTACTATGGTAGTCAGGATCATGGTATGGTATATCGCAAACAGCCCGTATTAAAAGACAACGAGCCATATCAGCTCATCCAGGCTTATGAAGGAAATAGAGCTGAACTTCACTCCCATATAGAGTTCAGCCTTCCATACAGTTGATCTGATCGCTGAGGATAACGCACGTCTTTGTTGTTCATGCAGACATCTCCCTGTCAGTCTTATTTTAGTTCAGCAGGTAGATGGAGAGGATGGCAGAGGTGCTGATGTAGACGTGAGGGGAGGGAGTGTCAAGAGCTGTTAACTCAGCTGCCCTTCAACAGCACAAATCACCAAAACACTTCCAGTGCCTCTCAGTGATGAACACGGAGTTCTGTGTTTGTTATTACTAGTAAATCCTCCTTTTTTGTTTTTCTTGATTTGTTTTAGAGTATTGGTTCATACATTATTATGTTAGACCTGTTATAAGAGAACCTGATCATCTTTGTGTTTTCCTAGGGGACGCCTTGTTGAACAGCATACGGTATAGATCTGCCTTCTGTTGAAATTTATGAACAGCGTCTCGCCCATTCAATTTGAAAATAATTTTGTTTTGATTTTAGCTAGTTTAGAAGCAGGGCTGGGTGACACACATTTTGTATATTCCTAGTGGTTGCACAGACTAGTCGACTTTAATGCTCTGCCATGATATTTTGCTTGATGTTGACTAGTCGCTAATCATGTGATTTTTGGCACTAACAATTTTCTGAAGCTGCCTTTCTGAAGACAACAGACAGAAGACTCCCAGACTGTTCTAATTTACTGCGTTAAATCTAACTGGTTAGATATAGATATATCTGATGCTATAAAAATGGGAATGTGATGTCATGATTGACAGCTTCTCTAAATGAAGTAGTCACTGAGGCACCAATAGACTTTTTGGGGGATTTTCGGGAGGAGATTGGAGTTTCAACTTTAATTTCTACATGTCCATAACTGTTTATTTCACACAGTAAATTAATTTTGTATTAACCGTTTCTGTGGGCATGAGGGTGGGACCTTGATATCGCGGCTTTACTTCCTGCTCACTACTGCACAGAAGCAGGTCCCAAATCTGCGCAAGATGTCAGCGCCATATTAGAACTTTGGCGGCTTCACTTTTCACCAATGGAATGAAGGGGCGTTGTTCATCTTTTTTTTTACAGTCTGTGGTTTATACCCTCTATGAACATACCCTAGATACTCAATATTGATTGGATGAATGCAGGTTTGAAACCGTTTATTGTACAGGCAAGTTAATCGCTGTTCCAAACTAATGTGCTGCTAGATTGTAACACAGACAGTAGCTCACACATCACATGCAGATCGCACGCACACAGAAACATCCAGGAACTGTCCTGTGATTCATCAATAAAAAAAAGCTTAAAAACGGAAAAGTTTTTTGAAGTAACTAAAACCCACAGCTTCGCTATGAGATGCTGCACAGACACTACTAGGATTAATTCACACATGCAATCACTCTCACTTATGCATTCAAATAAATGTAATCGTACTACTTTATCTGTATCTGATTTAGAACAAGACAAAATCTGTTAGAAATATTATGACCCATAGACAAAATGACTGATAACAATAAGCTCTTATGTAGGAGCAATAGCCTTGTGGGTAGTGGTCTGACTCTGACATGCTGCAGCTGTGCACAAGGCAACTCGAGGTCGAGCCTCTGCTCGAGCTTTAGGCTTCTCAAGCCAACATCAAAGTTTGTTCATAAACTTCAGCCTCTAGTTGCAAATCAGGGCATGTTGCAACTTGCAAAGCATCCCATTTCTTGTGTTTTTATTAATGATGTCATCAGCGATTAGTCAACGTCGACTTGACTAGTCGCATAACTATCTACTTCAATAGATCTAAGGTTGTTCAACCCCTAATATAGAGGAGGGTACATGATGTTGAAAGACCTGAAACACCCCAGGATTCATCAATTGATGTATGTGTACAGTTGTAAACATTTTAGATATAAATAAGATTATATTAATAAGATTTTCTTTCAAAAAACTATTAATCTTTTTGTTACTTGAACTTCTTTTAGCTCTAATTCTAACTATTCTGCATCCAGTTTCTAATACATTTAAAAAGGCATGCTTAATTCAATTCTGCATTACACTATAAAATTAGAAAATTGTACAGTTTTTAGAATATAGCTTTTTGTCTGTTCTTTACGTTTAGTCTAGTTTCACTCTCTTCTTGCCTCATGACTTGGAAGTGAGAGAGCGTCAAGAAGACATGTTTTTTTTTAATAGACTATATATAATTGACATTTACACATGTATCCAAAGTCTTTCACTGATCCACCCCCTCTCTCACACTGCTGGAGTCTTACAATTTGTCTTATTTAGAGAGTGAATCTAAAAATGGAATCACACTTGCTTACATTTCTTGCCTTTTTACCAATACTGTAACAGACCACACACACTGGCTTTGGACACCCCAGCAATTTGATGGATTAGAGAAAGTTGCCTTTGGCTCACGCTACACTCGTGCACACTCAGCCGACTTCAGATTTCCTGCACTGGTCAGCACCTGCTGTCATCAAAGCTGCATGTGTATATTTGATAAGAGGAACTGCTCTTTGCTGGATATCAGCTGTAGTTGTTCTGCCTCCGTCAGGTTCTCGTTTTGTTGGCAAGGTTTGTCCACATTCCTCTCTCGCTGTGTCAGGACGGCCCCCGCTTCGCCCCAAGGACATTCTTGAGTGGATATTCTAAGTAGTTGGAAAGTTTCCTCTGACCACTAAGTGTAGGCTTGTGTGGCATGTTATTGTGAGGAAAAAGGAAATGCTAGGGTTGTCATAGACCTAGTTGATACTGCTTGACTTTTGATGGCTTTTGTCTGTCTACTTGCACAGCAACATTGACTGATTTATAGCGCTATTTTATAAAAACTACTAAAGTGAACTTCAACTTGGGCATCACAACATAATGCATTTTGAGATTTGCTAAAGATTACATTTAAAACTGGTTATTATTAAAGTATAAATGTTGTTAAAGATTCATGTTCTGTCAATGCTAGATAATGTTAAATCTAAATTAGATGGTAAATCTAAATTTAGAATATCAGGACATTCACAATTAAATGTCCTGTAGGGCCTATATAACAAAATTCTGATATATTGTCTAATATGTTAGAGATATATTATGCATCCCTGATTTTGTTGATATTATTCGTTATTATTATTATTTAATTTATAGTAATTAATTTTCCTTTTTCTGTGGTCACCACTGCTTAAGGTCAATTTTGAGTGTCTTTTTACAAATTAACAAAAAAAGTAACAGGGTAGTACCATTGTCGTCTTTTTAAAAAAAATACCTTGAAGTAATGTGAAATGATTATATAGCCTAATTATTTAGGACCATGAAATCAGTGTACCATCTGATACAGTCACTGTCCCATGGTACCACCATAGTACTTTGTAAGGGGTTAATGTTCAGAAAATGAAGTTTCTTCTTTCCCTCAGGGTGTTTTTGCAGGAGTTGTTTTTGTTTTCTGAAAATGTGCTGTTTTATGAGCACAGTGTCTTACTGACGCCATTACTAGTGTGCTGTAGGACTGGTTCATTTGAAAAGCTTTAATGTTTATGTTATTATCAACATGTAATGAGATTTAAAAAGTAATGTTTTTTTCCATTTCACAGTGGAAAGTGTGCTCAATGCTGTGCACAAGAGGGTTGTTGTCTCCAGCAATCTGGATGAAGGTTTTTAAACAGCCTGTAGAGAGTTCTGAGCTCAGTGAACCGCATTGATCTCTGTGAGGACAGTCTGTGTCTGGACAGCGCTGTGTGTTCTCTCTCTTACATAAAAAGCAAGGTGATGGGGTTGAGATCAGGGCAGCAGTGATGAGCTTTCTCGAATTCATGCATGTTAAAATACGGATGCTTATTAATAGTGGTCATGCAGGTCACACAAATTTGCCTCGTTCACATTTGAAATTTTAATTCGTTTACTTACACTATTATTGTTCAGTAGCTTGTTGGTTGTGCTTTCTTGTATAACTTTTCAACCCTTGTCAAACAGTAAACAGGTCCTTGTTAGGTTGCAGTGATTTGTGTTTTGATGTAGGCCAGCTTAGGTTCGGCTCGTGGCTTGTGCATGTTGTTTTGATCGAGATCATGCCTGCAGTAATCAGTCCCATGAGCTCTCTGAAGATCTTAACTGCTCCCCTTATGTGTTTTTAATACCTAGCCATAGCCAATATCATCTATGACTACGTTTACATGCAGCCAATAACCCGTTCAAAACCGGGATATTAGCAATAACCCGGTCGCGCACGGCCATGTAAACACCGGTAAAAAACCCGGATATGCTCATATCCCGGTTTTTAAAAACCCGGATATTATCCCTGGGGTACCCCTTTTCTAACCCGAATATTTGGTCATGTAAACGCGTATCGGCATATCCCCATCAAAAGGAACATTGATCTGTGTTCTGCGCATGTTCTGTTCGCAAGGAATCTTGGTATTTTGAGTATAGACGGCGCATACAAAAACCCGCGTGCAGTATACCGGAAGTAAACAAGTATAGGTAAACATAGCGAGACGCAGCACAGCACCACACTTTTGGAGCGAGGAGGAAAGCGCAAACAAAGGCGATCGCTATCTGCCCCGAACTATTCATTACCCGCGTGCTGCTGCTGTTGTTGTTGCCTTTGGATACAGGAAGAAGAATCGGAAATGACGCACATTGCGTCTTAACGTTGTCCGTACGTCCAGACGCTAACCGTGCGTCGCCGTTTACATCGGGATATTGCCAATTGATTACAAATTCCATGTATACAGGAGTAACTCTCTCTACTCACGCATGTAAACGGGTTATTCCGAATGTTTCAGAAACCCAAATAGTGACCTTAACCCGACCATAACCCGATATTTGACAGCATGTAAACGTAGTCTATTAGAGATGCTATATTTGGTCCAACAGCTTACATGGATCTAGCCTTGACTTTAAAAAAAATAAAAGTACCCCCTGAAATTGAAAGTATATTACTATTGTAATAAAATAAAATAAAAATTGATCATTGTAATAAATATTTTTTACGCTACAGGTTGTAGCCTAATTTCTCAAATTCTTCACTTTTCAATGTTAAACCCTCAAGCTTTCGTTTTGTTGAAAGACTGTTCAATGACCTTTAAGTCATTGTGTAGTAGACGTTACTACTAAAACGCAAGTGCTTTGATTGTGCCATTTACCACTTTATTTACAAAATATGAATCTGCTCTCGTGTAACACCACAACAAGCATGTGTTGTGGTGCTCTTGTGAACTCGCATTGGAGATTAATATTTTGTAAGTAAAGTGGTATCTATGTTTGTTTGCGCAAACAAAGCACTTGCATTGCTTCATAAACTTGAGGCTAAACCAGTGGAGTCACATGGATTACTTTAATGATGTCTTTACTACCTTTCTGGGGCTTGAAAGTGGTAGTTGCGTAGGGTGTCAGTGGAGGGCCTGAAAGCTCTCAGATTTGATTAAAATTATCTTCATTTGTGTTCCGAAGATGAACAAAAGTTGACAGGTTTGGATTGGAATGACATGAGATTGAATAATTAAGGATAGAATGTTCATTTTTGGGTGAACTAACCCTTTAATACAGTGATAAAATAAAGCGATACTGCTGCACATCGAGTTCACAAATGCACACTGTAAGCAATATGCACAAATGGAGTTCATGTGGAGCAGCATTTACTGCGAACTGAGGATTATAAGCTGCTTGTGTGTAAAAGAACACAGAGCCATGCTTCACTCTGAAACATGCAGTGCATTAGACTAAATCGCAACCTTTTGCAGTTTGAAAATCACACTAAGAATATCGATGAAATGAACTAATTTAATAATTGATGAATTTACAATGGAACTGAATCAACACTGAACTGACAGCCGAAATGCATAATTTTCCTGTCATCACCGTAAAACTGCTTTGAAAAAATCTATTGTACAAACAAAGTGCTATATAAATATAGAAGGTGACTTAATTTTATGTTGAACATTTTTGCAGTCCTGTATATAAATTTTTTATGATTTAACTAATTATTTGCTTTTCATCAACTCAAGAACCGTTGCAGTTCCCCCTCAAACCTCCATTTGGGAAACCCTGTCCTGATTTAGCTAATGATCTCTCTTTAGTTTTTAGGGAAAGTGAAGTAAATAATTACTTTTAATTTCAGTTTTTTTACCTCACACAAAGCTATCATATGGCTTCGAAATATAGCACACACGCTGCATGGAGTGGACTACTTTTATGGTTATTATAATGTGTGTGTGATTTGGAGTTATTTGGCAGCACTCTTGTGAACTCTTGTGAGCAGCGAAACATGCTCTCATCTCAGAGAACGTCACTGTGCTTTGATAGCAGAGCCAATACTAGTCATAAACAGAAATAACAAAAGTGTAGTGGGAGGCATTTATATTGCGTAGAATGATCCAGGCTTCTCATTTCAATTATTTCTCAAGAGAAATTCACGCAGGAAAAGCGTCTGGTGATGCGTGTTTCTTCTGCTTTGCTGCTTCGGTGTTATGACTTTCTATTTATCCTGCATTATCATTGGCGTTTTCTCTTTTCAGACTAGTGAGACTACTCTTAGCGGGACCTGCCGTCCCTCGGGCCTTTTTATCAGTGACTCAGGAAGCCACTCTACTGCTTGAGAACAGCTGTGGTGCAACATTAGTCTTATATTACAGATGGCCTTGAATCCCTCAAACACTGACCTGAGACCACCTTATCTAATAAAAAGCCTTTGAACTCACAATCCCTCTAAAATACAAAGCTAATGCAGAATGCACACCTATTACTTTATATTGGTGGTAGTGCAGTTGCAGGTATGATGATGATAATGATGATAATAATAATAATAATAATAATAATAATAATAATGGCCCATGACATAGAGAGCAGGTTTATGTTGATTTCTTGCGTCTATGTCTGGGCCTGTTGACTCCATCCCAGCTGTTCTTCCTGACTCATGGAAAATCACAGAGAATACTTACAAAGCTAACATCAATGAACAAATCCTGCATAGAAGCAAATCTAGATATTTGATTCAAGTTGACATAATTATCGATAGTTGGCAATGAAACAAAGTTAACTTGAGTTCAGCTTTTACAAGCTTATTTTACCAGCTACATCAATCTGGAATCTTTTTTTGTAGAAATTATTTATATTCATATTTTTATATTTTATTTAGTAAGGATGCCATTAGCCTAAATTGATCAAATGACAATCACAATATTACTGTTTTTACTAGAGCTGGGCATTGCCACAAATTTCACTATTCGATTCAGTATCGATTAATTGGGGCCTATTTGATACTATATGGGAAATTTCCTCAAGGAAAAAAAATATCTCTCAACTAATGCTGTAAACTGTACAGGGAGTCAGTTGGTACATTACTATAGTACTAAAGGTTGAAATTAACTGATTTGTAGGCCATTTACATGTAAATTACTCATAAGGAAGTTTTTTTTTTTATTATCATGTTTTAATAATACATTTTTAATGACATAATTATTCTACTAATTTTTTTATAATAACATTTAAATGGTGGCTGTCATAAAAGCATGACTGATTTATTTAAATGCTAAATGTATGCACTATATTGCATTTTCATATTTTTACTTAATTTTTCATTTTAGGGTGAACTATCTCTTTAAGTCCCTAAAATATTCCTGACTTCAAACCTTTGAAACAGTAGTGTATCAAAAATGCAGTTTGTCATTAGCTTTTAAAATATTACCATAAAAAGGGAGGCTATAACAAACCATGTGCAATGGTTAACTCAATTCAGAACATTTGTTTCCATCAGAAACAAATATTAATCCAAGTTAGATATTCAGGCAGAATGAGTTATGCTTTCAGGGTGCAAGATGCAAGAAAAGTCAATAGTAATGAAATTGTTGTCAAATTAAAATGTATTTTGCCATCAGTTACATTCTAAAGTGTATAACATAATTATGTGATGAAGGTATTACATTATGTGATCAGCCCTTTAAAAATGGGCCATGTACCAAACAAGGTTGAGCACCCCTTTCATAGTGAGGGATGTACAGGTGGTGTTGGGCTGATCAGCAAGGCAATGCACATTGTTGTATTCGGCGAAACCGGGGAATGAGCACATGTCTGTGAAACAAATCTCTCGTTAGTGTGTTCTGACAGATGCAACCTCCTCTCTCCTGTTATCCGCCGTTTGTCTCACCAGGTGTGACGGAGCCCCTGTAGACTTACGTAAGATTTTATTTTGGTATTGATTTGAGCCTAGAGCAGAAACGGGAATGATCGATCACGCTCCTGTGTATTTCCTATCAGCAGTTAAGAAGGAAACCGAGGAAGGAATGGAGCAAAATAAGGCACAGAGAGATGAAACAAAAGCTCAGCAAGGAAAACAATAGTCCTTGGCTCCTTTCTTTGACTGTGGTGGATAGGAGAGATATAAATAGCGGGATGGGGTATGTTTAAATTTGGCAGCCTAAGACGGTCTGAAGCAGGTCGCTGGTGAGAAGATGGTTTATGTTGCACATTGGGAGCAGGCAGGCTTACGATCCATCTGTCTCTCTGTGGGGAGTGGGAGGTGCTCGGTTAAATAGTGGGTGTGGTCAGATCTTCATAACCTCCTGGAATCTTTTCATCAGGTAGAAAGAAGCCCAGCTCCCCTCTAAGCCTTGCCTTGCATTCAGATCTGCTGATGTTGTTTTGTTAATGTGCTTTATCTTTTAGCAAGTGAAGATTGCGGTTTCATTTTGCATTCTAAAACTTTAAAGCATATACATATTTACCCGTATATATATGTATGCATGTTATGTGTGTATGTTATGTACACAGTTCATCAAATGTTAAAAACAGTTGTGCTGCTTAAAATGCTGCTTTTTTTTTTTCAGGGTTCTTTGATGAATAGAAAGTATTTATTTGAAATAGAAATCTTTTGATCAATTTAATGCATACTTGCCGAATAAAAGTATTAATGCCGCCGCCTCCTCCTCCTTCTTTAAAAAAGGCTTAGGCCTACATACTGACCCGAAATTTTGAATGATATTTATGAAAGTTGGAAGTGGCTAAATCTGTTTATATCTGTGGGTTATGCAAATGTTAGTATGCAAAAAGGACAACAAAAGCCCTATTCGCACTGGATTAGTATTATCTGGGGGCCTCGTGTGATTTAGAAATTTGGCGCATTCGCATGGGATAAGCGAAGCCTGTGATTTTACTCAAATTTACTGACTTATCTCCCGGATATGATGTCAACAGGCTTTTGCTTGGAAATGTCTTGTCGTAATTATAGGTCTAGCTGTATGATATATCATAAACGGCGGAAGAATGTTCCTTACCACATGTCATTCATCTCCATCTAATCATTCTTTTTGTTTTTGCTCTTCTGATGGTTTTCAGCTTTCTCTTTCTAAAATTGTATAGTTGTATCGTATGACCCAGCGCCCAAAATGCTATCAAAACACTCCAAACTCCATACTATCAAAACACTTTTATTCATCTTTTCTTCGCGAAAGATGGATAAAAAAGCGCACAGGAAACAAAAACCTTGAAAAAATTATAAACGACCCTGCCAAATCACAGAGATGCCGATTCGCACGGGACTAATATTATCACAGGACCTGGGTGTTCGGCAGAATATGGTAGGCCTAGGTCATTTGCGGGGGAATTTTTACTTTACAAATTACAGACATGGCCGATTCGCACGGGGTTAAGTTCACAGACAACCTCTGCAATTATTACAAATGACTAGAGGTCACCAGGTAATACTTATCCCGTGTGAATAGGGCTAAAGAAATCAGCTGTGAGCTACCCTGCGCCTCATGATACGACTTGCCTTTTCTAAACCTCCTCTAAGGCATTTCATACTCTCCACCTCAGCTGACGTGATTTGTCTGTGTTTCAGTCCTTTATTTCAGTGGTGTCATTAGCATGATTGCAGTCATTTTCTGTATGGGTGAGAACAAAGGATTAAGACTTTGTTAGATATAGTACATCTAGTCAAGCCTAGCTGCTTAAATACATAAATCGAGAGGGCAAGACTAAACAAATGACATGAGATAAACTTCAAAAGTGAAATTACACATTGAAGTAAATTACTAAAATAATGACTGTTTTCAAACCGGTTTCCCATACACTCCCCTTATTTTCCAATGGTAAGACAATACAAGTAGTCCCACACTATACTGAAACTTGTCTTGTGTTTGGATTTAGGTTTTACATTTTCATTTGACATAGTAGAGGGGTGCCAAAAATTGCACCATTATCTGACTTTAAGAAGTCAGAAAATTTTGATTGTGTTGATATGACGGTCATTGAACAGTTCTCAAGTCTCAACCCCATAACAAGGAAAGTTAAGGTTTTGGGTGTGACGTATGCAGTCCAGTTGATTTTTGACAATCTTCTCCCTGAATAAAAAATGAAACCAAATTGTTGACCATTGCAAGGAAACATGTTTAGTATTACTTTACTGGAAAGGAACGCTGATGGTATTGTCATGAAAGGTTGAGAAAGGAGTAACATAAATGAGATGTTTGGGATTTACCTATCCTTTTCTATAAGAATCCTTTGCACTACTCATTCAGACGCTATTGCTGAATTCGTAACCACATTTCTGACTAGTTCTACTACTCTTACTACTTCTGCCATAGAAATGTATTGTAAAATAGTAGTAAACTAGTATGTGTTTCTGAATTCAGTTTGAAGTATCATATTTACATACAACTTTTAGAGTAATATGTTAAAGTGTAATAATTCTAATACTAGTATAGCCATACTTGGAGTACTTTGGAAGTATATTATTTTGGATTCATCTGAAATTTAGGATGTTTTTCTATAACGCATAGTTTGCTGCATTGCTCATTCAGACTCTGTCTAGTTTGTTACCCATAATCCTTTGATCTACTCATTCAGACTGTTGGGAGGTGGGGTCATTTAATTAATTGTACATTCTTGTTTCCTTTTTCTTTTCTTTGTGATGCTTTGAATTGACAATGATATTGTAACATTGTATGTTAATTGAGCTTGTATTGTAATAATATTCAGATTTAAATGTATTTTTCTCTGTTTGATCTAATGTTTTTTTCCATCTTCAGTTGGCTTTGTTGGGAATTGACCTACTATCTGCCTTAGTGACAAGATTACAGGACCGATTTCGGCACCATGTTGGTACAGGTAGGATTGCTCAAATCTAATGTGTATAAAAATTCAGATTTCAGATTTGATTACCACAAGAAATAAGGCCTTCATGTTAGTTTATATAGCAGAATATAGTAAAGAAACTTAAGATTTATTTATATCATTATTTTTGCTTTAAAGGGGACAAATGAAGATTTCAGTGTGCTGACAGAGTGCTGTGCTTTAAGTGCTGGAACTGTCAGCATTCACTGAAACAGTTTTAGAAGTTGCTTCTTAAATTTCATCTGCTGTCATCAAACATCACTTTTGTAACAAATTCACTGCATTCATCAATGAATTCCAAGACAATCACTTTCAGACTTCTGACTTCCCATTATTACATAATCTGAATCTTCTCCAGTCTCTAATTATTTGAAGCTTCCTTAAGACCAACTAGTTAATAAGTTAGTAAATCAATAATGGAAATATACTTGCACATCCCTATTATCTTTAATTTTTATTTTCTCCATCTCCAGTTTTACCCAGCTTGATAGATCGGTTGGGCGATGCCAAAGATCAAGTCAGAGACCAAGATCAAATCCTGCTGCTGAAGATCATGGAGCAATCAGCTTCACCTCAGGTAGTTTGGTTTTTGTCTTTATTTAGCCTTAAATATAAATTCCTGGATGTTCGCCATTCTCAAGCTGAGTCCTGTTGTGCTTTCCTGAATAAAGTGCATTATGGCTGCAAACATACATCTGTGTATTATGTCTTTATGTTACAGTGTTATTACAGCCTGAACAATATTTGTAATGTAAAGAGAGAACAACCTCCTCCATTTAAAAGTACTCTTGCGAGACACCTTTGTGGTGTTTTAATTTAATTTAGTTAATGAATTGAACGCTTTGCTTCATGAAAAGGCTGGTGGGATGTCTCTTAATAAGATTAGATGCCATTTAATTGTATTACATTGAAAGTATTAAATTCAGATTGTCTTTACAGTACATATGGGACAGAATGTTGGGGGGTTTCAAACACAAAAACAACCGGACCAGAGAGGGAGTCTGTCTCTGTCTCATTTCAACTCTGAGCACGTAAGTTGCATTGTTCTCTCTGTCTGGATGTTGTAGTTTCATTCATTTTAAACGCAGCTCACATTGACAGTTTGCACTTGTTGTTGATTTTTGTCTGCTGAATAGAGATATTAAGTTGGTAAAATTAAAATGTAGCTGCACATTCTTCTAGGATAAGCCATTAAAGCTGGACTTGGCAAAGATACCTCAACCCCCATGATGCACTAATGCTGCCCTCCCGTTCACCATCACTTCTGTTTTTCAGATACGGTGCCCAAGGCTTGACTCTGAGCAAAATTGTACCACATATATGTAATCTACTCGGAGATCCTACAAGTCAGGTATGCACATTTGTTGTAATCGAATACATTTTAAGATTCAACATTAATCGGCATGACATGGCTTTTTTTACAGAACAATAGATGATGTTAACAACATTACACAAACCTATAGTGACCTCTTGTGGTGGTTTCTAATATGCAGTTGCAAGAAATAGGATAATGTACATTTGTTTTGATCAAATAAATTCTGATTAAATCAAATAAATAAGATCCAATTATCTCCCCAGGTTCGGGATGCGGCCATGAGCTGCCTTGTGGAAATATACAGACATGTTGGAGAGAAGGTTAGGATTGACCTTAGCAAAAAAGGACTGCCGCAATCAAGGTAAGCTCTTCCTTTTTTCCTTTTTTGGTACCAATTCACAGACAATGGATCAGCTTTACATCTACACTATTAGAGTATTTAGGACACTTCCAATCTTTTCTAATTCAGATGGTCATTTCTGTCTAATTCTAGACTCATCTGTATGATTTGGAGGTCTTTTTCCCCTCTAGATATAAGCTGCATCTGTTTATATACTTCTATCAGGCATTGATAGATCTAGACAGATGTTTTTCCCAATTAGTAAGTGTTTCTAAACAGAGTGAAAACATTTATGTCTCTATTAGTAGTACTGTAATGATTTGTATTCACTTAAGGGGGTAAAGTGGCTCTTCATACAGGTCATTAGATGTTAATTTCCCTCCGGACCCAGAATCAGGCCCTACCATCTAACTTGATACTAATATGCTCTTAGCGACTAACATGATGTGCTCATAGCACACTATATCATTCAGCTTAAACTTCCTTACAGCTAGCATTCAGAACAGCTCTATAGGTTTGAGTCTGCAAGCGAAAGCATACCCAATAACCCAAAATACTCCACAGCAAGAACTGACTGAAGTTGAGTGCACAGAGAGGAGGAAGGCATGCCAGCATTTGCTTGTGGTCTGAATTTGGTTGTAACATCTGTTAGGTGTCCCTCCCCCTTAAACTCCGTCCATGTCTCCAGGGAACGTGCAGGCATCTGTTTCTGTGATCTTCTCAGTGGTTATAGTTTGAAGACTTTAAAGGCAGGGCTCATTTGGAACATGCCTGGGGAAAACAGTTTGCTGTGACTTCGGACACAAAGTCAAACCGGCAACTAGCTTGTGAGCATCCTGGCCGAACTACGTGTACTGCAACTCCAGTACCTTTGAATTAGTTCACCAAATCTCATTAACACAATCATTTGGGTCAAACTAAAATATTTTAAGCTAATGCGGATTTTTTTCAATTTCAGAGAACTGTGCTCATTACATTTGATTTATTAGATTAATATCATTCCATGCTGCACTCTCAGCTGGCTTCATGCGCATCTGTGCCTAAATTCTTTGGGTCTATATCAAATCCTGTTTCTATAAATGATAACCACAAAACTAAAATGGCCCTTGGAGGGTTCTATGAAAGAATCAAAACCTCGTTGCTTTCTCGCTAAAACCCACATTTAGCATAAATCAAGCCGAACTTTTTGAGTCTTAAGCACACTGACAGTCTGACGTTTTTTCAGCGCTGCTGTTTTTTTTCATAGACTGCCATGAATGTCTCTGTGAAATTCAAATCTTCTCAGCTTAATTTAGAGGCACACAGTCAGTTTGCTTGGATGCAGTTAATAGAGGAAGAAATCTCTTTTGAACACTATTGTAAAGAAGGGTTTAGCAAGCAACACTTCCACTTCTCTCAAATTGCATAAAGGGCATCCCATCTCATTTGCAATTCAAAATTCTGTTTTGGAACACTTGGTAAAGCAGAAATGATGGACTTGTAGGATTAAATGTTTGCATTTGTCAGTCGTTGTCATGCCTTAATTTAAAAATTAAATCCTAACAGCATGATTGTTGGGAACAACACCCTCTTAAACATTAATGTTACAAGGCTTTACTCACTTGTCCTAGTTGGAATTTAATGACTTTGCCAGTTGGAGTTTTTAACATAAACATCATCACAATATTCACAATGTTGCTTATTTTTTATCACCAGCAAATATCACTGCAGATAATTAATATTTTGGATATTCAATTTATTGCCCAGCTCTATTTTGAAGCTAAACTGATTCTTTGCCACACTCTAAGGCAGAGATGTGTCAGCCCGTCCAGATTCAGCATGGCAAAAGAACATGAATCAGCTTTGATGCTCTGGGGATCTGCCTCTGACTCCCACAGAGAGTCTTCTGAGAGGAATGTTCAGGATAAAGGATTCTCAGAGGGTATTACAGGAAGACAACATCCTCAGCTCTGTGAATGCGCAGTGGGAGGAGTTTTAGGAAGCAGCACTACATTGTTCGGTTTCACATGCGTTTCCAAAATTGTTGCTTCATTAAAGAAGTCATACCATAATTGAAACCATTTTTATTTTTCCCGAGATCTACTAATGATGTTTTCTTTCATTTAATAATAGTATTATTGAACAAAACCATCTCTTTAACCCTTAAGCAAGATTTTGTTTTAGCTACTATACCTTTAAAATGTATAATTGACCTCTGTTATGATTGGCTAACCTCTTAGCACATGGATTACACTTACTTCTGGACTTGCAGGTTTGCTGTAAGGTCAAATATAGTTGGCGCAAAGCCTGCATTACACTGACAGGATCACAAAACCATCCTTGCTGAAACGTGTCACATCAATTGTTACATCACAGCCAGTCTCGACTTGCGGCTAACGGCAAAAAGTCTGGTCCTCATTGTCGCTTGTTCTGGCCTTGAACCTCCCATTTAGGCCGCCTGACCCGACATGTTAAGCAACCAGATATTTATTGTCTGTTGTCCATATTTTATGAGTTAGGTCATCATATCATTATGTCTATAGCTAATAGTTAAAGTAGTAGTGTAGTGTAGTCAGGAGTTACTTTAGGACAAAGGGAGTGACCAAATGAAAGGTATTTCCATTTCATAGACATTTACTCTGCTTGCTGAGACTGTTTCCTGTTAGATTTGCAACACCTGTTTCTGAGGAATGTGTTGTGTACAGTGAGGGTCATATTGGAAAACTTGCATTTCTAGGAGTTGTTGTTTTTCCTGTAACTGAGCAATGTTTAACTTTGGATTTATTCTTTTTTTTACAGGTTGAATGTAATTTTCAGCAGATTTGATGAAGTCCAAAGATCCGGGAACATGATCCCCTCATCAGGTTCAGGTAGGAGCTTTATATTTGGAAATTCCAAGAATTCAAAGTCCAAAAAGGCTTTTAAACAGCATAGCGGGGATGTTTACCCTGGTTGTTTCTAAAACCTAGTTCTACTCCCTACATCATCCTAAATGAAATGGAACCTCATAAGTCACTGATTTGTAAACCTCCAATATACTTCAAGCGAAATCCAAGAATGAACTGGTGTGATGTCATTTATAACAAAATCAGGCCAAAACGAAGTTCGTTTTGTGTTCGTTTCGGGAGTTCGAAACAGCTTGCCAAAGCAAAATTTACGAAAAAGTTCGCTCTGACAGGTAAACGCTTTCGAACTACTATTGGTCCGTGGTGATTACTTAATAGGTAGGTGTGCTCTGATGCTCCACCTTCTTTGACATAAAAATCTTTGGTTCATCTCTTCTGTTCAGTACCTCAAGGTCGTAAGTCTGTGTGTGAAAACATGAACGCACTGGAGAGCCAATACATTTTTTTTTCATTTTTACATTTTTATTACTTAATTATTTTTTTGCTTTTAATCAACTCATGAATCCTATAAACCCTGCTGTATATTCAGGGTTTTTCCGAAGTCAGAAATGGTCTTCGGTGGTGGCGGATGGGCACAGTCATCACACACACAGTACAAAGTACCCTACCCATGTGAACTGAACAAACACTCAGCTGTGTTGAGCGGATTCTGACTAGCTTTAGCACATCTGATTGGCCATTGCATTCACACGCTCAACAGTTACCGGTATGTCTGTAATTAGCTACATTGCTTAACGCTGCCTGCAATAGAAACCTATTGATGGAACCTTAGATATAAAATAGTTTACAGAGCACTTGCACAAACACTCAAGGGAGTGTTTTAAAGCAGCCGGCTATCCGATACTGCAGAATGGCAGGTATTGTTACATCAAATTATCAAAGATTAATTTTGGACTTGGAGGCCGCCGAAATATTTTCAAAGCATCACAACAGAAAACTACTACAGTATGGTCAATGTAATACCCACACAAGCTAAATGAAATAGATTGACTTTTTTTTCTGAATAATATAAGTACTGTTTAATAGTGGTCGACCATTATGGAGTTTACTTATAACTAGTTTGGACTGACTTGCCGATAACTGATTAATCAACCGATAATTTTTAAAATGGATAAAAAACAAACAACACTAAGTCAAACAGTGCTGAACTTTATTACAAAACCATGAAAATGTGCTAAATGAAATAAATATTTAAATATGAATATACAAATTATAGAAGTAAATAAAAGACATGCATTCAAACTGAAACAAAAAGTACACACATTGAACAATACTTCTACAGCAGTTATTAACCTTAGTTAATGTAACAAATGGAATCTTATTGTAAAGTGTTACCATTCCATATAAATCCAAACAGTCATGCGTAAAGATGGCCATCTTTAAATATCTATGCAAAGGCCAGAGCACTGAAATTAGATAAATGTATATTACATGTATAGTCTCTCACTTTATTTGCTTCTATTTTAGAATATTTTAGAATGATTATCTAATCAAAATAACAAAATATGTATTGCAGTGATGATAAAAAAAGAACTGAAATCTGATGCGTTTCTGATTCTTTTATATTTTTTGTCGGCTGCATGAACAATTTGCTTTCTCACGTCACTGGCTTTAAATATGCAAATATTCCTCTTTCCTCCCCTGCAGCCCATTGCACATTATATTGCAGGATTTGTACTGGTTTTGCATTTCAGTGAGTGGTTGAAAACAGCATCTGTAGTATAAGGATTTTTTTGTGGTTTCACCGAAATGTAAACGTCTGCTTACTAGGGTGATCGTCTCTTCGATTCTTAGTTTAGTTTGTAAATATCATTGAACTGCCAGTGAAACCAGGCAAAGGTAATGTATTGAGAGAAAACATGGATCAATCTTAATTTTTAGGATAAGTGTCAGCTTTAGAATTAAACCTAAAAAAAAATAAAGAGCAATACTCTTCTTGAAGTATGCTGCATTTTCTTTAAGAAAATATGATATTCATTCAGATTCAAAGGGATTCGCTTTAATCCCTTTCTGAATTCTGTTTTATTTAATGGAATAATGTCACACTGATTTTGAAATTGAAAAGCTTTGATGTGATCCTGAGTTCACACTTCTCCATATAAAGCAATTTTTCATGAACCTTGTTGGAACTGTGAGCGTTTTACAAATGATGACTCGTGATACAAGTGTTCTTTTGGAAAACACTGATCTAGATGCGCTGTGAAGAGAAGCCTTAATCAAAGGAGTGCACGTAATGCTGGTTTCTGTCTGGTTACCAAAAGTTTAATTGGAGGTATTTTGGCTATTTTTACTGCTTCGCATTGGTGTTGTAATTTAAAATGTATAGGGCTATTCACACAAAATTATTTAATGTTTTTATTTTATTTGGCAACTATAAGTTTACTAAACGCCTATCTTCAGGTTAGTCTTCTGACTTTAGCATTGACCTAGTATATTACAGCAACTGTAATTTAAACTTTAACGCAAATGCCGTTAGAGTTGATAAGTTTGATTGATCTACATGAGTTCATAATCAGTTCATCATCACTTAAAACTGTCCATTTTAATCAATTCTTAATTTATATATATTCAGTCGTTGGGGCATTGGTATTGACTTGAATTTTAATTTTAATTTATTTAATAATATTATTTGAAAATTAAAATAATAAACAAATTAATAAATTACAATTATTAAATGCCACTGACATATTTAACACTATTTTCTTCTTGTAGATGCAGCGCTTAAAAACTCTTTAAAAAAAGTGCAGTCTCTGCACAAATATTTATAGCATTATATAATAGGAAATGTCTTTCATTTGCACTGCTAATATTTTGAGTAAATCTGTTGTGTGAGGGCCAGAGAATCCGGAGTGTCTTTCCTGTGCCGGGAGTTTAGTTGGTGTAAGGAAGATGTTTTAAGATCAGTGAACATAAACTCATAGATTGAGGAGCTGTAAAGGACAAGCAAACAGCCGCAGATCCACTGTATGTATATATGACATTCAGTCTTTACAGGGGAAATGTTTTCTAAGTCCTTTATTTAAAAGAGTTGGTGGCTTTTGTCTTTGGTGAAGTCATAAGACCACAGCAGCAGGAAGGGAAGGGAGGGAGAGGCGGAGACCAGAGAGAGACTGCTAGAGCTTTGTTGTGTTTGCAGTGTCTGTGTGAATTGAAGAGACGCTTGCTCTATGACAACCGGAGAAGGTAAGGATTGGAATGGAAATGGCGGCTTTAATGTGAAGGACGAATAAAAGACATGCTGGGCACTAGCAGCCTTAAACCTCCAGCTGCTGTTCTGCCAAGGGGATGGCATGTTTATCTGTGTTTAACGCTTCGGAGATATTCATATTTCTGAGTTCTGAATATTGTTTTGCGCCTGTTTTTTTTAAATGGAAAGGCAGTGTATCCATAGATAGATGTTGTCATTTTGGAAGAATAAAACATCTCTTTTAGATTTTCATGGATTCAGATATGCATAAACTAGACTTGCCTTTTTTCGAAAACTCAAGAAGACATCTCGCTTCTAAATTAGTTTAATTTTATGTGGTTTATGCAGTCTGTTACAACTTGTCTCTTTACTTTTTGTTGCATTGTATTAGCTAAATATAGCTGCATTACTGATGTGGATTTGCTCATTTTGACTACTCAAGTGTTTTTCTAGTGACTGCTATTTTATTTGTGCTTTTTTAATATTGTCCTATGCATCAGATGGATTTCTATGGCTGTTGCATCATGTATCTCTCTTTTTTTTTTAACGTCTCATAGCAGAGTGTTGCATTTTTACTTACAACATTAGCCTAAAATAATGCCCAAATAGCTGTTTGGCTGTGGTTAACATTATTTTTTTCCCTGCCTTTATGATACTAGCCAAAAAATAATGCAAATGCTTATTTTTGCCTTTGCAATAACATTTACTATCGATTCATGCACAATAAAAGACCAGGAAGTTGTGTAAAAGATTTCAAGTTTACTTTAAAAAAAGTGATCAGCAGATTGTTTTATAGCAGAATCCACTGATAACACTCCCTGATCTTATTTTAATATCAACTGACAGCATGTTTCCTTTCCCCTCTGAATACACAGTGATGCAACAGATCGAGCACTTGTGTTCTGTTCAGAACACAATACTTCATTTGTTCACCTTCAGCAATGTGCACATACTGTTCAACATAGAGCTGTCGGCACCTGTGAGAACAGGTTATGAGTTGCACGTGTCTTATTGTAGTAGTGATGTCTAGGATGCCTTGTCACAAGTGCCGTTTCTCAAGTGATGAGAAAGGTATATCTTCTTTAAATACAGTACATTATACAGTTGATATTGGGCCCAGAAGCAGAGTTTGAGAGTGAGATTAATGGATCAGGGCATTTGTGTGTGTGTGTGTTCATGTCCTACAGCACTGTTATGTAAACATGTCGCTTGGGTTATGAGCTTTTTGTTCTCAAAGTCACTCTGACATGTTATGCTGTGTCATCGTCTCTGTCCAGTCAGCAGCTAAAGAAAGTTGTCATCTCTCACAGTGGTGGGTACTGTTGTCACTTGGCAATACAAACAACACAGATTTTTGACAGGTGTTTTCATGGGTCTATACGCAGCCCATGTTTGTGTGGTAAACAAATGACAATATTTCAGGATTAAAACGTAGTTTGTCTTCAGTCGTATGTGAAAAATCGATTTAGGAGCTGGGGGAAGCTCTTTGTTCAAAGTTGGCAGGTCATGCAGAAAAGATTATATCCTCCTTTCCTTTTCCATCTGAAATGACACATTTCTCAAATTCAAACCTTCAGTGGCGGGGAGATTAAGGCCAGTTCAGTTTCAAGGGTTTATCCGATTGAAAGGACGTTGAATTTATTCAATATTACAAGCTTGAAAACACGTGTGTGTTTTAGGGACGTTTTGTTCGAACCAATGCTGCTAAGGTATGACTAGTTCTTTCATATTATTTCATTTGACATGTTGGCACTTTGATCTGCCACACAATCTTCAGGTGGTATAAAACAGGGGGAAAAAAAGTCTCATTAGCCATTTTTACTCCAGAGGAGACGTTCCCGTTCAGTTGAATAAGAGCTCGCTGTTACATTTATTTGCACAGCAGTCTTATGATGCACCATTTCATTTTCTTGGCCAATTAAGCGAGTTACGGAGCATGTTGTTGAGTCAGTAGCGGCCTGCTTCTGATGGATCTCAAATCAAAGCAAATTGTTATCAATATCATTGATTGAAATAATACAATAACTTAGTTACTTGAGCTCCAACAAAACCGCTGATTTCAGAGTGAAGGATGCCTGTGTGACATTTTTGACTGTCAATAGCTATCTTCCCACATGCTGGGTTATGAAAGATGCCTTTTGTGGGCATCCGCTGTCTTCAGATGTTTGATGCACATACACATGTTCTGTTGTCCCTACAACCCACCAATGATATTGGGCTGTATTTTTCAGCAGTCAGCATACCTCTCAGTAAGCATTCCAATGGGTTTAATTAGAGCACACTGCGACTGCCTTCCTCCGCCCACTGTGGCTCTCTCTAAACGACATTTCTCAGCTAAATGCTGAAAAAAACAGCAATCTGCTTATTTCCTTTTTGCATGCATGTGCATTGGTTTGACATGTTGCACTCTTAATCATTGATCAAACGGTTCAAATGAAAACAAAATATATAAAATCATTTTAAAAAAAATCCTCTTTTTTTTTCTTGGCTTAGAGAAGAGAAAATCTTGGCACGAGTCTAAAATATCCATCTTTAGGAGAATTATCAGAGGTAGTTTATAAAAGGGGATTTTGTACCATAGTCAAACAGTGTCTCCTCTGCCATCATGAGCACAAAAACAGAGGCCACCCTGTGAATAGACTTTGCAATCCAAGTCTGCTTAGAACAAAAAAATATCAATTGAAAGTTTTCTTCCCTTGCTCTGACTGTCGTGGTTTGTTTTGACTGGTTTGTTTGCACTGTGCTCTGCAGGCTTGTCAGGATTATTACATAATTGTCCCTTTGTGGTTATTTAATCCTTGTGCACACTCCCAATCACATTGCCATTCAAATATGTGAACACTAAAAATGCTATGAAAAATGCTTTCAAATTAGAGCATGAAATAAATCAAATTGCATAATATTTATGCTAATATTCTATATAATATTCAACAAAAATATATCAAATATATTACAGTAATATAATATTAAAGTAACTGGGTTCAAACAAAAAACTGAATTTTGTATAATACCTTTTTAATTCTGAAATGTGCATTATCCAATATTCATTCTTTTAGGGTATCATGTATTTTATTGTTGTTTATAGTTCAGTGTGAATAAATGACTTCTTAATGAGCATGTGTATAAGCTGAATCAATTTAATTATCTGTATGTCATTTAATTGTTAAACCAAATTGCAGAACAGCACTAGTGCTCTGAAAGAATCAGGCAGAAGCATAGATTCATCCTGTGTCTCCTTCCCGTTCAGAAAGATTGGTGTGCCACCCCTTCCTCTCAGACTGCTGGAATGTGTCCATGTCCGCTTAGTTGTTACTGCGGCTTATGTCCAGAGTCCCCTTGCAGTAGATTAATCTTTGAATTTTCCTGTAATTTTCTGAACTGTAACCTGCTTTAGACATCACTCAAGAATGGTTGCTGACATGTTTGAACTCTAAAAATGGTCTTTGGCTTGGTCTTGCAGTATGAGGAAAAGCCTTGGTCTTCATTCCACATATTTGCTCTGAAGATAGGGAATTATTATAATCAAAAGATGTAGGTTGGCAGAATGTTATGATGATGAATGTGACAAATTAGTGGTAATTGGTGATGAAATATTGACCCAGGGAGATGAGGGAGAGAAAAGTAAATGTAAGCCTTCCCTTGTGTTCTCAGGAAGAAAGTATTTCCTGTGGTGTTCCTTTTGTGCTCTTCCAGATAAGATTAATCAGCTTGTCATATGTGTTACCGTCTGATACACTTATGTATCCTTCTGAATGAGCCCGAAACACATCCAACTTATTCAGACAAACCATAATGAGTCGATTTCAAGAGCATACTTTTGCAAGTCCCTCGTCATTGGTTGCTGCAGTTTCAGAGCAGATTGATGATGACCTGTCTTCTTGATTGAGAGTACAGCAGTGAACATATTTGATGAAACATTGATCAATGTTGCTTGTGTTCCCTGCAGATAAGAACTTTGATGACGAAGACTCTGTGGATGGGGGCAGGTCCTCCTCCTCTACCTCTTCTAAGGGCTTCTCCAGCAGCAAGAGAGGGGGCAGCATGGGCTCGATGAGACGACCAAGTTCTGCCTCTGGATCCAGGGCTACAGGTAAGACCACAGCTACTACAGCACAGCCCAGGTTACAACTGAGAACCTGAAGTCAGATCAGAGTAAACACTGTAGACCTCCATAAATACTTCACATAAACATGTTGAACAAGGAGAAATCGAATTGTTCTCAGAAAGATTATCTTTCGAAAAGCTTGTAGTTTACCAGGGTGAGAGGAGAAGAGATATTGAGAAATGACTAGAGATAAATAAGGACTCTGTTGGCTGGCCAAGAGGCAACACTGCAGATTTCTATATTATGTAATAGTCTTTGATGTATTAAACCCAGATTTTCATGTGAATTGGATGGTGGATTTAAATAGAAGGCATATACTGTATGCATTTAAATCCATCATGAAGTCACTTGAAAATCTCAGTTTAAAATATTGTATGTATGTATGTATGTATGTAAAATAAATGCTGTCAATCGATAAAAAAAAATGAATCAATTTTTCTGTAATTAATCGTGATTAACCGCACCTAACATATATTTTAATATTGTAATACTTTCACATCGAATCTCCAAAATAATGTAGAAACAACATAAAGATGGTATTTATTTTTATATTTGTTTAATGTCATCTTTTTACTAGGCACTATGAATGAAGGCCAGGATCTGATTCTGATGTCTCTATTGAATATACATTTTGTCTCTATTTTAGCCATTAATTATAGTCATTCAACATTACAGTATAATTGACAGCTATCAGTTTTAACATTTAATAAGCTTTAAAAAATATAACTTAAAAAAAGAAGTGAAGAAAGTGAAGTGAAGGCCAGGTATGGCAACCCATACTCGGAAATTGTCCTCTGCATTTAACCCATCCAAGTAATAAACCCATGCATTGGGTGTGCATTAATTTTACATCACTGAGATATATTACTTATATATAATGTTGTTTATTTTGAAAGAATTTCTAACTTTTATCCAGCTAGGATGCGTAAAATTGATCAAAAGTGATTGTGTAATTATACAAAATGTTTGTTTCAAATAAATCTGTTATTTTGAACTTTTTATTCATCAAAATATATCACAGCTTCCAGAATGATTCGAATGATTTCTGAAGGATCATGTGACACTGAAGACTGGAATGAATGGCTGCTGAAAATGTAGCTTTGCCATCACGGGAATAAAATACATATAAAATATATTAAAATGGTTATTTTAATTTGTAATAATATTTTGCAGTTTAATATTTGATTGAATTACAATGTTAATGTACAATAGAATTGTGAATGTAGATTAGAATTGCGAAATTTCACCGGTATTGGCATTGAGTCCTAAATATTTTTTTAAATATCATTTTATGATTGCAATCCCTCAGGGAAGGACAGTGTCAGCGCTGGAGGTGTGGACGAAGAGGATTTTATCAAGGGTTTTGAAGATGTACCTGCAGTGCAGGTAATGTATCTTGAATGGACATTATCATGCAATTTATCATGGATTCCTTGAATTTAAATATTCAAAGCAAGACATATATGTTGTTCGTTTTCAGATATATTCCAGTAAGGATTTGGAGGACTCTTTGAATAAGATCCGAGAAATTTTGTCAGATGACAAGCAAGATTGGGAGCACCGCATCACTGCTGTAAGTCGCTGATTAGTATACATTAGTATACATGATTACAATACATGCACTCCAGCTTGAATAACTTGTCTTTGGCGTGACACTGAAGGAACTCTTATATCATGTATTTAGCTGAAGAAAGTGCGGTCACTGGTCCTGGCTGGTGCGACTGAGCATGAGGGTTTCCTTCAACATCTACGTCTTTTAGAAGGTGCCTTCAAGCTTTCAGCTAAAGATCTTCGGTCACAAGTGGTTCGAGAGGCCTGTATCACGTTCGGGTATGAAGCCACTCTTCTCTACCATTTTCTCTTCCAGTCTCTGTAAAAATGTTTTGTTTTTTAAAATATAGCTTTTAAGTCTGATATCCACTACCAATATCGACTTGTTAAGAGTCAGCTAGAAGGTGCCACCTTTAGATGTTCATTGATCAAAGACACACTTCAGCAGCAGGGCCATTTTTCACAAATCAGTCTTAAAGGCACTTAATCTTACTCCGATGCATGTTCTATCTCAAATATCATCGGGCTATAGCATTAAAAAGTGCTGTTTCAAGGGGTAAATTAAGCTGTTGTGCGGGTCTCTGCGATTGAGCATGACTCAATGTCGGTATTTAATTATTCTGGCTCGTAATGTGTTTCTAATGAAGTGGAACTGAGCTGACTGGAGCGTGCAGGACAGCTCTTCTGCTAAAGTGCAGCCACTTGATGGATATCTAAACAAGTTCCATGCCTTAATGTCACACAAATTTGATTCATTTCCATCTAGACCTGAAGTTTACGTATCTTATGTCTTGTTGATTGGTGGTTTTTGCTGTCTCTCAGGCATCTGTCTTCAGTGCTGGGGAATAAATTCGATCACGTGGCTGAAAGCATTATGCCTACGCTGCTCAACTTGGTGCCCAACAGCGCCAAAGTTATGGCCACATCCGGAATGGCAGCCATCCGCATCATCTTACGAGTGAGTTCTGATGATTTTCTTTTTACTTTTTCACATGTATTTATACATTAAGAGCCCATTCTGGGATTAAATGAAAAGAGTGACACAATAATTCTGTTCCAAAACCTAGAGAGCTGCCTTGCTGTCTACTGTTTACATAGGCAGCTACCCTCTAAGGCAGCATCCTAACTAATTTTGAACCTCATAAGAACCTCAATTGAATTGGGATGCTCTAAATGGGCAGCAATTTCACACATAGCGAAGTTACAAAACGAATTACATGACACTGCTCACATTTGGATACTAGCACTTCACATGCTCCTCACTATATTAGCTTTAATGAGCCCTCAGAGGCTTCAGGCTTTTTGTGATTTATACTACCTTTCAAACTTTTGGGGTCAGTAAGATTTTTTTTTAAATTAAATTAAGACTATTTAGCAAGGACAGTCAGGACATTTATAATAAGTGATGATTTTTTATTATAATAAAATTGTACAATATTACAGTTTTTTCTTTTTTAACTGTATTTTTGATTAAATAAATGCAGCCTTGGTTAACATAAGAGACTTCTTATAAAAAAAAACCTTTAAAACAAATATTACGACCCCAAATGTTTGAACAGTAGTGTATTTATTCAATCCTATGTTTTAATTCTGTGTTTAATATTCTAGAACCAAGATTTATAATTGTGCTTTTTGTCTTTCTCAGCATACACACTTCCCACGCCTTATCCCGATCATCACCAGCAATTGCACTTCTAAATCTGTGGCTGTTCGAAGGTAAACTAGACCTCCCTGAGAGATCTGTTTAAATTTTTTAAAAATTTAGAAAGGCATTGTCTTCTAATAGAAATACTTGTTCATTTTCTCCCCATCAGACGGTGTTATGAGTTTTTAGACCTGTTATTGCAAGAATGGCAGACACATACTCTAGAGAGGTGAGTGGAAAATGATTGATGATGTGTTGAGAATTAACATATTAGTTTTTGTCAAGTGCTTTATGCTCAGGATGTATCTCATAGAACTTGGTACATGCATGAATTTCTGTTTATTCCTTCTGCTGCCAAGCAGTCACCCCCCTCCCTTTCCTGTTTTTGTGACATTTAACTGGTGAAAACGTGTTACTTATCAAAGCTCGGCTGAACAGGCAACTGATGATTCTTTTCGCGGGTTGAATTGATGAGCCAGGGATGTGTGGCAACCATGCGTCCCAGCCGTTTCCATGGCAATATAGCCTAGAGCTCTTTTATAAGGAGGTCTGGACTCCCCTTATCCTCTCTTTCCCACTGTTCTGCCTTTAGAGAACTGGGAAAAAAAGGTCTGCCGTCTGGTCCAGAAAGTTTCAAAGGAGACTCAGTGAATTCACCGTTGGTTCTGCAGACTGTAAGAAACTGTATTCATCATGTTTCCTTACTACCCTAGGCATGTGGCGGTTCTCACTGAGACCATCAAGAAGGGGATCCATGATGCTGACTCTGAGGCCAGATCTGTGGCAAGAAAGTAAGTCTGTTTGCCTTTTTCTTTTGTATATTTGCAGTCCTTGGTTAGACGTTGCATGATCAATACTTAATTGAGATATTCATTTATGTGCTTTAATAGTGCATTTGTATCAGTCTAGATCATTTCCATGGTTTTGTTTAAGAGGTTGTCCATTTGTTCTATAGGTGTTATTGGGGATTCCATGGCCATTACAGTCGGGAGGCAGAGCACCTGTTTCAGGCGTTGGAGTCGACCTATCAGAAGGCCCTACAGTCCCATCTGAAGAGTTCTGACAGTATAGTGTCTCTACCGCAGTCCGACCGCTCCTCCTCAAGCTCACAGGAGAGCCTCAAGTAAGACATGCACACATTTCACTTAGAATCCTGAGAAAATCGATCTCAGATTCCACAAAAATATTAAGCAGAAACAACTATTTCTTGAGCACCAAATCAGCATATTAGAATGATTTCTGAAGGATAAACTGACACTGAAGACTGGAGTAATGATTGCTGAAAATTCAGCTTTGCCATCATGGGAATAAATTAAATTTTTAAATATGTTAAAATAAGAGAACAGTATTTTTTTTATTATAATAATATTTAACATTTTTGCTGTGTTTTTGTTTGTTTTATATTTGATTAAATAAATGCAGCGAGCCTAAGAGACTTCTATCAAAAACATTTAGCAAATCTTACTGACCCTAGTCTTTCGAACGGTGGTGAATAACCATACAGTTCAGTGATTGTAGATGATAACATTGTCTATGTAATGTTTGCCAGCTCATGCTATCAAAAACTGTGAGTTATGGCTGTCCCTGTTGAAGTTGGTGAAATATTTGCCAGCTGGCTGATGGATCATGTGCACAGATTGATGATTGTGCTTCCTAGCATGTTGAGTCTTTTCTTAATATGAGGCAGTGATCTCATCTTCAATATTAGACTGCAGCATCTGTTACATTTTCTCCCTGTTGATCAGAGGCAGTGAGATCATCTTGAATTAGCACCAGTGTGATGAGTGACAGCTCTAATAGTCTCAATCTGCTGTCGGTGTTTATACACAAAAGCAGAAACACTGCTGTGTACTGGTCACAAAAATTGTTAAAAAAAAAAGGTGTTACAAGCAAATTAACATTGCAATTTCAATGTGATTTATTATTTGCAGATGGTATATATTTATTTACAGATAGGGTTACTAGATAAACTGAATATTTACACTAAATTCACACTTGCTGACAATATCAAATGAAGTTCACATTCTAATTGTAGATTTAATGCTCTTTTTAATTGGTGTAGGATTTACTTTGAAACAATATTCACTCATAAATAAATAATAAATAATTACAAAGAAACAGCAAGTAACACATTGAATTAAACATGAAATTCTGAAGTAGTAAGACTGAAATAATATATTCTTGTAAACAATACAATCTCAATAAAACAATACTGTTTTATTTACTTTGAAAAATAATTTTTTACAGTGTTGTTGCAGAGTTGACTCGGTTCATACTGTCCAAATTTTGTAAAATGTTTTTGAAAATATGATTATGTAAATAATATTACTCATGAAATGAAAATTATACTTCCACAGTGAAAAAAAAAGTGTGGAAAACCTAATTTTTTTTAACTAGATTTTTACAGTGTTGTATTTGAAAATCTATTGAAAAACTTGAAAAATATTGAGAAATATATAACAATTGTCAGTAGACTGAAAAATATGTATTTGAAATGACTGATTACTGTTTTGTTCACTCTTTTCTAAGTGTTCTGCTGTTGCTAAAAATCTTTCTATCTACCTTCCTGCAGTCGACCGATGTCAGTGAAGAGCGTTATTGGAGGCCCCGTTACAAGAAGTAAGTAAAGCAACACGTTATTTTTTTATTGGTACTTAGTACTATTACTTAGCCATTTTGCCATGTCTGTAACTCTTGTCTGTGTAATGTTTTCTCAGGTAAAGTGATCAGCTCTAGGGTGTCCTCGACCCCTGGTGCCCTCCAGCGTTCCCGCAGCGACGTAGACGTGAACGCAGCCTCCAGTGCCAAATCCCGCATGTCCACCGCAACCTCCCCATCTCCCTTCAGCGCTGCTGCAGCCTTGCCTCCAGGCTCCTACGCCTCCCTGGGTAAGACCTCATCACACTCTATCCATCTTTTCTCCTCTTTCATCCTTAATTAGGAATTTTAATAAAATAGCCATAAAAATCAGTGGCTTTTATGGCTGCAGCGGCCCATTAATAAAACTGATGGGCACCATAGATGCTATTAAGCTGCTCTGTGATGAGGAACAAACGATGGATATTCTAACATTTATTATCCTTTTAAGTTTTTTTTATTAGTTTTTTTAGAAAGTTTAGTCTAGTTTTTTTTCAGGAGGGAGAATAAAATAATTGTATAAAATGCATTGTTCTGACTCTAAATTCTGATAAGTTAAGCGACTTTCAAAAACAATGTGTTTGAAACTACTTAGATATACTTGCTGGAATAACAGTATTGTTATTAATAATAAAATTAATTATTTATTCAACGTGTCTTTTTATAAATACTTTTTTTAATTTATTGAAACATTTTTTTTTTGTCATATTGTTCCATTTTCTAAAATCAATAAGTCGCACATTTTAAACTATAGTGTAAAATCACTATCAAAAGTCTTATGTTGCTTATTACTTAAGTTGTATTTTGGTTTTCTCAGTGTTAGTTTTTCAGCAGAAGACGGAAGAGAATGTTGGAGCTTTATAACGCATCCACCTAACTTTTGATCACTAACTTGTCTGTTACCTTTGTCTGAATAATCTTCTTTCTGTACCGTTTTCTAATCCCATGATTCCTCATAAATGATCAAAGAGATTTTATTTCCTTACCCACAGTCACACTCAGTAGCTCCCGTGTGCTTCCATGCAAGGCCCGTTTCTGAGCAGATCCCTGTCTTCCACGCTTCTATGGGCTTAACTGACTCTAATCTCTGCCTCTTATGCCTCTCCTCTCCTCCACCCTGCACTCCCCTGCTTTTGTTTTTGTGTTTTTGCCCCAAAGACGGTGCACCTGGTAAAATAGATGGTAAGATGTATATGTATACGTGTGTGTGCGTGTGAATGTCTACCCTTTGTGCTGTCCGAGGGATTCGAGCAGTGTTCTTTTGATGATTAACAACTGTACATCTGGCAATCTGACTATTCTAGTGGTCTGCATGACCCGTTTGCATGATATATCCCCTCCTCTCCTATTCATAGTAAATAACAGTAGTTCAGTGAAATGAAAATGGTCACTTATACTTCATATGGTCTGTAATGTGTCATTTGTACCTTGGAAAAAAAGTGCTCAAAAGTGTTGGAACCATGTAAACATATGGTGGTATTGGTCTAGTTTATGGTTACAGAAACAGAATACAAAATGGCTGTTTTGCACAGCTTCATACTGGAACTTTTGTGTCAAAAGAGCAAACCAATTTTTTATTTGATATAATTGAACTCCATAGGTACACTACTGTTTAAAATTTGGGGCTCGTAAAAGTTTTAAAAAATATATATATATATATTTTTTTTTAAAGAGGTCTCTTATGCTCACCAAGGCTACATTTATTTGATTGAAGAATTTTTTTTTGTAAAAATAGTAATATTGTGAAATAGTAATGCAATTTAAATAAACTGTTTTCTATTTGAATATATTTTAAAATGGGATTTATTCTTGTGATTGGAAAGCAGAATTCTCAGCAGCCATTACTCCATTTACTATTATAAATGTCTTTATTGTTGAACAAAAGTATGACTTTATATATATATATATCAACATGTTTGCCAGGTTGTTGTTGAATATAAGAACTTGTTCTTAAGTGATTTTGTCTGGTTAATTAAAATACATATAGACATCAAACTTTTGAACGATAGTGTATGGTTTGATAGATACGTCTGCTCAAAAGCCAATAATGTAATCTGTTGCATTTATTTAAACATCAGTCATCTCAGTACAGCATGTCATGTAATTCCTTTCAGTCAGTATATTTTCATCAGGGAAATCTCTTGTTTGTCTTTAGTATCCCTGTCCTTTTATTGTTGTCGTTAAAACCTTTCAATTTGTCTCTCTTTGTGTCACTCACTCTTAAATCTCTCATGCATTTTGTATCGCTTCATCTCACACTTTTTTTTTTTAACCTCCAGGTCGAGTGCGGACGAGAAGGCAGAGCTCAGGGAGTGCAGTCAACGCCAACAGCACTGTGACAGACAGCCGAGGTCGAAGCAGAGCTAAAGTGGTGTCTCAGTCCCAGCGTAAGTGTCTCTCCTTGATCCCATCCTTCACCGGTTACACCCAACAAAAGATTTAAGCATGGTATGATTTATAAGCTACCATGGTTTTTGCTTTGTTTTACTACTAAAACCTTTACTGTAATATTGTGCATATTGTTGCAATATTAATGTTTGAGAATTTACTGAAATCTACAGCTAAACTGTGTATTTGACAACCCAGACAACCAATTTGCTAAATTCAACTATGCTAGTTCCATGGTTCCCATATCACTTCACAGCGTCTTTCTTTTCACATAATAAAATGATAAAATTTTTATTGGATTGTGGCATTATAATAATGATAATAATTATACCCCCCCTCCAAACCGCCATATTTTTTATTACTGTAAATAAAATTTTGTATTACTGTTTTTTTATTAAATACAATTTATGTACATACATTTATTTAAACATATCCTTTAAATAATTATATATGACAATCATCAGTGAGAACTTCTTTTCTTTTTAAAAAATCATAATGCTCCTAAAAACAGGCTGTCATTTTATTTTTTAGTTTATTTTTCATGGTGAAATGATACCAGGACATGTTTCACCTTCCTAGGTTTACTTGCGTTTGAGCAGCTTTGATACTTGACCATTGGTCTGCCACCACTATCATCTTCCATTTTGACTTTGTTTTTAATGTTTTCACAACCCAGTTTGGCATCCTGAACATGGAGTTTATTCCACAATTATAGTTGAAGCCACTCTTTGGCATTAAATGTGTAGATTTAATTTGCTAGAGCACGAATAAACGCCATCTTGCCTGATGCATGCTGGGTAACCATGCGTCACATCAAGCGTCTATTGTAACTGGCTAATTTTCACCTGTCCGTTGCTTCGCCTCCATACACAAGGATCCAGATCAGCTAACCCCACTAGTGGTAAGCCCCCCCTCCTCAGAATAAAGCTGCTTTAATACCCTCAAGATGAACCCTGCATGAGTCACACGTATACCATCATGTTGCATGTTCTTCTCTAGCTTAATCTTACTTTTATTTCTGTTCAAATAGAGATCCGACATGATATGATAGTTGGGTATTTGTTCTTGCTTTGATGTCTGTCTGTAAATGTTTGCAAGGTGTCTGCCGCTCATAGTATGTCACATTACCATGCCTGTGGAGATTATTGTTTTCCCTACAGCTCGAATAGACCTTGGATCCAAGTTCACCCTGTTTGTCCGTCTCTGTGTTTGTCTGTATCTGAGTAGAGCACTCTTCTTCATATATTTGCATACACATATTTAATTTTTCTTTGAGATGATTTTGTTCACTTAAACGTAAGCTTTTGCTTGTCAAACGGGCCATGTGAGTAAAGGAAAGCTTATAGTCACCATTGAAAAAAAATTTCAGTTTAGTTTTCACACCATTGTTTGGCAAATACTATTTTTCTATAAAGTTGATTTTTGTTTTGTTCTATTTTATGTTATTTCTTTAGTTTACAAGTTTGGGAAGAATTAATCTGATCATGAATGCCTTGAATTTTGATGATCAAAATCAACAGAACATTGAGGGTGAATTTAAACACTAAATGCAATGAAAAAGCAGGTGGATAAAAAAAAAAAAAATTAAAAAAAACTTGTTAATGTACTGCCAGTCAAAAGTTTGGACTCTACCCCTAAGATTTTTAAATGTTTTTTTACAGAAGACTGCATTTATTTGATCAAAAATATAGTTAAAACAGTAATACTGTATTATTAAATATTATTACAATTTAAAACTTTTTTCTATTTGAATATATTTTAAAATGTAATTTATTCCTGTGATGACAAAGCTGAATTTTCAGAAGCCATTACTCCACTCTTCAATGTCAAATGATCCCTCAGTGATCCTTTGAAAATATTTTTTGCAGGATTCTTTGATGAATTATTTAAAAGTTCAAACAGCATTTATTTTAAATGGAAATCTTTTGTAGCTTTTACTGTCACTTGATAAATGTAGTGCTTTCTTGCTAAATAAGTTTCTTTTAATATATATATATATTTCTGACCCCAAACTTTTCTTGCAATCATGGTAACATTAATTCCTTATATAATGGAAAACAACATTATAAACAGCACATACACATTTCCACAGTTTAGTGAAGCTCACTTTGTATATTAAAGAGATGATTCAGTGTCTTATAAAAAAAGGTGCCTTATTTCATTTGACTTTTTTAATAATGTAAATTCAATTGTAATCAGAGGGGAGCCCATTAGCATTTGGTAGATAATCATTCACCATGTTACTTACAACAGCCCTGGTCTCGCTTCCCTTTGCAGCCGGCAGCCGATCCAGCTCTCCAGGGAAGCTCTTGGGACACGCATATGGCAGAATTCCTAGAGCCACTGCCCCAACAACACCCTCAGACAAGTACTCTAGGGTCCCACGAAGCCAAGGGTGCAGCCGTGAAACCAGCCCCAACAGACTGGGCCTAGGTAGGGACAAAGTATTCGTCATCAGCAAATCACATCACGTCACATCATCGGTATATATAAAACAACTTGTTTCTGGAACTCAGGTGGACCTAAACTGGTTCCTTGAGAAATCCCTTAAGAGTATGCTTTACGACGATTTTTTGCTATGCTATTTTGGAAAAGGTAGGACCTTGTGGGTAATTATAGATGGCAGGATTTTTTTACTTTAATTTCCTGAATCATTGTTCACTGCAAATCCCATTTGATTTGACTAGTGCACTAGTTTGGTGTGTGAATGAAGCTCAGCATTCATTTAATTGTCTGATGCAAGTGTTTATGCCAAAACTGACTCAGTGGCTAATCATTGCTGTATTTTGCATGTTATTCATTTACCTGTTGTTAAATGATGACAGGGCTGACTAACGGCTTCCATTCCTCATCAGCTTTTCTGGCTGTGTTTTGAGGT